>NC_136283.1:1865616-2551292 GCF_964198595.1 Lampetra fluviatilis
AATATACCAATGGGGCGGAATACCGGTGGCGAGATGTTAACTACCTCGCCTGGTATACAGGAGGTCGTGAGTTCGATTCCCCACCGTGACGCCTGCTGCTGTATATTTGGAGTTTGCGTGTTCTCCCCGTGGCCACGTGGATTTTTTCCCGCGTCCTCCGGTTAATTACCTCCACATTTATAATGAACATCACGCGTTAAGAGGATTTGGCTGCGATACATTTCCAGGCAATAAGCCACGTGGTTGAGCTATTATTTGGGGTCAGGTGGCTTCTGAAAAAGAGCCACATAGCTCAGTTGGCTTCACCTGGTTAAAATAAAAGTAGTTTAATAATATTTTACCGCCTTAAAATGATTCTTGAGACTCGGTCAGACTTTCCTTGAAATACAGTTTTACTATGTCCACTTTTCCTTGTTTAGACAAATTGTCCGAGGGAATCCACACAATCCAACACGATGGCCGTGACGTGGCTGTTTACCCGATAACTAAATTGAGTATTGATTCGACGAAATCGAATTGGATATCGGATACAACGCAAATCGTCTCCGAGCATTTCACTGTCTCTGAAAACGAGCTATATAGTTCAGTGGGCCTTACCTGTTCAAATAGAAATAGTTTAGTTTAGACCCCAAGCTGGACTCGTCCTTAAAATAAGCACCAGGTGCGATGTGTAAGGATCAGTATTGGGGAGACAAAGGCGGCCGGGCGTGGTGTTATGGTCACTCAACCAGCTCGTGTGCCGTGCCGGCCTGCATTGGGTGGTCGCTAGCAGCATTTGCCCCAACAGCCTGGATCAGACGACCCGGGGGATCTGTGTTCCTGTGTGTTCCACCGGTCTCGTTTGCGAACGCATTTCTTTGCAGTCAAATTGACAAATTTCATGAGTAACTCTAACCTTGTGAACTCCCATAAGAGTAGGGTACAACACAAACAACCAATTTAGAAAAGCAACAACCCTGTCTACAACAGCAACAACAAGAAACAAGTTGTATAAAACGGAGAGTTATTTGTAGATAAAGCTGCTACTCGACGTAGCACTCAGGAATATTTCAGCAGAGAGATTTCCGCGCTCAACAATGATCACCCGAGGCAATGCTAAAAGTCGAGGGCTCTCACGTTGCTGCCTCAATCGATGTGAAAATGACTTCGGTCATCTTGGGGGAATCGCACAGTTTGAGTTGGCGGTTTGCTGATCGTCAATCGATGTCGGCAGGAAAAACCTCGGTGACCTGGGAACCGAAGTGCGTTTCCCTTACACCGCACGCGGCAAATCCCGCACCTGCTCCACAACACAATCACAACAGCGACAGCAAAGATCGTCCGGTGCTCGACCATACTTCATCCACGGGTGTTGGCCACGCTCAACCCTGCTGCCGATTTCCCTAGATCCGACTTGGCCCGAGGAATGAACCTTGGGTGGAGCGGTGGCACAGCGATAAGCCGTCACTGCACGAGCTGCAATCAACTTTGGTGACCCGAGTTTGTAAACTATGAAACTATATTTTTTATTTTATTTTACCAGGTAAGGTCCATTAAGCTATACATAGCGCTCTTCAGTAGCGACCTGGCCATAAATGATATCCAAATTAAGTGGCTTATCACGTGGACATTAATACCAGCCAAATATTCGAAACGTATTTTTCTAACTTTAGAGGGGAAAACGGGAGGACCCGGAAAAAAAATTCACGCGACCACGGGCAGAGAGAGACACCGCAAACTCCAAATATACAGCAGGCGTCAGGGTCGGGATCGAATCGACGACCTCCTGTACACCAGGCGAGGTAGTGGACATCTCGCTACCTTGGCGTCGAGTTTGATTTTGGGCCACGTCTAACATCAATGGCGAGTGATGTCAGAAGCGGTCTTGTCCTCCCCTCCACCACCCAGTTCCCACCACCCGGCCCCCTTCGCCAACCCGCGCCGACGAGCGTGGTGGAGTATGGTCACGCATTGCCTGCGTGCGACTGACACACAGCTCAGACAGGCAGGCCGTCATCCAGCAGTGGATTAGTAAAATGGCTCGTAGTTTGTAATAACTACTGCCTGTTTACGTTGTTAAACTTCGTTATAGAAGCATTTAAAATTTAAGGTAGGTCACGCCGCAGTGCAACGCGGCACACACGCGACGTCTGTTTTTTTGTATTAACTCTGTCATTAAATAAAAGTCTTTACGCTCGTTTTGGACAACCTGGTGTAACACAGCTCCGGTGTGTAGCGACAAGATCGGAGCCGTTCGCTTTGAAGGAAGCCGCCAGGTGACCTGCTGATATTCCCGGGAGATAGGTACGGCGTGGAAAAAGTTAAACATACGTCGTACACATTACGTACGGATGTATCTGCGTGTCCATCTGCCTGTCCGTGTGTCCTTCCATCTGCGTGTATGTCCTATCCGGTCCATGGTGTGTCCGTCCTCATGTTGGTCCGTCTAAGTGTTGTCGATTCGTCCGCCTACCCGGCCCCTTGTCCCTTCGTCTTAAGACTCTGCTCACGTCCTGACGAAAACTACAAAATCCCTTAAACCAGCTCACCAGCTCACCAACACAATACAAAACTCATCACCCAGCTCACCAACACAATACAAAACTCACCACTCAGCTCACCAACACAATACAAAACTCACCACTCAACTCACCAACACAACACAAAACTCACCGCTCAGCTCACCAACACAATACAAAGCTCACCACTCAGCTCAGCAACACAATACAAAACTTCCCACTCAGCTCACCAACACAATACAAAACTAACCACTCAGCTCACCAACACAATACAAAGCTCACCACTCAGCTCACCAACACAATACAAAGCTCACCACTCAGCTCACCAACACAATACAAAGCTCACCACTCAGCTCAGCAACACAATACAAAGCTCACCACTCAGCTCACCAACACAATACAAAACTCACCACTCAGCTCACCAACACAATACAAAACTGACCACTCAGCTCACCAACACAATACAAAACTCACCACTCAGCTCACCAACACAATACAAAACTAACCGCTCAGCTCACCAACACAATACAAAACTCACCACTCAGCTCACCAACACAATACAAAACTCACCACTCAGCTCACCAACACAATACAAAACTGACCACTCAGCTCACTAACACAATATATAACTCACCGCTCAGCTCACCAACACAATACAAAACTCACCACTCAGCTCACCAACACAATACAAAACTCACCACTCAGCTCACCAACACAATACAAAACTGACCACTCAGCTCACTAACACAATATATAACTCACCGCTCAGCTCACCAACACAATACAAAACTAACCGCTCAGCTCACCAACACAATACAAAACTCACCACTCAGCTCACCAACACAATACAAAACTCACCACTCAGCTCACCAACACAATACAAAACTCACCGCTCAGCTCACCAACCCAATACAAAACTCACCACTCAGCTCACCAACACAATACAAAACTCACCGCTCAGCTCACCAACACTCAAGTCAGCACACGACTCTCGACGCCGGTCGGGTCGTGAAGTGGGGGGGGGGGGTATTATTTGACCATACTTCACCACTCTGACCAGCGCGCGTTGGTGACGGCGCGGAGCATAGACGCGCGAGCATAGAAAACACAGTACAACAAACCACGAGGCTGCGGTCTGCTACCAAACCACGTGGCCCCGAAGTGGCCGATAACAACCCGTTATGCATGGCGGCCTCCCATCAAAACTTGACGCAGGCTCAGCCCCGCTTAGCTTGGCGAGAACTGCCGAGATCGGGCGCGTTCCCCTGCGAGTGCTGCGCACAACTAAAACATCTCCCCGCAAGGTGGGCTCTGCCTGGACATCAACCGGATACCGCTGCCTGGCCACAGCAATGTCGAAAGCAAGCCACCCCCCTGCCCCCCATTCCCTCGCGACAACCCCCCCCCCACGACTCCCCCACGCCCCCCACCGCCACAACCGCACGGCGCTCACTCAATTCAATTACCGGCTCACTGCCACTATCTGCGATGATAAGGGAACGATCCTAATGTATACAGCCGACTTCCGACAGAGATAAGCGAAGCCCGCAGCGACGACGAAGACGAAGATAATTCATAAAGCCGTGGCCACGGGGCACTTTAAACAACGCCGCAGAGAAATCCCCGCGCGCGATCCGAGTGGCGAGGGGTTGGTTGGTTGGTCGGTTGGTTGCGCGGTGTGGGAAGTTGTGAGAACTCCGCCGAGTAACTGCGAGTTGCAGCCGGGTGTGGACCGAGACGCTTCGTCGTTTGGTACTCACAGAGACAGATGCTGCTGCTGCTGCTGCCCGCTGCTGCTGCCCGCTGCTGTGTCAGCTGCTTCCTGCTCGTCCTGCCCGGTCGCTCCCTCCCTCGCTCCCTCGCTTGCTCTCCTGTCGCGCTCACGCCGCGTTCCGATTCTTGAGTCAAATTCATCAGCTCGCTCTCTGGCTTTATAATGTCATCCCTCAACCCTCCCCTGCCAACTCCACCCACGTCCCCCCGCCCCTCCCCTCCCCCCATGCTGCACCTTCACCCTCCCAGCAGTCTCCCTCACCACCCCCCCCCCAATTTTTGCTCACTCTTAATGGACTTTTGCAGCCAATAATAATCGTATTATTCCCACCACCTCGTTGTTCAGCGGAGAATATATGCAATATACAGCCCTTACCCCTCCCACACCACCATCATCATCATCACATCACCCCTCGTCTCTCACCACCAGACCTCTGCCTCAATTCTCTACCTCCGGCATTGGCACGCGAGTTTGTCGAAGGAGACCTATCGATGAGGATTTGTGCAGTGCTGTTCCACCTCTGCCTGTGTGCGTGGTGCGTGGTGCTTGCTTGCGTTGTAAGGGAGTGGAGTTCGCGTGGACAAATCGGCCACGCGTCTCAGCGGCGGCAGAGCGAGCGCCTCGCGATCGGGAGGTCAACTTAGCATCATCATCCTGTCCGGACCGATAAATGGAGAATCAACGTTGTGAAGTCAACAGCGGGGTTTCGCATGGATATACCAATCCTCGCCGAAGGAATGTGGATTGTTCACCCCTGGCTTCCGGCTGTAAAAATTACATGAGCACCACCTCGATGATCTTATGCGCAATAAGTCTCGTGTGTGATGAGCGCGCGTGTGTGTATGCTCATTGTGTATGTGTGTTGACTGTGGTGTGTGTGTAGCGGTTAGCGCGCTGCGAAATGAACCTCGAGACCCGAGTTCGATTCCCGCTCACGGCCAACGCCAGTGACGATTATTTGCACCGGTCCTGGGCCTCCCCCAGGTCGGCTCAACCTCAAATGAGTACCTAGTGCCATTAGGGGACAAAGGCGGCCGGGCGTGGTGCGGGCCACCCACCCCCTCGTGTGCCATGCCGGCCTTCATAGGTGCTCGCTAACAGCACTTGCCCCAACAGTCTCTTAAGGCTACACGGGGGCATCTTTGTACTTGTTTTTTTTATCCGCGTTTAATGGGTATGTGTGTCGTTGTGCGTGGTGGTCACGTGGCGGTGTATGTATGTGTGCGCATCTCACGCGTGCGGGTAATTATCATTGTCATTATAGCCTGCTGATAATATAGTTACGATCCATTGATTGACATCATCGCAATGACCATCATCATCCTCATTGCCATCATCACTGGCGATGAATCATCATCTGTTAATTGAATCGTTATCATTACAAAGTATGAATTCAGTTATCGTCAGCTAATGTTAATTCCGTCATAATCGATTATTAAGTCAAATAGCCCACACAATTGCTCACTTC
The DNA here is from genome assembly GCF_964198595.1 of Lampetra fluviatilis. Taxonomy (NCBI): domain Eukaryota; kingdom Metazoa; phylum Chordata; class Hyperoartia; order Petromyzontiformes; family Petromyzontidae; genus Lampetra; species Lampetra fluviatilis. Next base: position 1,871,357 of record NC_136283.1, read on the forward strand.
GCCAATTTGCAATTTTCCAACATCCTGTCCCCGGGTTGTGCTACCGACGTCGCCCCTCCGATTCCCCGCACCTCCGATGGGCACGGTTGGCCACGTACGGCGCGAAGGAAGTTCAACACGCGCACACCCCCCGCGTGAGAGAAGAGTTTCCGCCCTGCGGAAGCGGATGTCACAGAGCTATCTCTTCAATTGCTGGGTGACAGTCAAATCGACATTCAAAACATGTTTTACAGCTGGAAATAAGCGATTAAGTGCAGAGCCAAATGTTCACCTGTGCAGTGATTGGTGACCAAGCTTAATTACGGGGGAGGTGAAAACCGGAATTGATCCCAGGATCTCAGCGTTTAATTCAACCACAATCATCAGCATCATCATCATTATGATCTATTGATCATGTAATCAGCATCCTCCACGTTGGTTCCGGGTCTCAAGTATTGTTCTGGTCAGTGTAAGAGTTATCATGTGGGAAGAGGTTCGTGGGATCTTGGTTGAGTGTCTTCACACACAAAGCACAACAACAAGTGGCGATGACGTCACCACAGCGCTTGTACCAGGGTATGTGCACTTTGATGCCATGTGAAGTGTCCAAGGCTCGCTGACAGGTCACGGGACAAACCCAGGTGGTTTGAGTTGACTGACTGAAATTATTGGCAGATGCATCACCCGTGCCCCCGACTTTGGAAACTTGATGCGTTTTTCTTCCCCGGTGCTCCGCTCGTTGTTGTTGGAGGGCGACTGCCTCCAACTGCCCAGTGGCGTCCTTCACGAGCCTCCTCTGCAGAGGCCGATCTTGACACCGCTGGTACCGGTCATCGGCAAGTCCACTCAGCTACACATCCTCCTGTACCACATCACTCCATCTCTTCTCTAGCCCGTGCCGCGCCCGTTCAGCCCACTCTATCCTCCCAAAGAGAAGCTGCTTGGGCATGCGATGGCTGGGCATGCGGGAGACAACGCAGCCTCCCCTGCCGAAGGAGCTCACTGATGGAGCTGTGTCCCCATCTTTCAAGAATCTGCGAGCACACACGCACTGACACATGCACACAAGAAAATATTCAAACACATACATAAACAACACCTGAGACAAAGCAGATCACCCTTATAGCCTTACCAGACTGTTGGGGCAAGTGCTGATAGCGAGGAACTATGAAGGCCGGAACGGCACACAGGGGGGTGGGGTGGCCAGCAATCTCTCCGGCCGCCTTTGTCTCACTAGTGGCGATGTTTTTACGAACCGCACCAGGTACTCATTTGAGGCTGAGTCGACCTAGGGGAGGCCCAGGACGGGTTCAGATCATCGTCACCGGTATTGGCCGTGAGTGGGAATCAAACTCGTGCCGCTCGGTTCGTAGCGCGGCGCGCAAACCGCTACACTGCCGCTCCCCGCACAGGCACACACAGAGGCAAGCCTACACACACACGCACACACGGGCGATAAACTAACTACTGCTCATGAACATTAAAACAACAATTAAGCGCAATTCTCATTATTGCATTACAGTAATAGCCATGCGCGTTATTTGTTTAGCGATAATTATCCTCTATTGTATAATTCAGTGCCTGTGCGCTCAGCGCACCAACTGTGTGCGCTCAGAGGCCCCGCTCCCCGCGCCGCAGCTTTGTGGGCGAGCGACCGAGCGAGCGCTCTGCCAAAGGACACCCCCTCAATGTTGTCAATGGGAAATTCAAGATGCGAGCTGCAGAGACACATAGAGGCCCGTAGAGATACATAGAGGCCCATAGAGACGCATAGAGACTCATAGAGACACATAGAGGCCCGTAGAGATACATAAAGACACATAGAGACACATAGAGACTCATAGAGATACATAGAGGCCCATAGAGACACATTGAAGACAAGTTACAGTCGTGCCATTGCGGCCATGAAAATCAAACTATGGACCATATAATAGACACATAGAGATATATAGACACATTGAGACTCATAGAGATACATAAAGACACGTAGAGACACGTAGAGATATAGAGCGACATGTAAATACATAGAGACACATAGAGACACATAGAGACTCATAGAGACGCATAGAGATACATACAGACACGTAGAGACACATAGAGATTCATAGACATACATAAAGACACGTGGAGACACATCGAGATATAGAGCGACATGTAAATACATAAAGACGCATAGAGACACATAAAGACGCATAGAGACACATAAAGACTCATAGAGACTCATAGAGATACATAGAGACACGTAGAGACACATAGAGATGCATTAACGACAACCCGTAGTCGTGCAATAGTGGGCATTCAACCTCCTTCAGCGGAGGAGGAGCAGCAGCACCACACGAACTCTCTCTCTCTTTCTGCTGAAACCCTCTCGTCGTGACCAGCAGCAGACCTCGACGCTGACATTTAACTCCTGAACGTATTGACATCCATTCGCCAGAATATAATAGAATATCGAAAACATTCGTGAAGCAACTGTAATGTAATCGAGGACCCAGACCATGAGCTATGTCTCTCTACACTCGAGCGCCCAGTTGAATCGCGCTATCGGTGTCATGGAACGAGGATGAAGAGTCCATTCGGAACTCTCTTGCAGAGCATTGGAACCACCTCTGTGGAAGGGATTCTAAATTTTATATTTATATTTTTTCGTGGTTATTTTTTCGCACGAGCACAAATGCGGCCGCAGCACGTGTGTGCCTTGAACTTCTTTTGCACCGTACGTAGTCAACCGTGATAATCGCCGATTCACTCCGTGCAGTCACTCGGACACTGGAAGTCAATCGCCTTCTCGTCACCCTTCTACCGCTACGACATTTACTACTGCCATGGTTCCCGTTCTCGTGAACTAGCGAAGGTCACGCAGCCGCTAGAGGCCGCTAAATGCACCAGCATGAAAACAAATATTCCATTCTTCAATCTAATCCTCGCAAGCGTTGAAAGAAATCAAACAGATCTAGCGACGCGATAAAACGCATGCACGTGGAAAGGTCTGTTTGTGAGCACCTATTGCGGTCGGCAACCGATGTGGCTGAATTGGCCTTTACCAGGAATTATATCAGCTGAGGAATTGACCAAAGTCTCAGTGCAGCATGATGGTCCGATAGAGGAGTCTTGACCTCATAACGTGAGCCGGGCGCCGAGGCGTTCGTATGTGACTCGGCTCCATGAAGACGGTGTTTGCTGATTGCGCACAGATTTAGAAAGCTCCCTCGCCCCGCTGGGCTACGAGGGTGGTCAGGAGATGGCAGCACGGCAAGTAGGTTCGTGAACTGGTCTGTATAGCAGGCGGGTGAATGTTATAACCCTCGCATGTGTGGCGAGATGTCTCCGGGTACTCTCGTTTGCATCCCGTGGGAAGCCAAACACACAAACGGCTGGCAGTGGTCAATGCCATCGCAATGTAGCAGGACCCTCCTGACAATGAATCTCCAGGCTCGATTATGCTTTCTTGGATGAGTCAATGAATTACACTGTGCCTGACGGTCCTAACAGCGGCATCAAAACGATAACTAAACTATAGTTTATTTTACCAGGTCAGGCTCACTGAGCTATTGAGCTCTTTTTTCAGAAGCGACCTGGCAGAAAAATTATAGTCCAATGAAGTGGCTTATCGTGTGGCAATTTATAGCAGCCAAATACTCGAAACGCGTGTTTCTAAATGTGGAGGGTAAACCGGAGGACCTGGAGAAAAATCCACGCATCCACGGGGAGAGAGACGCAAACTACAAATATACGGCAGGCGTCAGGGCTGGCATCAAACCCACGACCGCCTGTATACCAGTCGAGGTAGTAAAGTGTATTAGGCACTCCTAATACACTTTACTATGCAGGGTGTCCATCCAAATAGCCGAACCCATGAACACTGGACACTTACACACTTACACACACTTACACACACACTTACACACACACTTACACACACTTACACACTTACATACTTACACACTTACACACACTCACACACACTCACACACACTCACACACACTTACACACACTCACACTTACACACTTACACACACTTACACACACTCACACTTACACACACTTACACACACTTACACACACTTACACACACTCACACACACTCACACATCAGCACTGAAACACCAGCAGTGACTGCCATCTGTTGGCCGCTTGTGCAAGGTGCGTCCGGAGGTGGGGGGAAGTGCTGTTAGCGAGCTTCTATTAAGGTCGTCGTGGCTAATCTGTGCGTGGACAGTGGTGGTGGTGGCGGCGGTGGTGGCGGTGGTGGTGGTGGTGTCAGCTTTGGAACTAGAGTATTGGATCAGGGCAGTTTGTTTTCTTGTCTATTATAATTCATTGCACTAATTTGGTCTCCTCGTTTCAGACTGAGCCGACCTAGGCGAGGATAAATGTGACACAAGCTCCCCGGTGAACTAGAATTAAATGCGCTTATTTTAATTAATTATAATCGCTGGTGTGGCCGGGTGGCTCAGAGGTGAGATCTCGCTTCGCCAGGACCCCTGAGAGCCTGGGTTCGTATCCAGGTCGGAGCCGCCAGTGTTTGAAACCAGCCTCTCAAGCGTAGCCAGTTGATGTCCTCAAGCCTCGCTCGCCAAATAACTGCACAATCATTTTGGTTCTGCACCGGATTTGGCAGCAATTCCAGCTCCGATCATTATCGGTTGATTGCCACGAGACGAAAGTTGATCTCGGTGGCAGGATGGATGGGCAGGTGCTGCCTCCTACTGTGGCTTTATCAGACTGACATTTGCCAAATTAGAACTACCTTAAAATGAACAAAATATGTATTAGGCGACGTTTCGGGCAATGTCCCTGCTTCATAGCAGAGGTAACTTGAATTTATCTCAGAAGTAGTTCTGTGAAATCCGCTTCCGTGGGTCGTTCTCACAACACGGGATGACAGTGGCTTCGACGAGAGAAGATTGAGACCAGATGGCACAATCGGCGTGAATTTCGTGGGAACATTTTTTATTTTAGACGAACGAATTGAAACAAACGAACGTCGCCACCAAGAGTCGTGTGGATTCATGGCGTCCGTGGCGAATAATGGCATCGCTGTTAATCTCGAGCGTAATTACTCAGACGCGATATCGACTTTCTCGACTTCGCGAGGGCGCGTCGTTAATGTTTAATATTTGTCCGCCCCTAATTAATGCAATTGCCGTAAGAAGCAATTACGCGGGGAACAATTCACACTGATTGCTTAATTAGGGCGCCCGGGCGAGTTGCGGGCCGCAGTCGATTCGTCAGAGTCGGACCGAGGTTGCGTCAACACAATTGAGTTGTCCGTGTGTCATCGCTGTCAACCCCTTATCAGCTGTGCCCTACTTTATTACAGACCAATTCAGATCTTATTGGTCACCCCGTGCCGCTTATAAATCGTAACGTTCATCCTACAAAATCCCATCACAAGAGAGAAACACAAACAAATAGACGATTATCTGAGTCTCCGCTAGGTCTACTCAGCCTCAAATGAGTACCTGGTGCGGTGTGTAAGCATCGCCACTGGGAAGACAAAGGCGATCGGGCGTTGCGCAGGCCACTCACCCCCTCGTGTGCCGTGCCGGCCTTCATAGGTGCTGCTCGCTAACAGCACTTGCCCCAACAGTTTGTTAAGGCTATACGGGGGATCTTTGTTTGTTTGTAGCGGTTATCACGCTGGTTACGAACCCGGCTACCCGAGTTCGATTCCCGCTCACGGCCAACACCGGTGACGATTATCTGAACCGGTCCTGGGCCTCCCCCTAGGTCGACTCAGCCTCAAATGAGTTACCTGTTCCGGTGTGCTCCACACGAGGCAGCGTTACGGGTGAGGCTCTATCACGGCGGGCGTCTTAGCCGCACTCATCGTGCACTCGAGGGGGGCATCATGTCGACGTGACAACGCGGAGTTTCCAACATTCGTCTCACTCTGCCACTTTTGCCGCTCATACGGGGACCTCTTTGTCACTCGGCCGACACGTACGACGATGTTTCGCGTTGCCAATTGGATGACGCCCAGGCGTTCGTGTTACCGCGTGTGAGTGTTTTTTTTAAAGTCCTATTCGGTCCTCGGCAAGGTAAGGATTCCCCACATTTGCCCCACGTCGACTAAACAAGGCAAGGTGGGGGGGGGGCCCTGGGGGGTTGAAGGGCGGGGAGGGGCGACTGGGCGCCTTGTCCTCAAGAGCAAGGGCCGCCCAGAGGTGTTTACTTGGAGGCTCGAGGCAGAATGTCGCGTGGGTCTCCTTATTCCGCCATCCTCGGGGCCGTTACGGGGACCTCTTGTGTGTGAAGCCCCGGGGCAAGTTGCCACCCTTTGCGCTCCCAACCCCCCACCCACACCTCCTCTGGGCGGCCACGCTCAGAGGCACGCGCAGCTGAGCCCCGTGATGCCCTCGTCTCGTCCGAGCACCGTTCTCCCCGTCCGTCTCGTAGTAGGGGGCGCCCATCGGAGCCAGCGCGTCCGCTACGCAGCACGGCGACTGCACGGGACCCGCGCTCGTCCCGTGGAGTCGCAGGTGGGGACGGCAGCCCGAGCCGCCGCGGAGGGCCGCCGCCTTCGGGGAAACGTGCACGGCGCACGGCACCGGCACCGCGCACGGCACCGGCACCACGCACGGCACCGGCACCGCGCACGGCACCGGCACCGCGCACGGCACCGGCACCGGCACCGTACACGGCCGCGTGGTTGGTGGCGCGGTGCGGCCCCGGCTGGCAGGGGAGAGGCGCAAAGCCCCGTGGCACCGCTAGGCGATGTAGCCGCGGGGAGCGACGATCTCAGTCGCTCCAGCCGAGCTCCTCCAAGTTCACGGAGAACGGCGGAGGGCGAGGACACGGGGGCGATGGAGGAGCTGCTGGTGGTGGATGTGGTGGTGGTAGTGGTGGTGGTGGATGTAGTGGTGGTTGTAGTGGTGGTTGTGGATGTAGTGGTTGTGGTGGATGTGGTGGTGGTTGTGGTTGTAGTGGTGGTGGTGGTGGATGTGGTGGTGGTTGTGGTTGTAGTGGTGGTGGTGGATGTGGTGGATGTAGTGGTGTTTGTAGAGGTGGTTGTAGTGGTAGTGATGGTGGTGGATGTGGTGGTGGTTGTGGTTGTAGTGGTGGTGGTGGATGTAGTGGTGGTTGTAGTAGTGGTTGTAGTGGTAGTGATGGTGGTGGATGTGGTGGTGGTGGTTGTAGTGGTGGTGGTGGATGTGCTGGTTGGAGGGAGCGAGGGTGGCGAGAGGGAGTCACGTTGAGACGAGCCAAGTGGGGTCCTGGGTCGCATCGTCGTGATTGATCATCGACTATTATCGATCCACTGGTGCAGTGGTTCTTCACCTTTACCTGCAGCGTTGCACCCCTTTCGTTCTCAATCGTAAAAACGAAGTATAACGTTAATACACACATAGGTTTAATGAAACAAAGTAGCTGTAATTACGTGTCCGTGCTACATTTGTTGCGACGATTTACCTTCTAAAAACATCTGACCATGTCTCGCATCCCCAGGGGGGTGCGCGCACCCCAGGCGAAGAGCGACTGCACGAGAGGATTCATAAGAACGATGCCAAGTTGTAACGCGTCGCCGCCGCACAGAGTTCGATCTCTCTCTCTCTCATCTCTCTCTCGAGATAAAGACGGACTCAAAAGCGCACAGAAGAGCCGCAGACGATCGGGGAAGGCCGGAGCAGCAGCAGCAGCAGAAGCCACGCGCCGAGCCAGCGCCAAATTTCCCTTAAAGCTCTGCGGCCCTCTATATATGAAGGTGTTATCGGAACATTAATGAGCGTTTAAAACGTGGGTGGTGACTGGGGCACCCGGAGAACACCCGCGCGTGCGGGGAGTGCAACATCACCCATTGCAGACGGAACGGTTGGAAATCCACATTTGCCGTACCGCCTTCTCCTGTGGCAAGCCAGGGTACGTGGCACATCCTCCATGTCCACGGAGCAGGAAGAGAGGAGTCTCGCAACATGAAGTCCTTCACGCGCCGTCGCCACCTATCACCGGTCCAGTTGCTTGCTGCGATCCATCTCACCGCTGCACGCGAGCTCATGGTCTAAGCTCGACTCAGCGCGGGTGATTGTCCGGCAGGCGTTACGTCACCACCAGTTTGTGGGTCCTGCTCCCAAGCCCTTTGACCCGAATGTTGAATAAGCGATTCATTCATTCCTAGATTTATTGTTCAAGCATTGTACTTGCACTGCCTGCTTAAGCGTGCGACCCATTTGTTCGTCGTTTCGGCAAGTTTAATTCATTATTCCATTTATTTATTCGTTGTCAAGCACGTATTGATGAATTCGTTCTTGCATCAGTTCATGGTTCCATTCATTGCCTAAATTCACGTTTCATTCATTTCCTCGTACTTCCAGTAATTCATTTACCCATCGTGTTGTCCATTACTTACTCACACACTGTTGCACTCGTTAATTTCATTTAATAACTCGTTTCATTCATTTTAAGCCATTCGATCACAAACAATTTTTTTACTAATTAATTACGTTTTTCATTCGTGGTTCAATGCATTTATTTATTCAAAACATCATTCATTAATTGTTCGTTTCATTCAATGGAAGGTTCATTCATTTAATCAGTTTTTTTCCAGGGGTGTCTTCAATAATTAACTTTATAATTGATTCATTGCAAGTTTAATAACAGCAATGGCAAGGTCAAAAGGTCATCGCCGCCGATGCTGTTGAGACCATCACACATCTACGCCATTGCTATTCTGCCAGATCTCACTGCTGTTAAAAAGTCGGCACCATCCTTCACAGTCCACTCTTTAACAGACTCATCATCAATCCAGCAGTGGATCGATCACAGCTGGTGATGGACGCGAACAGCGACACCGGGGGGAGCGGGTAGCTTGGGAAGGACACGAGGGAGGGTTGTGTTGTGAATTTGCGCAAATGTGCCGGCGTGGCTGAACGAATGGCACGAGAAGTTTTGCGTCCATTTCGGTTCGTCATCATCGTCGCAGCACCTGTACATTGTTACATACGAGAAGTGACGTAATGCAATGATCCATTATACTTTATTTTTTCTTTAAATACACACAAACCACAACATCCAGAAAACATTTCCGCATTTTTTGGCAAAGCCAATACTGTCAGAGCAAGATAGCCACCGATGGCCGTGTAAAATGTTTACCGCCTCGTATATAAATGTCTCGTATAAAATGACACCCGTAATAAAAAAAAAACTCTCGTAAGACACATCAAGTGTTCGTGACATTTCGCTTCACAATTGGACAAGCACTGAGACCACCAATGATCAATAATGCGATCAAATTCATGTTGACAGATCTTTACGAGTGAAAGGATATCGGGTTAGGATGGAACAACTTCATGAGATTAGCAGATTTACGGCTCCATAATAGCACCAACGGTGGAGCAGTGGCACAGTGGTTGGCGCACTGCACTATGACCTCGGCAGCTTGATTTCAATTCCCAGTCACGGTTAACATCAGCGGCGAGTGACGTCTGAACCAGTCATGGGTCACTCTCTCCCATCCACCACCGTGTACTGTTGAAGTACGGCACGGTTAGACAGCCCGCATGACTGAAAGTTTCCTAGGGAGGCCTTCATCCAGCGGTGGATTGCCAAAGGATTGTGAAATATTATTAGCACCAAGCGCACGCAATGTTTGCTCCAAATTCTACACGCAACCATATTCCCTGCAAATAAATTACCGGAGAGGAAAACTCAAGTAATGCAACGGTTCTATTAGCGACACCTGTGATTAGCAGTCATTGGCCATCAGCTGGCTACAGGTCACAGCAATGGTGACGAACAGACAGATTGATACGATTCATCGTTTAAAAATCGGTTCGTAATGCTCATGATAAAAGGTGATAGGAAAAAGTTCGGCCCTGTGATTGCCTTCTCCCTCCACAGCTGGCAGCACGGCCTCAACCAGAGTGAGCTCTAGAGAGCCCCTCGAGAGGGTGTTTGGCCTACTCTTCCACATTGGCCAGAGGTCTTGGAAGCGATGGAAGTAACCACAATTTAGTCCATCGCACGCGAACTGCGACTAAGTGTGGCGCACCCATTCCTATGATACACCCATCTACTCAGATGTGTAAGAGTATATAAAGTACAATTCATACAAATTGTATGCAACCGGTGCATATTACACACACACAGGATAACTAAGCAAATGAGACATGCAAATAACGGAAGGAGACACGTCAAAAAACGAGACGAGCAAAATAATTGATTCCTCAACCAAACCGCGACCCCCAAATTGCAACGAATCGCAAGGAATCGTGGGAAGCGGAGGAGGGTTGGTGAATGAGAATGTGCCCTTGGTGAGTTAGTGTTACAGTAAACGTGTTCAGGTGAGACAATTAAACTACAAACACACAAACAATGAACTACAAACACACAATGTGTCGTCAGGGCCATTGCTGTTTGACGGCACGATGCAAGATGGCACCATCGGAATTAATTTGGTGAAAAAGACCTTTTAAAAACATTTTATTTTTCTAACAACGGATGCACGCTTCATAATCTTGTCATAATAATATTCCTTAACTCACAACGGCACAGGCCAGCGTCCTCACACAAACTTGAAAACCAACGCGTTCGTTTAACGCGAGCGCGACGTGCAACACGACAGCTGCGCAATCGTGAAGACGGGAAGACGGCGGATTGGTAAACGTAGCGTCCATCCCACGCTCATCCTGATAGTGGGAAACCCGCCCGACGAGTCACGGACAGCATGACGCGGCTGGTGATGCTGATGACGTCATCGAGCCCCAACCTCCATTGCCTCCGGTTCCGTGGCACGCCCTCCGATCAGCACTGTCGGCTAGGTGCGGTGCGTAAGAAGTTCATCGTAGAACTGAGGGTGAGTCGAGTCATGTAACTAAGAATGGAATACTTAAACAGCGTCGCGATGACAACAAAGTCGCCACGGGTTGCCAGTTCGATAACTTGACTAATCGGACGGCACATAAAACACAGTTGGAAAAATAAGCCTCACCACTGTTCCCACATGTGCCGCTGGACAGGAAGTGATGGGCGGGGTTTGGTGACGTCATCGGCATGATCAGCCGCGTCACGCTTGGGCACGGCCGGCCAGTCGGTCGGTTTGCATTTCTGAAAGCGTGCTTTGACCCCCACCACCCCCCCCCCCCCGTGACGAACAGACACATGGACGGACGTGCTAGCGGTAGTCGGCGCGAAGGTGCCACATCCCCAGGCCCGTGGAGTCGCGCTCGAACGTGCACAGGCTGCGCAGGAGCTCGCGGAAGACAGGCGAGTGCTCGGGCGGCACGCGCTGCTCGAACGTGTGCAGCAGCTCCTGGGTGCTCGCCCGGCCGTCCTCGGCGCCGCCAAACGCCACGAACGTGCGCAGGTCCGACAGCAGCTCGGAGAACTCGCTCGGTGGCAGCGAGGAGGAGGGCGCCTGTGGCAGATGAGCGGGGTAAGAGGAAGGGGGAGGGGATCAGGTGATACGGGCGATTGACAATCGTAATTTGTGCAGTGTGCAACGGACTCAATACAACTTAATCCAGTACAGAAATAAAACTGGGGAAACCCGGACTAAGGGTGCTGCGAGCGACATAAACGAGCGGCAAGCATTCGTCACCTGGCTCTGCTCATCCTCTCCGTCCTCCGTGGACTCGAGTGCCCGCGCCAGCAGCAGATGGTTCCGCGTGCGCATGCGAGCCAGCACCGTCGTGGACACGGGGTGCAGGTTGGACTCCAGGTTGCCCAGGCTGCTGGGGGCATCACTCGCGTTGCTCCAGCCAATGATGCCACCGCCACTACTGCTGGTGCCGCCACCGCCACCACTGCTGGTGCCGCCACCGCTACCGCTTGCAGCTCCTTCATCCTTTGTTCGTTCCGGCTTCTTACCGAACCTTGGAGTCTGCGAGCTCGTGGGCACCGGGGAGTCCTTGGCTACAGCTTGCACATCCTGGTAGTTCACGTGCATGATAAAGGAATAACAAGTCATCCGAGCAAACACGCGCAAGATGGTTCTCCCATATAATACTTGCTTTATTGCGACTTCACGAGTCCTGAACTGCGATTCCGCCATCTCAAGATCCGGCTCCGAGGCGTAAGCTGCCCAGCGTGCTAAGGAGAGAGAGCTACGGCTCTGGTAGGCCTCTACGATGATTGTAACCTCTAACCTTCCGATTTGGAAGTTGGGAAACGACGCTTTAACACACCACACAAATGGGCAACCAAAATAAACTTGACTCCCGTGAGACTGCGTGTGGGTAGACGCGACTGTAGATGAAGAAGCAAGTGAGCGGCAATCGTTCGGCCCAGGAAATCAATCTCGCAAGATAGGACTGTGTAAACTATAGGGTTATGTAGCCCAGCAAACAGCCGATGACACCTGTTATTATTCCTGATGATCGCCTACCCAAGCACTACCACAGCTCACCCCTGCTTAGATTCCAGAGAACTGACGGGATTTCAGATTGTTAGCGGGTGGGGGCAGTGCGGCAAAAAGCATTGTTTTACAGTATGACTATGCTCCAACGTCTACGCTTACCACCTTCACCGCGCTGCTCAGTGCGGGTTTGGTGAGGTAAAATAACTGCGTAAAGAGGCGCCCTCATTCTGACAAAAGGGGCAACTTCACGCAAGAGCCACTCACCCTGCACTTCTGCGATTGTGGTTTAGCGGCCTGGGCTGCCACCAACGGCAGGGGCTTCTTCCTCTGCCCAAACCTTGAGATGCGATAACAAAACAAACACCGAGAGACGATGTCAATAACCGGCCGAGCAACATCCGCACGACACAACAATGCGCCGAGCGCCGATATGAAGCTGTTCAACAGTTGTCGAGGTCACCCAGGACTCCGATGACTTCCGCCGATTAAACATCGCGTGGGTCAGGGCAAGTTGGCGCACGAAGCCATCGGGGGCGGCGCGTCATTGACCGACCTCGCTTGGGGCCGCGGCGGCGGCGGCGCCGTGCTTGCCGATCGGTAGTGCCGGCGCGACTGGCGGAGCGCATGCATCGCATCGCGAGCCACCCGCGTCGCCTCCGCTTCCACCAGCGCGAAGTCCGGCCGTGACGAGTTCATGATCGCGTCGTGCTGCATCGCGCTGTGGATTCCTGCGCGGGGGGGCGGGGGTACGACCGAGCACGAGCGTCAAGACTCGACGCTCCCAGGTGGCCGGGCGGCTCGGTGGTCAGGCAGACCGCGCTGGCGTTGCTAAGATCCTGGGGGTTCAAATCCGAGGTTTCAGCTGCCCAACCGCGTTTAAACCGGGTTCTTAAATGAAACGAGTTACGAGGAGCGCATCTTCGACACGCCCAGCGCAAACAGTGTTCGTCGCACGTGCAGTACCTGTGCACATGCGTGGCAACCAAAACCCGTGGAGAAAAGGCGACGGTGCGAGTTCTAACTTCGTGGAGAAGGACACGGGCGTGTGGCGGCCATACCCGACTTCTTGAAGAGCTTCTCCAGAACGTAGTCGTCGGTCTTCCTGCGGTCCTCTCGCTCCTCCTTGTCTCCGCCTGCTGCCGAGGCCCCCTTGAACTCCGCATGCCTCACCAGGTGAGGAATTCGCTCCCCCTCAAAGCGAACGCCCTTCCGCTTCTTCTTCGACCTCCCGTCGCCCTCGTCCCCGTGAGCGTGTCGCCCGCGCCCGCTTTCCGCGCCCTCCACGTGCTTCTGCTTCTCCCTGCGCTTGCGGTGAGCGGTGACGTCACCGCCAGCGCCGCTACCGCCACCGCCGCCAGCCGTGGAGTCGCTACCGCCGGAAGCAAGGCGCGCCGCCAATCGTCGCGCCATTTCCCGCCATGCCTTCATCTTGTCCTCCGACACCACCGAGGAATCTTCTTTGGCATCTCCTCCCGGAGGCGTCTCGCTCGTCGTCGCATCGCCGCGCTCGGCGGATCTCCCTTGCGGCGCTAGCTGCGCCGCACCCGCGGGACCGGCCTCTCCACCCCCGCCGTCTCCGCCTCCGTTCCTAGACGGCAAAGGAGTCTCCCCCAATCCTGGGCTCGGCTTCGCTCGGTCGGCTTTGTCGGAATCTTTGAGGCCAACGCCGTTTGTCGCGTCCGCGTCGATGACGCGGTCTCGGGGAGGGGGCGCCGCCTCGCGAGGGTTCGATCGCCGGGGAGCGGCGGAGGCTGACGAGGAGGAGCCTGGAGGACGCCGCTGGGCGGAGCGGTGCGGTTTGTCCGGTCTGGGCAAGGCGGCGTGCGGGCCGTGACGCTCGCCGGAGGAAGCGTGCGGCGGGCGATGCGGTTTGATCGGGACTCGCACGTCCGAGCCGGTGCCTGCGGCGCAGAAACGGAACATGACGTCGCGGCGCCAGCTCGGCTGCCCACAGCTCGCGCAGCGACGTGCCCAGCGCGCCGGGTCGGTGGCGCGTTGGGCGCATGACCCAATTTGTTTTTGTTATTTTTGTAACTGCGAGTAACATTTAATTTCAACTTGTGATAACGGGCACGGCGACTTTGCCGCACGACTTAAGTTCGCGTCGCAGAACAAACAAGTGAGGCTGAATCTCGGCGGCCTGGTGGCGCAGAGGTCACAGCGCTAAGCTGGTACCGTTGAGAGCCTGGGTTTTAAAGCCAGGCAACTGCCTCGTGATTCAACTGGGTTATCAAGTGTAGTGAGTTGCTGATGGTTTCATCCCGGTTACCAATGACAGCTAAACTATTCAAATAAAAAAACATTGGGTTTACTGCCATACAATAAATGTTATTTTGTAGCAGCAGGGCAGATGTGAAAGTTCTGCCCCCACTGCGGATCAGAGATCACTTGAAGAGAACTTGGACGTAGCTCTGTGATATTTGTTTCCGCAGGCCGTAACATAACATGAGGGGGTTGCACTGTTCTTCGAGAACGACATGACATTGAATTACAAATAGGAAATACAAACAAAAAACACAATTAATTATAATTAACTAATTGAACCACAATCGCAAAAGTCACCACGATGCACTTAATCCCGAGGGAAGCGTTATGCAGCCTAATCACCGCCTCTATCCAAACGCGGAATGACGATCACATTGCTCACGCGGGCGATGACAACAACCCATCGCTAAACGACGTCGTCGTCACGGACACGGACCTGCAAAGAGGGCACTGGTCTCGGTGCTCTGCGACGAGTCGGGGTCGGTGAGAGCGAAGAGCTCGAAGAGGTCATTGGCTTTGAAGAATCGCTGCTGCCTGGGGTCCTTGAGCACGCGGTTCGTCAAGAACTGCTTGAAGATTTGCCTGATGGTCGTCGGGAGCAAAAAAACACAAAGCGTGCGTGTTGAGCGTGGGGGTGTATGTTTGCGTGTGCATCCCGTGTGCGTGTGACCGAGTGTGTGGTGACAACCATTCCCTCGTGCGCTATCCCAGCCTTAATGGGTGCTCGTTAAGAGCACTTGACCCAGCAGTCTGTTGTAGGCTATGCAGGCGACCTTTGTCTTGTTTGCGTATGTTCATGTGTATTTTTTGCCTTCGTATATGCTTTTGCATGTGTATGTGTGTGTTCTCTGCACTCGCACACATTGTGCGCGTCAACAATTGCATTATCATAATACAATCCTCCATAGATTCAACAGTCCACTTGCTGTACTGGCATCTCCTGATCATATTTCAGCCCGGCAAGTGCGGGAGTTTACAAATCCATACGTGATCTACCGACCTTTGCATCCAAAACAATGGATTGCAGGCGTGGGCGACCAACTGAAGGGGGCTTGAGCTCACTAAATCGCAAAGATGAGTTCAATACTGGACCGAGTTAGCGACCAGGAAATGACCACGTAACTGCTATAGCGGCTGCACCTGTGGTAGATCTTTTCCTCGATGGTGCCAGCCGACACGAGGCGGTAGATGGTGACCTGACGCAACTGCCCGATGCGCCAGGCTCTCTCGCGGGCCTGCAGATAAACAACAAAGACAAAGATCCCCCCTTAAGCCTTAACAGTAGGGTAAAAAGCAGCCAATTGTTGCTGCGTAGATTCAAATCGAATGATTCGCAGGGTGATTCTTTCAAATGTGGAAGATTTTCAATTAATGACGCCGGGAAACACAACGGCCCTACTCTTGAGAATGTTAACGTTCCACTGTGAGGCCCATGGGGGGCATGGTGATGGTTATTACACGGCCACAGCAGTAATCGGAGCGGCCACTGGATTCGAAACGTGAGCCTCCCCCACACCATGATAATGTTTTTCCCCTTTTTTCTGGCAAAAAAACAGGTGCTAAGATGTTAAAACACCAAACTGAAACCTTTAACAAGGAATCATGTCAGCAGCATTAACCACAATGTTTGTGGTCAGAATGCAAACAAAAAACACACTCTGATAATATATGCATTGTCCTTGAAACTGATTGGTCCACACCAGAGACAGCTTTCTTTTGAGCCTCGTCTCAAACGGTGTGAGACCAGAGGACGCCAAAAGGCGTGCTCTGGTCTAACACACACACCAGGAGTATAAGTAATACACAAGTTCAAGTATGAATATAATCTTACATGATCTTACAAAATATTAAGTTTTTTGATTTTAAACCTCTAATTGTGGAATGCTTTGATCTCGTCTGCCCGCCGATTTGCCTCTTGTAAACGAGCTTCTTAGCTCAATGGGCTTTACTCGGGAAGTAAACTTGAGAATCCGACCAAGCAGCAGCGTGGCTAAAGAGTGGAGGGGGGGGTTGTGGTGACGAGGGAGCGCACGCACCTGAGTGTCGGTGCTCGGGTTCCAGTCGGGGTCGAAGATGATGACGCGGTTCGCCCCCGTCAGGTTCACGCCGATGCCCCCGACGTGCGTCGTCAGCAGGAACATGAACATTGACTCGTCCTGCAAGATTCAATAAAAAAATATATATGTCACATAAAATGCGTTTTTTTTTTTAACGCTTTCCAAAACAGAACTTTGTTTAAAAAATTATTCAATCTTTTATTTAGCAGCATGGAAGGCGGCAATCAACGTTGCCTGGTTTTCTTTTGGGAATAAGGACTTTATTGTAACGCAACCCCGTATTCAAATTGCGATCGTAAGGGATCATCTTACCAGAGTTAATGTCCCCCCGCTCCCCATTAGCCACAGACAGATAACGTGAATGCATAGACGCCTTAGAACCTGAGAAAACGTTCAAACCCCGTGAAACAAAAGGAACACACATACACGCGTGAGCCAAAAAACGCAAACATGAAGCAAATCGCAAAAGACCAAGCATGGTCCCGAGGCCCAAACACGGGCTTGAGCGTCAAACGCGGGGGCGTGATGCTTCGACGGAAGGCTGGCAGGTGCGACGGTGACGGGCACCTTGTTGAACTTGTCGATGAGCGGCTGGCGAGTGGCGATGCTCGTGGTGCCATCCATTTTCATGTAGGAGTAGCCCTCGCCCTGCACAAACTTCTCCAGTATGTCCAGCATCTGTCAGTCGGGGACGGTGACAACAGTCATCGTTTCACGACGTGTACACGTATGTATGTTGAACTTCTTTCGCGCCGTACGTAGCCAACCGTGATAATCGGAGGTGCGAGGGTAAGGACAACTAAACACAAAACGCAGTTCTGTATGTATGGAGAACTTGACACACAAATGGCTCAATCTACATGGCGCAGGCTAAGTTATTACCCTACCACTGCTGCAACAGAATTTGTAACCTGGGGGTTCCAAATATCACAGAGTATTCTGACACTTGGGTGCAAAAATGCTACGGGGCTCTCACACCGGCTCCAAACCGGCCCACGGCGACGCCGCCGGTACCTGCCGACTCTGCGTGAAGAGCAGCACGCGGTGGCCCTGCCGGCGCCACATCCGCAGCAGAGCCTCCACCACGAGCAGCTTCCCCGAGCGTCGCCAGTAGCCGAATCCAGCGCCGCGCGTGACGGCGGCGGCAAAGGAGGTGGGGTCCGCACCTCCTCCGCCGACGCTGGCGATGGTGGCGACGGAGGGCGCCAGCTCGTCGTCCTCCGCGTTCAGGCCGCCTGTCAGCAGGTCCGGATGGTTGCAGATCTTGCGCAGCGTTATGAGCGCCGAGAAGACCTGGAGAGGGGTGGTGGAGAGGTAAGTGGGGGTCGACGCTCGTGGAAGCCTTTAACAGGTACGCGCGTAGGTATGCACGCACGCACACGCCACGTGTGTGATGATTCGCACACCGAATCCTGGGCGATTTGATGAATTGTGATCGTTCGATGTATGGGCGGTGTGGCGAGGCGAGGGAACGGGTTGACTCAAGTGTAGTATGGTGCCGTGCAGTGCGGTGCAGTGCGGTGCAGTGCGGTGCAGTGCATTGCAGAGTGCCACACCTGTCTCTCCCTGCTAAGGACCTGCTGGACTTCGCGCGAGTCCAGGAATTTCTGGTAAACGGCGCGCTGCTCATCCGTCAGCCGGCAGAATAAAACCTGCAAAACAACAACAGCAGTGGTGAACGATTATGCAACAGCTCGCTCATACACACACAGGCTGCTCTAGATACACATGTGCGCTCTGCTCTTAGGGCCATTCTACATATAAATACAATGACAAAACAAGGGGAGCATGCCCCAGAGGATGTTCACCACGGAGGTAGTGGTGACATCAGCTAAGCATGACATCATTCAGGTTAAAGCTGTTGTGATATTACATTACCATGGGAATGAGCGAAGGCGCACAGAGGCATTTACGTAGCAGTGGACAGTTCATAGCTGTGACCGCTGATAATGATATTTTAAGAGAGCCTTCACCTGCTCGTTCTTATCAGGAAGCGCCAGGTTGACTTTCACGTCGGCCTTCATACGGCGGAGGAGGAAGGGCTTGACGGTGTCTCTCAGCACGCAAGCACACTTGTACGCTGTCTGCACCTGACGGGTGGACGCAGAAAAACCTCGCCGTAAATCGCGACTGCCACGAACACCGACGACAAGAGAGCACTAATAACACATGGGTAAAATCACAACAATAACAACAATTGACAGCACTTTCGTCATTCCACTCCTGCCACTGTGTGCACCAGCCCCATCATCGCCCAGTGCTGAGCTCTGGGTGGGGCAGCCAAACGCCACTGTCTGCCCCCCAGTCTGCCAGGTTGGTGGGGGGGGGGTGTGGAAGGGGGGCAAACGGGTGGGTGACAATTTCCCCTGGCACCCCCCCTCCCCTACAAGGTGGTGAGGAAGCTTCTCCCTACCAAACGGAACTTTCAAACAAGTTTGTTCCGCAGTTTAGACGCACAACCACCTCGCTCGCTTCTGTCACTGCAACAGGCCCTTGCCGAGTGACAGAAGTGACAGAGCGTTGTTGCCGGGTGGAATATATTCCCGTCCAGTACCCGATCGGTGCGGATAAGAAGCATGCAGCGAAGGACACGAATCATCTGCGGGCCGTTTTGAAGAGGTAAACCTTGTGTGGCCACGGGCCGTATGAAATGAAGTCACAGAGCATATGTGGCCCACGGGCCGTAGGCTCCGTACCTCGAAGAAGGTGGGACAAGAGCAGACAATTGTCGATACGCACGCCGTTGGGAGAGGGGTGGGGGAGGTGCGCAACCAGGGGGTAGGGGCGGGGAAGGTGCGTGACCCGGGGCACGTGGGACGAACCTGCACGTCGGAGGCGTTGGAGTAGCCGCCCTGCGTGATGGGCACCGAGAACTGCTCCATGAACACGGGCAGCGTGCCCAGCTTACCCGGGAAGACAAAGTCGAAGAGCGACCACAGCTCCTTCAGGTTGTTCTGCACCGGAGAGCCCGACAGGATGATGCGGTGCGGCGTGCGGAACTGTGCAAGAAATAATAACGCAGTATTATTACATTTTTTAAAGTTAATAATGCTCAAGTTTTTTTTTTCAATCTATCATCGGATGTTTTGGACGCGTGGGTTATTTCCCGATACTTGACCACGTTGGTCAGTGCGGGTTGGTGAATTAAGGCCCCGGATCATTTCAAATTTCACTCGCCACCGAGTTTTTCCACACCGCCGGTTTCTTCGTGCAGTTTGCGAACCTCTGCACTCCCCAACTAAGCAGAAAAAATTCTCCCTCCCAGCTTTGCGGCGAAATATCACAAATCTGGATCGCAAGTCAATAAAAACACGATTCTTTCTTTTCTGGTTTTCATCATCTCATTTTTGTTCCTTCTACGTTTTCGTTGTCGCCTTGTTTGTACGAGCGGGGCAGCCCGACAACGGGGGGTGGGGGGGGGCGGAAAACCCCCACCTGTTTGCACGCGACGGTGACGGCGGCGTCCGGGTTGCGGATCTTGTGCCCCTCGTCGAGGATGACGTAGTGCCACGGGTGAGCGCCCAGCGTGTCCTGCATGAGCCGCACGCACGAGTACGACGTGACGAGGACTCCACCGCCACTCGCGAGGTCGTTCACCAGACGCTCCTGTCACAAACAACGTCACCGGGGGACACGCGTCAAGGCTCGGAGACAGCGGCGGAGCGGTGTATGGCGCGAGGCCCAGAGAAAATAATTAAATCTCTCTTCTTCTTGTCGTATGGCTAACGTAGATGCAGAGCAACGACGACAAATTCTCAGTCAGGTGGTCAGGCCAGATAACCGCGTCAGGAGCAGCGAAGCGTATCGCCGTGATTTCTCCTTCGTATTTGTGGTTCGGGCATTGCGTCGTTAAGTTGTTGTGCTGTCTGTTCTGGATGACCACAAACGCACACTCGTCTTCATAACCTGGTGCCTGGTCCCTCTCTGGCCGGTAGACCGGACGCAGTTGTTTCATTGGCACTCAACGAACAATCTTTGTAGAGCACAGAGAACATTTCGGAACTAGTTACGTATCGACATCTCCTGGGGTCTGTATGTAACACAATGAACTTGCGAAAGCAACTTTCATTGCGGTCTGACCAAGTCAGTCAAGTCAATATGAATCAAGACGAACAAAATCGCAATCGCCACCGAGAAGTGGCGACGCCAATTAATCGTGTCGACCTGCGACACGAGGTAGTCCACCGTAATTCAAGTGCAGATTCTAAGAGCTCGGTGGGCAACTGCGGTCACTCACGTGGAACGTGATGAGTGACGGCACTGGTGAAATGACACTAACAAACCGGCAAAAAATATATATACGGACTCTCGTAGGCACACGCGCATATACGCACGCACCAACTATTATACGCGTTAAACTAATCTCATTCTGCTCACTGGAATTCATTTTATCTGCATTTCTGCACGGGTGCCAAAAAAAACCCCACTTGCGTTTATTGTCATACTAAAGGATCATTACCAGATGTTTAATTACAGGAACTCATTTGCGCTCATTCTGCAGGTTGTTAAAACAAACACGATAACTCTGCGCATATAATAAAATCCAAATTCAAATGCATGTTATGTTTTTTATCCACCCCCCCCCTCACCCCCCACCGCGTAAGTCATTTAACGATGGATTGATACAACAAATGCGGCGGTAATCCTTGTTCTTGTTTATCTACAAACTGCAGGGTCAATGGCGGGTGGCCGTTCGTTTCGCCGCGGAAGACCGACGGAGTTCGTTAAGCCGTGGCGCCGCTCCGCACGCCGGGGCTAATTCGACCGCGCCGCTAACCCGTCAGATAACGGGCATCAATTCCCGACCAAAATTCATTTCTCCTCCGGCAAAATTAGATTCTCCTTAAAAGTAGGAAAAATAATAACGACGACGATGATAATAATAATGGCAATCTAACCGCATTTACATGCCTTCCCATTGTCGGGCGCAGGAAAAGTCTTGCGGCTTATCCTCCAAACGCGGCTTAGCCCGCACTCATTTATAAACTGACGAATGTCATTATTTCCGCTAATAGGGCTGCCAATAAGCCAGCACCTCTGCCCAAAGAATTAATTTTTGTTCCTGCCCGAGCAGATTATTGAGCCATTGTAAAAACAGGATGCAGCCCCAAAATAGGGGGGTGGGGAGCGAGGGGTGGGGGTTATTTAAATAACCTAATAATCTTGGCCGAGTGCCGTTTCCTCCGCACTTGCAGCGGCCGCTGGAAGTTTAACGAGGCCCACGGAGCCCTCGCCCACAATGGGAGCCCCTAATTTGGAATGCGTTTTTACATCCCCGCTCACGTGAGCAGCGCGACATGGACAAGTCCATTAAGAGCACAATGGCGATGATTAGCATTCGCGTGAATTGGCGGCAGCGAAATGTTGTTTGCGAGGCTTGGTAAACAAAATAAAAAATTGCCACCGCGTAGCGCATGAAGTTCAGGTGCGCGTACTGCCATTTTGTCATCGCACTGCTGGATTGAAGTCTCCCTGCACGCCGTGGGGATATCTGACCATACTTCACCACGCCGGTCAGTGAGTGAGTGTTGGTGAAGGCAGGAAACACGGACGTGGAAGCGGCACAACATAATATACATATTATGCATGCCGCGCGCAACACCGGGGGTGGCCGTTTCCAAAGGAGTGCTCGAGTAAGTTGAATAACTAAGGGCGCCACGGTGGCGAGATGTTAACCACCTCGCCTGGTAAACAGGAGGTCGCGAGTTCCATCCCAACCCCGACGCCTGCTGTATATTTGAAAATCTGCATGTCTCTCTCCCCATGGTCGCGTGGATTTTTCTCTGGGTCCTCCGGTTTTCCCCTCCACATTAAGAAACATGCGTTTAGAGTATTTGGCTGCTATACATTTGCACAAGATAAGCCATTTAGTTGAGCTATCATTTGTGGCCGGGTCACTTCTGAAAAAGAGCTACATAGCTCAGTGGGACCTAATTTAGTAAAATAGTTTAAAAACTAACCACGAAAGAAAAGCAGTCACTCCATCGACTAAAAATCCGGCCCTCCTCACCTTCTTCTTCCCCGAATAGGAGCCGGACTCGTGCAACACGGCCACACGGAACTGCGGCCACCACGTGTGGAACTCACGCACCCACTGCTGCATCACCGTGGTGGGACACACCACCAGCGACGGGCCCAGCCCCTCGTACCTACACGCAGGGCAGGGCGGCGGCAGGGGAACACGCGCACGTTGGCACGCACTCACGGCATTAAAGATACGCGAGTTACTTATGACATTTACATTTAATGCAAAATAGTGCACACGGTTTGAAATAAACGCGCACGTTAAGAGCCGTACAATCTGTGCGTGCGCGCATGCTGCTTAGAATCGTCGTGATTAGCACGCTGCGCTACATTTAGGGCCACGGCAGACACCATTGGGGACTGGTATCATAACGGGTACTGGGACTTGGGAGATCGTAGTCTTTGTGTGTGTGCTTGTGTGTGTGCTTGTGTGTGTGCATGTGTGTTCGCATGCACGTTTGAACGTATGTGCGTGTGAGAAAACGCTCCAGGCTGTGCAGGCTAAACCAAACAAACGCTCCAGGCTGTGCAGGCTAAACCAGGAATGGTTGTCGTTGCTCACTGCGGCTCTTGAAACCCCACCCAGGCTGACTCACCGGTATCCAAGACCTCGGGTTCTCAGTTTGCTGTGGCTGAGCCCGGCCAGGAAGGCGATGATCTGCACCGTTTTGCCGAGTCCCATCTCGTCCCCGAGAACACCGCCCGCCTGCTTCACGTGCAGCTCCCACAGCCACTGCACGCCCGTCTGCTGGTACCTGCGAGAGCACACGGGGTCGTGCGTCACTGAGCACCGCTCATGAGGCCCGGGGTCACGTCGGGCGTCGGCAAAGGTTATTGGGACAAGAAGGCCTCCCTTAGATACCTTGCAAAGTGGACATGACGATTATCGTGGGCCTGATCACGTACGGGTATATCAGTATCGCCACAACGTGGCAACCCTACCTCCCCCATGGGTGGGGAATTATGCATTCGCCTGATTGGGAAACGCGGTGAAGTCCAATCGTTACTCTCATCAGCGATCATTGCCCCACACGTGCAATCGGTATCTATCTGGCAACCCCAGACGCCATCAATGGGCCTCTCTAAACTGAACACGCGCAGTTCTAAACATGTATGTTGCTTTTCAAATTCCCTATGGAACAAGCAGAACAAAAAGAACAGCAAGAAAAACAACAACAACAACAAGAATCAAAAGAAGAATGAGAAGAGGTGACCGTACTGTTGACGAGTCCGGAATCGGCTATACAACACTGGGGAGGGTGGCGTCTCCGCATGGCACTCGGTGGCGATGCTCACTTGTACAGCTTCTGCCAGAGGCTGGCGGGCACCTTGAAGCCGCCCTCAAACTCCACGTCACTCTCCTCAGACTCGGTCGCGGAAAGTCCCTCCTCGAGGCGCTTCTTCTTGGCGAGCAAGCGGCCACGGTGCCAGCGTCTGCCGAGAGAACGCACCGCGGACCACCGCAGTGACTGCACCGCATACCACAACGACAAGCCCCACGCGGCAGTTGCTCTCGCCACGTACTCGTCGTGCAAGTCTCTTGAGGCTGTGGTCCTGATTAAAAAAGCGAGTCGTGACGAATTATACAGGCAAGTAGCGCAGTAGGAAAGACGCAAAGTAAAGTGTACGCACAGCCAGGCAAGCCACTCAGTTGTTGTTCTCATCCCATTCTAGCGGAGTGTCCTGCCCCAGCCCCCTAAGGACATCCGCCGTGGAGATGGAACGGCTCGTGTGCAGGATCTGGGTGGATTGTTGTATCACCCCATGTACAGGAGAACGGCCCACGGAAGCAGCTTTTCAGAACCACATCTGTGGTGCCTTCAGGTAACTATGGGGGTCCCTTATCCCAGATGCCCCACCTACACAGAAATGTTTGTGGCAAGGCAATGGATGATTATGACTTTGACGATTCATTGGGTGATGACGACGGTGGATAATAATTGATGCAACAGATCTAAATGATAGATAAATACTGATGATGCAATGGATGACGGATTGATGCAGAGCAAATGAGCGCTACCCCTGCCCGCCTCACCGTACGCGCTGCTTGTACTGTTCTATGTCGCCGTCGTCTGGGTGACGTTGGAAGCGCTTGCTCTGAAGCTTGGGGTACTTCTCGTCGTCGCTCTCGTCTGCCAGTGACCCGTGTCCAACTCGTCCCTTTTTTCCTCTGGGTCGTCTCACCAACACCACCGACGACAGCGCAAACGTAATTTTTTTGTTGTTGCTCAATGACGCATGCATCAACTCACACGTGCAATATTCACAGTTTATGGATGTTGAATGAAAATTCTAAGTTCATGGTACATTTAAGTTAACGTTACTTGCAAGGTAATTGAGAGAAAACTGGACAAATTCCAGCGACAAGAACGAGACAAAAAGTGTATGGAATTTTCGAGTAAAATCTCGACTCCAAATCACGACTCTGAATCATGACAATACTATAAACCGCTTGGGGGGGGGGAGGGGGGTGATTCGTGATGTGCCAGGTTTGTAATTCTAACCGTCACTTATGTGTCAGTGTGCAGCACTGCTGTTACGTCTTCACCTGCTCCTTTTCTTGGCCTTATTTTCAGACTGCAGAGAATCTTCCTCTTCTTCTTCCTCATCGTCATCATCACCGTCATCTTCCTCCCCAGCCAACCAGTCTGGGTCCAACAAAGTGTCCTTGGTTGCAGAGACAGAAGCGTTGCTGTCCGAGTTTGCCCCACTCCCCTCAACACAATCTCCTGCAACCAGACCGACCATTTTCCATTGCTCTTCTGCTAGATCAACGCTTCACAAATGTATATATTCACATTGTTTCAGTTGCACAGTATTGTTACAAGCATTTTCCTTGCAGGACTTTCAAATACCTTTGGTGAGCAACCACGTGTTTATTTAACACATACACACACACCTTACCGTTCCTTATCCATTAATGGTAATGCGCAAAAAAATATGCATGCTGACCGTGTAAAGAGGCCCTTGCAGTGACAAGGTGAATGAGCACGCAACATTTTTTAAGATTAGTGCAGCTGAGTAAGATGCTTGCAGTGATGGCTAAATATAGTTTATGGGCCGTTTCAAAGTGGCAAGACTCAAGTGGTCATGGGCCACATGAAATCAAGCTGCAGGCTGGGCTGTGGATTACCCAACCCTCTATGAAGCACACAATGTACAAAAAAAAACATCATTGTGAACAATTTGATGCTCGTCAATTTTACGTCAAGAATCGCCGTCAACACTCGGGCCTGCTGCATGCCTCACCTGTGCCCAAGGCGCATGCCGCGCCGCCATTCTCCCCGGCCTCGAGCTGTCCCGACATCCTCCTCATCCTCCTCCTGATCCTCCGGCTCCTCCTCTCGTCGTCGTCATCCACACACCCATCTCCGCCTTCGGCCTTTCTCTTCACGCCCGGCTCACCGTCGCCAGCCGCCGTCTGTCCGGCCCTCCCGCCGGCACTCTTCCCGCGCGAGGGACCCGGGTCGTCGAGCGCTCGCGACGCTTTCCGCCGTCGCTTCCGCGCCTCCGCGACACGGCTCTTCCGCGTCTCCCGCAACTGGTCCTGCTCCGCCATGTAGGCCTCGAAGCCCGACATGGCGTCGCCGCTCAGCGCCAGCCTGCGCGGTTTGTCCGGCGCCGGAGGGGGTGCAGCTGCCAATGACGTCACCGCGCTCCCGTCGCTGTTCACCGCAGAGACGCGCGTGCCGAAGGGGGTCATCTGCCCCGTGCGCACCAGCATGTCCCACTCGCTCTCCTGCACGGGCATCAGGTGGCTGCCCAGGGATAATGGTGCCGAGGGTTCGTCTGTGCACGGGAGTGGGTGGATTGTTAAAGAGCGTTGGCGTTCGCTGGCGGTTTACAGGCAGCTTGCGGCGGTGAGAAACTGTAATATATTTGCGTCGATGAAACTAACATGCTCGTATATTTTTTACCACTGAAAGATATCACTGTTAAAGAAAAACTAGACGTGATAAGAGTTGAATTAATAAAAGTGTGTTTGGAAAGGACACGAAAGCAACAGGGATGAGGAAGGCCGATGAATGAGACTGGCATTAAAATAGCCACTAATGGGAAAAATACGCCAAAAAAGATGACCAATGTGGATATGAAAAATACGTGATATGAGGAACACTCTTGAAATTGAACATTAACCCAAGGTACAAGGATTCTGCGCTACACACCGCATCACTTTGTAGTTTTTACACTGGTTGGTAAATTTCAGTGTGCTTCATATATATATAGTTATAGGGGGGGAGGGTGGGCAGTGTCCAGATTAATAAATAAATGAGGGTGGGTTCCCATTTAGTTTCAGTTTCTTTGCTTTGCAACACAGATCATACCCCGTTCAGTCAGTTGCCTGGCTATTTTACAAGGGAGATCTGTGGTGCGGAAGCGCAGAGTAAATAGCCCTTCAGGATTTTACCGCGTGTCATTTTGCCCGTTATCCAGCACAATGGGCGTTAAACATCGGACGGGACGCTGAACGATACGCGGCAAAAACCCCGAAACTACACCGAGGAGTCAACTTGATAACAAGTGTGAATCAATCGCGCGCGAATACGAACCTTCTTCGACCTCCTCCATTCCAAGCTCGGCCTCCACTTGCCGAACGACGTCACTGCCCAGCATGGCCTGGAGCTTCTTCTGCTTGGCATTCAGCTTCTTTATTTGGTTCTCCTGTGAAGAACACCTCATCTCAACAAGTAGCTCCGCGCTGGCACGAGCGAAGCCAGGGGAAGGAACATTTCTATCCGTTGAGATTTTGGGAGGCCGGTATGGAGCCTGGTGTTGTATGCGGAAAGAGACGTTGACTTTGGCGTCAAACAGGGAATATCAGTTGGATGTAGCAAGACAAATTAGGAAGTTCTAGAGCAAGTTCAGGAGAAGTAAAATTTAAACGATGCAGATGTATGTTGGGAAAGAGGCCAAGACACAGAAAAAAAGCTGATGCTTGATGACTTAAAGAAAAGGGGCACGTGCAGCTAAATGATGAAGCTGAAGATCAGACATGGTGAAGGTCGTTTAAGTTAAGGACCCGCCAGTGGGCAGGACTTAAAGAGAGAGCTGAGCTTTGGTAAGGAGTCACGACCTGATGGAGACGGTGCCCTGACCTTGTTTTCCTTCTGCCGTTTGATCGAGTCGAGACGGCGTGTCAAGTCTTTGCTGGCATCACCAGGAAAGCGAGGCTTCACTCGTGCCATCGCCTGGTCGATTTGCTTCAACGTGGAACAGCACGACCTTAAGGAAAAAAAACACGCAGCAACGCTACTACTGACAGCCCAAACTATTAGGGGGAGGTGATGGATTGCACTTTCAAGCAGCCACAAACTGGGCAACTGCTGTGGTTGTCCCACCTGGTGACGGATGCTTGTGTTGCGCCCGAAACGTCGTGATTTATTATTTTATTTCTATAATTTTTATTATTTATTTTTACCTACGTGACTTTACCGAAAAAACCTAAGAGTATGAATCCTTGCAGTCACGAAAGCTTCAAATCTAGAACTGTTTAATTGCCCACTTACGCAGACGGCAGCCGCACTTCTTATGCCTCGTGCCAGTGGACTGACCTGAGGTCGTCGAGCACGGACTTGTATTCGTTGAGGGCGAGGGCCTCCTGCGCTCTCCTCTCGGCGCTCAGCTGCTGGTCCACCTGCTCCAGGACGGCGGCCTCGAGCGCGCGCTGCTCATAGACGCTCACCCCCAGCCCCTGCAGCTCGCTCGGCTGAGACTGCACGGACAGCTTGGGAATGAGCTGCCGGTCGATGTGGATTCCGCGGCTCCGAGCTCCGCCGCTCTTGGGCCTCGTCGACGACTCCTCGGCCGCCTCCGCTACTGCCGCCGCCACTGCCAAAGCCATGTCATCGGATGGCAGGAGTTCTACCGTAGGGTTCCGGGGTGGGTCTTTAAATGAGGCGCCATCGTCTGAAGGGACGAGTTTCCCATCGATGTCAATGTCCGGGCTGCAAATTCCACCGCTCTTAGGCCTCGTCGACGACTGCTCGGCCGCCTCCACTGCCACCGCCAAACTCACTGTATCCGGCGGCCAGAATTCTAGCGAAGGCTCCCCGTGCGGACCTTCGGACGAGACACCATCATCCCATGGCCCGCACGGGAGATGCCAATCGCCGACCAGGGCGGGGCGGTGTCGTGACGCCGCAGATGGGGCCAAGTTTGGAGCGGACGTGGAAACCGCGGGGTGCGGGGATGAGAGACGGCGGTGGAACCCGTCCGAGAAGAAGTGCTCATTGTTTCCATCATCACCAAACTTGGCCACCAGAGCCGAGAGGCCACCGGGAAAAGCGGTGGCGTCGGTGCAGAGCGAGTCTGTCCGCAGCGGGGCGCCATGGCTGACAGGGCTGGAGTTACGCACGGAGCTCTCGATGGGACACGGCTCCGCAGGGGGTGGCGAGCGGGATTCGGTGTCCTGTGGGGATTCTACGTCATCGGTTGGACTCTGGGACAAAGGCTCCAGCATTCTCTTGTCCTAATCGGATGCAGAAATTACTGGGGATGATGGGACCGGGACATCATCATCGCCTGACCACGCACAAGCCAAAGAGCGAGAATGTAGCATATTAATGATCAGTGCAATGAATGCAATTACAGTCGTAGTAATTATTACTTAATACAAAGTCTAAATTCAATAATAAGCGAAACATGCTTCACAGCCATGCGACATGAGTTATAGAACATTAAAAAAAATGGTTATAAAGTGTTTTTACATAGTTGAAATACTTATGAAACATAAATATTTCCAAACATTTTTACATTGACGAATGACGCGCTAATAGTGTGAGGATGTGTGGTTTTTTCACGACGTACTTTGGTTTCTCCAACGTTGCAAACGCTCAACAATGGGTAATGGCCAAACATCCGAATGCAGGATGCTAATGAAAATGAGATTTGAGACCCAATGAGACCCTTGTTAGATAAACAAAAATATGTAATTTAGTGAAAGACATGCGGTTTATAAGTGAGCACTTATTTTTTTTATAAAACATAATTAAGTCTTCAATGTTTGTTTAAATCTTCAAATAAGTATTCAGTATATAGTGTACACTATAGTTACAGTATAGTTAAACGCGCAGGCTTTCACGACCAATATTATTCATAATAAAGGTTTTTTGGGTTTGATCGTGTACGTATAAACGTGTCGTAACCCTCCACCACCCGACACAGCCAGTAAGGTTCGTCACGTAAACAGAACGCGCCAACTAGTTACTGTCTTAATTTGGAGCTTTCGTGACTGCAGGAATTACTCTTTGGTTCTTTCGGTAAAGTCACGTATAAAGAGAAAATAAAAATGTTATTTAATGTATTATTTTATCTTTATACGTGACTTTACCGAAAGAACCAAAGAGTAACTAGTTACTGCTTCAGCTCACCGGCGTGGAGAGTGAATCCACAACATTGACAATTTTATAGTATACTTAGAACATCAGGGAGTTACCATTCACGTTCAATATCTGCTCCAGTAAGTCAACGACCTACTTGCTGTACTTGCCTCGGCGTCTACCCTCGTGGTCCCCGTTAAGAGGGTGTGCCACAAAATCTCTGCGTGATCCACCACCCCCCGCCCGCCCCCAAGTATTCGGTGTGACAGAGAGGGCCACCACCAAGTCCCAATATTCTGTGTTGCACTCCCCTGTACACGAAAAAGTTACGAAATGCGCAACTGCATAAGGGGCCGTCCATAAATGACGTCACGCACCTGGGGGGGGGGGGGTCAGACATTTGTGACGATGTATGACGAGGGGGGAGGGCGGGTTTGAGAAATGTGACGTCACATCAAAATGCGCAACTTTAAATAAATATTAATTCAATAATAATTGTTATAACACTAATTTTTATTAATTTCATTAACTATTTGATTATTTAAATTTACTAAGGTCACCTTTTATTTATTCCATGAAGGAGCATTTTGCTTCTCCATGGGAGAATGGAGAAGGATACATTTTGTAAAAATTTTGAATTATTGTTATTAAACATTTTTATTTTAATGATTCTACCAGGGCTTTTCATTCTGTGGAATGAATATGTGATTGTTATAATTGTACTCTCCATTTTGCTAATGGAGAGTACAAGATAATTTCAATAGAATATTCTGAACATCTGCAGTTTTAGTTAGACGTTGAATATTTTCAAGTGAATTTTATGCTAAATTTCAACTTTCCAACGCCTCCTTTTCAATACGTTTTCTCCTACAACATCAGAGTGCAGCGCCACATTAAATACGCACTACAATGACAATAGTTTAAAGCGATTTGAAGCATGTTTTATTTTCAAAATGGAAATATGGTTTGGGGGGGGGCAGAGCTTTGTGACGTCATATTTGAGGGGGGTCTGACTTTTTGTGACGCCGTGTGACGAGGGGGGGTAAAAAATTGGCCAAAATAGCGTGACGTCATTTATGGACGGCCCCTAACGCTGCCAAGTGGCAGTGTGTCGATTACGTAAATGTGACCGTATGAATCGCAATACAATCGATAGACTTCGACACGGCGGGGTTGGTGGGATCTTGGCGACGTCTCTGCTCCCTCACCAAACCTCGCAGGATGATCCTCGTGGCACAAGTAGCTACACATGTAGCCACGGACTACGCACTTTCAAGGGTCCCTGCGCTAAATGCTTTCAAGCTATCAATTCCGGTTCAGTGATTCTGCACTCGCTCTATTACTATAGTACTATACCGCCTTCAACTTTTATGAACGACTGGGTGTTTAACGTTAGCGATTTGTCTTATTATCTGGCTGTATATAAGATAAAAACAATACAATTACTTTCCTACCTTGCCCTGGTCTACAGGAAGGTCCTGGGTTCGATCCCGAACCCTGACGCTTGTATATGTGGAATGTGCACGTCTCTCTTCCCCGTCGATGTTACTCTGCGGCTGTTTCTCTCTCGACATCGAAGAATCAACGTCAACGCGTTTAGAGTAAACCGGCTGCTGTACATCTCCACGCGACCAGAGACACTTCGTTGAGCTTCTGAAAAGGAAGCTTTAATAGGCCCAGTGGAGCTTACCTGCTAAAGCACAACATAGTTTAGCTTTAAAGGGGCTGTAAATGACAACAGTTACACAATGGGCATTTAATTATCCCAAGCAAGGCCGCTCCTAGCACAGAACCTCACAAAGCGGAATAATTCACCTCCGCTGATGCAACCAAACCGCGACCTACCCACCCACACGGCCAAACTGCTGACGATTCGATCGTGAATCGTGAATGTAATCGATAATAATAGGGAGATAACGTGATGAGTTTAGTACCGGCCGATAACCACAGCAGTCATTACAATACAAAATACCCCCGCATGTTGAGTGCTAGTGCTGTTAGCAGGCAGCGCCTATGAAGGCCGGCACTGTGGCACACGAGGGGATTGGGTGGCCAGCACCACGCCCGGCCGCCTTTGTCTCCCCAGTGGCGATGTTTACTACACACCACACCGGGTACTCATTGGAGACCGAGTCTACCTAGGGGAGGCCTAGAATCGATTCAGATGATCGTCATCGACGTTTGGTGTCTGTGAGCGGGAATCGAACTCGGGTGGCCAGGTTCGTAGCGCAGCGCCCTCGCCGCTAACCCGACAGCTCCCCACAGCAACACAAGCACGTGGCGCCATACACTCACACTGCCGCCCGACTAACACCCCCCCCCCCATAAACCATGGGTCACGTGACACTGCCCCATCTACTTGCCCCCCCCAACCTCCTTGCACCCCCCCAACCTCCTTGCCCCCCCCAACCTCCTTGCCCCCCCCAACCTCCTTGCCCCCCCCAACCTCCTTGCCCCCCCCTAAAACTCCTTGCCCCCCCCCAACCTCCGTGCCCCCCCCAACCTCCGTGCCCCCCCCCAAACCTCCGTGCCCCCCCAACCTCCTTGCCCCCCCCAACCTCCGTGCCCCCCCCAACCTCCTTGCCCCCCCCAACCTCCGTGCCCCCCCCAACCTCCGTGCCCCCCCCAACTTCATTGCCCCCCCCAACCTCCTTGCCCTCCCCCCCACACAGCCCCCCCCCAGCCACGCGACCCCCTGTGAGGGACTCACGGATGCCGCCGACTGACGAACTCGCTCCCGAATCTCTTTCAGTCGCCCCCCCCAACCCTCCCCACCGGAACCACGTGACGCCGGTTACCGGACACACGTGTCGACCTTCGCCGCGCCCGCTCCTTGATTGGTCCACCCGCTGGGCCCCCACCTTCAACGGCACGTGAGGCGCGCGGCTCTGCTCGCTGATTGGTCGAGCGCGTCGGTGGGCAATTCGTGGGCGGGGCGACGACGCGCGACTCGTCAAGGTGACGTCACGCGTCCGTGACGTCATGTAGCGGTGCTTCGTGTATTAGAAAAAAACTCGCGCGTTTGTCAACATCACCGCGTGGTATTAAAGGGAAATACATAGAGGGGCTCCTCGACTTACGAACGAATTAGGTTCCAGAGGTCTGTTCGTAAGTCGATTTGTTCGTAAGTCATACTTTACTCCCGTCGATTCCAGACATGTTGTACGGCGTGTACAATATGTAGATGCCACTGGTTCTTCACGTTCTGCATCTACATATGCCACTGGTTCTTTACGTTCTGCAGATGTAGATGCCACTGGTTCTTTACGTTCTGCAGATGTAGATGCCACTGGTTCTTTACGTTCTGCAGATGTAGATGCCACTGGTTCTTTACGTTCTGCATATGTAGATGCCACTGGTTCTTCACGTTCTGCATCTACATATGCCACTGGTTCTTCACGTTCTGCATCTACATATGCCACTGATTATTTACGTTCTGCAGATGTAGATGCCACTGGTTCTTTACGTTTTGCAGATGTAGATGCCACTGGTTCTTTACGTTCTGCAGATGTAGATGTCACTGGTTCTTTACGTTCTGCAGATGTAGATGTCACTGGTTCTTTACGTTCTGCAGATGTAGATGTCACTGGTTCTTTACGTTTTGCAGATGTAGATGCCACTGGTTCTTTACGTTCTGCAGATGTAGATGTCACTGGTTCTTTACGTTCTGCAGATGTAGATGTCACTGGTTCTTTACGTTCTGCAGATGTAGATGCCACTGGTTCTTTACGTTTTGCAGATGTAGATGTCACTGGTTCTTTACGTTCTGCAGATGTAGATGTCACTGGTTCTTTACGTTCTGCAGATGTAGATGCCACTGGTTCTTCACGTTCTGCATCTAGATGCCACCACCGCCATCTATTGCGCGGCGGTTGAACTTACGACTCTCGGTCCGAACAGGCAACTGGACGTACGGACAGGTTTGTTCATATCTCTGAAAGTTCGTAAGTCGAATATTCGTAAGTAGAGGAGTCCCTGAAAAAGGCGACGTTTCGGGCAATGGCCCTTCTTGAGAGCACGTAACTAGAGAGGCCAGAGAGATGGAGTGGATAATATGGTTTGGAGACTGCTCTTCACACCATGTAACCTGATGATAATTCGTTTTAAATATATTCTGTGAACCAGTTTTTAATTAGGAATATGAATAGTTTATTTGAGTAGCAGACAAATCGTTCGATAATTATCAAAAACATGTTTGCTAAATATTTGTATAACGCAAATTCATAATAGGTTGCTTTGTATTATGAGTAGGGCGCCGTCCATAAATGACGTCACGCACCTAGGGGGCGAGGGGGGTCAGACATTTGTGACGATGTGTGACGAGAGGGGGCGGGGGGGGGTTTGAGAAATGTGACGTCACATCAAAATGCGCAACTTTAAATACATATTAATTGAATAGAATTGTTATAACAGCACTAATTTTTATAAATTTTCATTATTAACTATTTGATTATTTTAATTTATGAAGGTCACCTTTTATTTATTCCATGAAGGAGCATTTTGCTTCTCCATGGGAAAATGGAGAAGCATACATTTGGTAAAAAAAATTATTATTAAACATTTTGATTCGAATGATTCTACCAGGGCTTTTCATTCTGTGAAATGAATATGTGATTGTTATAATTGTACACTCCATTTTGCTTCGTTCTACTACAAAGTTTCAAGTTTTTTTTATAGTTATAATTACTTTTAATATTTTATAATTATTAGAGAATTTCAATATAGTATTCTGAACATCTGCAGTTTTAGTTAGACGTTGAATATTTTCAAGTGAATTTCATGCTAAATTTCATCTTTCAAACGCCTTTTTAATAAATGTTTTCTCCTACAACATCAGAGTGCAGCGCCACATTAAATACGCACTACAATGACAATTGTTTAAAGTGATTTTAAGCATGTTTTATTTTCAAAATGGAAATATGGTTTTTTGGGGGGGGGGCAGAGCTTTGTGACGTCATAGTTGAGGGGGGGGGGGTGACTTTTTGTGACGCCGTGTGACGAGGGGGGTAGGGGGGGTCAAAATCGGCCAAATCGCGTGACGTCATTTATGGACGGCCCCTAGCATTTTTGTAGCCAATAACACGATGGCCTTAAAGGGAAAAATAACATTAGGCAACGTTTCAGGCAATGGCCCCCACGCAGCAGTTTGTAACTGTCATCTGTGAATATTGCGTGTGGTCTGCTGGGCAAAGAGGCTAAAGCAAATAATCGCCATTGCACGGAGTGGCGAAATGTTAATGCCCTCGCCTGGTATACAGGAGGTCGTGGATTCATTCCCGACCCTGATGCCTGTACATTTGGAGCTGCATGTTCTCCCCGTGGTCGCGTGGAATTTTCTGCTGGTCCTCCGGGGTTTCCCTTCACATTTAAAAACATGCGTTTTGCGTACTTGGCTGCTATACATCCCCACATGGTAAGCCACTTCATTAGACTATCATTTGTGGCCATGTAACTTCTGAAAAAATAAATATTTAGTTCAGCGGGCCTTACCTGCTAAAATGAAAGTGAATGCGCTTGGCCTGGACACATCATGGGCGAGACTGGCTATTGAATGGCAGCCGGAAGAGGGAAGACGACCAGAGTTGAGTTGGAGAGCTGAAATCACTTGACGTCCAGTGGCGAGATGGATTTTGACAGCGCATGTTAATGAGGGATGGCGACCAGCATCGGGAAGCCATTATCAGGACGATGTTACGAAATAATATTTTTTTTACTTTTACCATGTAAGGCCCACTGAGCTTCATAGCTTTTTTCAGAAGCGACCTGGCCACAAATGATAGCTAAATTAATTGATGATGATACCAGGCGCCCCCATTGCTTATGGATGATTGTAGAGTTGTAAAATATGATCATGACACATGTATAGGGCTATGTTTTGCTGGTATCAAGCTGATGAGAAATAATAGGTAAAGCCTATTTATTTTCAGCACTATAATGACAATGATTATGATGTTTCAGGTGGTGAAGAATGTGATTTTTTAAAATTGTTCATTCGTATTAACATGATATCATAGCCCACAATTACAGCAGACTGCTAACACACACCATTAAGCATGTAATTGATAAGAGGGGACGCTTACCCATTCATTCACTCAATTCGTTCACCAATTCATTCATCCATCCATTACATTCCAAAAATGTTCGCACTTAAACCACTCCACATCCTCCGCCCCTTCCACCCCCACGCCCCCTCCCCTCCCTCTCCCCACCCCACAAGCCCAAACCGCCCCTCTCATTTCTCCCGGAGCCGCGCTTTACTGAGCGCTGCTATTACATTAGCCCAGATGCTGGGTCATCAATAATTCACGTTGATTAAGACACATTAATTTTGTTACACGTGCTGGCGCGCGACACTTGGAACCAATTACACGCCGCGAGGAAACGGTGGGGGGGGGGGGGGAATGAGTAAAGGTGGTGGATAGAGGGAAGGGGGCAGCGGGGAGGGAAGGGGGCAGCGGGGAGGGTGGGGGGGAGGTTAATTTAAGTCCTAGTCCGGGTCGGCGACCCAGCACACCACATCAATAACAGTTATCGCTATTAGTCAGGTGCCACCTACTCCAGTCTACCAGGGCAAACAGAACAATTTTAGTGAGAAATTAATATCAAAAAAGATTATAACTACGCGGGATTTAGGGTGGGAGTAGTTATCGTGTGGATATTCTTGTCCCCGTCACAGGAATGTGGAACTCCACCGAAAGATTTAGAAGTTGGAGCATCGGTAATAAATCATTATCATAATCACCCTTGCGGAGTATCACTTTTGACAGAGATAATCTCGACTAATTCCAGATTTGAAGTTTTCGTTACTGCAAGGGTCCATACTCTTTGTTTTTTTTTCGGTAAAGTAACGTAGGTAAAAAATAAAATAAAAATAAATTAAATCACGACGTTTCGGAGGCAACACAAGCTTATTTTTTTACCTACATGACTTTACCGAAAAAAACCAAAGAATAGAATTTCGACTGTCAAGAAAAGTAAGTGGGCTTGAGCAGGACACGTCGCTATCGAAGTGATGCTGGCCGTTGGTCGAGACGAGTGACGGAGTAGCAGCCAAGGCAGAGAACGCGGCGCTCCCCAAGAGATCAGACGTGGAGATGGAGCGATGAAATTTCATCGCATCACTTCGATAGCGACGTGTCCTGCTCAAGCCCACTTACTTTTCTTGACAGTCGAAATTCTATTCTTTGGTTTCTGTGTGTGCAGGTTCCAGGCGGATCGTGAAATCGGGGGACCAAGAGACGTGGAGAATTTTTGGGGAGGCATTCATCCAGCAGTGGACAGATAATGTGGCTTATGATGATGATGATGGCGGTAAGCCAGCAAGGTCTAGCTATTGCGGACATGACGTTGTGCCATATTTCTCAGCATCACCCGTTATTACATTATCACGCAAATTGAGTGAAATGATTAAAAAAATGTGCCACATTACATTTTCTAAATGTGCATTATTAAAACAGCAGCTGCTGCTCAGTGTAGATGGATGGTAACAACTGTTTCATCGTTTACACGCCCGTGTCCAATGTTGATCGATTTCAAACAACAACTTACAGCCCGTTGCATAACCTTCCTGAATAGATTTTCGTTTAGTAATTTTCTCTTTCCCTACTTTTTTCCTGCATTGTGCTGTCGGTGTCACGTCCTGCCCGTGAGATTAAGAATCCATGCGAAACTCTCGCAGGGGAGTGCATTCGTTGTCTCGCGCTAACGAGAAGGGCCCGCGGAAAGCAACATCAGAGAACTACATCTGAGATCCATCCGCGTGAACTCTTATCTGCACTAGGGGGTACCGCTGCATGTCCCACCCACCCTGCTACACAGATACGTGTTCTTCGCATGTCAATTCCATATATATATTATTTTCAGAGCTGATATTTAGCAGGCACACTTTGACATCCTTCACCAAAATGCACTGACCAGGATGGTGAAGTATGGTCCAACGATATCCCTACGACCGCCACGGTGTGCGGATGCATTCGTCTAGCAGTGGATTGACAAAGGGCTATAAGTTACTACAAATAAAAATACACATTTAATTAATCCTCCCATCACACAAAACCTTTATCAAGTATCATCATTCCCCTTTAGATTAGGTAACGACACCAAGCTGGTATCGCGTGCAATCGCAAAATTCCACCCGGTCAAAACTGCCGCAGGGCAATAATTGGCACTCGCATTAGTATTACCATTATCAAGTGTGTGTGTGTATACGTCGCACGGGCGCGCGCCGCCGTAGGAGCGCATTTAGTTGGAGCGATGCCCCGAGGCGAGGGTTCCACGCCGCTTACTCGTGGCGCGCGTTCGGGGAGAGCGTGTCGCGCTATCAGACGGCTTGGTGCGCGCGTGTCACGGCAGAACAAACAACTCATGTCGATCGCCCTAATTGTTTTGTGACTAATGGATGGCCGCGAGGCGAGCGGCGCTCTCCGAGTCGCTCTTTAATTGCGCTGCATTTTTAATGATAAGGGCGCGCGCGCGCGTCTGTGTGTGCGCGCGCAAGTGTGTGTGCGCGCACGCTGACTCCCCCCCCCCCCCGCCGATGCCATCGCTCACTCACCACGGCCAGCCAGCCACTTACGAAGCCTGACAGCCGGGCCAGCCTCTCTCTCTCACTCGTAGTAGTTTCATTCAGCGAGTGCGTAATCACCGAGCCATGCGATAGCGTCCTCGATTGAAGGTTGTCTGCGCAGAGACTTTGCCCTGTCCGGAACCTGTTCAGCAAGGCCTCGCTAACGGCGTGGCAGGTCGAAGCCAGTTGGTGCCCTCAATTCCTCCTGCCAGGCAGTCCTCTCACCGCCACCCTTTCTGTGGAGTGTGCACGGACCTGCACACCAAAAAGCTACGCCGATGCATCCATGTGGGAGGAGTAGTGAAGCTTGGTATAAGGTGGCATGAAGTCGTCTTGGCGTGTCTGCATACATCGACCGTAGCACAAAGAGGTCGTGAGCGGTGTCATTGTATGAGCTATGAAACTCTTTTTCACAGATGTTCACGCGGTGACCGGGCGGCTCAGAGGTCAGAGAGCCGAGCTGCCACCGCCAAGATCCATGTATTGAATTCAGCTGTCAGCCGCCTGTGTTTAAAGCAGGGTCTCAAGTGTAGCGAGCTGATGCTCTCATCCTCGGCACCAAAATAAAAATCCTTCACGTACAATTTGGTTTACCCGCTTAATCTGGACAAATTCCACATCTCAGAATTATAAACGTTGCTTTGACTTGTCACGCGACAAATAATGTTACTCTCTGCAGCAGCGTGTGGGGGGTGAAGTGCTGTCTACTACTGCGTGGACCAGAGGTCACTTGAAAGGAGAGAGGTAGAAGGGAAATAATAAAATAATAAAAAATAAAACATAATAAAATACAATTCTCACGACGTGTCGGCCACAACGCAAGCAGCCGTCCTCAGGTGAAGAACAGGTCTGTCGGAAAGACAGCGTCGTTCATTCAGACGCTGTCTTTTCGTCGTTCATTCAGACGCTGTCTTTCCGACAGACCTGTTATTCACCTGAGGACGGCTGCTTGCGTTGTGGCCGAAACGTCGTGAGAATTGTATTTGATTATGTTTTATTCTTATTATTTCCCTTCTACGTGACTTTACCAAAAGAACCAAGAAAATGAATCCCTGCAGTCACGAAAGCTTTAAATCGAAAATGAGAGAGGTAGTTCTCTGATATCCACTTCCGTGGGTCGTTCTCTAACACGAAGGGTCGTACGGCTCTGCGAGAGTTCTGCTTACGCGTGAATGCTCGGTGCAGGCACGAGAGGAGTCATCGCGGGAGATACACCGCTCCCCACCCACCGCGTTCCTGGGGCACAAACGCGGAGCCACGTGACTCGATGGATGCTGCATTCACTGTGGCGCTGCCCCGCAGAGACAAGGCGGCGTGTCGCAGAGTGTCACTCCGCTCGCGCGAGTGCCAGCGAACACGCGTGCGATAGGTGACACGCGTGGGCGCACACGTGCGTTGTCAAATACAAACATGCACGCATGCACACACACAGAAATACAAAGATCCCCCGTATAGCCTTGGCAGACGTTTGTGGTAAGTGCTGTTAGCGAGTAGCAGCACGAGACACATGAGGGGGTGGGTGGCCAGAACCACGCTCGACCACCTTTGTATCTCCAGTGTTAATGTGTACACACTGAAACAGCTACTCGTGTAAGCTTGAGTCGACCTAGGAGAGGCCCATCACCGGTACAGATATTTGTCACGTATATTCGTCGCCAAGTTCGTAGTGCGCTAACCACTGCGCCACCGGCTTGCCATGAAAAAAAACCCTACACACATACACACACAAAAAGACACCAACTCCGTTTCACTCTCTCTCACACACACACACGCATGCACACGTAAACTGACTCAACATCGGCAGCATCCGCGCTCACTGGGGTGTGAGTCTTAAACACGCGGCTCTCATTAAATCTGCCGACAGAAAGATTTATCCTCGACTTGCAGGAGCAGGCGCGCGCGGTGGAACTCCGTGGATAACCGTAACGTTACAAGTCCACAATAACCCGGGGGCTGCTAACTAAAACAACTTGGGTTTAATTTAACGCACCGCTTGTGTCCTGCGGGCAAAATTACACAGCATCGCTGTGCACGCTGTAAATATGTATTTGTGACAAAGACAAAGATCCCCCGTATAGCCTTGACAGACTGCCGGGGCAAGTGCTCTGAGCGAGAAGCTCCTTTGAAGGCCGGGACGGTACGCGAAGGGGGTGGGTGGCCAGTACCACGCCCGACCGCCTTTGTCCCCACCAGTGGCGATGTTTACACACCGCACCGTAGACTCATTTAGGACTGAGTCGACCTAGGGGAGAGAGGCACAGGACCGCTTCAGATGTCCACGTGACAAGCCACTTCGTTGAGCTATCCATGTGTGGCCCACGTCGCTTCTGAAAAAGAGCGATTTCGCTCAGCGGGCATTACCTGTTAAAATTACCCCAAAAAATATTGTAAGTTTTCATAATCATCACTGGTGTTGGCCGTAAACGGAAATTGAACTCGGGTGGCCAGGTTCGTAGCGCAGCTAAACGAGGTAGTCGCATGTCTCGCCTCGATCTGTTCCCCCCACCGATTCTAGCTGTGAAGTGTCGATGTCGTTGGTTGCGCTACCCACGAACTGAATTCGATTCCCGGCCACGGCTGACATCGGTGATTCGGTCCCGGGCTTCCCCGACGTCGATTCAGCCTTACGTGAATGCCTGGTGCGGAGTGCAAACATCAGGACTTTGAAGACAAAGGCGGCCTGGCGTTGTGATTGCTACCCCCCCCCCCCCTCCTCTAGTGCTACTATGCGTCGCTGGTGCGCCTGGCTGACCTTCACAGATGCCTGCTGACACCACTCGTCCCAATAGTCCGTGTCGGCTTATACATGGAGGGTCTTAGCAGTGCAACGTGCCATTGTGCCACCGCCGCACCGCGTATACACTCTCGTGCGTTTACATCGCTGCGTTCCAAGCGCGCCGAGAGCAGTGGCAACAACATACATTGTTGTACTGTACTATGACCCAACGTCTACGTTACCTGCCTTCACCCTCCCCCCCCCACTGACGAGGGGGGAGAAGCACCGTCAAACAACCCCATCGCATCGCACTGCGTGGGAGGCTCTTAATCGGCAGTGGATTGACAAAAGGCTGTAACATATGCATCGCTATCTTTGAGGGTCTCTGTTATTCAACATCCGTTTACGAGCGTAAGCCCGAGGGTACATGTCTTGTCGGCAAATTGTCTTGTGTTTTTCGTAATAAATCTGTTTAAATTGCTTTAATAAGCAAATTTGCTTTACGTTACGCAAATAACACCTTGCCAATGCGTTACTTATTACTGGCAAAGTTGAATCGATCAGAAAACAAACTAGTTTAGCATAAAATTCGTCTCCTTCATATCACCGTCTCTCCACGTGAAAGATAAAAGGGCCGTGTTTCTTACACCAGTTCGTAAATTCAGCAGCATTGATTCAGCACAATCAAAACTCTGTACGGATCGGTAGTTAAGAGTATCATCAAATTATACTGGTAGGAACCTCCGGGTTACACCGGCCCACAGGGGATTATTGTGTCCGTCCGTCGTGCATCCAATAATGGGAGGGGTGGGGCTGGGTAG
This sequence comes from Lampetra fluviatilis, assembly GCF_964198595.1. NCBI lineage: Eukaryota > Metazoa > Chordata > Hyperoartia > Petromyzontiformes > Petromyzontidae > Lampetra > Lampetra fluviatilis. The sequence goes on from NC_136283.1 coordinate 1,913,403, forward strand.
AGAGGGGAGGGTGGAAAGGGGTTGGGTGGGGAGGGGCTGGTCACCCCGTGGTACCCTTATAAAACTCAACGTTTAACCTACTCACGCTGGCTTGTGCTCGCCCTCACAGTCGGCCATATTTGCGGAATACACCACGCCGTCGTTGACCCTGGCCATTGACCGAGCGACCCAACGTTCCCACCAGCTCCCTCCGCAGGAATGTGTTGTAGAGCCCTCTGTCAGGACACTGCTAGATGAAGGCCTCTCAACGCCGGGCGTCTCGTGGGGACGATTCGATCATACTTCACCACTCTGGTTAGTGCGGGTTGCTGAAGGCGGCGAGCACGGACGTGAGAGCATGGAAGTGCATAAAAACAATGGACATTGTCCCACTCCTCTCTGCTACTCACCGAACGGACAAACGTCAGCTCTTCGTCACATGCACATGTCGTGCATGGGAGGTCGCCCATCCAAGCGTTGTCCAGGCGCAACCCCCGGCTTATCTTCCGATATCTGTTGTCCTGAGTTTGTTTTTCCCCCCGCACCTCCGTTGAGCGCGGTTGGCTACGTACGGTTCGAAAGAAGTTCGAAATGCATACATCTCACGAGATCTGGCGCGCGTATTCCGGGTGATTTGGGCAAAGGCAAATTAAATCAAAGATGTGAAACCCATAATCATCTAAATGAGCTGTTATCTGGAGCATAGACGCGGGAGCGCGGAGGGGCAGCACACAAATGCATGAGCACAACTTGAATATAATTGGGGGGGGGGGGGTATGGGCAAATAATTATACAAAAAATGCAATTCCCCAGAGAGGAAATAGTGGGTCTGTGTTTAATGATTTCATCCAAACACGTGCTGCTTAATATATTGCTTAATTAGATGAACATAAAGAGCAGAAGGTGCTGCTTTCGTGTGAAGGGAGACACAAAATTTAAACCAATAAAGTCAAACTGGGCCTCCTGGATTGTAAAGCTCGGTTATGAGAAAACGGGGAGCCATTTTGACATTGATCCCAGGTTTCTTCCCCAAACCTTTTTACAGCCCTTTCTTAATCCACTGCTGGATTAAGTCCCAGGGTGTGTGTCTGATCTTGTGTGTGTGAACGTACGTCGCCGTGCTGGTCAACGCGCGTTGGTGAACGTCAGGTGGAGTCACCGGCTTGGATCAGAAATCACCCGCGCCACTTTACTCCACCGTGGCCGGGAATTGAACTCAGGGCCACCGACATCATCACAAGCCATGATCAATCCCCTGCTGGATGAAGGACTCCGCACGTCGTGGCCACAGGCCGCGATTCTAGCGATGCGACGATCCACCTGGCACTTGCGAACGAGATTATTTAATCGATCCGTCTCCGCCGTTGACGTTCTTTCGGACGCGCCACCTTCCTTGGCTGCCAATCCCGTCGCTATTCTTGACCATCGGCAAACGATTCCCTCGAGCGACGCGTTCTGCCCATGCCAACTTCACGGTGTGGAACATCTTAAACCGGCGATTTTTTTTCTCTGATCCACGTGCTCCTCTCTCTGTCCGTATTCTCCAGATTATTAATAAAGGCACTTTACATCCCTGGTGGGGTTTTTTTTAAAGAAAAAAGTTGTGCTTATGTTTTATAATCTGGAACGTGTGTGTGTGTGTATGATACCAGGTAACAGCAATTGCCCCAACATTCTATGAAGGCGATATGGGGCATATTTGTCTTTGATACCAGGTCACATTAAATTTCGATTTAAAGCTTTCGTGACTGCAGGTGAAGACCAGGTCTGTCGGGGAGGTGAAGACGAGGTCTGTCGGGGAGACAGACCTGAGGACGGCTGCTTGCGTTGTGGCCGAAACGTCGTGAGAATTATTTTATTATGTTTTATTTTTATTATTTTATTACTTCCCTTCTACGTGACTTTACCGAAAGAACCAAGAAGACCAGGTCACATTCTTGACACCGGAAAATAGGTTTGGGGCGCGTTCTACTTCCCGGACCGTCTTACAATCCTGACAATACGGTACATCCAAGTAAGTGCTGTCCTATACATAGACCCCCCTACCTCGCCATAGCAACGTGGCATTTCCACTACTGACTCAGGGCTGTTAGCAAGATAACCACAGCGATAATGCGTGTTTGAGCAACGAATCACTGACTTTTTTGTATCCAACCGTTACTTAGCACAAGACATCTCTTGATTGCCTTTCCAAATGCAGTAATATCACTGACCGTTCTATTTCAAGAGATAAACTCCAAGAGTTAATTTTATAATTGCACAGGTTGTGGCGCACGCGCCGGATGGGGGCGTCTCGTGTGTGCTGCGTCGAGTTTTCATTTTCGTTATTCTTTCTCTCCCCCTCTCTCTCTTTCTCTTCCGCGAGCTCTCCTGGCTGCAATAATATTTAATTAAGTAGTGCCCTGCCTCTATCGTTTTATTACTTGCTTAATTAGCTCGTGCCGTGATGGGTGCACGCGGGAACCGCCCGATCGTCGTATTCAGCGCGCGGCTCCAGCACGCGCACGAGTGTCGTGCCTGCAGAATCATCCGTAATGTAGCTCGTGTTATAGCCCCCTATGTCATCATCACCACCACCACCTGCCCATCGTGTTTATTAAAACAGCCGTACCAACGGTAACCCCTATTGAAGTATGCTGCCCTTTGTAGGCATGCATTTAAACGATTTGACGATTCGCTTCCACGCAGCACTAAGGCGGTAGCTATCCGAACGGTTAAAGTTATTTTTTATTGATTTCAATTTCGATAGACTATCTAATTAGTCTTGGCCAGTAGTAGCTAGTTTTGCACAGAACATCATTATCAAAATCAATCAAGAAATAAATAAATACTTTAACCGTTTGGATAGCTACCGCCTTTGTGCTGCGTGGAAGCGAATCATCAAATACTACATTATTGAAATGCATGCCTACAAAATACGGAATATCGTTGGTACGGCTATTTTAATATACACAATAGATAGGAAGGACAAGTTCAAAGGGCTCCCATAATGCATCATGCACGTTGCCTCAGTAATCCCCCCCCCCAACGTGGCGCAAGAGCGCGGAAGCGTGGTAACCACATCTACGTCTCGATATAAGGAACTAAAAGGTGGACTTCTCCACAAACCTAGCTGTCGCCTGATGAAGCTTGTTGTAATTACTGGAAAAACATTGTACTCAGTAAATGCTGTGACTTGGCTCTCCAACACACCGGTGTGCTGTACTCGTGACGAATTGGCCACGTTCTGTTAACATGACAACCCTTACTAGTTGGCTGTGTCGGGTGGTGGCGGGTTTTAACAACACATCTATATATTTATGCGATCTAACCCAAAAAAAACCTCTATTATGGATGATATTGGTCGCGAAAGTCCCCTACTACGTGTTAAATCGCCATCATCATTGTCGGTAGCAGCAGCCATTTCCATGATCACACATCATCATCATCGTGATCATCCTTTTCATCATCATGTGGCCCGCGCAGCCATACACAAGGCGAGACGAGAATCCATTCAATTCGTCATCATCATCAGCAGCATCAGCAGGAGACATTATTATTATTATCATCATCATCATCCATTGCATCACCATCAGTCATGGTTTGTCTGCTGCTGGAGCAATGACTCCCCACGATGTCTCCATACCTCGAGGTCCCGCGATCCCACGATCCATCGCACTAATGCACACGATCGTATCTCTTTGATATTTCCATAACTTCATTGTATTATAATAATCAAAACATTTTCTTTCCGAGCCGACTTGAGCTACAGGAAATTAGTTATTTCATAATTTTACATTGATTTGTGTTGGTGCAACATTTTTGATTTCTCAAACGAGCAACTTTATTTTTCGATGAATTGTCTTCATCGGCGCACTTCGTTTAATTTGTTTTCGTTTCGCCAATTTAGTGACGCAGGCCACCTTTGCAAACGAGACTGTCTATGCTGGTCTCTTTTTAGCTCTCAGCTGGTCACACGAAATTAACTCCAAACATGAACAATATTAGCAGGTTCTTTCATCGGCCATCATCATCGTCATCGTCGTCGTCATCATCATCGTCATCGTCGTCATCGTCGTCATCGTCATCATCGTCGTCGTCATCATCATCGTCATCGTCGTCGTCGCTTCTGGTCATGATGTGTCCTGCCCAAACCTCACTGACTTTTCTCAACAGCCAGGCCATGACCAACCCATCAGTGGATTGACATAGGGCTGTACCCATAATGATGCTCACGATAAGACCGAAGGTCTATTCAATTGTATTAAATTGGTCTGATCAGACGCGGTTAACACTGCCACCTGGCGGCTAAAGTGCAGAATAGCAAATTACGAAATCATTGACGCCTCACCTCTCACTTTAATACGTAGTAAGGAGGCTTTCGCGACCAATATCATCCATAATATAGTTTTTTTTGGGTTAGATCGCGTAAAGATATAATCTAATCTGTCATTGTACGTTGAATTTCCTTTGCACCGTACGTCGCCAACCGTGCTATTCGGAGGCGCTAACGTGTTTCAGGAGCGATGCTCGCCACGTGGAGGATGGGTGGGTGGACCACGAAGAGATGGGAGTATACGCGAGACGCACAGCTCTGCAGAACAATGAGTTACAGTGCCTGTGTGGTGCAGTACATCAAATAGGTCGTTGATCTGTTAATGCAGAATTTGAGCGCTGACATATCGGGAGCAGGTCGAAGTCCTTTTAAAAAACTGAACTTAATAATTAAATATTCGTCAATAAAATGTTCTAAAAAACTACAAAACATTTATGTAATAGGTGACGTTTTGGGGAACGATCCTCTTTATCTCTCAGCTATGAAGGGCTGAAGGGCTATTACCTAACACGTCACGCATTTTATGTTTTGTTTGACTTGTAGGGCGGTGTTATTGACAACTGTGTTGTGATTGTGTTATTTCTGCTTGTGTGACTACGGTCAGTGCAGTATCTCAAATATGTTTCTACTGAATAATGAAAAAACAAATACCGATGCGCGTAACGCAAAAGAATATCACATACCATGCATGACACGTGGACCATGAACAAGGACATTAAGAAAGAACATGGAGCCAAGAGCGAAAGATGTGCACATGCGATTGGAGAGGTGTTTGATTGCAGATACAGGGTGCTTCAAAAAAATGTGAACACTTCCGAAAATTTGCAACAAGACCACAATTAATGTGCCGGCTCTGGGCTCTGGAGACCACCTGGAGAAGATTCCAGGCACGCGTTGACAATTATGGCGAACAAGTGGAGATTCTTTGACTTTTTTAAGCTATCAACATCACATTTGTTATGTTACAGTGAAGTATCCGTTCTTTATCAATTAAAAACGATAGTCCCATATTAGTGTAAAACAAATTGAAGCATACTCTTAGGTTTTTTCGGTAAAGTCACGTTATTTTCATTTATTATTATTTTTTTTTATTAGTATTATTCTTTTTTACCTACGTGACTTTACCGAAAAAACCTAAGAGTATGAATCCTTGCAGTCATGAAAGCTTCAAATCAAGAATTGTTTTGAGGCACTCAAGTTAAATACTCGACACATCATTTTGGTGGCTTAGAAAAGTGAATGAGATGGGCAGTAATCCAATGGCCGGTGGTCGAGGCTAACGACGGAGTAGAAGCCGAAGGAGAGAAACGCGCACGAGAATACGTCCAGCGAGGAGACGTAGCGGCTACGGGAGTCCGCTTGCTACACCGCAGGACCACGAGAGAGATGGGCGACTACGTGAGCAAAGGCCGTCGTCCAGCAGTGGACCGATCATGGCTGATGGTGACTCTAAACAGTCAATGGAACTCTGCATCATTGTGAAACAGAAATTGTGTAAACGGGACGTTAAACCCAGATTAGTGATTGCGCTAAAGGCAACATCTTTCAAATACCGTAAGTTAAAATGATTGAACAACACCTTTGTCAATCCATCGCCCGTACTAAGGGCTTCTCATGCCGAGTGGGTCACGGAGATTACTCGAGCATACTTCCCTAGGCGCGTCGGTGCCAGTCGGTGGGCAAGGGGGTGGGGAGGCGAACCACACTTTTAGACACCGCTCGCCACCGACGTTACCCGTAGCCAGGAATGTGACTCGTGTTGCCAGGTTCACAGCGCGGTTGTGTGCTAAGCACCGAGCCACTGCTCACCCACGGTGTCTGGGGCAACCTCTAACCTGTAAACATTTATTTTGCGCCCAATCTAAAGGCCAATGTTTACCCAACGTCAATTAAACAGTAGCGGGCAATGTCGCTAGCTGATGATAATGTAACACGCCGGCGAGATCCTTCGATCATCAGAATCAGCGATGATCTAACCACTGCCGTGTCGCCATCCCTCACTACCGCGCGATGCGACAATCCATCCGGACCTGAACATGAAGGCCGGCGCGGCACCCCTTCCGAGGGGGTGGCGTGGTCAGAACCACGCCCGGACACCTTTGTCTTTCCAGTGCTGATGTTTGCACTCGGCGTCAGGTGCTCATGTCAGGCTGAGTCGACCAAAAGACAAAAATCCCCCGTGTAGCCTGAACAGACTGTTGGAGCAAGTGCTGTTAGCGAGCACCTATGAAGACCCGCATGGCACACGAGCGGGTGGGTGACCAGCATTACGCCCGGCCGCCTTTGTCTCTCTTGTGACGACGTTTCTAAACATCGCACCAGGTACTCATTTAAGGGTGAGTCGACCTAGGGGAGGCCCAGGACCGGTTTTAGATCATCGTCACTGATGACGGCCGTGAGCGCGAATCTAACTCGACCACACACACACTTAACAGCACGCTCCACCAAGAAACTGGCCAAACATCTTTGAGCAACACCTTTCTGAAATCGGGTCTGGAGACTCGCAGATGTGATACCTGTCCACACTGGATAAGTAGACCTCCGTTTGGCCTTGACACGTGAATAAAAATAAGTCCATCATCCTACAAAATTGGCTTTCAAGACAAGTAATATCAAGTAACGTTAGGGCAAACAAACCCTAGACTGGTGTCAACATTCTAAGTCTCACCATTACACAGCCTTGTTAGACACATGCCGTTGGGTGGCAACATGTTATTGGCAAGAGCACTCAATTGAAGCTTTGGGGCCCATTTCAACGCAACAAAGCAGTAGGTCACGAACTTGCACCTGGGCGGTGGAGGTGCACACATGTTGACGGAACTCCTTTATCCGTGGGCGTCAAGAAGGTGCCATACCCTGGCTCAACCAGCTTCGACTAATCTCCATCTGTTCCATCTGGGTGCACGTGATGGTGGTGACCTCCCCTCCCCCACCTCGCACGCGTGAGTTATCCCCTCCGGTTTCCCCTCCCACATTCATTGACGGAGCACAATGCACGCACGTATGGATGCATGTACGTTAAACTTCGTTCGCACCGTACGCAGCCAAGTACGATTTGCACGAGGCAGTACATGTGCGCCTCCGTGTGTCGCGGATTTGTGCAGTGATCGTGTGATGCGGCTGCATCCAGTTGTCGTATGAACACTAAACACGATGCCTGCATGATGCTCTCTCTTGTGTAAATCATTAGAAATCTGCTCCCCCCCCTGAATAGGAGATGCACACTGATCCCATCCTGCAACTTGCTGGCTTCTGGCATTCACGAAATTCACGACGCAAACGTTTAGTCACCAATTATTGAGTTGCCGGCAAATCGTTCGAGTTACTCATTGCCCGTTTATCAACTCGGTGTAACCCCCCCCCCTCCGTTTGCCGCTGATATTGGACGGATTTGTAAGACGGCGAAGATCGCCGATTAATGAGTGATCGAGTGACGCACGCGAATGAGAGGAGCGGGGCTCAAAGGGCGACGTCAAATCGACGATGGAGGGGGGGGGGGTCGCAGATTCCTCTCCGCTCGGGATTTCGAGACAACGACGGGACACGGAGGGAGAGGCGATGGCATCGACGGATCTGCAAGCGAGCAGCAACGGGCTGCCTGACCCGGAGAGAGGGGAAGGAGGGTTGAAGGTAAGGGCCCTTCGCTGTATTCAACATTGCGTGTTTGTCATCGTTATCGTCATCATCATCACCATCATTGGCGTCGTCGTCATCAGTGGCCACGATTATCCGCTGCCGGATGAAGGAATGTTTCCAAAGCCGTCGATATCTCTCACGGTCGCGCGATGCAAAGATCCAATCTCACTTATGCACGCGAGATGATTTCATCGCTCCATCTCTTGCATGAATGTGCGTGTGTTGAGCTTCCTTCGCGCCGTGCGTGGTCAACCGTGATAATCGGAGGTTCTAATTGTGTGGTGAACGTCCTATCGGAGAGAGTTGGTCAAATTTCGACAAAGCGGGACTTGGTGAGAATCTCTTGAAATGCTAACTACCTCGCCTGGTACGCAGGAGGTCGTGGGTTCGATCTCGACCTTGACGCCTGCTGTATATTTGGAGCTTGTTTGTCTCTCTTCTCGTGGTCGCGTGGATTTTTCTCCGATTCCTCGGGGTTTTCCCTCCACATTGAGAATCAACGTCAAGCGTTTAAATTCTTTGGCTGCTATCAATTTCCACGCGATAAGCCACTTCGTTGAGCTATCATTTGTGGCGTGGTCGCTACTGAAAAAGCAGTTACATAGCTCAGTGGGTCTTACCTGGTAAGGTTAAAAAAGAAACAGTTTCGTTTTTAGTTTAGGTGGGTAACTACAATAGACATGCTGCTGCTGCTACTTGTTGTTTTCATTGCATCGCCAATGTCGGCATGGGTCGCAGGAACACTCGTATGTGAATGGAGGACGGCAAGTCGCGGGAGACTTGGGGAGTCAGTTGGAGTTGCCAGCCGAACGGGACGTGAGTCATTGCCCGGCGGTGTTGTTCGTCGTCGTTGTTATTATTCTCATCACGTGCCAGGGACGCCCATCACTGCTTTACTCGTGTGTCCAGGAGAGCAACGCCGAGTCGTATGACTCTTTTTTTTTGCAGAAGGGGCCTGTCGCTACACTGGGGTGTTTTTTATAAATTAATGATGAGTCGTGTTTGTTATGCACGCGGGAGGTGGAAACCCGAGCACCCCGAGAAAATCCACGCATTGTGCGAGGGGACCAACACTCTATCGCCGTATAGATGACACCAGATGGCGATTAGTCCACTAGCTGTACTGCGTTTTCCTGGCGAGTCAGGGTACGGTACTTCCTCAATGCCCACGGGAAGGCGGTTTCACCCCGTTTTGCTGGATTACAGACAGCCACGTGCAACGTAGTTCCCACCCGGAGACGGAATCGAACCGCCAAGCAACTGGATTGCAACTCCAGCGCGATGACCAAACACACCACTGCAGCATCCCTCGAATTAAATGCAAATTCACTATAAATAAATTGGATTTTGATGAATGATGATGATGATGATGATGGAGGTGTGTCGCTCAGCGACCCTGCAGGGTGTGCGAGACCGCAGGACGCAGCCAACAGAGCAGCTTTGACATGATCTACAAGATTGAGGACGTCCCTCCATGGTACCTGTGTCTCCTCCTGGGCTTCCAGGTGAGTGTGTGGCCGGTCTCAGTCCCTCTAGAACACCTGGATTCAACGAGGTAAAGCGTGCGGGTTGATTGACAATCCCAACATTCATCCATTCACTCACCCACCCACTTACCACACTGCAGGTCACATCACCACTCAACCATTCACTCACCCACCCACCCACTCACCACACTGCAGGTCACAACACCACTCACCCATTCACTCACCCACTCACCACACTGCAGGTCACATCACCACTCACCCATTCACTCACTCACCCACTCACTTACCACACTGCAGGTCACACCACCACTCACCCATTCATTCACCCACCCACTTACCACACTGCAGGTCACATCACCACTCACTCACCCACTCACCCACCCACTTACTCACTTACCACACTGCAGGTCACGACACCACTCACCCATTTACTCACTCATCCCTGACGGCAGTTGTCTCTGTGCAGCACCGGCCTGCATGTGAACATCATACCACGAGTAGGGGGCAATGTCATTGTTGATTTTTTTTCTGATTTGGCAAATGGGCATGATGCAAGCACACATACAACCTGCAAGACAGCGGCATTGAATGCAATCAAATGTCAGCGAAAGTTGATTGGTTAAATGATGTCATGCTGGAGTCACTTTTTCGGCTGGGGGTATCCAGGGGTATCAGTCCCACCCGAATGTTTATTTAGACTGAGGGAATCCGATGAGCTATGCAGCTCTTTTTCACAGATGTCCAGTAGGAAGGAAACAAAATAGTAAAGGTGCAGCCTTGCAATTGCTTGCTCATCCCATTGCTGGGAGAAGGTCATCCACTGTAACGAGTTCAAGAGACCCGATCTAGAGGGAATTCGTCCTCCTGTTCCAATGCTGGCCAGAAGTCTTGGAAGAGGTGAGGGTCATCCAGCATGACGATGATGACGACGATCACGACGATAACGACGATGACGACGATGACGACGATCACATGTCTGCACGACAGCACTACCTCACCTGCTTCAGCGGAACCATCGCGGTTCCCTTCCTCCTGGCCGAAGCCATGTGCGTGGGCAAGGACCAAGTGGCCATCAGCCAGCTCATCGGCACCATCTTCACCGTGGTGGGCATCACCACGCTCCTGCAGACCACCTTCGGGTGCAGGTGGGCGCACACGCTTTTTTTCCAGCCAGCACCTTGAGAGAGATCATCCGTTCAGTTCCCGTAAAATTATCGTTGGGGTTTAAATTAATTCTAGATTTGAAGCTTTCGTGACTGCAAGGATTCATACTCTTAGTTCTTTCGGTAAAGTCACGTGACTTTACCGGGGTTTAAATTCACGCGGATCTATCCGGGTCCTTGACCCACAAAATATTCACGCACCCTGCACACCGCATCTCGTGACTGTCATAAAATCCATCATTGTCGCCATCGCCATCATCACTGTTACCATCAACATGGCCATCGCATCCGCATGCACCCGGTAATTCATGCAATTTACCAAACATGTGCCCGTATGTAGTATTCTATGAGATAGGTAACCCATGCCTTCTGAAAGTAACCTTCACCCCAACCCCAACTCTAACCCCGACTCCGTGTTGCTCCAAGGCTGCCCTTGTTTCAGGCGAGCGCCTTTGCCTTCCTGGTGCCAGCCCGTGCCATCCTCGCCCTGGACAAGTGGAAGTGTCCGGACGCATGTGGGTTCCATAGGGTGCACCCACGCACCCACGCCCACTCATTCAGTGCTCAGGCAAAAATCCCCCGTGGGCCAGGTACAGCTCGCGGTTTCACTTCATACAGCCTGCAGCCGCACGTTTGTATGGACGTTGAACTTCTGTTGCACCTCACGTAGCCAACCGCGTGGCTCGCAAACGATATTTACTCATCGATGCAACCATCTAAGGCGGTGGCGAGTTCGCCGCACGTTACAGAGCGTCACGGTTCAAATCCAGCGGCCGCCCCGATTAAAACCGCGGATGAATGAACCATGACGATGCTTCCCCGCCGTCTGCTTCACAGCGGCCGTTAAAGTTCTCCCCCTGACGTCATTCTGCGGCGTCAGGTTTCAAATTTTCCAAATTCGAAAATGTAACCGCAAATGAACTCAATTGGGGTTACGCACACAGCAGCAGCAGATATCATCGCCACCCTACCGGCAGACTGATGCCCCAGGTCCCTCTTGCAAATGAGACTCCCTATCTCTCGTGCATTTTCGCCTGGTTACACAAAATAAACTTGAACTCGGCAGAACTGATTGACCAATGAGCGTGCTTTTCGTTTTCTGAGCGTGCTCCGTGAGCCCTCTGCATCGGGGGTCCTGGTTGGCTCCCAGGGAGGGAGACGGTTCCCCATCGGGAGGAATGAGTCCAGTCGTGCCATTTGAGTGAATTTACCGCATTGCAACATAAACGTGCCGCTCATTTCCCCTTGGAACTCGCTCACCGTGCCCTTTAGGTGTTTATCTGAAAACATATGCAACACATGAACATTGTCATCCTTGTTTTGCTGTTCACCATTAGAAGGGTTTGGTTTTCCTTTTTGGAGGACGCGCATCGATATTCGTATTTTTTGGGGATCTGGTGGAAGGACGGAAGCCGTGGCGAGGGGTGGCGGTATCACCATCACCATTGGTCACGGGGACAGTGTCAGGTGCTGTTAGCGAGCTCCTGTTAGGGCGCCATGGTGGCGAGATGTTAACTACCTCGCTTGGTGTAGGTTCGATCACAAATCTGACGCCTGCTGCTGTATATTTGGAGTCTCTCTCCCTATCTGTGGTGGCCTGGATTTTTCTCCGGGTCCCCCGGTTTTTCCCTCCGTAAATTTGCACGCGAGAAAGCCCCTTCGTGGAGCGATCATTCGTGGCCTGGTCGCTGCTCAAAAAGAGCGACATAGCTCGTCGGGCCTTACCTGGTGAAATTAAAATATATACATAGTTTCGTTTCAGTAGTTTAAGGCCGGTAACCCCAACTTAGCCTTGACAATTCACCCGGGTCTCCTGATGGTAGGCGCGCCGTGCATTGCCGTGTGCCGTCCGCAGCGACGATCTACCCCAACGGGACGAACGGGATTCTGGATACGTCGGAGACGTGGCACCCACGCATGAGAGAGGTGACGAGAGGCGCACAACAACAACATCAACAACAACATCAACAACAACACGTCGCCGTTCGCCACTGAGTGGCGGAGACGTTACCACGGCGCCTGTGCCAAGCTAGGTGCACCTCGAGACCACGTGAAGTGTAGAAGGTTCGCTGACAGGAGGTCACGGAACAGACCTAGGTGTAATGGGTCGACTGAACGAGATGACTGGCAGATGCACGACCTTTTGTCCACACTGCGTCAACCTGCTGTGTTTTAGCCGCCCGGCGCTCCGCTCGTTGTGGTGAGCGTCGCTCCTTGACCCTCAGCTGATATTGGAGGGCGATTGCCACAAACTGCCCAGCCGCGTCCTTCACGAGAGACATATACACACGGGTACAGATATATAAGTAACATGTGTTCTATCTCTTCTCACTCCCCCCCATCCACACAACCACCGCCACCACCGCCACGGCGATCATCGCCACTCAGATCCAGGGCTCCATCATCGTGTCGTGCCTGGTGGAGGTGTTCATCGGGCTCGCTGGGCTGCCCGGGGCCATGCTGAGCTACATCGGTCCGCTCACCGTCACGCCGACCGTCTCGCTCATCGGCCTCTCCGTCTTCCAAGCGGCGGGAGACCGCGCCGGGCGGCACTGGGGCATCTCGGCCATGTGGGCGCAGTGCACGGGACGATGGGGTGGTTGGGTGGTGTGGAGGGGGAGTGGTGGATACACAGAGCAGGAGGGAGAATTCTCAGCACACTCGCCAGTCAGACCGGATCTCTGCCACCTAACTCGATCCAATACGAAGCAAGCAGATGCTCGGCGTACGTTTAATCATGCTCGACCGACAGAAGCTAGCCATAACCGTCAACACAAGAGCCAAGCAGATCCTAACCACAACTCTCACTTTACTCGGCAGCCAGACCATATCCTTTACCACACAAGCAAGCACTACGACTCGATAGGCAGACCCTACCCGGTAACCACCACTACGCTAGACTACCAGTCCCGACCATACTCCGAGCTGTTACCTTGACCACGCTGTCCAGTAACTCTATCCACGGCCCCCCTTTCATTGAATTGACGCTGATAAATATGCATGTTGAACTTCTTGTTTCACGCCATGCGTAGCCCAACCGCGCTAAACGAAGGTGCGCCCATCACTTTCATGTTTTACCTTCGGCCACAGCTGCGGCAGCAGCGGCTTAGCGCACTCGCCGGGACTTAACATGGGCTGTGGCTCCAAGTCACGTGCCACCTACTGGATAAGTCAACCAATATCTGTGTATGTTTCGTCTGTGCTCTCCGATTGCCTTCGTAAGAAGTAGTGGGGCGATAACCTTGCCCAAGTCTGGCACAGGCTGAAACGCAATTGAGAATCAGAATCTGTATTTATTCTGGAGGAATCCGATGAGCTATGAAGCTCCTTTTCACAGGTGTCCAGTACCAACACCAGTTTATACATCGATGTCTGAGATATCTGTCCCCACACCCCCCCCGCTACACCTGTGCCGTCGTCCCACCTGCAGGGCCATCGTGCTCATCATCCTCTTCTCGCAGTACCTGCGCAACACCTCCGTGCCCGTGCCTGTGTATCGCCGCGGACAGGGATGTTCCACCAACCGCTTCCAAATCTTCAAGATGTTTCCCGTGAGTTGTGGAGCTGCTGCTGCTGGATTACGGGGGATTTGTTGACCATACTTCACCATGCTGGTCAGTGTAAGGGGGGGGGGTGAGATTCAGGAGCGATTTGAAAATCACTTGCAAGTGCTCGATTTCAGCCGGCACACATCCATCTCGCTATGTTGTGCCTTCATGACAGTGGTTTTGTCCTCGTGAGACTATTATAGACAGGTTTACCTTGTAATCAAGTGGTAGTGCCTTACCCCAATAATTCCCATTTCAAGCCAGCCGCGCAGTGATGCTTGGTCGTGGCAGGGGATTGAACTCGCGTGGCTTGGCTCATTGCGCAGTGCACTGACCACTGTGCCACCAGTGCTCAACTGGTGGCACGGTGGTTAACTGGCTGTACATAAATGAAATCCATTCCCTCCACAATCACCCTTCCCCCCACCCAAGTGATTCATTGAATTGCTGCTAGCCAGGGTCATGACTCAAATTAAATTTTGTTTTTATTGTATTCAGAATCGTGGTGAATATATATGGGACTATTATAAAAGCATGTTTATATGCACGTTTTACCAGAAGCATGTGTGGTTATTGCAGACTTGATGCATTTGCAATAGGTGTCTTATGTGGCGTTTGAACATCTTAACGCCTCCTGGATGATTGCCGGAAAGGGCAAAGTCAAATTCTGTTTGCACCACCAACCGTGGTGAATGCAATCGTCCTCTTGCGGCTGCAGGGAATCGCCACCACGTGCAGAGATGTCCCCCCCCTCGCCCCGTGTGTAGATCATCATGGCCATCGTGCTGTCCTGGCTCATCTGCTACGTGCTCACGCTCAGCGGAGTCTTCCCGGAGCGGGAAGAGGAGTACGGATTCCACGCACGCACGGACGCGCGCGGAGACATCATGAGCAGGGCTCCCTGGTTCAGGATCGCCTACCCATGTGCGTCCACACACACACACGCAACAAAGACAAAGATCTCCCATATAGCCTCTTAGCAGACTGCTGGGCCAAGTGCTGTGCATGGGAGGATGGTGTGGTAAGCGCGGCACAACCGGCTGCATTTTGTCTCCCAAGTGCCGACGTTTACACACACCACACCAGGTACACGTCTAAGGCTGAGTCGACCTAGGGGGGAAGCCCGGGGGAGGGGGGGTGTGATGTTAGCCGCGAAGGGGGATGGAATGTGTGGATCAAAGAAGATTCGTAGCGCAGTGCAAAATCTACTGCGCTACCGCTCACCGATTAACCCCCACCTCCCCGAACGCGCACACGCACACACACGCACACACGCACACACGCACACGCACACACACACGCGCACACACACGCACACACACGCACGCACGCACACACACACGCGCACACACGCACACACATACGCACACACACACACGCACACACACACGGACACACACACGCGCACACACGGACACACATACGCACACACACACACACACGGACACACACGCGCACACACACACGCGCACACACACGCACACACACGCGCGCGCGCACACGCACACACGCACACACACGCACACACGCACGCGCGCATACACACACGCACGCACACACACGCATCTCCCGCGGTGCGCGCAGGCCAGTGGGGCTTGCCCGTGGTGACGGTGGCCGGCGTGGTGGGGATGTTCAGCGCGGTGCTGGCGGGCATCATCGAGTCCATCGGCGACTACTACGCGTGCGCCCGTCTCTGCGGGGCTCCGGCCCCACCGGTGCACGCGATCAACAGGTACGGCGAGCACGGGAACCACGTGGGTGGCTCCGCTGCGGAATACTACAGGGTGCTTCAAACAAAATGTTGAACGCTTCTGAGAAATTTGCAACAATGCCACGAAGAAATGTGTCTCCTCCGAGCTCTGGGGACCCCTTGGAGAAGATTCCAGGCACGCGTTGACAATGATGGCGAACAAGTGGAGAGACTCTTTGAATTTTTGACGCTATTAACATTTACATTTGTTATCAAGTTACAATGCATTCGTTCTTTTTTAATTAAAAACAATAGTCGCATGTCGTTTTACATGCGACTATTGTTTTTAACAATTTTTTGAAGCTCCCTGAAAGAGACGGCTGTCGTGTTGTAGATGCTGTTGTCACGATCCTCCTCTCATCGGAGAACTAAAGTTAATCTATAAAAAATATATATAAACAAATATTTTTTATTTGACCAGGTAAGACCCACTTGAGCTATGTAGCTGTTTTTTCCAGAAGCAACCTGGCCATCAAATGAAAGCTTAACCAAGTGGTTTAACGTCACGTGGAAATTGAGAGCTGCAGCCAAATTAAAATCCTCTAAACGCGGGGTGATGTTGATTCTAAACGTGGAGAGAAAAACCGGAGAACCCGGATAAAAGTCCACGTGATCACGGGGAGAGGCGTTTGGGTCGGGGTATGGAACCCACTGCCTCCTGCATACCAGGCGAGGTCGTTGACCTTTCGCCACCATTATGTTGGTCGTGCCCTTGTCTCAATCCTCCTGTAAAAAGATCGCGTAGTCCAACCCCCCCCCCCCCCCCCCGTATTATGGATGATATTGGTCGCGAAAGCCTACGTGTTAAATCCTCCTGTACTTGGAGTACTGAAGGTAATCTGCTTTTCGTGTAGTAATGATATTCCAAGATGATACGTATTCTGATGTTTTTTTGCTATATTCGCTAGGATTTAAAGGATATTCTGGGGGAATAATTGCACTTACTAATAGAGCAGTTGTAGATGAACCCGGCAGTCTGGTCTCTCTGTAGTTGTTCCTCACACCTCTTGGGCGTTGATATCCATCAAATGTCTCCCAACTTCTTCGTCCACAGTTTCAACTCCATTCAATGCTCATTTGTTACACGCATAATCCCATGTTGCCAGTTACCCAGCTAGTTTTGGTGGCGACGGTCCGAAGCCACTAACAATCGGGTTTACGATTGGGGTGGAGAGAAGCCCAGCCAGCAGTCAGCCAGGAAGCTCCAGGCACACATTATTTTAAATAAGATATTAATACTATTTTAAAACAATCTCTCTTCCCAGTTTTGTGCTCTCAGCATCATGGCATGGAATCCAGATTGATTTCAGAAGCCACGCGTGGCATCTTCCGCCACTGCCAGGCAGTGATGTGCACACCACACGGCACCTAGCCTGGCACAACGGCTTGTCGTGTCTTGCTGCTGTGAGTGGACATCTGACAAAGCGACGTGTGTGTGTGTGTGTGGGCAGAGGGATCTTCATGGAAGGATTGTCGTGCATCATCGCCGGATTATTCGGTACTGGGAACGGATCCACGTCTTCTAGTCCAAATATCGGCGTCCTGGGAATCACCAAGGTAGGACCAGGGTCCACCATAGACCCTCAACCTGAACTCTAACCCAAAACCCTGAACTCAAGCCCACAATACAAGCCCCGACTCACACCATAAACCCTAACCTTGAATCAATCCATCAACTCTAACCGTTAACCTAAACCCTGAACTCAATCTCTGAGCTCTATCCCTGAACTATAATCTTTAATCATAACCCTGAACTCAAAACACTCAGCTTAAATCCTAACTCTCAATCCTAATCCTAAACTCTACCTCTAACCCCTAAGCGTAGCCAAACCCAAGCTCTTACCCTAATCCCACTCAGCCTCACTTAATCCTAACCCAAGCCTCTAACTCGAGCCCTAACTCTCTACCCGAGCCTCCCTCCCAGCTCCGAACATCAACTCCGATCTTAACTCTGCCCGTCAGAGGGCGTGAGCGGCCCGTGCGTGAATTCACCACATTCAAGAGCGGTCTGGTCCATGCGACATCGCAAAACTAGGAGGTCATTTGAGGAGGTTGGCCCGGACACAAAAAAAAGCTTGATGATAGCCCACAGATCTCAACGTCGAGAAAGTGGGAAAACAAGTATTTGGTGTTCTTGGTTCTTTCGGTAAAGTCACGTAGAAGGGAAGTAATAAAATAATAAAAATAAAACATAATAAAATAATTCTCACGACGTTTCGGCCACAAGGCAAGCAGCCTCGACAGACAAAATAATACAAATAAAACATAATAAAAAAAAATAATTCGTGAGAATTATTTTATTTTATTATGTTTTAAAATTCGTGAGAATTATTTTATTTTATTATGTTTTATTTTTATTATTTTATTACTTCCCTTCTACGTGACTTTACCGAAATAACCAAGAAGATGAATCCCTGCAGTCACGAAAGCTTTATATCGAAATTTAAGTATTTGGTGGTGATGCTGCTGCGTTGGCAGTGGTGCACAAGCACACGTTAACAA
The DNA here is from genome assembly GCF_964198595.1 of Lampetra fluviatilis. Taxonomy (NCBI): domain Eukaryota; kingdom Metazoa; phylum Chordata; class Hyperoartia; order Petromyzontiformes; family Petromyzontidae; genus Lampetra; species Lampetra fluviatilis. Next base: position 1,931,783 of record NC_136283.1, read on the forward strand.
TGCAAACACACATTCGTCGATAACACTGTGGCCTTTAAAGATATAACAGATGGCGTTTCAGACGATATATCTTCACGTGCTATGGAGAAGGGCCATTGCCCGAAACGTTTCCTATTTTATGCGTTTCCTTTGAAGGCAGCAGCGTTACTGGCGAACGTGTGGGAGTTTCCCCCCCCTCCATAATGTAGACGTTTGTTCAAAGTAGGCAGATTTAAGTGGAGGAAAAAAGAGTGAATGTTTCGTGAATGTTTCGTGAATGTGTTGTCTTCATTGTGCAGCTGTCCGTGGGGAGACGACGGAATGAAACAAAGACCGTGTGCAATCAAACGTGGACTGCAAAGTGTTCAAACGAAATCCATCGTAGTCGGTCGTGGTCAATCCACTGCTGGATTAAGACCTTCCCCAAGCCACCACCACCTTTGATGACCTTACAATGGAATGATCCAATGGAGCTGGCATGGGTTATTATATATATAAACAATTCTAAGTGAGTTATCAAGTATTCCCAGGTCACATCTCATGCGTTGACGCAGTTCATTTAAACATCCAATAAATTGCCTTGACTGCTGGGCATCACTTAAAAAGTACACTCATTTGTCACATTCGCTCAGTGGGGGGGGGGGGGGGTACAAACGAGGGGTGGAACATGTCACCATGAATATCGTTTTGTAAAAGCCAACTTATTTCAACGTTCTTCAAAGCCTGTCCTTGTGTGCACATCATCACAAACAGTCAGGCGACAATGCACGTGATGCTTGCTCCCCGCCCCCATCCCCCTCTAAGGATCGGTCTGAGACAGCTAGACTCGAACATTCCAACGAGACGGGAATCTTCCGCTGGCATTTTAGAGACGTGGTCCATGCGGAGGATGTTGAGAATGTAACGGCAGAATCGGGTGAATGACCTGAAAGTTCAGAACATAACAAACAGGACAGTGGCCTTTTGTGCAGCCCCTGACAATACACAAATGGGATAAAAAGAAACCCATCATCATCATCGTGCTGCTGTCAAACCCCCAACGGTTTCAAATGTGTGTCGGCCCTCTGATGATGTTTTTTCGGGGAAAAGTGCCTCCACCCCCCCTCCTCCCCCTCCCCTCTAAAAATGAGTGAAGAACCACGGCCAGTTCACCGTACTCTGCGCCCGTGGCCACGAGAAAGCGAACGGAGTGGACGGCGTTGTCTCACTCCGCGCTGCTCCGCCGTGGCCGTGTCGCTGTCCGCAGGTCGGCAGCCGACGCGTCGTTCAGTACGGGGCGGGCATCATGCTGCTGCTGGGCACCGTGGGCAAGTTCACGGCGCTCTTCGCCTCGCTGCCCGACCCCATCCTCGGCGCGCTCTTCTGCACCCTCTTCGGTAAGGGGCGAGCGGCTCGGGGAGGGGGGGTGGGAAGGTAGGGGGTTCATGATGGCAGCATCTGGGACGCTGAGCCGGTGTCGTTGAGAGTCCGAGGTTCGAATTCGCATTCCCGCATTCTCTGCAGCAGAGATGTGCGTCACGTGACAGCCACACGGTGACACTTGTTCAAGCTCAAGAGCTGGAATTTGTTTGCCCAATTCAGCCAAACAGTGAATTCGTTCTAACAGGTTAGTCTGGGTCCATTCATCGTTCAATGGGCTGACACCAACAACTCACGACACTTGAGAGCCCGGTTTAACCAATGGCAGCAGAAACCAAGATTTACAACCCTCAGCGGGTGCCGGCTCCGACTCTCTGACCCCTGAGAACACTCGAGGCATCTCGAGTCGGCCCCTGAACCCTCAATGTTTATCAATGACTCAGACAAGAACACGGTTCTGCTTTTTGTTCAGCGTAGACCAGACGCATTCATTCTCACGTGGCAATCACAACAGTGCACCACCACCACGTTGACCCGGTGCACGGTCGGTTGCGCAAGGCCTGGATTGACTTGGCTCCCGTCCTTAATTGACCGGGCCGCCTGGACACAGTATCCGCACTCGGGGCATGATCGTCTCGTTTGATCTCGCGTGCAACGACCGATAATTGTTGCAAAGAAGCATGGCGAGGTGTCCGCTGGTAATGGCACGAAAACAAAACTGTAAACTACGCTTTATTTCACCAGGTAAGCTATATCGCTCTTTTTCAGAAGTGACCTGACCACAAATGATAGCTCAACGAAGTGGCTTGTCACGTCCAGCGGGTTAGCGAGTTACAACAACAAGCTCAGATCATCAGGCCCGTAGCGCATTGAACTAACAACTCGTTGACCTTCCACCCCAATTACACACACCTTGCACCAACACCAATTACACACACCTTGCACCAACACCAATTACACACAGCTTGCACCCACACCAATTACACACACCTTGCACCCCAATTACACACACCTTGCACCAACACCAATTACACACACCTGGCACCAACACCAATTACACACCTTGCACCGACACCAATTACACACACCTTGCACAACACCAATTACACACACCTTGCACCAACACCAATTACACACACCTTGCACCAACACCAATTACACACACCTTGCACCAACACCAATTACACACACCTTGCACCAACACCAATTACACACACCTTGCACCAACACCAATTACACACACCTTGCACCCACACCAATTACAACAACAATAACCGCCATTCGCCACTAAGTGTCGGTGACGTCACCACGACGCTTGTGTAAGGCCATGTGCACCTCGAGGCCACGTGAAGTGTCGAACGCCTGCTGGCAGGAGGTCACGGGGCAGACCCAGGTGCCACGGGTCGACTAACTGAGATGACCGAGATAACTGGCTGATGCACCACCTGTGCCCCCTACTGTGACAACTTGCTGTGCTTTAGCCACCCGGCACTCCGCACGTTGTTGTGAGCGTCGCTCCTCCGGCCTCTGTTGTTGTTGGAGGGCGACTGCCTCCAACTGCCCTGTAGCGTCCTTCACGAGCCTCCTCCACAGAGGCCGATCTTGACACCGCTGGTACCAGTCATCGGCAAGTCCACTCAGCTCCACATCCTCCTGTACCACGTCACTCCATCTCTTCTCTAGCCCGTGCCGCGCCCGTTTAGCGCCCTCGATCCGGCCGAACAAAAGCTGTTTGGGCATGCGGGCTACATGGCCCAGCCAACGCAGCCTTGCCTGCCGGAGGTGCTCACCGATGGGACTTTGTCCAGATTTTTCGAGGATTTGTGAGCTCCTCATACTATCCAGCCTGGTTAAACCCAGGATTGATCGTAGGCATGCCAGCCAAAATGTTTCTAACCAGCGAAGATGTTCCATTAGGGGGGTCCACGTTTTGCAAGCGTAGAGAAGGGAGGGAATGACTGTGGCCGAGAAGACACGAAGCTTCGTGCGGAGCGACAGACCAGGTAGCTTCCACACAGCGTTTCGCAACCGACAAAAAGATAATGCCGCTCGACTGATTCGGAGTGAGACCTCTGCTGTTAGACCGGAGCCGGTCATAAGCACACTGCCCAGGTTTGGAAAACTCTCCAATCTCTCCACAACTGCCCCATCACCGTTTAGCGATGGAGTGCCCGATGGTACAAAAATACCCAGGCAGGTGCTTCGTTTTGGTGGGGCTGATGGTAAGGCCCCACCTCCTAGTGGCATACTCTAGTTTCAGCAGCAGCACCTCCAACTCCTCCTCTGAGTGAGCTGCAATTACCAGGTCGTCGGCATACATAACATGGTTGACCAATAGGGAGCCATTCCCTGACAGCACCCTGGCATCGATCAGCCTCCCATTGTATCTGTACCAGATGGACACCAATTAAACACACCTTAACACCAACACACGGCCCACAGTCCATCATCACCATCATCATCGTCGTCGTCCATGACCTCATCCTCAGTGACGATTTTAGCGGCTGGGCACCTGCGTGACTGGCGCGCGCCTGCGGCTTTTGTTGAGAGCCGGGCGCGTCGTGGGAGAACCGCACGTCCGCGCCTCCCTCCTGGATCCCTACGAGAAAAGGGGAGCCCCCCCCCATTTCCGCTGCCCCCCTCTCCTCTCCTCTCCGTGTACCTGCGCAGGTGTGGAGATTTACACACGCATATCAGGGGTCACCTGCTTGACCCCTTGCCATGGCATCCTCGCTGATCCACCACGGCACAAAGATTACCTATTACACAATGCGCGTGTGAGTAGTGTGGGGGGAGGGTGGGAAAGTAATGGGAAGCGGTAGTGTAGTGGTTAGCGCACCGCACGACGAACCAGTAGAACCGAGTTTGATGCCCGCCCGTGGCCAGCGTCAGTGGCGAATATCTGAATAGTGCCTGGACCTCCCCTAGGTCGACCCAACCTCAAATCAATACCTTGCACAGTGCGTAAAACATCAGCATTGGCGAAATGACGGCGGCCGGACGTGGTGCCGGCCGCTCACCACCTCGTGCGCCTCACGCGGCCTTCGTAGGTGCTCACCAACAGCACGTGCCCCACGATCGGAGTCATAGCCGTATCACCATTCTCTGACCATCAAACATCAACGCCGTTGTCATCACCACAATCATCATCGGTATTATGATCGCGCCAAGTGGACACATTCGGCCGATCACCAGTAACTCCTACAGCGGGAGAAACACGCAGGGCAGGCGGCCTGTGAGGCTGCTTTGTTTCACAACAACAAACCACCACCACCACCACTCATCACGTTAAGGCATACATTCAGCAGCGACTGTTCAAAGGCGAAAACGCGAAAAAAATCACTCGCTCGTGCGCTGCATAGGTCTGCGCTAACTCAGATTCGGTGATGTATTGGTTGCACTTGTGGCTTGGAGGGGGGGGGTATTTTGTCGGGGCTGTGATGCCACTTGGCTGGATTTGTTTGAGTGAGCACGGAAACTGGCCCTTGGGGCCCTTAAGAGGTGACTGAGTGACCCAAAGCAGCCCCAACGTTGGGCGCGCAGCACGGGCTCTATAGGAATGCGTGGAGGGCAACAGAGATGCCATTGTGAAGTTGTGCCATGTGTATACGGGCCTCAACACGTTGCGTGCTCTCCGTCGTGTGTATATGTGTGTACGCAGCCGTGTGTGGGTGCAATGTGTGTTGTTGATGGGGAGCGGTGGCGTAGTGGTTAGCGCACTGCGCTACGAACCCGGTGACCCGATTCACATTCCCTCTCATGGGCCAACATCGGTGACGAATATCTGAACCGGACCTGGCCGACCCTAGGTCGACTCAGCCTTAAATGAGTACCCGGTACGCTGTGTAAATATCAGCCCTGGGGAGACAAAAGCGGTCGGGCGTCGTTCTGGCCAACCAACCCGTGTGCCGAGCCAGCTTTCACAAGTGCTACTCGCTAACAGCACTTGCCCCAACACTCTGTTAAGCCTATACGGATCATCTTCATCTCTGTGTATATGTGGGAGCAGTAGTGCAGTGGTGGTGGACTTAGCCGTGGGGTTGGTGGTGGTGGACTTAGTTGTGGGGTTGGTGGTGGTGGACTTCGCCGTTGGGTTGGTGGTGGTGGACTTAGCCGTGGGGTTGGTGGTGGTGGACTTAGCGATGGGCTTGGTGGTGGTGGACTTAGCCGTGGGGTTAGTGGTGGTGGACTTCGCCGTGGTGGTGGTGGTGGATTTAGCCGTGGGGTTGGTAGTGGTGGACTTAGTTGTGGGGTTGGTGGTGGTGGACTTCGCCGTTGGGTTGGTGGTGGTGGACTTAGCCGTGATGGTGGTGTTGATGGACTTAGTTGTGGGGTTGGTGGTGGTGGACTTAGCCGTGGGGTTGGTGGTTGTGGACTTAGCGATGGGCTTGGTGGTGGTGGACTTAGCCGTGGGGTTAGTGGTGGTGGACTTCGCCGTGGTGGTGGTGGTGGGTTTAGCCGTGGGGTTGGTGGTGGTGGACTTAGCCGTGGTGGTGGACTTAGCCGTGGTGGTGGTGGTGGACGTAGCCGTGGGGTTGCTTTGTTGCGTGCTCACCGCGGCGCCCGGTAGAAGCGGCGAGCGAATCGCGCCCCCACCCCCTCGCACTCGCACGGCGAGAGAGGCCGAGGCCATCCATCATGCGAGTGACATTTCTCACGGCTTACGCAATACCCGGGACGTGTTTTGAGGATGGCCGTAGAACTTGACAGTTTGTTTCCTTTAATTGCGTCCGCGCTCGTTTTGTTCTTCGTTCTTTATTTTTTTATTTGAAACATTTCAGCTGCTGGCACAACTGCAGGCGTTCCATTCATTGGGACAAAGACGCACGCGCACCCGTGCCCCGGCTCCTGTGTTTGACACCCGCGCATTGATGTTTTGCTGATTTGACATCCAAACCTGGCCAGGCACGCAGTCTCCCGAAATGCGCCCCCCCCGCTCCCCAGCCACCGCCTTCATGTCGTCACCCCCAGATCCCTCTGAGACTCCAGGGTTTCAAGTCACCCGAAAGTTGTGGTTATCATTATAATTATTAAAGTGTAAATCGCTTTAATACAACGGAGCTGATAGGTCAAACAAAAATGGACACGTTCGTTAAAACAAAAACAAAACGTATCCCCGTTCTATCCCTGCGCGTGGCAATATGCCTCAGGAGCTAAGTGGCAATGTCGCGGTGTGCTAGACACGACGAGAGGGCTTCATGAGAGAGCTGTATGTATGTTGAACTTCTTTCGCACCGTACGCACTGTAGCTAACCGTGCTCATCGGAGGTGCGGGGAGTTCATGCACTTTTGCTCGTCCTCCATTAAAATGAGCGCAGACTACGGTACAGTGGTTTACTACGATGTCGATAGTTTTGGTTTTATGGCCACGAGCACACGACTGCGGCGCTTGTCGTTCGGGGACACAAAAGTTTGCGCCCTTCATCTTTAGAAAAATAAACTAATTTAGGATATAGTGAACGAATTTGAATTCGCTCTGAGGCGCACAGACCAACCAGCGAATGGGCTTGACTAAGACGTAAGAGATTGGTGCCAGAAAGATGCGGGCAACTGCTTGCGAACATTGGCACAAGACAGGGCAAAGTGGAGATAAATAACGAAATGTGCAGTGGACACCTTCAGATGATTCTGCCCCATGCACTATCGTAATGACATTGGTGATAAAGTCACACACCTCACGTGACCCCGTGACCCCGTGCCCCCCCCCCCCACCAGGCATGATCACAGCCGTGGGGCTGTCCAACCTGCAGTTCGTGGACATGAACTCTTCGCGCAATCTCTTCGTGCTGGGCTTCTCCATGTTCTTCGGGCTCACGCTGCCCAGCTACGTGGAGCAGCACCCGGTGCAGAGCGGTGAGTCCACATCCCAGCCGTGACGCACGCTCGCCCACAAAGACAAAGACTCCCCGTAAAGCCTTAGCAGACTGTTGGGGCAAGTGCTGCTAGCGGGTAGCACCTGTGAAGGTCGGCACGGCACACGAGGGGGGGGGGGGGGTGGGTGGCCAACACCACTCCCGACCGCCTTTGTCTCCCCAGTGGCGATATATACACACCACACTAGGTACTCGTTTGGGCATGAGTCGACCTCGGGGAGACCCAGGACCGCTTCAGATAATCGTCAATGGTATTGGCCGTGAGCGGGTGTGTGTTGCTTGCGCCAACAGTCTGTTAAGGCTTTACGGGGGATCTTTGTCTTTGTGTGCGTGCGTGGCCAGATGTTGTTGGACACATGCGGCATCCCGTGGCATTTAACTATGAGACCGCGCCTCACCGATGAGCCTCAGTGAAATTGAAACCAGGCCGAGGACCACCTTCCTTTAAACACGCTACGGTTACACTGAAGTCACGACCCATTCGTCCGAACCTGGCCACCCACCCACCTGCTCGAGACGGCGAGAACACGCGTGCAGCAAAGACGAACGCCGATGTTTACCTACGTGGGGCCCCTACCCTACCCCCTACCCCACCCGCACAGGTGTGGTGGAGCTGGACCAGGTGCTCACGGTGCTGCTCACCACGGAGATGTTCGTGGGCGGCTGCGTCGCATTCGTTCTGGACAACACGATCCCAGGTGCGCGGTCAGGTGTGTTGGATGCACGCGCGCGTGCATTCTCCGTGGCGTGCGTCTATCCGTGTGCGTATACAACGGCAAAGGTCAACGATCCCCCGTCTAGCATTCACTCATTTGTTGTGTGAATATACAAACGAATCAAATAATACGTGAACAAAAGTAATCAATGAATGAACAACGTTTGCATGCTAATTGGAGGTGCGGGGAAGGACAACAAACGAAACATAAAACGCAGTTCTAGAGAAATGAGTTCTCAATCTAGATGATTTAACGGTGCATATCTCCAGTGGTTTCCTAATATCAGACGGAAGAGTGTTCCAGACGGCCGTAGTTAGTGCATCTGAAAGCGCGTGACGCGGTGACCGTCTTCGTTCAAAGGCCAGCCAAAAGCCACCACTGCAGCTGCGAGGATGACCGGAGATCACGTGACGGCTTATGCGAACGAACGAGCGAACGAGCGAGCCAGCGAACGAACACGACGAATGGGACGGTAACCTCGGAAATGAATGAATCTCTCCTGCCGCCCCTCCCAAGGCACGCAGGAGGAGCGTGGCCTGTTGCAGTGGAAGGCCGGGGCTCACGCGGCGAGCGGCTCCAGCGCCGAGATCGACGCCTACGACTTCCCCGTGGGCATGGCCGCAGTGCGCCGCGTGCGCGCGCTGCGCTACCTCCCCGTGTGTCCCACCTTTGTGGGCTTCTCCGCGATGTGCGCATCGCGAGCCCGGCCCGGCGCCACGGACGACGCTACGGACCACGCTCAGCCTGAGATGCAGCAGCAGCAGCAGCAGCCACAGCAGCCGCAGCAACAGCAGCAGACAGCCAGATCCTCAGCGCAGGGCTCTTTCGCGTTGTCTCGCGCCGCTGTCAGATCTTCTCTCGCCAGCACAAAGGTGTAGCGAGGGGCAGCGGGTAGCCTCATGCGATGAAGACATGGATGAGTAACTTAACGAATGAACAGGCATACGAGGATCCGGTGCATTACTAATAAAAAAAATATTAAAATCATAATGATGTGACACTTTCGATCCAGCAGTCCCAGATGCCCGCTGAGTGAATAACACTGGTCAACACACTTTTTCTGGCATAAGGTATTCCAACGGTTTTAATGTACTATGGGAACCTCATTTGCCAGTAAAAATATGATAATAGTTTTTTTTACCCTTCTATCTGGCAACAAAACTGACACCTTTTTACAAGGAGTCATGTTTGCATAGACCGCAATACCTGCAGTCATAATACAAACAAAAGAACATAACTCTGATAATGTGCACTGTCCTTGAAGTTGATTGGTCCACACCCGAGACAGCTTTCCTTGAGCCTAGTCTCACATGGGTTGGACCAGATGACACCAAAAGGCGCACAACTCAAAGACAATGCACCATCAGAGTATGAGAGCTCGGGGCAAGCATCTACACTATGGGAACCTCATTTGCCAGTAAAAATATGATAATTGGTTCTTTACCCTTCTATCTGGCAACAAAACTGACACCTTTTTACAAGGAGTCATGTTTGCATAGACCGCAATACCTGCAGTCATAATACAAACAAAAGAACATAACTCTGATAATGTGCACTGTCCTTGAAGTAATTTTGGGATGCTGATTCCAAATCTGGCATCAGTTTTTGTCTATCATGTCAGGTTTTTGAGATAATAAATATTGCATTTTCAATAGAAACTGGAGAAGGAAAATAGTAAATAAATGTGGATATCTACATAAAATGATATTATAAACACACTATCCTAAAAATACAGCACCATATTTTAACACTAAAGCAGTCACTGACTCGCAACAACTTAAGTGACAGAGTTAATTTCTGGTAAAATCAATGAAAATGGGATATGCCGATAGCATAAAAATGAGATGTGATAGAGCAAATCTGAGATCAAATTTGGAATCAGCACCTTGAAATTAGTCTAAAACAGCTGCAAAAGTCCAGGTCAAAAAAAAAAGTTTTTTTGTTGACCAGTGTAATTTCCAGCAGCAGTTGAGGAGTGTTCGGTGAAAAATTGGCAAGCCACTCAAGGCTCAGTGTCTAGTGAGCAGCAGACCGTTGATGAAAGTTTGCAGATTAAGTGATTTAAAAAGGGGAATGATTCAGTTCATTGTGCGGTCCTCCATGGGGAGATGGTGCGCTAAAAGGCTGTCTAAAGCAATGATGCGAGCATTGCTGTCTTCGAATATATAATATTTATAATTGGGTGATGCTGCATTAGCAGTGGTGCAACAATTGGATTCACAACGGGCTATTTGCGCTCATGGTGCGATTCTGCCTCTCATGCTCTCACAATCAACTGGCAATATGAATTTTATCAATAATACAATTTGTGTAATTTAGAAGTTGTTGCGAAATAATAATGTTTCTGCGTATTGAATGCCGAAGACCGGACTGTTTGCTTGGCAGGACTGGGAGATGCGTTAAATTCTGTTTCGAAATTGGAAACAGCAGTAGGGTGTAACGTTTCACTTGTCTTTGTGTGCCCATCGATACGGTAGTATTATTATTATTGTTGTGTGTGTGTGTGTCTATAATATGTCACGAATAAACATTATACCTCGAGCCATTTGTAATGTAATTCATACGGGCAAAGCTTACAGAATTCGATTAGATACGTGACTTATAATGTTCAGCATGCACTCCTTATACTGGTAGGAACCACCTGGTTCCACCAGCCCACAGGGGGTTATTGTGTCCGTCCGTCCGTCGTGCATCCAACAATGGGAGGGGTCGGGCTGGGTGGAGAGGGGAGGGTGGGGAGGGGCTGGGTGGGGAGGGTGGGGAGGGGCTGGGTGGGGAGGGTGGGGCTGGGTGGGGGTGGGAGGGGTGGGAGGGGTGGGGCTGGGTGGGGAGGGGCTGGTCACTCCGTGGTGCCCTTATAAAACTCAACGTTTAACCTACTCACGCCGGCTTGTGCCCGCCCTCACAGTCTGCCATATTTGCGGAATACACCACGCCGCCGTTGACCCTGGCCATTGACCGAGCAACCCAACGTGTTTTGGTTGTTCAGCAAACCGAAGGAGAAGGATGAAAGTTGAAAATCGAGCACACTTTTCACAACGTTTGACTCGACGATTCACTGGAGATCACATCGAGCGTCACCGGGCGTTGACACGAAAGCAGAGCTTCTGTGAACAGTGGTCGATGCTGGATGTAATCTCCAGCGAAACGTCGAGTTTAAAATTGTCAAAATTCTTGCTTGCTTTTGAACAATCCTACGAGTTCCCCCAAAACAACTCAATTGGCGCATTTGCACGTGACGTGGCATCTTGATTTGATTGGCTCTGCTGGCCGTTGGCGGGTTTATCGATGCACATTGGCATTATACCTACACGATCCAACACAAAAATAATTAATTATGAAAATGTAATTGACGTTTGCTGGCTTTATTACGTGTTTTATGAAATTCACAGCCCTTTGCCAAATGGGGTCTGGGGGTTGTTTTGACCATACTTCACCATTGTGGGTTGTTGAGGGGTGCAGGGGAGAGGTGGCTACGTACAGTGCGAAAGAAGTTCAACAAACATACATACGCACGACACCACCACTCACTCGCCTTCACAAGATAAGATGGCGTCACAAGGGGCGAGATGTGTGACGTCGCGATGACGTCACATTGTAAGTCGAGCACGGGGGTGTGGTGTGACGTCATCGCCTCGGCGGAAAAGACTCTCCCCTTTCAACACTTTTCCTTTTATCGCCGTCTTTCGAGCAACCCTTTGATCACGTTACCTGATTTCCAATAGGGTGGAGTCCCTAAAACTACGCACGTTATTTATATCGGCTAATCTTCACGAGAATTGCCGTGACCCCCCATGTTCAGGACAGACCAAAAAAAAGACGCGGAGGGACAGAGGTGACGCGGCTCCTTGCCATTCAACCCGAGTTGAAGCGCATTACAACAACAAAAAAAAAGACGGCGTGGCTTATCACCGGAGCCTGAAAACACAATTGTTAATCTCTTCAGCAAAGAGTTCAGCACAGGCTGTGGCGATGGCATGCGAGTGGCATTGTCCTCTTCGCATGAGACTCGGTGGACAAATTTGGCCCCATCCTGTCCACGCGAGCGACAGAAGCGAGGATTGTGAGCCCTGCCCCCCCCCCCGGGTGTGCCAGGCAAACACGGGGCCTGGTGCCATAACCCGAATGGCAGGAGCGGTGTTTATTCGCACGCAGAGGACATCAGCAGCTGCTTTTTTTGCCAGGCATTGACTCCTAGTGAACCCGGCAAAGATGAGGTGGAGGAGGAGGTGAGATGGTGGTGGTTGCTGGCTTTCAAGAGGGGCCCTTGTGAAAACTGCCTTCCCTCTGCGTTGATGTCTAAACTGCAGGCGTGGTATTTCCAACTGTCTCTCAATGTGGCCTTTAGAGCGCCATGGAGTGATATACTATTTACACGTATTAAGAGTATACTGCATTGCACGATGGCTGTTTCATCGAAACGATGCAGACTTCAGAACAAGCCCCATCGTGGATATAGTGCGGTCTCTAACGATTATTCAACCAGTCTCAGTCTGGCTTCTCTCCAAGCTGCAGAGAAGGCAATTGGTCAAACTATCAACTAATTATTGACGAATGTGTTGACTTTTTGTTCGGTTTTTTTGTTGCAAAATGATGAAAGAAAACTAAATTCCGTCGACTTGGGAGCAGCGTGGGATGGAGGGGTCTGGGTACGGGCTGCGGTGTCTCTGTCGAATCGGTCCTGAGTTGTTGTTGAGTTGTTATTGAGGAATATTTCACCGACGCCAAACTGCCAACGAGGATAATTTTTTTTCAATTCTGGCTCTTGCAAGAAGAGGCCTGAATCCTCCCAGTACAATGGCGGGGTAGGGATGCATTTCAGATGTCAACATTCATTGGAATTTATAAGGACAAAGTCAAGTGTTTTTAGGATTTCTGGCTCGTATCCAAATGAGTAGGAAATTCACATCAATGTCTTAACGCTGCTGCTGATGCCACGTGTCACTGCGAGACCATTGCCACAGTGACGTCCAAATTGTCATATCTCGGCCCGACTTTTAGATTTTTCATTTCATTTGAAAATCGAGAGGACCCTCTTCCTATCTATGCTGCCCGCCTTCGCCAACATGTACAGATCAGCGTGGAGAAGTATCGACAAATATCTTCCACAAGTGGATTGACAAAAGGGCTGTGTGTATGCAAGCTGTAGGCAGGCCACTTGAGCAGGAAGCTGGCTTGGTGGCGCTGTGAGCATTCGTAGTGAAACGCAACGACCATGCTTTATGATGTCAGTGTGTGTTTTGTGAGCGTGTTTGTTATTTTGCGTGGGGAGCGGTGGCGCAGTGGTTAGCATGCTGTGCTGCGAATCTGGCGACCCGAGTTCCGATTAACCGCTCACGGCCAACACAAGTCATAACGATTATCTAAATCGGTCGTGGGCCCTCCCCTCGGTCGACTCAGTGTCAAATGAGTACCTGGTGCGGTGTGTAAACTTTGCCACGAGGGATACAAATGAGTCCGGGCGTGGTACGTGTGTATGTTGAACTTCTTTCTCAACAAAATAGTTTCATATTCCTGTATTGTTTTCCTGTGATTTATGACATTTTCATAAACCCAGCAAGTGCCAAAGTAAATAGGCAGCCCTACAAGACCTGGAAAAACCCAGGGTGTAGCGTCAGAGGGATTAAAGTATTTAATAATGCGCAGCCATTTGTCAAATCCACTGCCACATGAAGGCCTTTCCATGTAGTTTGGTTATGGGGAGTTGTTGAACCATACTTCACCACGCTGGTCACTGTGGATTGGCGTAGGACTGGTTCACGTATCACTCACCACTGACATTAGACGTGGGTTGGAATCGTACTCCGGTCGCTGTATTCCTAACACACGTCGCTAACCACCACGCCACCGCTCTCCCAAAAAAGGTAATACAATTCCGTCACGAAACGAAACATGAAAAAAAATCGCCTGTTGTATGTAAGTTGACCTTCTTTCGCACCGTACGTAACCAACCGTGCTAATTGGAGTTGCGGAGAGTAGGACAACAAATTAAACACAAAAAGCAGTTCTAAAGAAATTCGTTTTAATTGAGGTAATTTGAAAGTGCATAGCTCCAGTGGCTTCCGAATATATTAGAAGGAAGAGCGTTCCAGACGGCCACAGAAGCTCTGCTGAAAGCTCCCGATGCAGTGGTCATCTTAGATGGCGAGCCAAAATCCGCTGCGAGGATGATCGGAGTTTGCGTGCTTTATGTTCTTGGACGAGATCAGGAAATTTGACCACTCAGCCCAAAAGCGCACAAGCAGTAAATGTCCTGAATTGTGTCGTGGGCGGGAAGGCGATAATTTATTTTGTTTGTTATACACATCACCTTTCGTGCTGTCACTTAACTAACTGTCGAGACGAATGGGTTGTGTGTATTGCGCGCGTTGTTTGTGTAAGAATGTTTAAACTCGCTCCGGCTTGCGGCGGCTCTGGCACCGACACTCACCACATGCGCAGCTCCTAGGAGGTGCAACCGACACGAACCCGAACCTACCACGTCACACCTACGATTAGAGTGGTTTGCTACGTACGGTGCGAAAGAAGTTTAACATACAGTACATACATCACCCTAACCCTCACTGTTGACTCAACCCTGCCACTGATTCAAACTCTACATTAACCAGAACCCTCACACGAGCACTCATTATAATAACCTGAATGGAAATCTCACTTTACCACTAATTATAACTCAAACCCTAACCTTTAACCTCACCTAATCCTAACTCTAACCTTCAACACCACACTACCACCAATAATACGCCCTAATATTAACCTTTTTCCTTACAGAACCCTAATCACAACCTTTAGTTTCACACAACCCTAGACCTAACTTTCAACCCCACTCAACCACTAATCACAAGCGTAAGAATCAACCTCCCCCTCCCCCAACTCTAACACCACGATATCCTTACCCCTAACAATAACTGTCACCCTACCCAGAACCCCAGGTCCAGTGGCGTAGCCATCAAGTGGACAGGCCGTACAAATGCACCGAATACCACAGGTCTGAATTGGGCCCCAATTAATTCATTGTACCAGGGTCCATTACATTCACACTACACCAGTGCCTAACCCCCAGTCCTACCCCAAGTCCCAGTCCTAACTCTAACCCAGACTCGCCCCTTTAATCCTCATCCTTGCCATGAAACGCAAACCTTGGGTTTGCCAAATTTTCCGCCGTAGACCAAACCCACATATACGTCTCAATAAGCCTAGATCTGTCGAAACTGTGCAGAAAATTGTGATAAAGTTCAGCAAAATGCCACCACATCTCGGCACGAATCAGTTACTATGACCCGATCACAGGCGTCAATTTCCCAGGTTGTCTGGGCCAAACCCAGACACGTGGTAACCCCGACATTAACGCCGACGAAAAGCTAAATGTTGCAATGAATGCAGTTTAACGGGTAGGCTTTCGCGACCAATATTATCCATTCTAAAGTTGTTTTGGGTTAGAGCGGATAAATATAAATGTGTCGTTAAACCTGCCTCCACCTGACACAGCCAATTAGTAAGGTTTGTCACGTTAACCAAACGTGCCAATTAATGAGTCCAACACCGGAGTGTTGGAAAGTAAACTCCTAGTACTCGAATTGTAAATGTTGTAGTGGGTTTACTCTCCACCACACTGCTGTACCTGTAACGAATTGGCATGTTTTGTTTACGTTAAAAACCTTACTGGTTAGCTGATGTCGGGTGGAGGTGGGTTTAACGACGCATTTATATTTACGCGATCTAACCAACAAAAATTACTTTAAGTTTGAATGCAGTTCTTGTCTAACGATTGTGTACGGTCCAGTGCCGATACCATCCAGTGAATATGGCTCGTGGAACTTCCCTTTGCAATTTCATTAAACTTTACAGTGATATTGCAACAATAATGATGACGACAAATAATACAATTGCCGTTGTATTTATCCAGGAGAGTCTCAGTGAGTCTCTGCACTGTTATTCAGGAGGGTCCTGCGTTGTGATGATTGGCCAATTTCATTTTGCGGAGTGTCTCGCTTCTTGTGGTAGGCAGCCAGAGGGCTTGGACAAACCCCACCACACACACGAGGAGATAACTCTGGAAGGGTAGGTGCACGGATGCAATTTCTGTGCTGCCATCTTCATGAACACATTTCAGTGTGAGCCACCAACCCTTGTCTTCAACATGCTGGATCACACGTGTGGCCCACCGCACCCAGATTAATCAGCGACATGCAAGAATTACAGCACCCAGATTACACGGTGCACATGTTCGCGGTTGCGCTGTGTAGCTCTCTGATGGGGTTTCGGGTTGTTACCGCATGTTGTTTTTCGGAACGATGTCCGACGTTTTGCTGCACGTGCTGGGAGCTTATTCAGGAACGGAACTAATGCAGTTCCTGAAGAAGCTCCCAGCACGTGGAACAAAACGTCAGACATCACGCCGAACAACACGACACGGTAACAACCCTAAACCCATCGGAGCACCCAGGTGCTTTTCATCATCAATGGTGACGTCTAACGCAAACATTAAAAATGACCTTTATTATTTTTCATACAGAAATGATACCGTGTTTACATGTATACTGCATTTCAAAGATAATGACCTTAATATAACTTACCAATACATTCATTCGGAATATATTCATATGGCTCAGATAATACAAAACAGTGACGTGTTTAGAAGTATAACTGTGTCGACAATTACAATTATGACTGTGATGGATGCGGTAATCTACATCCGAATATGCACAGGGGATCTGCCAGAGTTTTTCTTTTTTAGTAACAGTGTAAAAACAGCTTCGGGCCATGAGCCCCAGACCAGATGCTTTACTTTGTCGGTACCATCTGGGTGAGGTGGCATGACACGGTGAATTGCGCGATAACTATTTAAAACGAGTGCATGGGGTTATCGAGTAATTCACTCTGTATCGGCCGTAGTCATGAATCGGTGTGACTAACGATGTGATTGCGACCTTAGGAGGTACCGATTTCTGCTCCAGCCCATCGACTGCTTAGCTCCGAATTCAATTAAATAAAAGGCTTGCAACCGGACGTACATGCGGAACTTGTGAAAGTGTTTGCATCTCAAAATCAACGCTTTGTCAACATCGGAAAAATGTGTGCGTTTTTTGTTATTTAAAAAATAACTGTCTCAGCCTTGCTCATATGAACGTAGCTCAGCCAGGAGGATAAAGGGACAGTTTCACCTGCGACTGTGGAGCAAACCGAACCGTGGATCGCAAGGTCACCCTTCTGATCGCCCATCGAGGCCATTGAGTGGTGACACCAGGTCAGTGTTCTTTACACATTTGCAGACGAGGGCCACGTTTGCCAATAAGACATCGCCGGTGTGAACCCATTGGGGGGTTTGACAGCAGCACGGTGATATTGGGAGGAGGGGGGGGCGTTGTCACGTGTTGTGTATTTGTCGGGGGGCCGCACGTCAGGGGCCGCACGAAAGGCCACCAGTGGCCTTCAGTCGCCCAGGGGCCCTGGCAATGAAGGACGCTCCACCAAAGGCATTCACAGGCCGTGGATTGATACATTTTGTTGCCTTTCGAAAATTCAGTGGATGTATCTCTGCGGTACCCCACGAAAGTGGAGGAGAAGGTTTGATGCCGATTTGCAGTTGACGACGCTCTCTTTAATGGTACGTGAGAATGCCTTCAAATCGCGGTCGATTTCTTCAGCGAAGAATCATTCCAAATTTGACACGTGTGGATTTTCATTACGGTTTAAGTCGCGCCTTTCATAGCTAATTTCATGAGTTTGTTTTTGCATAGCGACGCAATGGCAAATGTGTCGTAGCGTAGTAGACCAGTACTGTCGACAACGACTTTGAGTATATATCGACACACAAACACACATTTCTCTAAACGAGCTTGAAAACTTCCTTCCAAGAACAATTAAAATGTGTCAATGTAATGATGTGTTCAAGTTGCTTTGGTTAACTGTACTTTATTTTGTCCGTACATTGTTGACAAAGTGTCAGTGAATCGTAGCTTAGTGTGTATCGTAGAGTATTTAAATTTTCATTTTAAAATATGAAATATATATTTTCCAATATATATAGGTGACAAAAATATATATTTGAGGAACGTGTTAAAAGAGTGATTTGATATAAGCACATTGCTAAAGACATTATCCAGCAAACATTCCAACGTTGGGTCGACGTTGGCATGTGATTGGAACCATTCGGCCCAGCGTTGACTCAGCGTTCCATGTTCACTCCGTATCTGTTCCATTGCAAAAGCTAGTATTTTTTTATAATCACACCATGAGCAGCAGCACCAGCATCACCAGTTCAGTGGAATCATATTTACGAATGATATTGGTCAGCTGCAAGTACATTCAACTATAGGGACGTTCACACGGCACGGAGCAGATCGCCAGAGGTTGGGGCTTGCACATTTTGCCCGAAGGCAACAATGTCTTAAAATATATCTGGCCATTTCTGCTGACATTTTATTTTCGCCGATGACTGCGTCGTGGCCGGTATGGGACCCGAGAATGTTTTTTGTCTTTCCTTCTGATATTCGGAAGCCACTGGAGCAATGCACTTTTAAACCATCTACATTGAAAACTAATTTGTTGACAACTGCTTGTTGTGTTTATTTCTAGATTTGAAGCTTTCGTGACTGCAAGTTTTTTCGGTAAAGTCACTTTGTTGTGTTTAGTTTGTTGTCTCTCCGCCACACCACCGATTAGCACGGTTGGCTACATACGGTGCGAAAGAAATTCAACACACATACGAATACACGTGCGTGTGTATATATGTGAAGCGCTGGTGCAATGGTTCGCGTACTGCGATCTAAAACCGGCATGCAGAGTTCAACTCCCGGCCGTGGCTAACCTCAGTCGTGAGTGAACCGCTCCTTCACCAACCCGGACTGGCCAGAGTGGTGATGTCTGGCCAGAAACATCTTCATAACCAGCACAGCATGGTAGGGGGGGCTTAATTTATCAGTAGATTGATTGAGGAATTTACGTGATTTAATTTATTGCCAGTGGCGGAGAAGTTAGAAAAGTTAAATACACACGAATGCTGCTGCTTCAGCTTCGTTTGACCTTATTGATTGCCCCCATCGTGATGTATGGCATATGGTTAATAAGCAACCGAAAATAACAACGTTATTGTGACTTTTATAATGACCGGAAAAGTGCATCAGCCTTTATTTTTACTTAGACGTATCCTTCATAATCCATTTTCCCGTTGGGCTGCGCTGATGTTGTAAAGGTCAAAGGTTGCAGCCCTGGAATTGCTCGCCAATGCTGGATGGGTTTTGTGTAGCCTATACTCCCCGAACGCCGGCGAGACGTCTCGGCCGAGGTCGGGAGCACCCCACAACTTTACCCCGCCACACGTGATGATATGCCTATCATCGTGGACTAACGAATATACAATTGGCCCATATAAATCTCAAATGAAAGTACAGCGTTTTGGAATGCAATTGGCATAAATGAAACTACATATAAAAAATATAATTATTAACTGTGATTCGGCCATTGATTGCTGCTGGGTGGACAGTAGCGGTAAGAAACCTTCCCCAACATTTTGATGTAAAGTTTTCGTGACTGCAGGGATTCATCTTCTTGGTTCTTTCGGTAAAGTCACGTAGAATGGAAATAATAAAATAATACAAATAAAACATAATAAAATAATTCTCACGACGTTTCGGCCACAACGCAAGCAGCCGTCCTCAGGTGAAGAACAGGTCTATCGAGAAGACAGAGTCTGAATGACTCTGTCTTCTGGATAGACCTGTTCTTCTACGTGACTTTACCGAAAGAACCAAGAAGAAGATTTCCCCAACAGTTCCGCTGCCGCGCTGGGAGTTGGAATCGTTACGAGGGGAAGCGCCGTGCAGCCTCGCTGGACGTGACGAACGCCAGCAGCTCCGCTTGGCCACCGCCGGCGTGTGCAGGTCGCACCCCGCGGCGGTTGCAAACACAAACATCGTCCGCCTCTTCTTTTCGCCGCCTTCGTAAATCTTCATGTTGTTTTTCTGACAAGAGGTCCACGTTCTGCATCCGCCCACCCCACCCACCCACCACCCCTCTCTGAACCCCCCGCCGCCACCCCACCACACGCCCCCCCCCCCCCAATGCCCTGCCCCCTGCCACACGCCAAGATGCATCTTTTACTTTCATCCCCAATGAAAACAACGAGGATGGATGGGGAAGTTGAGGCACTGCAGAGCGGACGCGGTGTCCATCTGTCAAAGCCAACCGACGGGAACCGACGACAACAGAGCCACGTCCTGATCTCGATGAACCGCATGAACCGCACCGAACATCGGTTTCGCGTTCGTGCTGGGTTGCGCCCGCGTGTTGGCCGACGCCACGCTGCACGCGCCGGGAGCCCATTTCAGGACGCGGTGCCGACCGAACAGCACGCGGCACAGCGCGATCGGGCAGCCGTACGGCACAGCGGCGAAAACCTTCCCAAGGACGTCACGAGAACGTTCGGCAAAATGCGAACCTGGATGATGAAGCTGATCGGCTTTACTCCTAGGTGATACGCGGCTAAGCTCGCTGCAAGTGATGTTAATTTGCGCTGAACACCGCGCAGGATAGTGACACAAATAGAAAGCGTCGAGGTGGTCGGGTGTCGAACCCAGGTTCTCAGCAGTGCCGGCTCAGAGCACGAAGCGCTGAGTCGGCACTGTTGAGACCCTGGGTTCGAATACAGATTTCGGCTGCCCGTGTTTAAACCAAGTTAGCAAGGATCATCGCGGTTCCTAATAACCGCACAAACAAAAAAGCCCTACTATATTTTATCCGTGTGTTTTGTCCACTTACTTCAGCTAAATTCCACCTCTAGCAATTAACACAAAGACGGGGTCTAACTGTCAAGAAACCAACATTCCACTGCAGTGGTGAGTGCGGCAAGGCGAATCACCCCGTGGGTGGAGAAGAAGCCACTTGAACGGATCGCAGGAGGAGTTCTGCGTTATCTCCTTGAACGGGACGTTCTCTTGACACGCACGGGGTGATATGCACTGCTCCCCGTGAGAGTCCCCAACAGATACTCCCTGCCGCGGCACTGACAAGGGGAAGGAATTAGCAACTAAAAAATAAGCACGCAAGACGTGGAGTTGGGAGAAATGTACACGAGTGCGGCACCGAGTGTGCCACGCGGGTGAGTGAAGCCACGGGGAATCCGCGAAGACCTTCGAGGAATCTGTCAGAATTTAATTCCATTGGCTCATGTCAGACACAGAGCTCGCCTCTCGTGAAAGAAATCACGCGGCAGCAACCACGCAGCGCCGATATAATCGGGGGATCGTGTGTAGGGGGGGGGTGATCGAACGAGGCAAACGCCATCAAAGGCCACCCCTGCAGCAGTCTGGGCCGCCACGCGCTATGTGGAGCCTTTCAACGGCGCGCAGAGGCGAGCTGAAGGATGGAGGGGGGGTCGTCGTTCAGGCAGCCTCTGAGCGCCTTCGATTTGTGCGGTTGGCTACGGACGTTTCGAAAGACGTTCGCCGTACACACGTGGGTGTTACGGGAGAAGCGATTGTGCGTTGAGCTATTGTGGCAAAGAACACTGCCTGCACGGCTATTGGAGGATATCTGTCGTTGCTTGCCGTGCGGTGGAGAGGGAAAGATTGCTCTTAGCATCGAGAGAGAGAGATCATTACAAATACAATGATGATGATAATAACAATGCTATTTATTTACCTATCAACGAAAGTATCACCGAGTTTCAAGGCTCCGTTTTTAAGAGGGTCCTACACTGGGATGGTTGGCCATTTCCATGGACAGCTGTTTTGGCTTTGTGTGGGAGGGAACTGGAGTTCTGCGAGAAAAGCCAACCTTGCACATGAAAGGGTTAACACTCACAGCTCTGCAACAGGAAGTGGATTGACAAACCCGCTCGTTGTACTGCCACCTCCTGACAAACTGACAGCCCAATGGGTTTGGGGGTTTCACGAATCTGTGCGATCCTCCAGCCCTTGCCTCTGACCCCGCCGGTTCACAGGCACGAGGCGGAGAATGTCTGGGAGCACGGAAGAACGCGAGGTGCAAGAGGACCCCGGTTTAGTGGCTGCAAGGGCGGTCGTGTAGTAGCACCGTGGGCATGGGCCCCGGTCAAGGGGATGAAATGGGGGCCCCTTCTAAAGTACCCCCCCCACACACACACAGCCCCCCTTTGTAACCCAGTGCCTGGGCCCCACCCGGCTCAGTTGCTCCACCTGCACACTCCGTAGCCGCGCCACCGCGTACGAGAGAGCACGCGGACATTTTTTTGTGGCGAGCCCGAGGGTAAGCGGACGCAAGTGGTTGGGGAGAAGCAATCCGGGAAGTTTTGAAAGCTCAGAGAGGTGGGGGGAGGAGGGGGTGGGCGGGGGGTTGGGGGGTACTCCGACGGGTTCAGACTCAGGAGCGAGATCCCGCGCTCTGCCCGCCCCTAGCGTCGCATCTGTTGAGTGACTTGTCGCAGCCAGCGCATCTTGGGGTTCACGCACACGCGCTCCCCCGTCTTCTTCAGCACGGCGCTGCAGGCGGGCGGGCGGGCGGGCGGTCGGGGGGAGGAGAGCAGCAGGGTGAAGTTGGTGGGGGGGGGGCGGGGGGGGGAACAAAACAAGGAGGCAGCAGGGAGTGAGTGAACGCGACGTCGTCACACGTAGCGCACGCGCAGCGCGTTGGCAACTTGGACCGCGTCCTTCACCGCCCTGGCGCCCTCGACGTGCACTGCATGAGAGGCGTCGTCTGGACAACGGATGGTCGGTGCGCGTTGGTGAACGCTTGCGGCATGGACGGGGGGAGCACAACAACAGTGCGTCGTTCTGCACAGGCCTGCCACGTGGCCCCGCAACAGCCTCTATGACACCCTGTATGCACGATGGTCGAACATCCAAGCAGTGGACGTCTGTGACAAATGAGCTTTATAGCTCATCGGATTCCTCCAGTATGAATACAGATTCTGATTCTGAATGTCCTGGGGCCCGTCACGAGCGGACGCTTTAGTTTCGTGTCATTTACACGTTAACAGCAGTAAATCTGCAATGAGTGACCGGTGTGTGCTTGGGCTGGAGATTCACTGGCACAGGATGACGTGGAAGCAGCCAAGCGGCCGACCGGGACAGAGAGAGGAGGCGGGAGGGCCTTGAGCTGCGGTGCCCTGCCACGAACTCACGGGCGGCTCGGCGTGACCCCGTGACCTATGACCTCGAGAGCAAGCGACCCGACCGTTCCTTTTGTGGCAAGGGTCAGCGTGAAACTGCACCGGGGGTTACACATTTGTTCGTGAGATATTTGTCCTGTCTGTCTGCTCTACAGCTTTAAGGAAGTGTTTATTTATTTAGGGGGATAAGGGGGGGGGGGACACTTTCCTCCTGAGGTTGAAAGTGAATAATTAAAGAAATAATTTTTACCGTTTCTGCCGTGAATACAGGAGGTGTTACGGTGTACAAACACCAAATAGACACCTACAGTATTACAAGGCATCAAGTCTGCATTAACCACACAGATTTGTGGTAAAACATGCAGACAAATATGCTTTGGCCGTGTAAGCATTGTCCTTGAAGCTGATTAGCCTGCACCAGAGACAGCCTCTTTCATTGCTTTGTCTCACCCCCACCAGTGCGAGATCAAAGGCTTCCAAAAGGCAAACAGTACAAGGGCAATGCAAACACCAACTAATTAATAGCTCTGGTTAAATAGTTACATCTTAATTCTAGATTTGAAGCTTTCGTGACTGCAAGGATTCATACTCCTAGGTTTTTTCGGTAAAGTGACGTAGGTAAAAAAATAAAATTTAAATTAATAAAAGTAATAATAGAAATAAAATAAAGTAAATGTTTTATTTTATTATTTTATTTCTATTATTACTTTTATTAATTTAAATTTTATTTTTTTTACCTACGTGACTTTACCGAAAAAAACTAAGAGTAGTTACATCTTAATATCTTGATACTGGCAAAAGAGTCACGTGTATATAAGGTTGCAAGTGTTTATACATTAGCGGTGCCCGTCTGTCTGTCTGTAATGGTACGATAGCTCATAAACAGAATACAATGCGAATGGAACCATGATGAACCTGCAATGCAGAAATTGGCTGAATTGATCAAAGGATCAAAGGATCAATTCAGACACGAACCAGAGAAAAAAACACCATTACTTGCAAATATGTCAATGGTTTTGCTCTCATAGCTGCCCATCAGCTGTTAACCTCCAAAGGCTCCTCACGGAGTCCACGCACGTCCGTGGCTTTTCCTGAAATTATTTTAATTGTGACTACACAGAGGAATATTGGGAATGTCAAGAGTTGAACACCGTTAACTCTACACACGAGCACACATTGGATTTCCATTCGGAGTTGGGAGACAATGCAATATACTCAAATTAAAGTCTTCCTGTATTAAACACGTATGATTTCGCGACCAATATTCATGGTAACGTATTCTTTTTTGCATTAAATCGCGTAAATGTGTGATAAAACCTACCTCTACCCGACACAGCCAATCAGCACGGTCGCGTGACAATCAGTTACCATTTCGATTTAAAGCTTTCGTGACTGCAGGGATTCATCTTCTTGGTTCTTTCGGTAAAGTCACCTGAGGACGGCTGCTTACGTTGTGGCCGAAACGTCGTGAGAATGATTTTATTAGGTTTTATTTTTATGATTTTATTATTTCCCTTCTACGTGACTTTACCGAAAGAACCAAGAAGATGAATCAGTTACCACTTAAGCACGGCGATTGTGAGTTTGTCTCTCTCTCACAACATTGCCCCGGAGAACCCGGAGTTGCCCGTCAACTGCGACGTGTCGCCTCGTTTGCACCAAACCGACCGAGTCGTCACCTCACGAGTGGAAACGTGAAGGCACGAGGCACAGACCGTGCGGCTCTGGGACTGCAACCCGAACGATGGACCACGCAGCAAACCGACTGCAGTCTGCGCTCCTGCGATGGCGGAGCCACAGCAAAACTACACGAGATCACTCCTGAAGCCCTCTCGTTCGTGGCCAGCAGACCTCGACACTGGCGTTTAGGCAACGTGTAGCTGCTGCCATCGTGCGCATGCGTAGAAGAGGATCGTCGTCGCTTACATGACTTGGATGGGGCAGTTGACCTGCTTGAAGATGTCAAGCTTCTTGATGGTGCTGGGCTGCACGTTGCGCGAGTGGCGACACGGGCAGCGCGACTGCATGGCGATGGTGATTCCTGCAGGAGAGAGCGAGAGAGAGAGCGGTGCATGCAGGGAGGAGAAACGGTCAGAAAAACGAGACAGGGTCGTGGGTAGAATCTCACGATCACTATTCCTACGATATACCAACATTCCTCCCTGGGCTCATAATGAGCAAGTGTCCTCATTCCAAGCTAAGAATGAGGGACACGTGGACTATAGAATGTACGCAAGTCGGACACACATCATTGTGACCGTGAAGAACGGTAAGCGAGCCTGGGCAGGACGCGTCGCTGGACGGGACGATGACCGAGTGGCCGAGATGATCGGCCGAGTGACAGATCGAGGCAAGAAGACACGCAGGGAATGTGAAACTGCAGACTTTTTTTATTTTACCAGGTAAGGCCCACGGAGTTATATAGCTATTTTCAGACGCGACCTGGCCACAAATGATGGCTCAACGAAGTGGCTTATCGTGTGGAAATTTAAAGCAGCCAAATGCTCTAAACACATCATTCTAAAAGCGGAGGACACGGGGAAAAATCCACGCGACCGCGGGCAGAGAGCCACACAAACTCCAACTATGAAGATGTCAGGGTTGGGATCTAACCCACGACCTCCTGTATACCAGGCGTAGTAGCTAACATCTCGCCACCTTATGTAGCGAAACCGTGCTAATCGGAGGGAAATGTCTACCATGGACGAGATGGAACGAATTAGTCCGCTCACGTGCAGGAGCGAGATTGATCGTAAAGTCACAGAACCTGACGGCCATAGGAGGCCTTCATCCTGCAATGGATCAACCATGGCCGATTAAGCTTTTACATTGTTTCAAGTTGGTTCTGTATTGTTATCTATTTTTGTTCAGAAAGAAAAGAAAAAAGAGTCCAGTGTAGATTTACGGTCAGGGTTTTGGTTGTAAACGCAACGATTGCGGACCACCGAAATCATCCAGATGCCACCACACATCAATGTCTGAGAGCGCCATCTCTGATATTTACCCATGGATCGTGATGTTCTTTCGTACGGCTGATGATGTTGATGCAGAGCGACAGCTACAATTTCACATTCAAGTGGTCAAGCCAGACGACCGGGTTAGGGGCAGTAGTGGAGTGTACTATCGCTCTGACGATGTCTCCTTCGTATTTGTGGATCGGGGCATTGCGTCGTTACACGTTGTAACGTCTGTTTTGGATGACCACAGTCGCACACTGCTGGATATTTTTTTATTTTTCATGTGTGCATCAGGTATCCGCATCTGCCACGGTTTGTGCAGTGGATGCGGCTTCGGGTGGACCATCAGCTTCGTGGAATGATCGTGATGCTGCACACGGACTGACCTGTATGACCCCACAACTAGGACAATGTCCCTAAACAGAACGATAGTCTGCTGACTTAGACCGAGTACTCCCTCTTCAACGTAGCGTTCATCACCGTTGTCGTCGTCATTATCGACATCATCAACAATTCCTCCTCTTTATCATCAATATATTTATCCTGCTGTTCATCATATTCATCATTAATCACTCCTCCTCCTCCAACACCACCACCACCACCACAGCTGCAACTCACTCACGTGCAAGATGCACAGCTAACGGCACCACAGCAGCCTCCTGAGAAATATCCATTTGTCTCAGAGGGCTCTCAAGTGATTTTAAACTTAGGTCTTTCACTTAGAGACAGAGAGGTAGGATGTATTCGCCGCTGTGAGCTGAGAGTCTGCAATCTTGACCCCCACTTCGCACTGAGAGTCTCTTATCTGAGCTCAAATTGAAACCGGGCTAAATGTTGATGGGTCGGTCAACTATCAACCTTAATCTATACTCGTGCGGGATCTCACTGATACGATTGTCTCTTGCGGTGTGGAGGGGGGGGGGTTACTTGGGTAAGTACAGTACCAGGAGCTCCATCTATAGATGCACAACTGATTGCTAATGCCTCACTCACTTTATTTTCAAAATGCGATTGAATCTTGTGAAAGCAATGGCCCCATATTTTACAGAGGACCAGAGAATGAAGGTGGTAGATTCACTGTGACAAAAGACAAAGGTTCTTCGCACAGCCTCAACAGACTTTTGGGGCAAGTGCTGTTGTCAGCACCACGCCAGACCGGCTTTATCCCTTCCGTGGCGATGTTTACACACTGCACCAGGTACTCATTTTAGGTTGAGTCAGCCTAGGGGAGGTCCAGGACCGGTTCAAATCATCGTCACTGGTGTTTCTGGCCGTGAGCGTGAATCGAACTCGGGTCTCTGGGTTCATAGCG
The DNA here is from genome assembly GCF_964198595.1 of Lampetra fluviatilis. Taxonomy (NCBI): domain Eukaryota; kingdom Metazoa; phylum Chordata; class Hyperoartia; order Petromyzontiformes; family Petromyzontidae; genus Lampetra; species Lampetra fluviatilis. The sequence goes on from NC_136283.1 coordinate 1,959,067, forward strand.
CAGCACGCCAACAGCTACGCTACCGCTCCCCACGCAAACACACATACACACCGCGCCTATTCCAATGATATTAGACATGAGCGTGCACCACAGCAACGGGAAGAAAAAAGACACGATTTACAAACAGTATCGCAAATGCTGTGCCCCGGGTTCGATTGCAGATGCAATAACTGTGAGAACGGAGTGTGGTTGCGACTACACGAGGCCCTGCTTAACAGTCGGTCAAACGTAATCGAAGAGCGTAGAATCTGTCCCACTTATTCTGGTTTGGTGGTTGTAATCGGATCATCCTGCGTACCGATTAAATCCACACCACGCCAAGGGCGGCAGTAGAACCTTCACCAACAACACCACAAAGCCAGGAATACACAAACCAGTGCCGCTAGACTCAGCACATCACCACGCGCATCATCGTCATCATTTGATGGATTAGTTAACCAGTTGAGAACTCAATGAGACAGAGACTATTTCTCAAAGGGGACTTGAGTTACAGAGCCAGACACGCAGAGCAGTGGCGTCGATGTCGAGTGTGCAGGCGGTGCAACTGCGTGAGCCCCACGGACTGGAGGGGCCCAGGCATCTTACTAAGACGGTTGGACAAAGGGCCCCCATGTCATGTCTTGCACCAGGGCCCATGCCATACACCTGCGATTATCACGGTTAGCTACGTACGATGCGAAAGACGTTCACCATTCGTACATGCATACAAAGAAAATATGGCAATGAAATATAGGCATTGTAAAAAAACAATAAAGTGCACACATCAAATGTACATATCACGAATGTTTGTTTTTTAAATATGTCAAATAATTCATGTAATTATTTACTAAATACAAACATCGCAAAATCAGTGAGTCCTGTGAGGAACAGAGATGAATGATTGCATTCAAATTTTACAACAATCCGGTTTCTAACGGGAAAGTATTTGGATCACATTTTTAATTATTCAAATACTTTGATCAATTCACCTCTGGATGAATGCCTCCCTTATGCTATACATGTATCACGTGTCCCATATAACACATGTCTCACATGTATCATATGTCATATGCCCCTTGATGCTGACCGTGGCCAGAAATCGAACTCGGGTAGCCAGGTTCACAGTGCAGTGCGCTAAACTTCTGCACCACCGCTCCGAACAGAAGACTTCGTAACATTTTCACATGAATAAATTATTAAACGCTCGAGTCTGTATGGGTACCTTGGGAAAGGTCAAATGCTGCCAGGCAGCAGACAAGGAAGCCGATGAAAAGTAGCGCTCTCATCTTGATTCCAAATCCTCGGGCAGCACGGACTTAGCTCACGGTGAAAAGTGGTGGTTGTCTGCAGGAGAGGGCGCTTCGATTCACGGTCGCGCGGTGTCTGCTGTGTGAAGAACGCTGCCTCCTTGCTGGCTTTTATAACCAAACGGTTGAGTGCGGAAATGTCCACTTCTCTGGCAGGAGAGACGGGAGGCAGTAAATTATTTGCCTGGCGTTCAAACGCCTCGGTTGGTTCTAGATCACCCCCATCCATCCCCCAACCCCAGACCACCTCCCACTGCCCCCCCACACCTCGCCCCCACGCTGAGACAGATTTAGCCTCCCATCCCCTGGGGTTCAGCAATCCCAGCGGGATGAATAATACAGCCAAAGTAACTGGCACTGGGACACGTACTTCTAAGCCAACATAATAAAGCCCAGAAGTTTGGTTCCAACTTCAAACATGAGAACGGAGCAATAACACTCAGCATTTTTAATCAAATTAATCAATTTATTTATTGCGTGTGAATATTTTATCGTGCGCACTTATGTGCAATTGAAAACAGGTTCAGAAACTAAGCACTGGCAAACTGCACATGGTCTGCGTGCACCCGTGACCAAACCAGCCGGAACGAGCATGATCTTGTCAGACCTCAAAGGCTAAGCAGGGGGCGAGCCTGGATGTTGTTCGGATGGGCAACAACCGCGCGTGTCAGGTTGTCACACGTGTATCCACCTGTGACACACACTGTGACACACACTATGACGCACACTGTGACGCACAAGTGTAGCTACCTGTGACACACACTGTGACACACACTGTGACACACACAGTGACACACACTGTGACACACACTGTGACACACACTCTCACACACACCGTGACACACACTCTCACACACACTCTCACACATACTGTGACACACACTCTCACACACACTCTCTCACACACTGTGACACACACTGTGACACACACTGTGACACACACTGTGACACACACTCTCACACACAATGTGACTCACACTGTGACACACACTCTCACACACACTCTCCCACACACTCTCACACACACTGTGACACACACACTGTGACACACACTGTGACGCACACTGTGACGCACACTGTGACGCACAGGCGTAGCCACCTGTGACACGCTCGACCCTCCACGAGCCCGCTCGTCATCGAGACATCACCGCGCGTGTTGCGTGTGGAGCAACTTGCCACAACTCGGACTCGACAGCGGTACCAGCGTGTGAGTGAGGAACGGTCTCGAGCCCAGACATCGAGAACCAGTTGCCCGTCGCCGAACCTCTACCGATCGTCTTGCCGGCTTCGAGCTGCCCGCACCTCCGATTAGCGCGGTTCGCTACGTACGGCGTGAAAAAAGTTCCACATACCTACGTACGCACTGCCACGCCAACATTGTGAAAGACCCAACGCAGAAGATCTCTGGGTTTGATCTTCCACGAAGCGCATGGTCCGCCCTAATCCGCATGCGCACAAACCGTGGCAGATGCGGATACCTGATACACAAATAGATAACGAAAACTCTCCCGTGCGCGACTGTGGTCATCCAGAACAGGCCGTGTAACGTATAACGACGCAATGTCCGATCCACAAATAATAAGAAGGGGACATCACGGCGATGCACGACCCTGCTGTTCCTGACGCGGCTATTCGGCTTGATCACCTCCACGTGAGATTTACGTTGTTGCTGTGCGTCGACATCTCGATGTTGTTTCCAAACGGACGTCATCCAAGTCTCCTGTTGGAAACCGGGGTGAGACATTTTTCTTTCTGAATCCTCGCAGAACGGCGTTTGCCTGTTGCAGAACGGCCCGCAGAAGCAGACATGACAGAACAGCTTTCTGAGATATGTTTGGGTGGCCTTTTCCCCAAACATTAGCAGGGGGGGGGGGGTGGTTGGGAGGTAAGTTTTAACAAACCGGACTACAGATAAATGCTCAATGCATAGCGATCAATTTATAAATGGAGACAAATCGAATTAAAATTTATTTAACGTTACGTTTGTTTTTTTTGTGCAGTCATTCGTATCCGGGCCGAGTCCATCAGCTCACTGCAGTAGAGCATCCAGCGTAAATCAGAGGCGGCTGAAACTTAAGGTCGCAACCACAATTCTGTTTCTGACGCCTGAGTCACTCCGCCACCGACTCTCGCAAACATTTGGACAAGTTGCTAATCTGTCATTCATTTGAGCTGTGTTGAGATGATTTCTCAATAACCGTTCGACCTTCTCGGAATGCGTAAGATAAGCATAATTCAGTACAATTCCAGCAATCTCTGCATAACTTAAGGCTTTGTTCATATTTATTGACGGTAAATATTTTGAATGGATCCATCCTCTCAAAGGAGCAATGATGAAGTGTAAATACATATTTACATATCATTTTTTATCTGGAGGGACTGATATATAAAGGCGAGCTATCGTCTGCTGATTTATATTGCTACTCATATTCCTCTCCGCAATGGGACAAATATTGAAGGCGTGCGTACCATCGGGGAGGTTTTCGCGATGCACAGGGACCTCGGACTGGCGATTGTTCTGTTAGAAGCAGCAGCAGCACAGCAATAATAATAATAACTCTAGCAGCAGCAGCAGCAGCACAACAACAACAATAACTCTAGCGTGTCCCGCGCGTTCGCATGGCCTCGGTCCAACTTCACGGCATGAAAACAAGACAAAGGCGACGACTGCAGAGAGTCTGCTGTTACTCACTCCTTCCTGCGAATCTCAAAATCTGCACAGTCGTTCACATTTCTCTCGGTTTACGGGAAAGAGGGTTTCTTTATTTATTTCAGATATTTATTTAACGAAAATTTCCAACCCTCTCCCAACTTTCTGAGATGTATCCCTTTGCCAAAGTTCCCGGTGTCACCCGACGGGCACGAAAACCCGTAACGCTCGCGAACGCGGGAAACACAGCCCCGTGCTCGTGTCGGCTTGATTTTTAAACGTCGAACACGGTCGCAAGCCCCCTGTCATACCACTGCTGGATTGAAGCCCCCGCCCACCTCCCCTCTCTCTCACAGTGTGCCCGTCATGCGAGTTGTTTTTCTTGTTGTTTAAATCTAGATTGAAAACGCATTTCTTTAGCGTTGCTTTTGGTGTTTAATTTATTTGTCCTTCCCCCACACCTCCGATTATTTATCACGGTTGGCAACGTACGGTGCGAAAGAAGTTCAACGTAGTACACACATCTGCTTCAGAAAAAAATAGATAGCAATGCAGAACCAGCTTGAAAACAATGTAAAAGCTTCATCCTCCATGGTTAATCCACTGCTCGATGAAGGCCTCACAAAGCTGTCAGGTTCTGTGACTTAACGCTCCAACAGGCTACACGGGGGACCTTTGTCTTGTGCGTGAAATAGCTGTGGTTGTGAATGCAAGGCATCGGCTCCCTCGTCCACACACACCAGGGCGAGTTTGCGAGTCGCGCTCTGGGATCCGCAGGACGCTGTCTGCGTAGTTCGACATCGACAGCAATACATCATCGTCCGGAAATGGACGATAAACACCCAAAGACAAATATCCCCCGGAGAGCCTTTACAGACTGTTGGGGCAAGTGCTGTTAGCGAGCGGCTGTGAAGGCCGGCACGGCACACGGGGAGAGTGGCCAGCCACACGCGTGGCCGCCTTTGTCTCCCTAGTGGCAATGTCTACACACCCCACCAGGTGCTTCTTTGCGACTGAATCGACCTAGGGGAAACCCAAGACCGATTCAGATAATCGTCACTGGTGTTGGCCGCGATCGGGAATTGAACTCTTGTCTCCAGATTTGTAGCGCAGCGCTAACCACTGCGCCACCGCTCCCCACACACACACACTCACGAAACGCACACAGAACACACACACCTTGGCTTCCAAAATCTTACACATTCCCACTACCACAGCGAAAATGTGAAATGAAACCACACTGGGACGTTAATTGTTAACACGTGCGCCACAGTAGGAAGGCTGGGTGTGCACATTTCACTAAAATTGTATCTTTCATGTCTTCTTAAATCGTTAATTTTCACGACACAAGCATATGGACATGTGTTTGTTGTTACATAATGGACACATTTGTTTCTTATACTTTCACCATTGAACGTCGCGTACATATTCGCAGTCGCGTTAATACGGGGGAAAAAACTGATTTTAATTTAATGTCATGACGAACAAGATAATACACTTCATGAGTGTTGTGGTCTTGCGCATAGAAGCCCATATACTCACACGAGGCAATGAACGCAAAGGTTGGGGTCACGTGGCACTCACACCTCGCCGTGCAATCCCAATCCGGCCTGAATGTATTCCGATTTAAACAAAAAAATCACGAATTCTTTTGCAACACGCGTTTTTAATTTGCATGATTGCAAATCGTATAGAATTGTATTGCTCTGTTTAAGCCAGCCGAGCTTTTTCGCAACAGTTTGATCAATTTGATAGCAGTTTTAAGATCGTAGGTTTTTAATGGCAACAAAAGTTCACGCGAAAGTTTCGTTCACATTTGGAACATCTTCCCATGATTTCTCGTGCCTCCTCTTGTAATGGGTAGACCGTGGAACGCATGGACACAGCGAATACATAAACGCTCTCCACCTTAGCTCTAAGGCGTTAACAACACGAAACAGGCTAAAACTATTTCTATCTCAGCTCTGCAGACATGTTAATTCCCACGGCAAACTAACACACACACACCCCGTCGAACAAATTAGCAAATGATCACGAAATACAAAATGCATGCACATGCATTGTTAGCATCAGAATCAGACGCTTATCCGCGTCCTCGGAGTGAACTTTGGTCTTAAAACATTTCGGGTTTCAGGATCTGTAAGGCCAATTTCAGATTTTATATTTAAACATTCAGACGTTTAGATGTTTCCATCATTCACATCGTGTGAGAACGCAACGTGATGGCCACGCGACACCAGTGTTGGCATGAAATAAAAACACGCAAAAAAACAAAGACAAAGATCTCCCGTATAGCCTCGGCAGACTGTTGGGGCAAGTGCGTTCACGAGCACCTATGAAGGCCGCCACGGGACACCAGAGGGTGGGTGGCCAACACTACGCTCGGCCGCCGTTGTCTCTCTATTGGCGATGTTTACACACCACACCAAGTATTCATTTGAGGCTGAGTAGACATAGGGGAGGCGCGGGACCGGATCAAACGATCGTCACTGGTGTTGGCCGTGAGCGGGAATCAAAGGTGGCCATAAGTTTCGACGACGTCATACTTTTTTTTTATCAATTATTGTGTTTCATTCTTTCGTGCAATCACTTCGATAAAGTGTTTGTGCTTAGTCCACATATATGTTTCAACCACAGAGTTTGCGTCGTGCTTTGGATGTCTTCGCGCGAACCTCTGAGTGGCATTCCCCTCGAATTTTGCGGCTGGGGTTTCTCTAGGATCTTCGGTTTCCTCCCAGTATGAAGCCAAACTTTAATTTCTGATGAAGCTGGACAAAACGATCCGAATGTTGGATCCTTCTGGAATGAAAAATAGTCTTGAGCCTCAGTAAGATTGATCATCATCAGCCATGATGAATCGACTGCTGACTGAAAGACTTTGCAGGATAAATATATTCCATTATTATGATTATTATTGACTCATTTACGATCGTTATTGTGGTCACGAGTATCGCGTGTGCTCGTCTTGCACAGCCAGGCGACATCCGCTCCATCAGCAGCGTCCAACCCGGCCAGGAGGAGCCGTGACCACACACAGCCTGCTGTGATCGCGACCCCTGGCCCCCCAGTTGTGGAGAGGGGGGGGGGTTGCCCCCCACACGGAGACCAGGCGCGCGCTACGGAAACTCGCCGGGCAGGGCCCCCCCCTGCCCCCCCCCCCCCCTTCGGCGTGGCAGCTCGAAGGTGAGTCGGCGATCAGAGCAGGTGACTCACGAGGTCTTCATTTCATTCACTCACTCGCTCTCGTTCATTCTCGACCCGTCGGTGCGATCGATGGCGTTCTCTACGACGGCGACGTGTCGCACAGCCGCAGAGCGAACGCAGATGCCGCGCGTCGGCTGTTTTATACTCGCAATGTGGAGATCACTGTAATGGGATTTTTGCACAGCGTTGGTGTACGGTGTTTTTTTCTGCAATATTTTGCTGTCTTTTCTTGGATTTGCTGTTTGCACTTAGTCACATATTCACTTAAAGATGTTTTTTTGTTTATGTTTTTGTTTTTTGTTTGTTGCGGTTGCACCCGATTCAAGAGCCGAATGGCTCACAGGGCTATACCTAATAAATGAACTTGAACTAGAACTATTCAGGCTGCGATCGCGAATATTAAACGGTGACCTCTCCGTGTTCTACGGGTCTTTCGGTAAAGTCACGTAGATCGAACAAGAAGGCACCGATTGCCCAGCCTCTTCGCGATACATTGTGCGTTCGCAAGTCACATATGGTTGTGATTTGACAACACGATTACAGGCTTTCAACAAGACATGCATCTCTTTGTAAACACAGACCATCGCTATATAAACACACACTATGCGTACGTAAATACAAATAATAATGTGCAGCCATTTGTCAATTCAACGCTGAATGAAAGCCTCCGCACACTGTGTTGGTCATGGGGGGTTGTTTGACCATACTTCACCATTCCAGGGCGATACTTTTGTGGCTGTGAATCGATCTCGGGTCGCGGGGTCACAGTGCATTGTGCACTTCTCCAACATTCTCACATCACTCCAGCGTGAGAATTATATTATATTAGTATATTATATTAGTATTTTATTTTATTATTATATTATTTTATTATATAATATTATTTTATTATTTTATGTTATTATTTTATTATTTTATTTTATTATGTTTTATTTTTATTATTTCTATTCTACGTGACTTTACCGAAAGAACCAAGAAGACACTCCAGTCTGTCGTTCACGTGCAGTCAGTCGCCTCCCTGGCACTCTTCTGTCGCTACTGCCACGGTTACTGCTCCCACGGACGTTGGACATTGATTCTTCCACACGCTGCAAGTCGTCACCCACCACGTCTCTGTCTGCGTCTTCCCTCGCACTCCTGCACTTCGGAATTCCCTACAAACGCTTCCTTTAAACCCCACGCGCCTACAATAATAACCTTGCTCAATTCAATGAACGTGTTTAACTCTTGACTTAAAGCTTTCGTGACTGCAGGAATTCATTTTCTCTGGGTCTTTCGGTAAAGTCACGTAAATTGGTTCAAAGAAAATAACCAAAAACTAGATTTCGATTTAAAGCTTTCGTGACTGCAGGGATTCATCTTCTTGGTTCTTTCGGTAAAGTCACGTAGAAGGGAAGTAATAAAATAATAAAAATTAAACATAATAAAACAATTTTAAAACAATTTTCACGACGTTTCGGCCACAACGCAAGCAGCCTGAGGACGGCTGCTTGCGTTGTGGCCGAAACGTCGTGAAAATTGTTTTATTATGTTTTATTTTTATTATTTTATTACTTCCCTTCTACGTGACTTTACCGAAAGAACCAAGAAGATGAACCAAAAACTATTTGATTGTTTCCCTTCTACGTGACTTTACCGAAAGAACCAAGAATATAAAAAAAAAACTACGACGTTTCGATCACAACACAAGCGGTCGTCATCAGGAAAAAGGGCGCTAGCTTCTAAAGGCAACTGCTTATCAAGGTTTGAAATGGGCGGAGCCCAACTGTCAGCAGCCAATGCAGGTGGTGGGAAGCGACCGCGGCGGCGGTGTTGGGCTTTCCACCAATCACAGGGCTGCAGGCAAACATTAGCATGTCAATGCAAGATCGCTGAGCATCCTCCACGGCTAGTGCGCCAAGGTGGCTATGTTAATGTGAGAGAGTAACATGTTAATGTGAGAAATTTGCGTGTTAATGTGAGAGATTAGCATGTTAATGTGAGAAATTAGCGTGTTAATGTGAGAGATTAGCATGTTAATGTGAGAAATTAGCGTGTTAATGTGAGAAATTAGCATGTTAATGTGAGAGATTAGCATGTTAATGTGAGAGATTAGCATGTTAATGTGAGAAATTAGCGTGTTAATGTGAGAAATTAGCGTGTTAATGTGAGAAATTAGCGTGTTAATGTGAGAGATTAGCATGTTAATGCGAGAGATGAGCGTGTTAATGCGAGAGATGAGTGTGTTAATGCGAGAGATGAGCGTGTTAATGTGAGAGATGAGCGTGTTAATGTGAGAGATGAGCGTGTTAATGTGAGAGATGAGCGTTTTAATGTGAGAGATGAGCGTGTTAATGCGTGAAGAGCGTGTTAATGCGAGAGATGAGCATGTTAATGCGAGAGATGAGCGTGTTAATGCGAGAGATGAGCGTGTTAATGCGAGAGATGAGCGTGTTAATGCGAGAGATGAGCGTGTTAATGTGAGAGATGAGCATGTTAATGGAAGATCGTGAGGCAGCAGCCTCGAGGATGGCGCGCGAGGTAGCTGTGTTTAACTCGTGCCCATCGGAACATTGACGGTGCTGTTGTTGCTGACTATACCTGGTGAATGAATGAATGACAACATCCATGGTGTGATGTTGTTGCTGACTATACCTGGTGAATGAATGAATGACAACATCCATGGTGGTGCTGTTGTTGTTGGCCGCTTTGCGTGTTAGGTCGTTGGGCCTGGGCTCAGTAAATGTAAACAAACAAATGTCTATCACCAATGCACTATGTTTATGCTTTGTGTTTCGGAACATTACTGTGTGGAGGATAATAAATGTGCACATGATTTTAATCCAGATAATAAGATGTTTTTGTTGCAATGCTGGCAAGCGCAGTGTGGTCACACAAAATACAATCTGAATAAGATTTGTTATTTTTTTACATTAAGGGAAAACGGGTGTTTTTTCAAATCTGTTTTCATTGGGTGGGAAAACAAAAGATCTCCTTTGAGATTATTCTCAATTGCCGAGCATTTGATTTGTTACGCGAGATTTGAAATTGTTTTAGTTAAAAAAGCAAACAACTGTGATGGGCGACGCGTCATTGCTCCAAAACATTTCATCTGAACCCCAACTTGGCAGACCGGTGAAAAAAAAAACTGTGGATAGGGTAACAGCTAATTGCCCTAACTGGAACAGTAACAAGTTTACAAGAGTATGAATGGAACGCGTCTAAGGAGACGTCTGCCAAGGATCGTGAGAAATCGTGACGGCTCGAGGGGGGCCTTCATCCAGCAGTAGACAGATCATGGCTGATGACGTTTATCACTAACCCCTCCTGGTTACTGATAAAGTGTAATCTATCACATGTAAATAAAACAGCATTGCTCAGCGAAAACGCTGTAGGCAAGGAGTGGTGGATTAAACAAAAACCTCTGTGTAATCTGAAAACCGGCGTGTTATCAAACGTACATCCCTCGCTTATCATACAAGGCAGTCGGCCACAGCACCTACACGTAGCAGGCAACGATTGTTTTCAGAGTTCTCTCAGCTTCGGCCGAGGCTGGATTGTCAATCCAGTGTGCTGTCCGTCACACCACGCAAGCATCCATCACCTGGCGCGCCAGCTGAAACAATGGAGGGCAAGTTTGTGAAACCTCCCACCCCTCACTGCCTCTTTCCACCCAGCAGTTTAAATGGATACAGCAGAGTTAGTAGACCAGCAGGTCCCGAGTGGTGAAGTGTGGGTACTAAGCCAAAACCATTTTTTTTTATTTCACCAGGTAAGGCCCACTGAGCTGCGTAGCTCTTTTTCAGAAGCCAGCAGGCCGCAAATGACAGTTCAACAAAGTGGCTTATCATGTGGAAATGTATAGCAGCCAAATACTCTAAGTGCATGTTTCTAAATGTGAAGGATGTGAAGGAGGACCCGGAGAAAAATCCACGTGACCACGGGGAGAGAGAGAGAGAAAGAGAACACGCGAACTCCAAATATACAGCAGGCGTCAGGGTCGGGTTCGTACCCACGACCTCCTGTATACCAGGCGAGGGAGTTACCATCTCGCCACCACCTGCATAGCACGCGAGGTGGGTACACCAACATCTTCAGACGCGTCTGGCCAGCATGGAAGGGCAGGCCGATATCACCTCGAGCCACCACAGGCCCTCCGGCCCTCCAGCCTGCGGTGGCTCGCGGAAGCAATTGCAGGGCCGCATCTCCATCTCACGTCAGATCCCAGTCTACAAGACATCAAAGTGAGCCCCCCCCTCACCCACCACCCGCCCCCCCCCCCCGACTCAAACAGTGGCGCCACCCATCGCTGAACCCGAGACCTTTTTTGACCTGTGCCGTGACCTGTAGCGGTGGTTTGGGAGTCATCTATAAACACAAATGCTTAAGAATCTATATGAATCCTGGAGGAATCCGATGAGCTATGGAGCACATTTTCACAGACGTTCAGTCGGGGTATGGGGTCAGCGAGCAACAAAAACAAACAAGACAAAAAAAACCGAGAGGAGTTGCTAAATAAAGAAATAGGTATGCAAGCCACTAAAATAGGTAAATATAGATAAAGTAATTCAGCACAGATTGCATAAGTAAGTGCATTCCTCCCGATTTTTTTGAACGTTAAATGCAAGCTTGGGCAAGGCAGCAAAACACCAACAGTCCAGCACCACAACAAGGCATAAAGGGTCAGGATAGCAGTCACAAGTCACATTTGTCAACACGGCTTGTGACTTTAAGCCTTGTCAACGCGCTCCCGCTGCATGGTATGGACAGACACGGAAGGGGGTGAAGGTACCGGACACGGCAGTTGCAATCGTGTTTCCTGTTTTGCAGGTTGCGTTCCAAATTATCAGCGGCGTTCCACGACGTGAAGACATTTTCACTTGGAACTCTCGCAGGGAGAAAGGTCCGGGTTAAATGATGTTTGAGTACTACTGTACGACGGAAAGTCCCTTCAATTAATCCTCTTGATCCATGCTAGCAGCACACTTTTCACAGGCCATGCGAACAGTGTTGGTCGCCTGTCAATCAAACTCACATTTCTAACTATCAGATCTGGAACACATCAACGTGAGCGAAAACTAAAATGTAATATGATGGGTTTTTTTTTGCGTGTGCAGTCATTGGTGATGATGCTAATATCATCAACTCGAGGGTATCAGGGTGGCACAGTGGTAACACGTGTGCCTCGCGTTAAGAAGTTTAGAGTTCGATTTCTGACCCGAGTGCCAATCTGTGTGCGGAGTTTGTACTTTCTCCCCCTGTTCTGCATTGGTTCCCTCTGGGCTCTCGGGTTTTCTCCCATCGCTACGTATGTCTTTCTGTTGAACCTCTTTCGCACAAGAGGTAGCCTAGCGTGCTCGTCGGTGGTATAACTGGTATTGACCAAATAGCATCCCAATGGTGAAAAGTACTCTACCTATAAACAACTCCACCGGAATCACAGCAGCAGCAGCAATATCGCCCCCTCCTGCGAAAACGTGGCAGGAACCTCCTGAAAAGGTGTCTTGAGACTCAGTGAGGCTTTGCTCTGTAACAAGTGCAATGATAATAACTACACTACATGTGTAGCCACTACATGTGTAGTAGCTACACGTGTAGTAGCTACAACATGTGTAGCTACTACATGTGTAGTAGCTACACAGATGCCAGATGCTACAGTAGTAGTAGCTACTACATGTGTAGCCACTACATGTGTAGCTACTCTTGCTACGAGGAAAATCCGGCACCGCCTGGCGATCTGGCATCTGAACCTGTGAGCCACCCGGCCACCTTTGATTTGATTTATTTCGCAAGCCAAAGCGAAGATGGAAAACAAAACTCTTCGTCACTCGCCAACTCGTCCCGAGAGTCGAAACCCCAAGCAGAGAGAGAGAGGGTGACAACGCCGATGAATCTTCACGCACACAATCGAGGTGACCAAGGATATCCGCACTTTATTATTTTTTCTACAAAATAGGAGACAGCCAAGTTTACAATTCAATTCCCTTTTCTCTCTCAAACACAAATACGGGAAAGACGTGGGGGGGGGGGTTGGCCGCTCACACCTGGACGGGCTGGCTTTCCGATCTGGCACCCTGACCAATTCCTTCGGCACTCCCATCGCTCCCCTCCCCCTCCGCTCCCTGCGTAGGGCGCCAAAGGAAATGGAGAGTGTGTGTGGGAGGAGGAGGAGGGAGCGAGAGAGAGAGATGTCGGGGTTTTTTGAGGTCCCCAGTTGACGGCTTGTGATGTTGTTGCCCTCCTAACATCGAACGTAATTTTTCAATCTTTGCCCCGCGCGCCTTGTTTACAACCCCGAGCACACACACGAGTCGGGTCCGAGTGAACACAGCAACTGGCTGCTGTAGATTAAGTCAGACACCGCGCACGTGACTCATAGATGCCGACACATGTGACAGCGCTCTCCCTTTCGTCTTTTCCGTGAATTATTTTGCATTTATGCTCTTGCAATCGTGTTGTCGTTGGACGAAAAAAAAATCATTCTCCCGGTTCGGTGATTTAGATTTACCGCTCCTGGTATGTTCTGGACTTGCACGCGGTCAATTTTGTACGCTGAGAAATATAACAACAAAACGTGGCTTTTTATTATTATTACACGCTTTTATTTAACTCACTCTGTCTGTTGTTGTTGTCATATCCTCAAATCTTGTAACTCAATTTTAACCCATTTCCCAATGTGGTATCGACTGCAAACTTGGTATACGTATGTCATACTGCTGACAATACTATATTCTATCAAACATTTTTTTTTAAACAATCTTTTTTACATGTTATGTTTCGGCTTGGGTCTAATTGTCCACGCTCAACTCACGTTGGCTGTAAATCACCACGGTCCCTTATGTTATGGCAAGCTTCGGGGTCACTTCCTGGAGTCGTGTAATTATCTCTTTGCTTTTCAATTATTGAATGTATTTCACACGCACCATAATACCTTTATTTTGCCATCCGTTGGGCGCTGTTGCGATTGACTCTTCTCAGTTTGAGTTCGTCGCTGAGAGGTCGTGACGGGCTTCTGTTTTACATTCCCTGTTTACTCCGTGTCCCCTGTACCGATCCCTTTCCGTTGTAAATGTGCACCAGGCCAAGGCGACATTGCAACGTAAAATCAAGATCCATAATAAAGATCCACAAATCTGGCTGCCCGCCTGATGCAGCTAGCTGTAATTATTGGCCACACGTCGTACTCAGATTGTACATGTTGTGGGTTTGCTCTCCAACACACAACCGGTGTGCTGTACTAGTGACGAATTGGCCACGTCCTGTTTAGGTGACAAACCTTACCAATTGGCTGTGTCGGGTGGTGGCGGGTTTAACGACACATTTATATTTACGCGATCTAACCCACAAAAACATATTATGAAGATCCATTGAATGGTTACAACCTGGCTGCTATCCCGTGGCACGTTGTAGAGAGCAGTTTCAACTTCATCACATTTCCGGGAACCGGTCCGGCGGAGGGGGCCTGAGCCCTGATGTCACCCAGAACTACGTCTGAGGGCCCCTTTAGAAGCCTCATGCGGGCGGCGTAAATCTGCTCACGCGGCCAAATGTTGAGGTTCGCAGTCCACGCACACGCGTCACAGCTGTTGCGTCCTCGCAGTGGCTCTGTCCGCCCGGCGCTCTGCCCATCGTGGCAAGAGCGCAGAGGTCGCAACCGGGTACCTGATACCCGTACCCTACCCGATACCCGGCTACCCGTACCCGTGGCACGTTGTACGGGTACCCGTTTGCGATCCTGGTGCGGCCGGGTACGGGTAGACCGTGAGTCACTGGTGAGTAACCGTTTGTCACTCATTTCCCAACGTCTTGTCTCTTCTCACAATTCAAGTTCCTAGAATCAACCCACCCGCGCCTGCAACATGGCTTCATCCCAGAGGTCGCAATCGGGTACCTGATACCCTTCCCCTACCCGTACCCGGCCGGGTACGGGTAGCCGGGTATCGGGTAGGGTACGGGTACCCGTTTTTGACCCTGGTGCGGCCGGGTACGGGTAAGGAATCAAAACCCGTTTGCGACCTCTGCAAGAGTCGCTCCCCTCTCCGCAGTCCATGCAGTGTCTAAACTTACCCCCCCACACCACTCCCGCCACCCCTCACTGCCTCTTTCCGCCCAGAAGTTTAAATGGGTACAGCACAATCTTGACTTAAAGCTTTCGTGGCTGCAGTAATTCATATTCTTGACGTAGTATCTACGTGACTTTACCGAAAGACCCACAGGATATGGGTCCAGCACAGTCATTGGATCAGCAGACCCCGTGTGGCGAAGTGTGGCTACTAAACTAAAACTCAGCTTTTTATTTTAATTTGACCAGCAAAGGCGCACTGAGCTATACGTAGCTCTTTTTCAGAAGAGACAGCCACATGCATGGATGTGAGACAACATCCATGCATGTGGCTGGCGGAAGCAAGCGCTCAGCATTGACACAAACAGCTTGCAAAATAGTCGAGTGGACCGAATGAACTCTGATGCTGTTGTTTTAAAAATGTCGCAATTGGACCATTAAATCTACAACGTACACTCTTTGGTCGGCGCTTATGGATGACGCTGTTCAGATTTCATTTTTGCGGATGATTCTCAGCTGTTGTTTCGCCCGCTTTCCGTAGTTGCCTTGAGATGCTGCATAAACGATAATTGTATCATATTAGGGGAGCACAGCAGGGGATTATTAAATCTGTCTGTGTAGAGCTCGAGGGTGTAAGCCTCTAGGATGCGTGGTGGGGTTTGTCTTCGTTTGCAAAATATAATTTAAGTAATTGGCGGAAAAACTCATAACAATGTCGCAGAACCGTCTGTAAATAATTATCTCGTGAGACTCAAGCTTTCCTGCATATATGAAATGACATTGTTATTATTTGACAAATGTGTTCTAGAAATGACGTTTTTATTATTATTATTATTTACCATTTCGTATGCCAGTCCACCGGCTAGCAGTAGAATTATCTGCACGCATATGCAGAACATCAACTTGATTTTAACATTGTTACAAATCTCTAAACAATATTTAGTGAAACAGATTGGGAATCCTTACCAGTGCATACACACAAGACAGCCTTGCTTACAAATGTGCCTGATTTAAGGGGGAATCATCTTTTTGAACCTACCCATATACTGCAGACACACATAATATGATTCTATAAAACATATTTTTACAGTTTTTTTTATCTTAGGTTTGTATAAACTATTATTGTGACCTCCCAGATTGCGAGAACATATGTTTACATACACATATTAGCAGCCTTCGTGTATTCCACGATTATTTTCTAAATGTTGTCACGTATACGGAACGGGCGTACGAAATCGTGTAAATTAATGAACCGATATCAGATGGCCTATAAGTTAGTTTACTGATATAGACAAACAATGTTACAATTTACGTTGTGTTTGCATTAACAATACATCATAATCGCATAGACATCAAATGTATCAACACGCACGAGTGAAAATGTCAACGGATATTTCTTTATTAATGACATGGATGGAAAGTTGGCGAATTTATGTGTGGAGATTTGTTTAAATGTATTCTACCCAAACGCAGAATAATCCATCATTGTTCGATAGCAAAATAAATAATCTGGCTGTAGTCAATTCGCTCTCCATCTCTGTACGCATGTATGTTGAACGTTCTTTCGCACCGTACATAGCCACCCGTACAATTCGGAGGTGCTGTGGAAGGACGACGAACTAAACACAAAAAGCAGTTCTAAAATATTTTTTTTGCTGAAATGAAAACAAAATAAGAATAAAAATTATGACAACTATTAAGAATTCTAGATTTGAAGTTTTTGTGACTGCAAGGATTCATACTCTTAGTTCTTTCGGTAAAGTCACGTAGGTAAAAAATTAAATTAAAATTAATAAATAAATAAAACAATAAAAATCACGACGTTTCGGGGGCAACACAAGCTTCATTTTCACCTCAAGACGGAAGCTTGTGTTGCCTCCGAAACGTCGTGATTTTTATTGTTTATTTTTTATTAATTTCATTTTTTACCTACGTGACTTTACCGAAAGAACTAAGAGTATGAACTATTAAGAACACAATTGCCAATAGATCCCTCGTAATTGTTCGCTCAAAGGAAGGGCCATCCACAAGAGGGAGATATCCAGTTAATTTTGCCTGTTTTTCCACGCTGGCAAAGACATCTTGGAAGAGGTGCGAATGCCCACGCTCTACCCCACCACACAGACCTGCCAATCACCCAGAGCAGTGTTCTTCACCAATTTTTGACCATGATGACACATCATCAGTGCGAGGGCCTCCACGCCCTTGAAACCATTGTTGGGTTTGACGGCAGCACGATGGCGATGGGGGGGGGGTGTTTTGAACGCGATGCTAGAGAGGCATGCTTACGTTGTGGATTCGTCTGCGTTGTGTATTAGTCTGCGTTGTGTATTAGTCTGCGTTGTGTATTAGTCTGCGTTGTGTATTAGTCTGCGTTGTGTATTAGTATGCGTTGTGTATTAGTCTTTATTGTGTATTAGTCTTCGTTGTGTATTAGTCTGCGTTGTGTATTAGTCTGCGTTGTGTATTAGTCTGCGTTGTGTATTAGTCTGCGTTGTGTATTAGTCTGCGTTGTGTATTAGTCTGCGTTGTGTATTAGCCTTCGCCGCCACGTGGCGCTGTTCTCATCGCCCCCATCGACACTTCTCCTGCACGGTATCCATGCCGCAGCCTGAACCCTCGCTGAAAGGTTTTGGAGGTTTCGTTCCACGCGTTTAGGACCGCTGCTTTATAAGCTGCGCTGTCAGGTTTTCGCGATTGTGCTGTGCAGCTCTCCGATAGGTCCTCGGGTTGTGTCGCGTGTTATTCGTCATAATGCCCGACGTTTCGCTCCGATACCACGTTGTTCAACCCGAAAACACGTCCAAGAGAGATTCTTTATCAGCTGTCCAAGCAGCATCACGTAGACAGCGCCTGCAGCGCTCCGTACTCCTCGTGGGCAAGCTCACTGGGTATCTCTCTGTTATAAAGAAGGGCCATTGCCTGAAACGTCGTCTATCGTGTTATTATGTTTTTTTGTATTGTTAGGGCAGTATTACTAACGACTTTGTTTAGATTTTGTTCACGGAGCTGTACGGGTTTACTTTGTAAAACGTTACTCCCCAATGCTGCACATCCCCTGTTCTGACACATGGTTCAGAAACATGGACATTGACAAATGGCGTGGAAAACTGCAGTATACAATAGACGATACCGTATTCTTATAATTCTGGCCAAATTTATTTTAAAGATAAAGTTGAGGATTGATCTTATATCTGATGCGTGTCTTTTCAGTGCTTAAATTCAGCCAGAACGCCTTTCCGAGAATGATTGTGACATCAATATTATTTTAAAATATTAATATTGCTTCTAAGCATATTCATGCGATGATAGGAAAGTAGGAAAGTAGGTTACAATATTGTTGGTTATGGATAGAAGTAACTTATTATTAACTTTTTCTCATCTGGATAGATAACGCGAGTGGCATATTTCTGACGTTGGTGGCGGCTATGCACGTGACCTCGAATCCAGGGGGTGAGGGTTAGTGGCTCACATACAGAAGTTGCGAAACTCCCTTCCCGTGGACATTTATGAGGAGACATACCCTTGCTTGCCAAGGAGAAGCGGTACAGCAAAGTGCGGACTGTCATCTCTGTCCCTTCTATGTGGGATAGAGTTTTTCCCCCTCGCACGTGTGGGTTTTCGCTGGGTGTTCCGGTTTCTTCCCACATACATATATAAACGCTCAGTAATTGGCTTAAAATATCTTGATAGAGGAATGCAGAGCTTGGAAAATTGTTGACGCCGGCTAACCACCTGGTTGGCTTCTCGCTTGCAGCCGTGAGGTGCAATTTTCCTGAAACACTTAATTTTCATGAAAATAAATTATTAACCAATATTACACCGATACTCCATGCTCCAAGCCAGCCGAGCAGCGTTGCAGAAAATATCGACTTAGAAATGAATCCGTGGGTGAAAAATATGTTTAACTTAATTAACACTGAGCACATATTTCGGGTGCGTCTTACTTTGCAAGGGCATCTTATGAACCAAAAAATACGGCAACAGTGGAGGCCAAATATATGGGCCCTTGAGTGTCAAGATCAAATCTTACAACCAACAGCATGTGTTTAGAATTATGACACGTTTCCTGTTACGTTTCCTCTGGGTCTTATTGTGCATTCCAAGTGATGAAATATTTATCTAAAATAATATTATTAATATTCTTGGCCGGACAATTTTTAAAAAAGAAATGAGCAATTCAGCTTTCCCGTAATCGCCCACGCACATAGACCCTCTGTAGGCTACTACAGAGGTCGCGCTCATTATACACAAAGCGCTTGCCACAAATGAAGCAAAATACCTTGCTGACCTCGTCATGGAGCAGAAACCATCACGCGACATCCGGTCATCATCGCAGCAGCAGCGGCGGCTGTTGACTAGCCATTGAACAAAAACGGTCACCGCTTCGCGCGCTTTCAAATGCGCTTCTGCGGCCGTCTGGAACGCTCTCCCTTCCGATATTATGAAGCCACCGAAGCTATGCACTTTTAAATCTAAATTAAAAACTACTTTTTTGAAAACTCATTTTTTGTGTTTAGTTTGTTGTCCTTCCCTCGCATCTCAGATTAGCACGGTTGTCTCCGCATGGTCCGAAAGAAGTTTAACATTGACACATGTATGCATGCAAATTAGCGGATTTAATGTTTTACGGTCAATGTACCTTGAATGGGGCGAGCGGTGGGCGCGCTGGTGTAGCGCCATGCATTAGGATCCCTGCTCATCAGATGTTCGATCCCTGGTCGCAGTTCAGTGGATTGACAAAGGCTTGAAAACCTGCAGCAAGTTGGCACAGTAGCGGGTACAGCTGGTGCATCTACCGGTCATCTCAGTCAGCCAACCCATGTCACCTGGGGTTGTCTCGAGACCTCCTCCTGTCAGCGAGCCTTCAACACAACACGTGGCCTCAAAGTGCACCTGGCCTGGCACAGGCGCCGTGGTGACGTCGCCGTCACTTAGTGGCGAATGGCGGATTGTTGGTATTGGTGCTAGTGAAGGAATAGCGGTTAGTAGTTAGAGGTGGCGGAGATGGCGGCGGTGGTGGTGGTCGTGAATTGTATAAAAACAAAGGCTGCATAACTGCTTTCAGATGTGAGCTGGGTTGACGTCGTTAAACACTTAAATGTGTTTAATTGGACGCTTTGCGTCTGAGAACATTCCGTGTTAGCCAGTGTCAGTGCACTGCAGCAGGGGCCTCTTAAGCGTGGATTGAGTCGCCTGCGGGCTGCGTAATGTGACCACTCATCCTCAACTGTGTGCATACATTTAGTCCGCTCACGCGTGTATCTCCCGTGATCTCGTGTGGTGCGTCACGATGTCTTACACATGGCATGTCTATACATGATTTCCCCACTCATGTGTGCACATACATAAACAAGCATTGGCGTCGGGCTCAGGGCTTCCCAAACATCACTCCTCGCGACGCACCACGGCTCCGTTCGTTCTGCCTTTGCCAATTTACTCCTCCCATTAACTCGTTCGCAAGCTACACGCACCGGATGATTGTTAAACACGTCCCACGTGACGTGCCAAGCAATTGTCGATGTCTGTGGCTCGTGCACACACGCGCGACCATACCGAGATCTCAATCTTCATTTGAATCGTCACTCTTTACGCAGACAGCATTAATTGCTTAGCGCATCGCGTGGGTCGTGTTTCATAATACTCATCGGGTGCGTGCAGCGTGGAACGAATGAAGTTTGATTTCAATGGGGAGGAGTAAATACAGAGAGACGGGGCGTGGTGGGTCCCGAGGACTGGAAAGTGGGAGATCCTGATTTTTTTTTTAAAACGTCGCGGTGGAATGATGTTAACTACCTCGCCCGGCACACAAGAGGTTCGTGGGTTCGATCTTCTGCTTATCTTCACTACATTCACGACCACTTGAGATTATGTTTCGAGCGGGGCCATTGCAAAATCAACCAAAGAGGGCACTGGTGAAGTGAGAAGAGAAAAAAACGTCGCTGGGTGCCGGCAACGACACTGGGTCCCGCGATGAGCCGCGCGGGAGACGGTGGCAGCTCGCGGGCAGTGCACGTGACGGCGAGCGGCGTGGATCTCGCGCTCAGACGTGGATGGTCGAATCGCAAGGGGCACGATCGGCGAAATTTACCGGAATCCAAATCCGCCGATTTTTTTTTGGGGGGGTGGGGGTGGGGGGAGGAAACCCGCGCTGGGAAGGGGTTTTCTGCTGTATTCTTGGCGGTGGAGACAGAGACTGGCTGCACAACGTTGGATTATGAAGCTACATTCTTTATTATGAGAACTGGAACAAGTTTTCAGAAGAAGAAACAAAGCCAAACACATGAATGGTGTTGTATGTATTTTACTAATTAGTACGATGTAAGATCACTAAAGCAAACACGATGTAATATACAGTACTGAAATGCTGAGATGGTGGCTGCTTGGAAGGCCTTCATCCAGCAGTGGATCGATCGTGGCTGAAGAACATCCGATTACATATTAAATCAACTTCAGATATTCTAAACTTCCAGAGTAGAACCCTACATTTCGACCACAGCACCTGGAGCGGTGCCTACTTCTGAAACTCCGGACGTACTGCACATGCAATGTGATTGTGAAGCGTGGCACGTGATAAACACACAAGCGATCGAGTAGCAACAACAAAAACAATAAAAACTAGCGGAATAAACCTAAGATATAATCGAGCATGAACCTCTCTTGCTCCTCATGCTCCCATTCCAACTTCCACTTCATGAATCGTTCCGAATTCAGGAGGTTGGGGGCGACATAGAACTTGTAACCGACTGATCATCTGTGGGACTGCTCCCACCCACACAAGCAGGATGTGGTTGCCGTACAGACACCACCATCGAGGAGGGACACAACCGGAGGAACCCGGAGAACAATCCTCGCGACCAATACGGGGAGCGAGAATATGCAGACTCCAGATATACAATAGGGATCCGGGATCGAACGCACAACCTCCTGTGTGCCAGGCGAGGGAGGCAACATCTCCTCGCCACTCAACCGTCACATCATCGAGATGAAACTCGGCCTCTTTGAATTCCACCTTCTAAAGGGCAGACCTCAATGATATGGATGACTGTTTGTTGGGCAGTACACCCTTGTAATTTTCGGCAAAGCGCGTACATCACAAGGCTATACAAATGTAAATGTTTAGTTTTTAGAGCTGAAGTAATACAAATTTGTTGGGGAAAAATCAAATATTTCAGTCACGAGGAACTCATTGCTGGTTACATTTCAGAACCCAGCTTTAATTACAGGTGGCTGAAACATGAATTCAAATTAAGGACCTCAATATATTATCGTCAGATCTTGCGCCGTGGTCATTCTAGGACCCGGCGATTGCGGGCGAGGTGGGCGCCAAGGGAGGCACCGCCTAACACTTGGTAGGGTGACTGTGATGGTGATGGCAACATGTGATAAGCTGGTGGTATCTGGCGATGGTGTGTGGTGTTGATGGTGTGGTATTGTTGTGTGATGTGCTATGGTTATGGTGAATAGTCAATGGTAGTCGGGTATGGTATGTGGGTGTTGGTGGTTGGGAGGCAGGTGGGTGTGTGGTTGTGATGGCGCGTGGTTATTGGGTGTTGGTGGTGGTGAGGATTGTGGAGGGCTGGCTGGCTGACGGGCTCAGTGTTCACTTCCCCACTGCCGCCTGAGGCCCCGAGAGGGGACATTTCACTTTATGGTTCTTCTTCCTCACCACCTTGTAGACGCATTCCTTCCTGTCGAGGATCGGCTCACAGCTCGAAGGGAAGCCCATTAAGGGCCGGAACGCACTGCGGGAAGAAATCCACACAGGAGGTTAGGTGCGGCGTGATCAAGAAATAGGATAACAAAAATCGATTTCTGAATGTTATCTGTGCGGAGATTTTGAGTGTTGCACCCTCTTCGGGGTGGTGGGAAGGGGTCTGGGTGCTCTCGCGGTTTGCTGCTTCACCGGCTGTGACAGCCGCCCAGGGGGAGAGTCGCGCATTTCAGGAAAGACACGGCGAGGAGTGCGCACTGCCAAGCGTGGCTTTCTCAAGAGGAGGGGGGGGGGTGTGTTTGATGATATCGGGACGTTGCAAAAAGTTTCCCGAGTTACATTTGGGAATTCGCCACTCGTCCCCGTACGCAGGACACGCACGGGGATGGTTTCGGGTTAACTGCCTGAATCACAGTGTTTGTCCGTCACATGGTTCCTCGGTACACACACACACACGCCGATGACACGGGGGATGCACTCCGACTCTTCTTCTTCTTCTTCCACGCGTCTGTTCCACTCACGTGGGGGTGTCCGCTGTGCTTGCCAACCTTCTCCACGCTGCCCTGCGCCATCTCTCGTTCTGCCCCTCGGGCCACCGATCGCACCACATCGCCCCCTACCCCACACCTCTGCTTCTGCCTTCCTCTTCATCTCTGTCCTTCTACTCGCATCACTTGCACCTTGTGACCCACATCATTGTCCTGTCGTCTCTCAACATGACCGAACCACACCGACCTTATGTCTCTCTCTCTCTCTCCCATCTTCTCTGTGATTTCTACCACCTTGAGTCTTCCTCTCACTTCTTCATTTCTCACCCCCCTGTCCTTCCTTGTTAAACCCAACATCCACCGCACGCCGATGCTATGGTCGCCAATAAGCACCCCTGGCGGTGAGGACCCTAAAAAACTAAACAAATTTTAGATTGCGCACAATTTTTGCCAGTACCTCCAACCAGTGCCGGATGAAGCTAGTGCGGGGCCTGTAGCATATGTTATAAAGGGGCCCTAAATAAATAAAAGAAAACACGTAAATATTAAAACACACATTTTTTACTTGCATCGTCAAGTAATTGTATTTTTTAATTTGCTATACAGCCAGATAATACGACACATCGCTAACCTTAAACACCCAGTCGTTCATAGAAAGTTGAAGGCAGTATAGTACTATAGTAATAGAGCAAGTGCAGAATCACTCAACCGTAAATTGATAGTTTGAAAGCATTTAGCGCAGGGCCCTTGAAAGTGCGGGGCCCGTAGCATTTGCTACTTTTGCCACGAGGATAATCCGTCACTGCCTCCAACGTGTTGTTCTGACATTGTCTGTTCTTTCCGTAGGCATCACTTTGGCGTCGATCTTATTTGTTACGTGCTAATGCACACTCCGCAAAATCGCCGATCGAGCAAATGCAGGGCTGCCCCCTTCAGCCCCTTACTCACGCGTCGCAGCAGCGCACCTCGTCGCCAGAGCAGGAACAATCCATGCAGTCGCTGGTTCTCCACTTCTCGCCGTCCTCGCGGAGTGCGTCAAACTCGTCCAAGCAGCCACTCGACACGCGTACCGGGACTGCCAAGAGCGTTCCATACGGTTGCAGAAGCGCATCAGAAAGCGCGCGATGCGGTGACCATTTTTGTTCGACGTTTAGCCAAAAGCCGCAGCGAGGATGACCGGAGTTTGCGTGATGATGGTTTATTTTCCTTGACGAGATCAGCAAGGTCTTGTGGTTCATTTGTGGCAAGCACTTTGTGTGTAATGAGCGCGGCCTTGTAATGTTTTCGTTCGGTAATCAGAAGTCAATGCAGCTTCCCAAAGGTCCATGAATTGCAAGCGACCCGAAATTGACCGGATTATGCCCGTTAAAGTCGAGAAGGGTCGATATTGAGAAGTGGTGAGAAGAACGATGATAATACTCCTTGGTTCTTTCGCTGAATTCACGTAGATAGAAAAATAATAGATCACGACGTTTCGATCGCAACGCAAAGCAACCGTCAACAGGTGGAACAACCACAGACAGAAAAAAAACTGCCGTTTTCAAATCAAGATTGAACGATGATAATAATACTCATAATAATGGTCGTCATCAAATTGGTGATAAATTGACTATTTACTGGCAGTGGTGTTCAAGTTCAAGTTCATTTATTAGGTATAGCCCTGTGAGCCATTCGGCTCTTGAATCGGGTGCAACCGCAACAAACAAAAAACAAAAACATGAAAAAAAAACATCTTAAATTGAATATGTGACTAAGTGCAGACAGAAAATCCAAGAAAGACAGCAAAATATTGCAAAAAAAGCACCGTACACCAACGCTGTGTGCAAAAATCCCAGTGGGATGCAAGTCAAACAACAACAACAACCACAAGACAACTTAGATTAAGGCCATCAGTCTAACTCTGTACTACAACAAACAAACATGGCTAAACCAAGACACTTTTCAAAATCACCAAAATAAAGCCATGAAAGCAATGAAACAGTGATCATAGGAACTGTGATGGAATTTTCACAATAAATGACATAAACAACATGTACTACCAAAACCCTGCAGCCATAGCTGGCTGCATGAGTCACTCCACAACAGCAGGAGCATCAATCAGAGTATTATAATTTTTCAATGCACCTTTAAGATCAGCACACTAAGTCAAAACGCAGGTCATACTTTGCAGCGATCATCCGGAGCGAAACTTTTTATTTTAGGCCACTGAATAGCACTGGCAGCTAGGGGTGTACAACTCCTCTAGAGCAGTTTTGAGTGAAGATCTCATAGGTAGTGACTCAAGTTTCAATTTATTGGTTAATGGATTCGGTGGAAGTGATGATGACGACGATGAGCCTGGAATGATGACGATGAACTGTCAGAGGTGCTCAGCCCGTCCGTGGCAGTGCCGTGAACTCACCCAGGCCACGCGTGTCGACGTAAGTCTTGGGAAGTCGATGGTAGCAAGCGCCGCTGGAGAACGCCACGAGGACGCTCGCGACCAAGGCGTGAAGAGCGACTCGCTGCGTGTGCGGGCGCGCGTATGGGTTCGTGCGTGAGCGTATGTGGGGAGCGGTGGCACAGTGGTTAGCGCACCGCGCTGTACAGAATCAGAATAATAAAATAGCAAAAATGAAACAAAATAAAATACAATTCTCACGACGTTTCGGCCACAACGCAAGCAGCCGTCCTCAGGTGAAGAACAGGTCTGTCGGAAAGACAGCGTCTGAATGTCTTTCCGACAGACCTGTTCTTCACCTGAGGACGGCTGTTTGCGTTGTGGCCGAAACGTCGTGAGAATTGTATTTTATTATGTTTTATTTGTATTATTTCCCTTCTATGTAACTTTACCGAAAGAACCAAGAAGATGAATCTCTGCAGTCACGAAAACTTTAAATCTTAATTTAGAATCAGAATATGTATTTACGTTGGAGGAGTCCTATGAGCTATGCAGCTTTTTTTTCACATGTGCCCAGTAGGGACATCTGTGAAAAAAAGAACCCGGCAATCCGATTTCGATTCCCGCTCGCGACCAATAACAGTGGCGAATATCTTCGGCTGTCCTGGGCCTCCCCTAGGTCGACTCAGCTTTAAATGCGTCGTGTAAACATCGCCACTCGGGAGACAGGCGGGCGGTTGAGTGCTGGCCACCCACACCCCCTCGTGTGCCGTTCTGGCCTTCGTAGGTGCTCGCTAACAGTAGGGGCAGCTCATAACGTTACATCTACCAAAGGAGTGCGTGTCTGTGTGTGCTTCCGCGCCCGGCCGCCTTTGTCTCCCTAGTCCTGATGTTTATCTCAGCGCACCATGTACTCGAGAATCATCGGCTGGTTAAACAAAACAATGAACTTGCACTGAGCTCCACAGCGCGCCACGGCTCCCCCGTACATTGTGTATAGTGGAGGCATAACACACGTTGAGTCGGTGGAGGAATGTGACCCACGGACTAATGCACTCTTACCGTCACGGCCATGGCGTCGTGTCGTTTGGCGAGACGCGCGTTCGTCAGAGCCGCGTGCGGAGTGTGGGGGGAATCGCGCGGACGGGCGAGGCCCCTCGACCACCACGATAACCACCCCACCACCAACTCCTCCCCCCCACCACCAAACCCCTCCCCACCTTCACCCTCCCCACCACAAACCACAACCTCTCCCCACCACCAACCACCACACCCACGAGCCCCCCTCTACATCACCACTTCGCCCACCACCACCACCCCGGTCTCCTTTCCAACATCAACACACATGACCAGCGTTGTGAATTATGGTCGCAACAACTCAAATGACCGAGGCGGCGTGGGAGGGACTTGAATAACGACAAGGACACGGCACTCATAAGAGGTCGCCGGTTCGATCTCCCTGTGCGGCAGCTGGGACAATGGCATGTTTAAAAAAAGTAATCCCCGCTGTTAACCCGGCAGTTTAAATTAGGTTCAGGCTGCCGTTATCTCGCTCGTGGTGGGGTAAAGTGTGAGTGCTTCCCACCTCTTCCGAGATCTCGTCTGACCAGCGTGGAAGAGTAGACCAAATAACAGTACCTGTAGTATGCTTTGGGTCTTTCGGTAAAGCCACGTAGATTGAAATATAATAAAAATAACAATATCGTTATTATTTTTTATTATTTTTCTTTCTACGTGGCTTTACCGAAAGACTCAAAGAATATGAATTCCTGCAGTCACGATTTA
This sequence comes from Lampetra fluviatilis, assembly GCF_964198595.1. Taxonomy (NCBI): domain Eukaryota; kingdom Metazoa; phylum Chordata; class Hyperoartia; order Petromyzontiformes; family Petromyzontidae; genus Lampetra; species Lampetra fluviatilis. The sequence goes on from NC_136283.1 coordinate 1,986,615, forward strand.
GTACCTATAGTCCTTAAAAATAATCTTCCCGGCAGCAGTGGCATAAGCGAACATGTTCATGTTGCACTTTTATCCCTACCCATGACAATATAGCGCACGGACGACTCACACGCAACGTGTCCGGTGTCATCCGATCTCAGAAAGCCCAGCATGCCTCATCATTGGTAGTGCGAGAAAAGTGTGGCCACCAGCCACAGGCAGGTTGTCGTAGACAGGGTGGTCCATGGGGGGGGGGGTGCGGAGCCTGGGGCAAATCTACAGTACTTATATACGTAACAAAAACAACCTTGAAAACGAATTTCTTTAGAACCGATGTTTGTGTTTAGTTTGTTGTCCTTCCCCCCGCACCAATAATTGGCACCGTTAGCTAAGTACAGTGCGAAAGAAGTTCAACAAAAACAAACAAGCCCAACTGTGTGGGCCCCCTAAAACGGGGGAAGTATTGCATCTGACACCGTGACGTCGAAGCGCGGGGCTTCCCCCAAAGCGCGGGGTCCGGGGCAGTCGCCCCGATTCGCCGTAGCCTGGGGGAGGGGGGGGGGTTCTGGTCATCGGGCTGCGGGACTGCGTGGTGAGAAGCAGAAGGCAGTGCAGCGAGATGCAGGTGATCCCCACTCCCCGTGCGGTGTAGGGTGGCCCTCGAACGGCAGTGAACGGACATTAACGACACACAAACCACTTTGCTGATAAGACTTTTAATAGCCTACGTTAACAAGCATACATGTTGACTGAGTACGGATACATGAATATCACGTGGCTATATATCTTGAAGGCAGCACAATGGTTAGGTGAAACTCAACTATGACAAAGATTAACAAACTCCACTCTTTACCTTTCCCCTTTTACCAGTCTTCTATGTTCAAAATACAAACGAAGTCATTACACACCGCACGTGCCTGATGATTGGTACAACACGTCCCGTGCAAACGAGAGCGATGATTCATCTAACGTGCGCTCTCTCTCTCTCACTTGGGACACACAAGATCTCGGTATTAACTCAAATCATCGTTTAGCAATCATCCGGAGAGTGCAGCATGTGATGACTTAATTTGTATTTGAACGGAGACAATTGTTAAACTTGGAATTTACAAACCCAGAGAGAGCACGCGACGGGAGTTTGGGAAGACCCTGAATTTTACTTGGCAAACACGCTTGTCCTAAAATGCATTAAACATAAATTGTGTCTTGACGAGACACTGTGCTTGCGAGGCCTTCATCCAGCAGTGGATCAAGCATGGTTGTTGCTCATAAGAGCTGAAGAACATCCGATTGCATATCAAATCAACTTCAGATATTCTGAACTTCCAGAGTAGAACCCTACATTTCGACCACAGCACCTGGAGCGGTGCCTACTTCTGAAACTCCGGACGTACTGCACATGCAATGTGATTGTGATTCTTGGCAAACGATAAACACACAAGCGATAGAGTAGCAACAACAAAAACAATAAAAACTAGCGGAATAAACCTAAGATATAATCGAGCATTAACCTCTCCTACTCCTCATCCTCCCTTTCCAACTTCCACTTAATGAATCGTTCCGAATTCAGAGCAATGGGCTTCAGGAGGTTGGGGGCGACACAGAACTTGTAACCGTCTGATCATCTGTGGGACTGTTCCCACCCACACAAGCAGGAGGTGGCTGCCGTACAGACACCACCGTGCCAAGCAATTATCGTCAGATCTGGCTGTTTAAGGGCTCCAGTAAACGGAGGACAACGGCGCCGTGGTCATTCTAGGACCCGGCGATTGCGGGCGAGGTGGGCGCCAAGGGAGGCACCGCCTAACACTTGGTAGGGTGACTGTGATGGTGATGGCAGCATGTGATAAGCTGGTGGTATCTGGCGATGGTGCGTGGTGTTGATGGTGTGGTATTGTTGGTTGATGTGCTATGGTTATGGTGAATGGTCAATGGGAGTCGGTTATGGTATGTGTGTGTTGGTGGGGAGGGGGGGAGGCGGGTGGGTGTGTGGTTGTGATGGCGCGTGGTTATTGGGTGTTGGTGGTGGTGAGGATTGTGGAGGGCTGGCTGCTGACGGGCCCAGTGTTCACTTCCCCACTGCCGCCTGAGGCCCCGAGAGGGGACATTTCACTTTATGGTTCTTCTTCCTCACCACATTGTAGACGCATTGCTTCCTGTCGAGGATCGGCTCACAGCTCTTAGGGAAGCCCCTTGATGGCCGGGGCGCACTGAGGGCAGAAATCCACACAGGAGGTTAGGTGCGGCGTGATCAAGAAATGAGATTACAAAATTATTTCTTAATCTTATCTGTGCGGAGATTTTGAGTGTTACACCCTCGTATGTGTAGTGGGTATGTCCCTGGTATTCCAGTTTCTTTCCTCCCACCTGCCCTTAACTCATTAATATAATATCATGAAAAGCATTATGAGTAATACATGCGATAGATTTCCTCGGACGTGAAATTCACACAATATCCATTATTTTTCATGCCCTGAAAAAAATCCCCATTTGTTAAGGTGGTGCATTTCCATTTGCCAGCTCCACAGTATTATGTTGACAGGCATTACTCTGCGATGAGACTCATAGAGTTGAAAGCAGTCCAGATTGCATGCCTGAAAACATTAGTCTGGAAGGACAATAGCCAGAAGAATTTAAAAATTAACATTTACAAACGTGGACAAAAGAGTTGGGACAATTTGACAAATGTGTTTGATCACAGAGGCCTAGTGACACAACACAAGCTACGAAGACTATCGACGTGAGGATTTCACTGGCTGCAATAGCCTTTTGAAAGCTCTTGACATTTCGGTCAGCTTGAGATATTTGCAATACGCTGGCGGCCCAGTGGTGTGGCCTCGAAAGCGCACGGGCAGTTTGGCAACATTGTGTGCGGTGATCCACCAACGCTTGTAGCCACCACGGGCCGAGACTCACATGCTGCAGCAGTGCACACTCCCGCTGGAGCAGGAACATCTCATGCAGTCGCTGGTCCGCCAAACGACACCCTCCTTGCGGGGTTTGTCATGCTCGTCCAAACAGCCGCTGGAAACGAGCACCGGGACTGTGTGTTGCCACGTCGAGGGGCGGGGTATTCACGGGACCACCACCACCACCAGAAGAACAACAGCAATTAGGATTACGTTGCGCCCATAAAGGTGACGGGACCGCTCGGAGGGCCTTATTTTGATTCGCCTACAAGGGACTGCCTGATGGCAGCTGGCCCTGTGTGGTGCAAGATGACCACAGCTACATCGGATTGCGAGTTTTGGATTCGTCTGCCAGGAGGAGGTGCGATGCTGCTGTTGGTTTTCCGGTTAAGAAATTCAAGGAGTCGTTTTATTTTCGCCTTCAAATGTGAACCATTACACCCGGCAACTCATGACCTATACAAACACAGAAGCCTTCGGCGATTGCCAGAGCGGTGAATTTAAAAAGGTGGTAAAGGTCAAACTCGCAGCCTCCGCAAATTGCTTGCTCACACCACTCGTGGCCCAAGACTCCCACTGGATGCGAGCTCGACAGAGGCCCTCTTACTCTGCAGAGCTCCGTGGACACTCGTTTGCGTGTGAAACCATTTTGTCGGAACCCGCAGATACTCAGAGACGTGGACGTCGTCGTTGTTGCTGTAAACCCACGTTATTGAGAAGGCGCATTCTAGAACAAGATGTTCCTTCAAATGGTAGTCATCACCCCCTTGGCATCTATCAATCATCTCGAGGGGTGATCTTTTGGTGGATGCAGGCAACCGGTTTGTTGAGCACCTGGGCGAGATGCAGAGGTCAAATCTAGTTGGCTTCGGTGAAAGGTCCCTTCTGATTGCCGAGTGCTCTAAAGTTCACAGTCGGTGTCATTATGTGCGCTCGATCTCACGTGAGCTCTGTCATCATAATATTGCATTGTTCCTGTCACCGCGCCTCTCATGCGGCACATTTCGAGGCGTCAGAGCAAAAAGAGTGTTTGAGATAATTGCTCAGTAAGGAACAGATGGTCAAGATACAATGGAAGCTTTAAAAACTATTAAAACTAAACACGTTTTTTTATTTTACCAGGTAAGGCACCACTGAGCTATATGGCTCTTTTTCAGAAACAACCTGGCAACAAATGATAGCTCAACGAAGTGGCTTATCACGTGGAAATCTAGAGCAGCCAAATACTCTAAACGCAAACTCCAAATATACAGGAGTCAGGGTTAGAATAGAACCCACGACCTCCTGTATACCAAGCGAGGTAGTTAACATCTCCTAGCCACCGTGGCGAGAGTAAACAGAAATGAAATGCCAACTGCGCTCCAGAATTCTGCCAATGTTTCACTTCGTTCCGAGTTATTAATTGTCCATTGGGAATCACTGTCTTTCGTTGGGGCACTAACATACATCCGGGTACGTTGTTCCACAACGTTGATGATCCGGGCACGGTGGGACACGCCTGTGATGCAGAGATGATGGAGGGATGGCAGTGATGATGATGATGATGAAGTGGCAATGTTGATTGTGATGATGATGTGCCATTTCATTGAGGGACTATTGCTGTGTGGTGTTATCTCGATGTGGTCTGGGGCTGTCTTGTTATTTTTGCTGCCTTGCCCAATCTTGATGAATCGGACTTATATTAGTTGCATACTATTTATCATGATTAGCTTACCATTTTTTATATTTTGCACTCTCGTCGTTTTTGTTTTGTTTGCTGTTGTAAACTTGCTCACCCGACCATACTGGATCCCTGTGAAAAAAAGCTTCATAGCTCATCAGGATGTCCCCCTGCTGATGAGTTAATGAGTTAATGATGACGTCACCCTGCTGCTGCTCTATATAAGATCGGGAGACACAGCAGAGCCTCACCATTCTGGCGAATTGCCCGATGATTCTGGATGGAATTACCAGCGAAACGTCGTACTCAAATTGTAAATGTTGTGGTTTCACGCTTCAACACACCGGTGGGCTAAAGCAGTGAACTATTTGTCTTTTGTCAACGTGACACTTTTTTACTGATTGGCCGTGTCGGGTGGTGGAGGGTTACGACACATGTATAAATAACGCGATTTAAACCCAAAAACGTTGATTATGAAGCCTAAATAAAGCCTGACGATGATAACCATCTGGTAACGATGCTGGTGTTGTGCGTTAGGGACGAGTCCTGCTAGCTCACCTCCGTCGTGAGTTTCCACGTGAGCAACGGGTTCTCGAACTGTGCAAAAGCCGCTGCACAGCGCCACGAGGCTGGTCACGACCACGGCCACAACAGCCGCTCTCTGGGTGTGCGTGAGCGCGTGTGCATCCACGTGTGTGTGGGTGTGTGTGCACAGATGTTTGCGTGTGTGTGCACGCGCACGTGTGTATGTATACGTATGTGTACGAATGAATGCGTGCGTACGTGTGTGTCAGCCCAGTGTGTGCGTGTGTGTTGTGCATGTGAGAGTGTGTGTGTGTGTTAACGTGCGTGTGTGTGGTTGTGCCAGGGGAGAAGAGCAGATGGTTAAGATCAGTCAGTGTCGCAATAGTTCACCAACTGCGCCAAGAACCAGGCAACATAGGTTTGATTCCCGACACGGCGTACAACACCATGACCTACTGCTAATCGCGCAAGGCTTGGGACTCCTCGAGATCGACTGAACACTGGCACTGGAGTGACAAAAGCGCGTCAGGCTGTGCGTGGTCCTAGCCAAGACCACTTCACCGCGTGATGGTGATATATTAATCAAATAGGTGCTCGCTAACTGGATTAGCCAAAGCTATGTCAACATGGTAAAACAATGAACGTGTGCGTGCGTGGAAAAACACACTTTGACTGTGAAAACAAAGCCACAGATCGATGCCCCGTATAGCCTTGAAGACCGTTTTGGGGCGAGCGAGCGAGCGCTGTTAGCGAACGGAACACGAGGGCGTGGTGTGGCCAAGCCACCTTTGTCTCCCCGGTGCCGATGTTTACATTCGACATCGGGTCACTTATTTACGATCGAATCAAACCACATGGGGGTCATGTTCCGACTCGTCACTCGCCGAGTAATGTTCGCATTGGCCAGGAACGGAACTTTTGGGTCACTGGATTCAGGATGGCGCAGTACGCTCACCGTTGCCCCCGCGTATCAAACCCAGTGCCCCTTCGACAATAACAACACTCAACCAAGACGTTTGACCTTACAAGACCCGTTAGCGGACAAGACTGCGTATAGTTCGATGTCCTTTATCAGGCTGCAGCTGCGCCTGCCGTGTGTATTGTTCACGCCGTCGATGCGGTTATTTTTGTTTTGCTTTTGAACAACGTGACCGCCCGCGCTGCTCCACAACAACAACAACGACAGTGAAAAGACATTCGACAAACAAATCCTTACCATCGCGGCCATGGTGTCTCGTCGTCTCGAAGAAGGGATGGGGAGTAAGTAGTTTGTGAGTGGCGCATTTTAAAAGGTGCGCTTTTATAGGCGTATAAGCGGGCGAGGCGCAAACGCAACCACCATCCAACCCTCCTCCCTCGTCGACATCGCCACCCCCCACGTCCCACACATTCCGCACAGCCAATCCTTCTTTTTTACACGCTTTTTTATTTAACTCACTCCGCCTGTTGTCGTATCCTTGAAAATATATTGTAACTCAATTTTTACCCACTTCCCAATGTGCTATCGACTGCAAACTTGGTATACGTATGTCATACTGATGGCAAGACTATATTATTATATCATAAGAAATTAAAAAACATATTTTTAAACATTTTACACGCTTTTTATTTAACTCACTCTGTTGTCGTATCCTCATATTTTGTAACTCAATTTCAACCGTCTTCCCAATGCCGTATCGACTGCAAACTTGGTATAGGTGTGTCATAGTGATGACAATACAATATTCTATCATTAAACATATATATATTTAAACAATCTTTTTTTACGGGTCTAATTGTCCACGCTCAACTCACGTTGCCTGTAAATCACCACGGGGTCCCTTACGTTGTGGCAAGCTGCGGGGCCACTTCCTGGAGTCGTGGAGTTCTGCCATTACGAGTACGGTACATTTCATTAAAGCGTGGTTTTTAAGTATTTCTAAATATTTTATTAATTGATGGCGATGGTGGTTATGGTCAGCGGGCCATGGGTGGAAAAAACCCGATTTTTCCAGCGCAGGCATCGGGTTTTTTCTTTAATACAATTTAAACCCGATTTCGTGGAATTAAAACCTGCTTTAATGAATACGAAACTCTGATCCAAGGCTTAGGCTGCTTCCTCGTCGGTGCTGCTATCGTGCTCGGGGGGCCGTCGGGCACGGGGTAGTCGTAGAATGCGGCGGGCAGGTTGGTCTTGATGAACACGAGGAGCTTCTCCTCCACAATCGTGGGCGCCAGTGAGTTCCTTAGCTTGGAATGGATGAAGCCCATCGTTGAGAAGTGCGGTTCTGCAATTAGAACCAATTAAACCGGATTTATCCCAATCTCAGATGATCGGGTTTAATATAAAAAGACAATTAAACCCGATTGTAAAAAACCCGACTGTGCCACCCTTGCAGCGGGCTAAAGGGGGGAGCGGTGGGGGAGCGGTGGGGGAGGGCGTGTGGGTTGACGATCGAGGTGGCGGTGCAGGGGGCGCGGAAAGCGTCAAGTGTGTGATGTGATATCAATTTGACCGATGATAGCGATGAACAGTGTTTGGTGGTTGATGCTGCTGCTGCGTTGGCAGTGATGCACATGAACAAAAACTAAACGCATTTTTCAATAACAGTGCCTTAACATAGACATAATAGGCGACGTTTCGGGCAATGGCCCTTCTTCGTAGCATAGTGTACATGTTATGTTTGGATTCTCACGAGGCCCCATGGTCTTAAGTGCTGTTTCCAACCCTTATTAACAACTCCATATCACTGGCTTCTCTGTGGATGTGCTATGAAGGGCCATTGACCAAAAGTTGCCTATTATAAAATACAAGATTATTATTGATGATGCGATGGTGATAACAATGACACGGCTGATGATTAATTGATCAATTATTTTGATGATAAGCATGACTTGACAGTTGGATGTAAAGTAAGGATATGAATTTGCAGTGATGACAATGATTAAGTGACATACGTTTTCTAGCAATTACCTCATTTTAAAAAAAAACGCACAAATAACAGGTACTAAAACATACGTCTTTATATTTTAAATAGTGCATAAGAACGCGCAGACCTTTGTTAATCCACTGCCGGGTCAATGTCTCCTCACGCCTCAACAGATCCTGGGCCCTTTGCCATCACCAACGAACAATGACCAGTGTGGTGAAGTATGGTCAGACAACCCACACGGACCAATACGGACCGGGGCGGGCGGGGGGGTAGCCTTCGTTCAGAAGTGGCTTCACAAAAGTAGCTGTGCATTATTTCGTAAAATTTACATTTCATATAGTGGGCGGAACAAAAACAATAGTTTGAACAACAAAAAACACCAAAGATGCAACACCAACAAAAACCCCCAAGACAATAGAAGCTTAAATTGACTTTAATTGAAGGATGATTTTGATTAGAAATCATAACCTCGTGACGAATCATCAGGAGAAAATTAAAACAAGCGCAACGCATACCCTGCAGTCGCAAGTATTTTCAAAGATACCACGAGTGCTCCGTACAACGTTTGTTACGTATGGCTCTGACACCATTCTGCCCGGTCAGACGTCTCGCCAACGTCCGCCACTTGGGACGCGCCCCGCGCGCGGAGTGGCACATTCTAAAGTGGCCGCTTGTGCGCATGCGCGGCCACCCACTCCTTCCCTCCCTCCCTCCCTTCCTCTCGATGTTGGAATTTTCCGGCTGAACTTTCCGTCAAGAAAATTATTTTTGTGGCCGGATAATTTTCTCCGTTTTTGTAAAAAAAAAAAAGTTTGGTTTTGAACAAAATCAATATACAAACACAAAACAATAAACTTTTTTTTCCGTTCCGGTCGTTTGAGCATGGTGATAGAACATGATTTTTTTTACACTTTTTAAAATATAATTAAGTAACGTTGTTTGAGTGTTTTATATTGATACCCACAATTCATGATGATTGGAAACACAGAGCCCTTGCTGTGTGCCATGATATAGTGGTGGTCCTATGAACCTTGGGACAAAACTGGCAAATGCCTTAACCAATGGGCCCTATTATTACACCCATCTCGTTGGGCGATGTTTATTTATATGGTTGAATTGCTAACGTTTAAGTAAATCATGGAATCTCACAACTTAGCATTGCAATTGACTGATCTAAAACAATCGTTTTCTCTAAACTAGACAACATATCCAGAAATTCGACATCGGGTCACAGATTTCAACATTGCTTCGATTGACAATTCTCCACATCAAATGAGACAATATATTCATCAACATTCAAATGGTTTACCCACAAAAATTCCACTCACAGTCTCTCAGTCTTTTATTATTGCATTGCTACACCGGGATGTTTGGGCAATTCATTTATTGAGCGTTTGGCTTCACGTGGGAGGGAAATCGGAGGACCCGGGAGAACATCCCAGCACGCCTAGGAGATGGGTGACATTCCACTTCCACGTGCTGGTCACAAGTTCACAGCACGGCACGCCCGCAACACGTGGCAAATCCGCCACGAACTACGTACCGAGCCAGGCTCAACCCATCCCTCCTCGCTTATCAGAGGCGTCAAAAGGGCGGCATGCAGACCGGGGCCAAACAACAACAAGAAACAACCTTCGCCGTCGCACGCTGGAGTCAACGTTGTTAAATGATCGGAGTACAATGAGGACATTTCCAAATAATACTAGAGCTCCCTCAAGTGGGGGGAAGGCCCCATTTTGCCAGCCAGCAATTGCAGGGCTGAACTTTACAACACAATTTTAACCTGAATCCACATCAGAGCGCATACTCTCAAGCACAACAGCAGCAGCAGCTGAACTCGGCAGCGTAAACCACCGCTACAACGGAACCTGTCCGAAGCTATGCGAAGCATCGTGCGGTAAAGGGAAGTGTGGGGGTTGATTGCACCCACCACCTACGCACGCCAGCAGATGGGCAGTTATATCAATAGAATATACATTCTTACATTACACCCACTTGACACAATTGAGCATTCGTGTGTAAATGACACGCAACACCGTTGATCGGTCTTGTATATCAACGTGGCTCTACGTCGGTAATTTGTGATGTGTGATGTCGATGTATTTTGCCAATCTCTGCCGAGTGGACTGGGTGGGGGGGGAGTGCAAGCGGCGGCGGGGGGGGGGGGGGTCAATGATTAGCTGAGCATGCGTCACTGTGCCACGTTGTGGCTGGGGTCGTGAGCGAACCCGTGGTGCCACCAACTCTGGAGCTGACTACGAGAGAGACATGTGCTGGACGTAGCACTTCTCGCTCGGGTTGTTCTTCTTCACCAGGTTGTATTTGCACTGGTCCAGGTCCAAATCCAGCCTGCAGTCTTCCGGGAACATCACCGGCTTGCTTATGCTGTTCGCACGTAGGGGATAATGGGGGGGGGGGGGGGGGGTAAGGAAGCACGTTACGTTGACATCCACTGTGTGAACCAGCGGTCACTTTTAAGGCGTCTCAAATCTCAGACTTAACTCTGTGATACCCACTTCCGTGGGCCTCTATATCACGCGAAAAATGTTGCATTAGATGTGTAATATCAGCCGGAAGAGTCCGGACAGTTCCGGGAAATAGTTTTTGCACGCCTCTTCCATATGGCCCTCATTTGGTCTAAACCTGCTCGTACGATTATCGGAATATAGGGCACGCTAATGTAGGATGATTATGGGTAGGCATATATATTGCTCGTTCTTTCGTGGTAGTGCCCTACATTGACGATCCCTACAACAAGCTATCCTAGCAGCGTTCTGGAAAATATCGAGTGCGAAATTAAGCGCTGGCTTAACCATTTCTGCAAGGAGTTCTAATTGGTAGTTTGGTCTCAAGACCAAACAATTAAGAATATACAAAAATTGCTCTATTGCGTTATCGTTCAAAATTAATTCCAAACATGCACCCCTTCGCTCATCCACGGCTGGGTGAAGGTATGTCCGTGCCGTGTCGGCCATGGGTGGTCGTTTGACCATACTTCACCCCGATGGTCAGTGCAGGTTTGTGAAGGGGGGGTACATCAGGGCCGGTTCAGATAATAATCACTCGCCACTGATGTCGGCGGTGGACGGGAGTCGAGCCGAGGTGGCCGGGTTCACGGTGCAATGCGGCTAAGCGCTGCGTCGCCACCTGTCACCCCGTATAGCTTCGTTGTAACGCCATCGCTACTTTGGCAACGACCATACTTCACCGCGCTGCTCGGTGCGATGTTGATGAAGGCAGGAAGAATCGACGCTGCAGCATAATACGCCGCTATAATACGTTGTGGTTATTTTTGCTGCACTGCCCTCTGCTGCCCGCAGCGCAGCCTCCGCAGAAGCAAGGCTGGTCGCCCATCTCAGTCGGGGGCGGGAGATGCGTGCAGGGAGCACTAAACTCGATTATAAACTTTTGTTTTATTTAAAACAAAATTTACCCGGTGTAAGGTCCAATGAGCTGCATAGCTGTTTTTTTTTAACAGAAGCGACCTGGATGTCATAAATGGAGCTCAAGGAAGTGGCTCATCGTCGTGTAAATGCATCGCAAGCAGCCACATGTTCTAAACGCGCGGTGGGAGCCCAGAACTCGTTCACACAGCGCGCCCATTGCAGCGGCTGCAATCAAGGGGTTGACATCTCATGGAATATGTGTCAGGGTCGCTCAACTCCCAATTTTCACCTGCCAACCACGCCTGATAGTCGGTGGGGGGGGAGTGATGAGTGGGTGAGTAAGTCGATGAATGAGTGAGTGGAAGAATGGGTGAGCCAGTGTGTGCCCGGGTGAGTGAGTGACTGAGTGGATCGGTGAGTGGGTGGGTGAGTGAATGGGTGGGTGGGTGGGTGAGTGACTGAGTGGGTGAGTGGTGGGTGAGTGACTGAGTGGGTGGGTAAGTGACTGAGTGGGTGGGTGAGTGATTGAGTGGGTGGGTGAGTGGGTGAGTTACTGAGTTGGGTGGGTGCACCTGGCCTGGCACAAGCGCCGTGGTGACGTCACCGCCACTCAATGGCGAATGGCGGCTGTTGTTGTTGTTGGGTGGGTGAGTGTTGTTGTTGTGACTTGCAGTGTGTTGGTTAAACGCGGCGTGGATGAGACGAAACAGTCAACCTGGGAGACTGGGCACTTAACACGGGCGGAGCAATCCGCAAACCGTGGCAATAGTGATACAACGGTGATAAGGGGGTGATGACTTCTTGCGATCAATGAACGAATGAGTGGAGTGAATCAATATGTGCTGGATCATCGATCGGCCCTACCAGAATGTTGAATGTAAAAAAAAACGATGCTAAAGGTGAATGCGCAGGACTGCAATGGCTTTCTGGGGTCACTGCCGGTGGATAAGTTTCCACACGAGGGCGCTGTTGAGAGCCCTTCTACTCGAGATGGCCCCGTGAGTACACACACCCCAGACAGGACAGCGTCTGATGTCCGCGTGTGGCGAGTGAGTGCGGTGCGTGCGTGAGTGAGTGCGGTGCGTGAGTGAGTGAGTGAGTGTGGTGCGTGAGTGAGTGAGTGCGGTGCGTGCGTGAGTGAGTGTGGTGCGTGAGTGAGTGGAGCCTCGTACGACAAGCAGCATTGGATGCCGTCGGACGTGCAGTCGCAATTTTCGCACTGGGAGCTCGACCATTTGAGCCCCAATTTGCGGAATCGGCCCTCGTGAAAGCAGCCAACGGTAGACAGCCCTGGGGAAAGCGCGCACGTGGGGCCAACGTCAGTGACGAGCAGCCAACAGCGGATTAACCCACCACACGCTCCTCCTCCTCCCAAAAATATACTTGCATATGCTTGATTTAAAGCTTTCGTGACTGCAGGGATTCATCTTCTTGGTTCTTTCGGTAAAGTCACGTAGAATGGAAATAATAAAATAATCGATTTAAAGCTTTCGTGACTGCAGGGATTCATCTTCTTGGTTCTTTCGGTAAAGTCACGTAGAAGGGAAGTAATAAAATAATAAATATAAAACATAATACAATAATTCTCACGACGTTTCGGCCACAACGCAAGCAGCCTATGTGACTTTACCGAAAGAACCAAGAAGATAATAACATAATATTAATATATTGGTTTATATTAATATTATTTTATTATTGTTTTATATTAATATTATTTTATTATTTCCCTTCTACGTGACTTTACCGAAAGAACCAAGAATATACTTACATATGCTTGAGAATTGTTATTTGAGCTCAGTAATAGTAATAGCGATTGACAGCCCTTTGCCAATTCGCTGCTGAATGAAGGGCCCAATTTCACGCCGTGTCGGTCATAGATGGCGAAATGTTTGACCATACTTCACCACGCTGGCCATTGTAGGTTTGCCAAGGAAAGGATCGCAGGATTGGTTCAAGGGCGGTGATACAGTAATCCAGCAATGGATTGACAAGGGGGCTGGAATGTTCAATAATTAATAACTATATTACTTTATTTACGAGGTTATTGCTCGAAGTTCTCATATCATCTTCACTTTACGTGTCATCGTCGTCGTATCAAATATCCCTTTATCATGAAGCTACCCTCGTGACCATACTTCACCACCCTGGTCCGTGCGGGTTGGTGAGGGAGGAGTGGCGGGGGGGGGTGAGCCAGGACCAGTGCAGACAATCACTCGCCACTGATGTTAACCGGGAATCAAGCTCCTCGTATCGCTACTTATTCCGTGCGATAATAATAATACTAATGTAATTTTATAGAGCGACATTAATGCAATTGCATTCCACAACGCTGTACATCAATTAGCCAGTCCCTTACACAGACGATACAAAAACAAAACCCCACTTACTTAGCAAATAATAACACGAAAAGATGAATTCACAAATAACGAGGGGGGGGGGGGGAACGACGGACATCACAAGAAAAACATCATCACAGAAAACAAGTTTAAATGAATCATTCCGTTCGATCTCCATCCCCATTAAACATTCGTTTCATTCTACTCCCCTGCACGCCACTTTCCGCTTCAGTCAGCACTACCGACTGCTGCCCATCTCCCTGCCCAGGGGTCTGCGGCTCTTGAAGGACCCCTTCGTGACCGTTATTCATGGAAGACAACCACCGACTCGTATTCTGCACGCACTGTGTGCGTTGCGACTCTTGAAATGCAGAGTTGTTGTTGTAGGTTGCCGATTCCCCTGTCCCAGCGCAATGTGTTTGGTGGGAGTTTTACAAATCTGCACGTGAACCACCAACTCGTGCCCCCGAGGTAAATCACTGTATGACTGCATTCTTCAGTAAGGCATCTTTAGCATGAAGGTGGGTGCAGTGTTAATGCCCGTGGTTCAGTGACTTATCCTGATACATCAAGCGAAGATCTCCCGTCTAGCCTATCCTAACAGCGTGCTTCAGCCGCACCGAACCTCACAATAATCATATTCAGGGCCCACCTTGGCTGCTCCCACCCTCAACCAGTATATACACAAGGACTGTTTTCTTGGAATTTCTCTCACTTGATACAGCAATCGTGCTGTGACGGTTCCACCTGAAGACGGAAGCTTGTGTTGCCTCCGAAACGTCGTGATTTTTATTTTATTTTTATTTTACTTTTATTAATTTAATTTTTTTATCTACGTGACTTTACCGAAAAAACCTAAGAATATGAATCCCTGCAGTCACGAAAGCTTCAAATCTAGAATTAGCCTACTCTGTTGAAGCAAGTGCCAGCGTAGTAAGCAACCTACGATGGGCACCTCCACACCGCCCTTGTTCCCACCGAGTGAAGATGTTTTGTACACGCCGTGCCAGGTACTCGTTTAAGGCTGAGTCGACCAAGGGGAGGCTCGGGACCGGTTCAGATAATCGTCACTGCTGTTGACCGTGAGCGGGAATCGAACCCGAGTATCTGGGTTCGTCGGCGCACTACGCCACCGCTGCCCACCACACGCACAGATGTGTGTGCGTGCGTGCGTGTGTGCCCACTGACCCACCTGATATGGGTGACTTGATGGATATGGTTGGTCCGTAGTTATGGCAATTTTCTTTGTCTACGCAGAGTACCACGGCTGCTCCCAGCAGGAGCAGCAGGAGAGTTGATAAAGTCCTCTGTCGGGGGGGGGGGAGGTGGGAGAGACGCGGTCGCGGTCACACGCGTCGAGGTGGGAGGACAATCGTTTTGGAATGAAGTTTCATGTCTTAGCGAATTATCCACGCCGCTGATTTGTGAGAACATCCCGGCGGTTTAACCAGCAAATTAAAATGACTGGTTTCCCTCGCGCCTCGCTGCAAGAACAAAACAAAAACCCGCCTCGTTCGTTTACCGACTCGGGCACTTTCCCAAGTGGAGTCGGTCTGCTCTCTCCCCTGTACCGCATTGAGTTTCCTCCGAGTTCCCCGCTTTCCTCCGATAGCAACACGAATAAAAGCACAGGACTGCAAGCGGTATTGGCCCAACATCCCAATGCTGAAACGTTCCCTGCGAACGACTCGGCAACATCGGCCCCCTAACTGCAAGAACGTAGCAGGACCGTCCTGGACAAGAGTCGCAAGGTGCCGTGAGACTTTCCTCGGTTAACGAGCACGAGCGGAAACGAAACGGGACATTTAATTTGGGCCTAATTTGAGTTTCATTTTTAAATTTTCTTTTTTTGCTACTGCCCCAGAGTGATGTTTGTATTGTATATGTTTGGCCGGGCCTCTTATATACATAAACTCTATATCTGTATCGCGATCACATTCGTCCACACATTACGGTATTAACACATTTAAGGTGCACATCAAACGCAAGCCCCAGCTGTGAAATAGGGAAATTCAAAACCCC
Organism: Lampetra fluviatilis; assembly: GCF_964198595.1. Classification (NCBI taxonomy): domain Eukaryota; kingdom Metazoa; phylum Chordata; class Hyperoartia; order Petromyzontiformes; family Petromyzontidae; genus Lampetra; species Lampetra fluviatilis. The sequence continues at coordinate 2,002,344 of NC_136283.1, forward strand.
TGGCAGGCGTTGCTTTTACGGAATCGTGATCGAGTATTAGGAAAAGGTGTACGATACAAGTCGATGCCGTCTGGAGGAGATGCGTGTGCTATTGAGAAGGCGCATAACTCGAAACGTCGCCTATTGTCCATGCCTTCACCAATCCGCATTAACCCGCGTGGTGACGTATGGTCCAATAATCAATAATCACCCCACTCCCCCGACCCGTGGAGGCGCCTTCGTCCATCCTCATCCAGCAGTAGATCGACAAAAGGGCTGTACACATATATATACTTATGTATGCATGCGGCGACAAAACCATATACGTATACATTATTTTAGTAAGCACGCACCTACCATTCTAAAGGATATCTTCACCACCGTACGGATTTAAATTGTACACAATGAAGTATATTGATTAACTCGGTATACGACATTTTCATCCATCACACACATGTATCGATTATACCCGCATGCAAAGACAAAGATCCCACTTAGCGCGTTGTACCTATGAAGACCGGCAGGGCACACGAGGGGGTGGATGGCCAGCACCACGCCCGACCCCCTTTGTATCCCCAGTGGCGATGTTTACACATCGCACCAGGTACTAATTTGAGGCTGAGTCGACCTAGAGGGAGGCCCAGACCCGGTTCAAATAATCGTCGCTGGTGTTGGTCGTGAGTGGGAATCGAACTCGGGTCAACGGGTTCGGAGCGCAGCGAAGCTCTAACCGCCACATTACCGCTACCCGCATGCACGCCCATACACACACACACGGACTCACAGGACTAACCATGTTGCGAAAGGTTTCGTTGGATCTGCAGAAAGAAGTGACCGAGTGTGGATCCGGGATCCTATTTATATCCTACAGGTGAAGGCACGGATCAGTTTCACGAGCATTATTTGTTTATTTATTATTGTGTGTGTTTGTGTGTGCATGCCCGTGTGTAAAGCGCTCATGAGATTAACGTTGCATCGCCACGTCTGCATATCGACGACGATCGCCTAGCCGCTGACATCACAAAGGCGCCGTGAAAATTCCGTTACGTGTCGCACAACAAAGACAAAGGTCCCCCCCCCCGTATAGCCTCAAACAGACTGTCGGGGGCAAGTGCTGTTCGCGAGCAGCGCCGATGAAGGGCGGCACGGCGCACGAGGGGGTGGGTGGCCAGCACCACGCCCGTCGCACAACACGCAGAGGCACACACACACGCACATACACACATACACACACGTGCACACACATACACACACAGACAGACACACACACACGGATGTTCGAGAGCCTGGTGACGTCGTCCGCTGAATCCGGCTCGCGATGATAAAGTTGCGAGTTCCTCTCCTGGCCGGTGTCGTCGACTCAGCCCATCATCCTACCCGGGTCGTTTCAAGAGTACCACTTTGTGGGAATGTAACAGGAGGCCTATGACTTTGGTTGAATCTGACCAGATGGAACCGTCGGCTTAAAAGCCGCGTGGTTCACTCTGAATGAAAATGTTGCGAGTTTTACTCCTGGCCGGGGTGGTCGACTCAGTCCATAATTCCACCGGGGTCGTTAAAATACGTACCACTTTGTGGGAATATAACAGGGTCTCGACTCCGGTTTCATCTGAGCAGACGGCACTGTGGTTCAGCGCGTTCTGCTCGCATTTGGAGTTCCAACCTCACTCCGGCAGAAAAAAAAACTCACCCCATTATACCTCGTGGGTCAATAAAATCGATACTACTTTGTACGGAGGTAACAAGGTCTACAATTGGGACGGCATATATAGCGTACACCTGGTGAAGGCGATTTGATCTGGAAAAGCGGCATGTTGATCAATGCCGAAAACTCACAGTAGGGGGAGCACTTCCCAACCATCTGCGATCAGATTGTTGCGCGTCAGTCGACAAAATGTGTTTCATTCTGAGAGCGGGAAAGATGCCAAATGTAGCGCAAGCCCAGATATACCATGATGGGGTTTTGTGTCTTTGTCTTTGCAGTCAGTCAGTGGTGTAGTGGTGTAGTGGTGAGCGTGTTGCTCATGGCCAGTGGCGGATTATCTGAACCGAACCGATCTTGGGTCTCCCCTAGGTCGACTCAGCCGACCTGGTGCGCTGTGTAAACATCTCCACTGGGGAGACAAAGGCAGCCGGGCGTGGTGCTGGTCACCCCACCCCCTCGTGTGCCGTTCCGGCCTTCATACGAGCGCGCTAACAGCCCTTGCCCCAACAGTCTGTTAAGTCTATACGGGGTATATTTGTCTTTGTTGTGCATTCAGTGACCGGGCGGAGACGGTTGGGTGGGGGCGCCATCAAATCACGGGTGGCTGAAACCCGGATTCAAACCCAGGCTTTCACTGGTGCCGGCTCAGTATCTGAGAGACACCTGGTCCCCTCGACTGTCATAACTCTTAGTTGCAGTTTATTCTGTTGAACCAGGCGAGAAATCAAAATAGAAGGATACGATAACTTGAAGCAATGCATTATAATTATTGTTAACCGTGGGCGAGTATTACACAACTTTCGTAAACACGGATCCAAGGATTTAATGCGGTGTTTCTGGATATGCGAAAATAAACATGTTTTTTGAATTACATTCTTCACTGCGACTGTTGATTGATGACGGCACCACCAGATCCGGGAGACTGACGCAACATCACCAAGCCCATCTCCTAACCCGCTCTGCTCCCCTCTCTGCTGCATGACATGGTAGCGACCATCAGCTTAATCCCCCCTCCTGCATCAGCCGTCGTGGAGTGAGGCTATAGGCTCACCGTGTTTGCTGTGGGACGTTACATTCGGTGCAGTGGGGAGGAATGTTCGAGGCTGTCTCGACGTCATGATGTTAAACCGATTCATGGTGATTATAATTATAACAAAAAAATATAATACTAAATATGTAAGTATCACTTGTTTATCTATGAACACCACAGTGGAGTACAAGAACTCATTTTCAGGAGGGTGCCGCTAAGTTGGGTTTTTATTTTCAGATGTCATTAGCCAATTCATTAGCGTTAATACGAAACTAAAACTATTACAAAAATATTTTCCCAGGTAAGGCCAACTGAGCTATATAGCTCTTTTCCAGAAGCTACCTGGCCACAGATGATAGCTTAACGAAGTGGCTTATCATGTGGAAATGTATGACATCCAAATACTCTAAACGCGTGATGTTGATTCTAAATGTGAAGGGGAAAACCGGAGAACCCGCAGGAAAATCCACGGGACCACGGGGAGAGAGAGAGACACGCAAACTCCAAATATACAGCAGGCGTAAGGGTCGGGATCGAACCCACGACCTCCTGTATACCAGGCGAGGTAGTTAACATCTCCTAGCCACCGCGAGAGGAAACCGGAGGACCCAGAGAAAACCCACACGCGCGAGGGGCAATCCTCTCTTCCCGTACACACACAATGGTAGATTCATAACAAATGGTAAATTCTAACCCAGATCACGTAAAATATTTACGCGATCTAACCCCAAAAAAACCTGTTATCGATATTGGTCGCGAAAACCGACGTGTTAAACTCAACGGTCGATTACTCGACACTTTCTGTACTGCCCTCACCTGGCCGGCCAGATTATGGCACCTCTTGAACAACCATGGGAGTTTCACAACAATTTGTGTGACCCACCAACGCCTCGCTGTCTCAATTACAGGCCACGCACGTGCAAAGCCACCACCACCGCCAGCCACCACCACCGCCAGCCACCACCACCGCTAGCCACCACCACCGCCAGCCACCACCACCGCCAGCCACCACCACCGCCGCCGCCTATTTGCTTGAAGCCCCTTTCCATGGCAAGTTCACGCTTGAGAAGAAATGCGTTTGATCAGTTCCACGCGACTTACAACTTGTTTCTCGGCTGTCCGGGGACATGCCCACGGCCGACAGATTCGGCGTCACGACGAGTCACTCAGACCGTGGGCTGACGTCCAACACCGCACCTGGGCACGGAACATTCTAGAGAAGTCAACAGGTGAGCATCCGCTCGCCAGCGTATACGTGCCAGGCCGCACGATGCGACAGCCGGAGGGTTGAGGCGTGCCACAGGCGTATCGTTTACATCAACGGGGGGGGGGGGGACACGGGAACAAAAACATGAAAATGCATAAAAAAGCAAATAGAGGCGCGTGTAATCACACGTCACGAAAGACACCCCCAAAGGCAAACATCTCCCGGACAGCGTTGAACAGACTGTTGAGATAATAATTGCTGCGAGCGAGCACCTATTAAGGCCGTCACGGCATAAGCGGTACGCGCGGCCGTGTTTGTCTCCCTACTGTTGTTGTTGTTGTTTACACTCCGCACCAAGTAGTCGCTTCAAGTCTGAATCGACCTCGGGTAGGTCCGGGACCCGTTCAAATGTTCGCCCACTGTTATCGGCCGCGAGCGGGAATCGAATCCGGTTCGCCGGTTTTCGTTACGCAGCGCACTAACCCTACACTGCAACCACGGGAACGCTCAATCCGCACACACAATCTCACATAAATTAGGATGAGCTCTGTCTGGGTCACTTGCGACACAGGTACACACACTTACACGCACAAAGGCATGGAAATAGATGGGATCACTGATAGATCACGGAGGCGTGCAGCAGATTATCATCATGGTGATGTTTTGGGTAACGTTAAATACACACGCGCAACGCGTTGAATAAACAGGACGAGTTCCTTTACGTCCTAAGCGCGATTCGCACGCAGCGGGCGATTTCAGTGCCGGGTCTGCTACGAACGTCACGCGCAGACACGCGAGAGGGGAAACATCACGCGGTGCGCGACGCGTCCGTGCGTGGGTGCCAGAATACTTTGTTAGGCGATGTTGGGGGGGGGCGACAGTTTTCTTAGCAAGGGTACCGAGTCTGAACTTCATGAATTGATGAATGGAAAAAAAGAACTAGGATTATACATGGTCGATGACATTCAGTTAAAGAAAAGTCTATGCATTCGTCAGCAACGACAGGGGGAAAATATACACTTTGATACACCACCTGCCACTGCTTGATTTATTTTAAAAAATATATATATTTAAAAAGTTTATCTTATTTTACCAGGTTAGGCCCACTGAGCTATATAGCTCTTTTTTCAGGAGCGACCAGGTCACAAATGATAGCCACACAAATATTGTGGCTATCATTTGTGTGGCAATCCATTCGGTCGGCGCTTTTGCAGTGATAATTCAGAATAGAGTCCGTGAAACATCGGAAGGATTGCGCATGCCTCATGTAGCCAACAAGAAGCAATGCCACAATGAACAACCGATGGAAAGCGCATGGGGACGAGCTGTTACGGGTTAGAGCGTGGGGTCTAAGAACATTGGATGGAGCTTTTACGGGTTAGAGCGTGGGGTCTAAGAGCATGGGATGAATTAAAATAGCTCCATTATTTCCACGACTCCTTGTACGGGCAAGTCCACGCCCAAGCTAAGCGTATGTTGGCACGACGCAGCTACTTTATAGAGCGTCATTTGGGTCTTCATATTTCACGCAGAGCACCCTGCTCCTAGCCCCCCCCCTCGAACCTCGCGCCCAGCCCTTGCTACGACACCGACTCGTGGCGCTTCTCGTCGTTGCCACACACACACACACACCGCCCTTGTCACACACACACACCGCCGTTGACACACACACACACACCGCCGTTGTCACACACACACACATACACCGCCGTTGTCACACACACACACACACCGCCCTTGTCACACACACACACCGCCGTTGTCACACACACACACCGCCGTTGTCACACACACACACACCGCCCTTGTCACACACACACACCGCCGTTGTCACACACACACACCGCCGTTGTCACACACACACACCGCCGTTGACACACACACACACCGCCGTTGTCACACACACACACACCGCCGTTGTTACACAAACACACACCGCCCTTGTCACACACACACACCGCCGTTGTCACACACACACACCGCCGTTGACACACACACACACCGCCGTTGTCACACACACACACACACACCGCCCTTGTCACACACACACACCGCCGTTGTCACACACACACACCGCCGTTGTCACACACACACACACCGCCCTTGTCACACACACACACCGCCGTTGTCACACACACACACCGCCGTTGTCACACACACACACCGCCGTTGACACACACACACACCGCCCTTGTCACACACACACACCGCCGTTGTCACAAACACACACCGCCCTTGTCACACACACACACCGCCGTTGTCACACACACACACCGCCGTTGACACACACACACACACCGCCGTTGACACACACACACACACCGCCCTTGCCACACACACACCGCCGTTGCCACACACACACACACCGCCGTTGTCACACACACACCGCCGTTGCCACACACACACACACCGCCGTTGTCACACACACACACCGCCGTTGTCACACACACACCGCCGTTGTCACACACACACACACCGAGGACAGATCGTCCCTCGCACGTGTGACGTGGCTGTCTACGGTGTCACACACTTTCCTTATGAGCCTCGCGAGGCTGCAAGTGTGCGGGCCGTGTGTGTGGGGGGGGTCTTTGTTTGACCTACTTAGACTCATACAACAAGCTACGTGTGTTGTTGGAGGTGTCTCTCAACAGCAGAAATTATATGCACTATGTTGACCTTCCTTTGTACCGTACTTAGACATCCGCGCTAATCGGAGGTGCGGGGAAAGAACAACACGCTAAACACACACAAAATCAGTTCTAAGAGATTGAGATTTCAATCGTCGTTTTAAAGTGCATAGCTCCAGTGGCTTCCTAATATCGGAAGGAAGATTGTTCCAGTGGATCGTAAGGTGGTTGCGTTGGACCCTCCAATTCACACACACACAGTATTGGAGGGCTCTTGCCTATGTACACGTGTGCCACTTGCCAATCCACTGCTGGATGAGGTCATTCTCGTGGAGATTACCGAGCATTATTCTACCACGCGTCATGTCACCTTGGGGTGGCTTTGTCAATTGAATTGTTTTCTTATAATTTCCAACTCTCAATTTGTTGGCCTCCGTATGTAAGAGCTTGGATGACCGCATCGATTATTTCTGAGTCGAATGCTTTTTCAGAGTCTACAAAGGCCAGGCACGATGGTAATTCAAATTCATTTGTCTTATCCAGAATCTGACGAATGTCCCAACACCGCTTGCTCCCGTGGTTGGTGAGCCTCGAATTGTTATTAATTTTGCTACCAATTTTCTCCGCCACCAATTCGTACGCGTGAGTTAAGTGGAGAATGAGTGTGCAGTTATTCCGAGTGAGGTTTATTGTCCTCTTTAAATGGACGAATTATTGGGACGTTGTTCCACCGTTGCAGTGCGAGATTTCATTTCTGTCTAAATATGTATTGTTGCCTAGCCCTCGTGGGCCGTATCTATCGACAACATCATCATTATAAATTGCTACCGTAGGTCTCTGGTTGGTTCTGCTCACAATGAGTCATGACTCGACTCTGCACGACGAACATTACGGTATATGAAACACATATTTATTTATTTGGTATATCGCGTCATTCGTGCAAATTTCATCTGAAGAAAAAAAAAACGCTGTAGAATTCGTAACGCGAACAGATTTTCGTTTCAGAGGCGTGGGAAACCACAGCAAAAGCTGCCAGAAACGGCGCCACGAATTGCCCGAGCTCTGCGGTTCTAAGCGGCGGCGATGTTTGCCCACCTCCATTGATGAGCCGTAAGTACACGCGTTGGAGGAAACCCAAGTGCCCGAATTCACACCCCACGCGTTCATGGGGGGCGGGGGCGTGCTGGGCCCGGAGGTGGCGGTGGGTCGCACTCAATCCCCATCCACAACCAAGGTAATCTACTTGCCGACACGCCCATTAACTGGCTCAACAACCTCACTGCAGTATAATCAGAGCCGTCGTTCCTCGCTATCGGCAACGGCCATGCAAGAAGCCGCGTGCGGCTCTTTAAGGACTGCGTCGTGACGCCGTTATTCGCGTGGTATCGCGGCTCTTGAAATATCGAGTTTCGTGCCGAATTCGAAAAATGCCCCTCCTTGTTGTTTTTGGTTGCCGAGCCCTGGGGCCATGCGAACGAGACCTGCGAATGCCGTGGCGAGTCAGGAGATGGCGACATTGACGTTGCACGGGCAAGGGGAGGGCGTCACGCAACATTATTCGTGTTATCCAGCAACCGTCGCTGGACTCCAGCCTGAGCCGGCCACCACTCGAGCGAGCTGCTGTCACCGATGGCATGACCGCCGGCCTAATGGACACATTAAGTTTATTATACAAAAGGATTAGCCGCCCACTCGCTCGTGTGCTCGAGGGCTTTAGGCCGAGCTGTCGGTCCAATCGGCCGGGCCGCGAGACGGTTTCGTGATTGCACAGAGATCCGAAGACTGCACACACACACACAGAGACAGACGCACGGAGTGATCTCAAGAGCAAACACCGGACCAGTTCCCTGGCGCGGGTCAATCGGCGGGCGCGGGGTTCAAGCGCGAGACAAATGACCACGTCGCTCGCTTTAACACGGCTCGCGTCTCGGAATTATAACGTGCATAACATTAACAGTCGTTGTTATCTATTTAGCCAAAAGAGCCTCGCTGAATCTCGAGTCTCCCCTTAGTGTTTTTTTTTATCACGAAGGCCATTCTACGTTTGGATTTTTTTTTTGAATTCCATGATGATAACGACGATATTTTCTGTTTGCACATAGTCACTTTAAGATGTTTTCTTGTTCATGTTTTTGTTTTTTTGTGTGTTGCGGTTGCACCCGATTCAAGAGCCGAATGGCTCACAGGGCTATACCTAATAAATGAAACTTGAAACTTGCTTATTTGGGGAGGAAACTGAAGCAACAGGAGAACAACCCAACCAGCGTGCGGGTTCTTATCGCCGAAGGGTTCCGCGTCGCCGCTGGTCACGAATCCACTTGCTGCGAGATAGCGTGTGTGACATACAGCGTGCTTCACAAAAATGTGAACACTTCCGAGAATTTGCAACAATACCGCGGGAAATGTGCCGCCTCCAGGCTCTGGAGACCACCTGGAGAAGATTCCAGGCACGCGTTGACAACGATGGCGAACAAGTGGGAGGCTATTTGACTTTTGGAAGCTACTAACATCACATTTGTTATCACGTTACAGTGTTACTATCCGTTCTTTTTCCAGTAAAAACGATAGTCCCGTATAAAAGTGTAACATTTTTTAAAGCACCCTGTGTATTGGCTTAATACCGCCTGACATCGATTGAGCACGGTTGGGAACGTACGGTGCGAAAGGAGTTCAGCATATATTTCAATTTGACACGTAGGACGTCGCTACCAATATCATCCACAAGAGAGGTTTTGTTGTTGTTGTTGGTTCGGCTGTACAATCATTGTTGTTGTCATCAACTTTCTATATCCCCTCCCACACCACCACCCACCCCTCCGCCAAACTCTTCATACGATATATTCTAAAAAGGTTTGCTGGTTGGCTGCGAATTTAGCGATTGCGTTTCTCTGTCTCTCCTATCGCCTGCAATTGTCACGTCCTATGGATGGCCACGAAGACGGACGGTCACGTGCGAAAGGTCGTGCAGGTTGGTTCCAGTTAACGAGTAAAACGCAACATCTGGTGCTGCTGCTGCGTTGACAGTGGGGCACAATTAATAAGAACGACAAAAACATACTCAACACATTCGTCAACAACACTTCGTGGCCTTAAAAGGACCAAACATAAAAAAATAGGCGACGTTTCGGGAAATGGCCCTTCTTCGTAGCACATAAATGCCGAGGAATAACTACGTATGCTGAACTTCTTTCGCGCCGTACGTAGCCAACCGTGCTCGTCGGAGGTGCGGGGGCAGGACAACAAACCAAGTAAGATACATCTTGATTTAAAGCTTTCGTGACTGCAGGGATTCATATCATTGGTTCTTTCGGTAAAGTCACGTAGAAGGCAAATAATCAAATAATAAAAATATTTAACAAAATTTGAAATTTTCTTGCTGTGGATTTCACACCTGATGATGATTGCTTGTGTTGCAGTCGAAACGTCGTGAGAATTTTTATTGTTTTATTATTTTTTTTTATAAAAATTTTATTTTATTATTTCCCTTCTACGTGACTTTACCGAAAGAACCAATAACACAAGTAAGATAAGTTCCACGACGCACACGTACACAGTCCAAGCACGTGTGCATGCGCTGTGGTCTACCTTCGCCCCAGCATGTTTAGTTCATCCGTCAGCTTCTCCGAGTGTCCCTTTGCCTGGCCCCCAACTCAAATCGACCCCGAGGCGAGTTTGCCCTGTGTGTGTGTCTGTGTGTCTGTGTGCGGTACGGATTGTCCGTGTCCGGATCGGAGCTTAACGCGTCGCCCCCACCGTCGTCTTGAAGGCGCAAGCGAAGTGCTCCAAGACGCGAGCGTCAGGGGCGGATCGCGCCGTCGCCTGAGAAGTCACGAGTCATTAAATGAGTCCTCCGGCGATCTGCGTCGTTTAGTTTTTGTTTTCTATTTTAAAATCCCGAGTTTGTTATCATTTACGATTAACGTCAGTCCGAAATTATCTGCCGCCTACCCAAAGCCTTCATTTAAAAAGGGGTAAAGCCGGAGAACGAACGCCTGCCCTCGTGATGACAGCAATTGTGCTGTAAAGAATTGCCCGAAGACTTATAATTTTTTTTTTTATTTTGCTCAAGGCCGAAAGCAGTCCAGAGATTGCTTGCTGGCAACGAATACTGTTTGATAATACAAACCCCGAAAGCCAATAGGCCAATGGACTACAATCATATTTCATTATATCTACATGCGTAGAATGGAGTTCTGCTCATAATAATATTCGCCTCGATATTAGACTCATCAAGGGGTGGATAGAGATGAGATCGGCTCGCGTGCAAAGCGGTGGGTGAGACCGTGAGAGATTGAGACTTCATCCAGCAGGGGATAGATCATGGCTGATGATTCATGGTTATTTCAATACGAGACAATTTATTTTTCATACAGATCTCTGCGTGTTATTTTTGGTGATGACACTGCCTTGTTCGCGGTGCACAAACACTAATAAGAAAAAGAAAACCTTGACACATTCGTGAATGACATGAAAGTTGAGTTAATATATAGATAGGAGGGGGCGGTAATCTATTTGCTCTAAAATATGGCCATTTCGTAAAATGTCGTCTATTATGCTTTACCTTTTATGGCAGTGATATTAGTGAATGTGAATGAGATTTTGGTTTTTCGGTCCGGAAAACTCGCTTCTACGTGGAGAGGCAAACCAGGCTTGTAAGTAATTGGGCAAGACCACGTTTTTAAATATTCCAGTCGAGTGCTTGTGAGCACACACCATGTGTTCACACACGCACCACGTGTACACACACACACTACGTGTACACACACACACCATGTGTTCACATACCACGTGTACACAGACACTACGTGTACACACACCCACCACGTGTACACACACAATACGTGTATATACACACACGCCACGTGTACACACACACCACGTGTACACACACCACGTGTACACACACACACCACGTGTACACACACACACCATGTGTACACACACACCACGAGGACACAGACACAACGTGTACACACACACACACTCCACGCGTACACATACACACCACGTGTACACACACCACCACGTGTACACATTGTGGGGAACACAGGTGGTGCATCTGCCAGTCATCTCAGTCAGTTAATCCATGGGACCTGGGTCTGCCCCGTGACCTCCTGCCAGCAGCGAGCCTTCGGCACTTCACGTGGCCGCTGGGTGCACCTAGCCTGGCACTGGCGACGCGGTGACGTCACCGCCATTTAGTGGCGAGCGGCGGTTGATGTTGCTGTCCCACGTGATGTCGAGAGCGCTGATTCACATAAATATTATCCGTAGAGTTTGATATGTAATCATCATTTGTTTATACATTAGTGTACTTCAGTACTTAATGTTGTATTTGTACTATGATCAGTCTAAAAATAGTCTTCCCAGAGCTGAGTGGCACTGCAGGAAATGGAATATTTAACCGTGATTTGACGTTGATATATTGTGTGCCATAGCCTCAAATTTTCTCGAGCGTTTTTGTTTCTATTTGTTTTATCGCTGTAGTTTGCTTTGATGTTACCATGTCGGTGACCCAGGTAGGTCCACTTTTTACAAACGAGACTCCGATCCTGGCACATTGAGTTCTCACCTGGTTAAATTCGTTGACCAATCATCAGGCACGGACGGTGTCTCAAGATTAAATTTGTGGGTTATTTATATGATAATCAACGTACATAATGCATCCATATTATTGTACCTCCTGTCGATTGTGTTTACTAAAATATCCGAACCAACGTTAATACCGATTGAAGTATGGTGACCTGTATAGGCATGCATTTAAACAATGTCTTATTTGATGATTCGCAGGACTAAGCCTGTAGCTATACAAACGGTTACAATTATTTTTATTTCTCTCAATTACGATAGATTCTCTAATTAGTCTTGGCCAGTAGTAACTAGTTTTGCACAAAACGTCTACAATATCAAAATTATTTGAGTGTCCTTGTTGGCACGCGTGTTCTGCTGATCAGCACGAGGCTAAACGAACACCAAATAAATATATAATATTCACAAATACAACTGTAGGCATTGGCAAACCACGCGTGCCAATAAGGACACTCAGTGGATTTTGATAATCGATTTTATGGCGTCATCACATTTCTCCCTCTATTTAAGGAACTAAACAGGAGGATTTCTCCACAAATCTGGCTGTCGCCTGATGAAGCTGGTTGTAATTACTGGCGAAACGTCGTACTCAGATTGTAAATGTTGTGGCTTTGCTCTCCAACACACCGGCGTGCTGTACTAGTGACGAATTGGCATGTTCTGTTTACGTGACAACCCTTACTAGTTGGCTGAGTCGGGTGGTGACGTTTCAACGACACATTTAAATATTTACGCGATCCCACTAAAAAAAAGAACTGTTATGGATGACATTGTTCGCGAAAGCCTACTTCGTGTTAAACTATCATTGTTAACATATCCCTAGCGAGCAACTTGAACATTAACACAAGGCAAATACTCCACAACACCCGTGCAATAGAATTGCAGCTTTGCGTTTTTTTATTGATGTTGATGATGCTTTTCTTAATTGTTCAAACAACAGTTCAGCCCCAAAAGAAAAGAAAACAACAATATTTGAGTGTGTGGCCAAGCAGCGTCTAAATAAGAGGCATTAGCGGGAATCTATCACTCAATGGTCCACGGGTTCCAGACCAGATGTTTGACTTGTTGGTGACCTAACAGTTTCAATTTCCTTACGTGAAGAATAACAGCGAATTACGTGATAACCATTTGCACTGAGTAGAGTAATTAACTAATTGATTATCATTCACCAAGTGAATTGGTCATCGATACTGTTAAGTTTTAGCAGCCGGAGGTGGTGTCCCGTATCCGCTTTGGCCCGTGGACCAATGACATGTCCCTGTTGTTGTAACACAATCTTAATCACCAAAATGTATCTATGTGTAGCTGTAAGCGCAAATGGGTGCCACGGCCAAAAAGAATAACAACGCGGTGAGCGTCGTCAGTCTGAAGATGCTTTCTCGAGCGTGTTTCTTGAAGACATTTTTTGGTCGTTCCGCGTGTTACTTCGATGTCGGGTAGATCATGCCCCGGTAGGGACACGATATCGTGCGGTCGGCAATCTTCACCACCTTGTAAATGCACAACTTCGTGTCCAGCATCAGCTCGCAGTCACTGTCGTACATCACTGGAATCGAGAGCCTGTGGCAGATGGGGAGTGGGGTTGGGCAACATCAGAGGTGTCACTTTGTTTTTAACTGGAACAGAATAACACCGGGTGATCGAAGCAGCAGTTTTTGTTAACAAGGCTGGCACGCTCGCTAATGAGGTCCACGGTTTGCTCTGGTTAAACAACAAATGTTGCTGGATAACATTGGTATGGAAAGCCAATAAGCCGATGGACGATAACAGATGTGTGTTATTTACCCATAATGCTCCACACCAAGTTATTAACCCATAATGTAGTACAGGAATCGCCCATGTCCTGTGTCGCTTCGTTTTCGGGATGCGGGTTTACGTTCACATGGCGCACGCTTAGACGCCTCCACAAGTGGCAGCGCCTTGCATCACGTGTCCTCTCCACCATCCCAATGCCCTGCTGCAGTCTAGCCAATGGGAGCCCGGTGGCAGCTGTCTCTATGCGACGTTTGTCTGCTGAACTACTTTCGCAAGTGTTGTGACGTGGCATTAATGTTGGTATCACCGTGCCGTGATTTGGATATCACAAGCACAAGGAAATAAAACGGAGCAGAATTCTGGTCCATCAGCCTATCTGATTTTCACCGAGAGACAGAAGGACATATGTTCGTATCATCGTGTACCCACAATGCTCCACGCATACCCACACATCATGTTGTGTATGATGTTACTTGTTTGTTGATCGGGGATCCAGGTCGTATGTGGAGCACTCTTGCCGAAAAAAAAACATTGGCTAATAGAGAAGCGTTTGTTTAATCAGCCTGGCTAAACAAAGTAATTATTTGGTGATACTCTATTGTTCAACTGGTGCTCAATCAACAACAATAATTGGAAAGTTAAATTGTACTCTTTGGTTCTTTCGTCCGGACGCTTGTATTGCGCCCGAAATGTCGTGATTTTTTTTACTTTATACCTACGCGACTTTACCGAAAGAACCAAAGAGTATGAATTCCTGCAGTCACGAAAGCTTAAAATCCAGTAAAATTGTCTATAATTATATATAAAACAATATATAATTTAGAACAATACTGAAGAATGTATGTACTGTACTGTGAAGATGGGCCATTGCCCGAAACGTCGCCTATTATATATACAAATTTTACCTTTTTGTAAGGCCACACAATGTTATTGACCAAAGTGTTGAGTCGGGTGATTGTTGTTTGTTCAGTGCCTCTGGTGAATCCGGGGCGACTGATTGATTGTGAAGACTCATCTGGTTTTTTTTCTTTATCCGGGCTCTCTGTGTTCAAACGCTTAAACTGATCCTGCTGCTGATGAGACCCAGAGGGGTCAAAATCGGTCCAGAGTTTTACCACTTAAACAAAATGCCGCGTGATAATATTGGCGTGGAAAACCAATAGGCCGGTGGACTAGCACGACATTTATTTGTCTACGTGAATACACAGAACGCGAAACTCTGCACCCTCCATTTGCCTTGACCTATATCAACGCGTGAAGCGAGTTTGTGTTAAACAGGATTACATTGAATTTCGATTTAAAGCTTTCGTGACTGCAGGGATTCATCTTCTTGGTTCTTTCGGTAAAGTCACGTAGAAGGGAAATAATACAATAATGAAAATAAAACATAATAAAATACAATTCTCACGACGTTTCGGCCACAACGCAAGCAGCAGGAGGAAGGCTGCTTGCGTTGTGGCCGAAACGTGGTGAGAATTGTATTTTATTATGTTTTATTTTCATTATTTTATTATTTCCCTTCTACGTGACTTTATCGAAAGAACCAAGAAGAGGATTACATTGGTTGAAAAACACATCCAACAACAACACGTAAAATGTGGTGGTGACTTCTCGGCTTACTTGAGAGTACAGGTCGGGATGTAGTTGGCGCCACAGACGCACGTTTCACATTTGGCGTTGCGCCAAGACGCTCCGATTGGCACGAGTCCCATAGGCGAGCTGCACCCCCTCGAGATGATCTGCACCGCAGGCTCTGTGGGAGTCGCGGTGGACGTGGGGGGGGGGGGGTCGGCAAGGAGGTTGTAAAGACGCACATCTCAATTCCACGAGTCGGTCGTCGAAACGACGAAGCAATTCTGCGATCTAAACGTTCAGCTCTTGAGTTGGTGGTGGTGGTTTGGACAAGGCTGAGAAGCATTGTGCATGCAGTGTGGTGATCGCATGGCAGTTGTTGTCATGCAAGGCAAAAAGACGTTTGATCCAGAAACGCCACGGTTCTCGCTTGTGGGACCATGCATTTAACAAATTAAACTAAAACTCAACATAATTCGTGTTTTTTGGGGGTTAGATCGTGTCGGTGTATAGTTATAACCATGTTCATAGTAAAACAAGTGACATTGTAACCTTAGACACACCGATGTGCTGTACCAGTAACGAATTGGCATGTTCTATTTACGTGACAAACCTTACAGATTGGCTGTGTCGGGTGGTGGCGGGTTTAACGACACATTTATATTTATGCGATCTAAGTGTTAAACTGTAACTCTCACCGTCTTACTTAAGATCAACTAAATCGTGAATTATAATACTGGTCGTGAAAACCGACATTTTAAAAGACTGTTCATCTTTTCAAACATTTACAGGATTCTAACTCCAGCGAAGTACCAGTTCAAGCTTGTTAATTTATGAAGATCTAAGCTGGCATCTAGTACTGTAGTTCTCGCCATGGAGTGTCTAGAATAATGTAAATCTCTCCAATGTCCAGGGGTTGGCAACCTGCAGCTCCGGAGCCGCGTATGGCTCTTCAAGGACCGCTTCGTGTCGCTAGTTATTAGGGACAACCAGCGTCTCATATTCACCGCTTGCATCGCAGCTTTCGAAATATTTGCGGTTTTTTAACCAAATTCGAAACATGTGGCCATTTTTATTATTTTGTTTCGCCGGCCCCTGGCAACGGGGGAAGACATGAAATGTTTAATTGACATTTGTTTTGTTTAACTCTAAAATAACCCGTCACTATTCAATTCTTACGAATGGTAACAGCGCGTTCAGGAGCTAAATGCCAACGTCGTGGTCTGCTGCGGGCCACAACGAGAGGGCTTCAGCACAGCAAGAGAGAGAGTTCGTGTGGTGCTGCTGTTCATCCTCTTCCTCCTCTGAAGGAGTGCAGATCACGGTGGGTTCACTGTGCGGTCCGTGGTGTGGGTCGCATGGCCACAGGCGCATTGCTGCGGCTCTGCCTTCAATTTCCCACGAACGAAGGAGTTGTGCGCGTCGGGCTGTCGGTGTGCTGACGCGTGTCTTTGAGGAGGAGGAATGTCAAATCCGCAGCTGCCCATGAATTGATCTAGGCCCCGCATGTAAAGGCACTAATTGGGCGCGTGTGATGCCATATTTTAGATAATAAAAGAAATAGACAAATACACACATTACACTATTCATTTTAGGGAACGCCATGTGTGGCTGATGCTATGTGTAAAATATATTTTTTATTTATATAGCAAGGCGTATTGTCGGCTTATTTCTTGTGTAACTTATAATTGAAACAACGAGACTAATGATTATTTTAGAATACATTTCTAGCAAGCTCGGTTAATTTGAAACCCGAATAAATGTGCACGCGGATGATCAAAAGTTCACCGTCGGTGCGATGGTGATGTCACGCTTCTGGGCAGTTGGAGGCAGTCGCCCTCCAACAACAACGGAGGGCAGAGGAGCGACGCTCACAACAATGAGCGGAGCGCCGGGCGGCTAAGATGCAGCAAGTTGCCACAGTAGGGGGTACAGCTGGTGCATCTACCGGTCATCTCAGTCAGCTATCCCATGGCACTTGAGTCTGTCTGGTGACCTCCTGTCAGCGAGCCTTCAATACTTCACGTGGCCTCAAAATGCACCTGGCCTGGCACAAGCGCCGTGGTGACGTCGCCATCACTTAGTGGCGAATGGCGGCTATTGGTATGGTGTGTGTATGTTTGTTGATCTTCTTTCGCACCGTACGTAGCCAACCGTGATAATCGGAGCTGTGTGTGTGTGTGCGCGCAATGTCTCACGTAGAACGGCCGCGTGGTACATCGGCACCAAGCCACAGAACAGCAGCGCGATCAGCAGAAGTTTCTGCGTAAAAAAAACAAACAGCGACAAACAATGAGTTGTGGTTATTACACAATGAGTTGTGGTTATTACACGTTTACATTCGAAACGGTGGACGTTGAGCCAATGATAAATGTCTCGACCTCCTATGTAGCTCACATAGACCGTTGGGGATCAGTGCTGTTTAAAACAAAAAGCGAACTATTAATGCCGGGAAAGGCGCGCGCGGGGAAGTAAAGTGTGCCCAGCACCACGCCCGGCCACCCTGGTCTTTTTCCCGGTGCTGATGTTTATGGGCTGCGCCATGCACTCTTTTAAGGCTGAGTCGACCTAGGGGAGGCCCATAACCCGTTTAGTTATCACTCGCCACGGATGTTAGCCGTGGCCGGCAAGTGAACGTCGGTCAACGGCTCTTAAAAGTGAACGTGAAAAGATCCCGCACAAACCTATCGAAGCTAGACTCGTTGGCAAGAGTGTGAACGTGACCCTTGTTTTTCGCGCTGCAAATAACGTTTGAATAATTGTAAGTCAAACGCGACTGATGATGTTTAAAACCTACTGACTGTTGGCTCAACCCAGTAACTAAATCTGTAGAAGGTACGGCAAAAAACCAGACATCACACGTGACGCGAGTTTCATCGCAGTCACCTTCCATCACCACCTCTGCTGCTGCTGCTGCGTTGGCAGTGGTTCACAAGCACGATAATCAACAACAACAACAACACAAGTCAATACATTCGTCAATAACACTATGGACATCAAACACATTTTAACAGGCAACGTTTCGGGCAATTGTCCTTCTTCATGGCACAAGTGTGTAAGTAAGGCTGGTAAAGTGGTGACTCATTAAATGTGCATTTAATATCTCGACAAAAGCAATAATTCCGAATGTATCTTCTAAAAAACGACTGTTCGAAATGGAAGGGGCGCAAGGTTTTATGCCGCTGTTACGTCTACTTCATTACGAGACAAACCGGCAATGCGGGCGAGTTAGATCCTGTGATGAACATGAGTTATATATCCTGTGATGAAACACGAGTTAGATATTGTGATTCACGGCGGTCGCCCTTCTGAGCAGGCTCAAACCTGCTTAGCTTCCGACTAATTTGGTCATCGGCATTAAAAAAACCCGATGAACTGTATTACTATCAACGTAAATAATAACGATACTAACAATGCGGTTAACGCACTGAGCGATGAACTCGGTTATCTTGCGTTCGATCCAATGGCAACTCATATCTTCTTAACCGGTCCTGGATACCCACATTCACCAATCGCACTGACCAGCGTGGTGAAGTATGGTCAAACAGCCCCTATGACCGACAAGACGTCTGGAGAGGGCTTCAGCTGCAATCGAATTTCGTAAGCGCCGTACACTCAATCTTGATTTGAAGCTTTCGTGACTGCAGGACTCCATACTCTTTGGTTCTTTCGGTAAAGTCACGTGGGTAGAAATAAAATAAAATAAAACAAATCACGACGTTTCGATCGCAACACAAGCGGCAATGATGACGACCGCTTGTGTTGCGATCGAAACGTCGTGATTTGTTTTATTTTATTTCTAACGACGTGACTTTACCGAAAGAACCAAAGAGTACGCCGTACACTCACCACTGCGCCACGGCTCCCCACGCTAAATATATTCTTCCAAGACAAAACATCCCCCATATCGCCTGAACATACATTTGGGGGCAACTGCTGTGAGCGAGTAGCACTGCCCGTTACACGAGCGGGCATAGGTGGCCAGCACAACGCGCGGCCGCCTTTGTCTCCCACAGTAGCGTTGTTTACACACCGCATCAGGTACTCATTTGAGGCTGAGTCGACCTAGGGGAGGCCGAGGGCCGGGTCAGATAATCGTCACCGGCATTGGCCGTGAGCGGGAATCGAACTCGGGCCTCGGGGTTCGCGGCCCACTCCCGTTCCCCGATGTACACGCGCCATCCACTCGCTCTCATGCAACACGCGCACTAGTACAGCACACCGGTGTGCAAATGAAAACCGCAAAAAATAAAACCGCACGCGTCCTGACCATGATGCGACGGTGGCTGGGTCAGGCTCTTGAACAAGGACTCAGAATGACAACACAGAGTAGTCGTGGACGAAGTCGTCTCAGCCCACCGTATTTATGCGCCCCTGAGCCCTCATGCTGGAGGTCACGTCTCTGACCCGTGAACGCATTTCTTTTTGGCGAGTTACTTTAGCTCAGCACACGCTAATCGCCCCGCTCTTAAAAGCCCTACGCAAACAATTTAAGCAAACCCATTAATAAAGAGCGACCACGTGGCCTTTGCGTCGATGGTGACCCAGAGGGGAAAAAACATTTGGCGAGTGAATGGGCGAATCCGTTGCGTTCGTGGGCGGCTGGGTGGGTGAATTCGTGGGGGTGTGAGTCCTTCCGGGCGTAAGTCGGTGGGTAGGTGAGCGAGTTGGTGCGTGGGCCGGTGAGTGGGTGAATGCCTGGAGGGTAATGGGGGGGGGGGGGGTGAATCGGTTCGTGCTTCGCTAGGGGAGTGAGTCTGTTTGTCATGCCTGTCAACCCCTTATCAGTGCCCTACCTTAGTACAGACCAATTCAGACCGTATTGATCACCCCGTTCCCTTATAAATCTCAACGTCCATCCTACAAAGTCTAATCACAATGGAAAACACGAACAAATAGACGGAAAAAATGCCCGTATTGCAACGGCTGTAGGCCGTATGGACCTGAAAACTACATTTCCCTGTACAAGAATATGGGCTAAACCGTATGGGTCGACAGGTGTAGTTCGTCAGCGACTCGGGTTGTGAGAGTGTGAGTAGGTGAGCGAGTGAGTGAGTGAGTCAGGAAGTGAGCGAGTGAGACAGCCGGTCACTGAGTTGGTGAGTCAATGAGGCACTGGCACGTGTAAGCGAGGTGGTGAGTAAATGTTTGAGTGAGTTATTTCGTGGATCGGCGAGTAAGAGAGTGTGCAGGTAAGTTGGTGAGTGAGTGGATGTGTGGAAGAGCGAGCGAACACGTGCTGGTAGGTGTTTGTGGGTTAGTAAGTGAGCGAGCCAATGAGTCGGTGAGCGGTATGCGTGTAACTGAGTGGATGAGTGAGTGGTTGGGTTGGTGAGTCGTTGAGAAAGGCAGTGAATGTATGAGTGAGCGAGCTCGCAAGTGGGTGAATGGAGTAAGTCGGTGGGTGGGTGAGTGTTTCGGTGATTTGATAAGTCAATAAGGGAGTGTTCGGTGAGTGAACAAGCGAACGATCAAGCTTCCTAACAGGCTTTCCCGAGATGTTCCACAAAACCAAACAGACAAACATTGCCTATTCCCACATTAACCATTCCCATGTTTCATCACACAGCAGTCGTCTGTGTCATTTACACGATTGTATGGTGGTGCACACCCGTGACCCTGCACTTTGTAGACAAGGGTTGGTTACTGGGGGTTTGCGACAATATCAGTTTCCACAATATGACGATTGTCAGCGAGAACGTGATGAATACGCGATTTTTTGAGGGATGGGGGGGGGTGAGATCGCTTTGACGCAATGTCTCAATATGTGTCGTACAACCCTCCTCCACCCCACACAACCAAAGTGAGTTGCCGGGTGAACAAACACGCCAACGTGCGTGTTGAGCAATCCACGTGAATCACGTATTTGCCGTTGAACTTTTTTCACACCGTACGTCGCCAACCGTGCTAATAGGAGACACGTGAATCACCATGTTTAATACGCACGGTCACAGGCGTTGGCAAGGACTGCTGCTTCGTGACGCGCTATTTATTAAAGAGCACCCGGTATTCACTACGCAGTGCAATTACGGCTCTTGAAATGTTTCGAGGGGGGGGGGTGTTTCTTTCATAAACCAAATTCGAGAAAAATGCCTCTTTGTTGTTTTGGTTGCCGACTGCCTCTGACCGTGGAGGAGCCCCACCACCTTGGAGACGGAGCCATGGAATCACTCGCTGTACTCCGCAAGTGCCGTGAGAGATCCATCCGAGTGTGTGGACGGATGTGCCACGAGTGCGTGTGTTGATGCGCGCGTGTGAGATGTTCAAGGCTTGAGTGCCGCTTGAACTCACCACTAACCTAATTTTCTAACATTTAAACTGCGGCTATCGCCGATTTACGGAAAACAATAGCGCAGACGTTACGGGTTGTTGCCCTTGGTCGGGATTACGGAGCGAGGTAGACAGAGACGTTGGCTGCTCTTTGATAAACAAGATCACAGAGTGACGCACGGTCTATCTAAATGAGCCAAATAATTCCTCCATCAACTTTAGAAAAATAGTTTTTGTTTGCTGTCCTTCACCCCCCCCCCCCCCCCGCACACTCGTGGCAGGAGGCACTCTCCTCCTGCAGTGGATTGAACACAGGAACTGTGTGGGAAAACTAGACAGATCGGAATCCCTCGATGCGTTTTGTGGCGATTGCATCCCTCGATGGGTGCCGTGCCGACTGAATCCATCGATAGGTTCCGTGACGACTGAATCCATCTATGGGTTTTGTGCCGACTGAGTCAATCTATGGGTTTTTTGCCAACTGAATCCATCGATAGGTTCCATGCCGACTGAATTCATCTATGGGTTTTATGCCGACTGAATCCATCTATGGGTTTTGTGCCGACTGAATCCATCTATGGGTTTTGTGCCGACTGAATCAATCTATGGGTTTTTTGCCAACTGAATCCATCGATAGGTTCCATGCCGACTGAATTCATCTATGGGTTTTGTGCCGACTGAATCCATCTATGGGTTTTGTGCCGACTGAATCAATCTATGGGTTTTTTGCCAACTGAATCCATCGATAGGTTCCATGCCGACTGAATTCAACTATTGGTTTTGTGCCGACTGAATCCATCTATGGGTTTTATGCCGACTGAATCCATCAATGGGTTTTGTGCCGACTGAATCCATCTATGGGTTTTGTGCCGACTGAATCCATCTATGGGTTTTGTGCCGACTGAATCCATCTATGGGTTTTGTGCCGACTGAATCCATCTATGGGTTTTGTGCCGACTGAATCCATCTATGGGTTTTGTGCCGACTGAATCCATCTATGGGTTTTGTGCCGTCTTCATCTCATCGCGACGGTGGGGAATTTCAGGTGGATGAGGACTGCGACCTCCTTGGCGTGGTCGAAATGACTGACTCGTTAAAAGATTACTATTCAGAATGTCAAACAAAGCAACACACTCGTAAATTGTACTGCCATGAAACGAGAGACGTATAATGGGTGACGTTCCGAGCAATGACCCTTTATATGTGCAATTTTATTGACGAATGCGTTGAGTTGTTTTTGATGTATGTGCTTGCGCACAAACCACCGCCAATGCAGGCGCGTTACCAAAGAGAATGTGTTTCATAACAACAACAACAATACAAAATAATGACCATTTGTTCATCTGGGAAAGCATGCGCATACGGGTTGCGGTGTGTTCGCGATCTGAGTTCGGTTCCCAACTGTGGCTCACAGCGGTGTTGAGTGATTTTTTTAACCGGTCCCATTAACCACCCAGCATTGACCAACCGCCCCATGACCGACAGGGTCTGGAAAGGCCTTTAATCCAGCAGTGGGTTGACAGAGCTCTGCAGAAGTTCCGTTCATTTAAATAAAGGTAATTTGGAAAATCTAAGAGCATTATACTCTTTCGGTAAAGTCACGTAGGTAGAAAAATAATAGATCACGACGTTTCGATCGCAACACAAGCCATCATCATCAGGTTGGACAACCACAGCAAGTAGGGGGGGGGGGGAGAGAAGTGGGGGGGGGCAGAAAGTTGACCCCGCAGCAGAACCCGGGTCACTGCAGTAAAGTGGACCACCGCGGCAGCAATGCCGAGGCCTCTATAACCTCGTGTCACGGCAGATCTCTCGCCTACTTCAGCACTATACACTACACTATACACTATACCCTACACTACTACACTATACACTACACTATACACTACACTATACACTACATTATACACTACACTATACACTACACTATACACTACACTCTACACTATACACGACTATACACTACACTATACACTACACTATACACTACACTCTACACTACACTACACACTATATAACCTCGTGTCACGGCAGATCTCTCGCCTACTTCAGCAGTTGTTTTCTTGCTGTGGTTGTCCCACCTGATGACGATTGCTTGTGTTGCGATCGAAACGTCGTGATCTATTATTTTTCTACCTACGTGACTTTACCAAAAGAACCACAGAGTATGGATTTCTGCCGTCACGAAAGCTTCAAATGAAGATTCTGCAGCATGATCTGTTGGCTGTCCATCGAAAACGATCACGGCGTTATGCAATGTCGGCAGTGAATAGTTATGCAAGCTAAATGAGCTACACGTGAAGGATTCTAAGTAACTATGCTCACTGGTACTAATTGGTAACTATTCGTAATATCAATCAAAAAATTTGCTAAGATCAGATTTTTTTTTAACGTGTAATTATCATCAGGCACCACGGTGTGACGTGTGGTCTCTGGTCACTCGTGATCCTCTCTGTGTCTGTATGTGCTCTCAATGATCAATCGTCTAATGGTGTGTGTGTATATATACAAACATTTTACTTGCGGCATGGACGCATTTCTTGCCGAGTTGTTTTTCCTTCTCCAGTCACTGACAAGTAGGGTAAAGAGATCGAATTATTGTTACGTAAATAAACGTAGGTTCGTTCGAGAAACTTCACTCCCGTATTGTGCAACAGTTGAAACCGTTCGCCTACCGAGGTCACTCACTGCTGGTGTCGCGTGACGTGATGATGTCCACGCCGCGTCCTGCTTTTGTAACCGTCTGTAACGAGGTGGAATGCGTCATGCTTAGCGGACCCTTTGCTCGCTGCGCTCAAGCACATTTATTCAACGGAATACCGAGTGCTTGACATTTGTAACCCGAAAAGTAATTTTTCAAGCGATATTTACTCGAATCAAAGCAATATTTGAGTTTGAAACACGGTCACAATATGGGCACCCGTGACTAAGTACTGGATGAGACATCCTTATGTCAATGTTACACTTGGAGTAACTTTCTGTTTCCCGAAACGGAATTGTCTCTATTGCAATGACCATTATTGGCCGATGCGCACATCTTCTTCACGAGCGGAGCTTTAATGACATGATACACAGTCGAACTACTGTGGACATACAACCCGGACCAGAGAGTTAAACCGACGCAGTCTGCGCTCCTTCGATGTTAAAAGGAACGGCAAAAACTACACGGGCTCTCTCTAGAAGCCCTCTCCTGGTCAGCAGATCTCGACATTTAGTTCCTAAACATATTGCAATACGCAAGAGTGTTTAGCGTGTTTCATTCGTCGTCACGAATGGTCCCGTTCAGGGAGTCGCCGGCTATTTTGCGAGATTCGTGTTGTGATGAGCAGAGCAGCAACTGAAACGACAAAAGAGCATCGACATTGTGGAGAACGAGTTACAGATTCCTGAAGGATTGCTGCACAACGAACAAAAGAGGCCTTTCACGGTCGTGAACGAAACGCGAATTGAAAGAAAAGAAAAGTGCAAGCATCATCTGAGAGCAAGGGGCGTCAGGCAATAGCGGGTGCTTGTGCAAGTAAGCTCCTTGTTTTGTTTTAATAAGGACTGGGAGAGGGGGAGTGAAGGGAGGGAACCAATCTATCACGATGAATCGATTAAAGTGCATTCCCGCGTACTGAGTTTATTTAGCTCACTGCTCTCATCACCGACGGCCCAATCCATTCGGGATGAAAATCCGGTCCGTTGTTTCAGAAGCGGCACTGTGCCCGGAGCGGTCCCGTGCCGCCCTCTACTGTCCAGCGTAACATCCACGCTCCACGTGTCGATCTCCACTCAGAAATGTCAACGATTCTCATACAAAGGTGCCATTGCCGATTCGGCGTCGTCACTCGGCGTGGTAGCTCGTAAACGCCAACTGTGGTCACGCTAGCAGACGCTTCTGAAACGTCGGCCAATGCATCGATAGGATGCAACGTAGAACGTGGAGTGTGTCATTGCGTGAGCTCACGAGAGCGTCCTTCACTGCGGAGCAAGGGATGTGGAGCTCCACGGGAAGAGAGGGAGCGGTGGTGCCAATAAGCCCTGACCGGGCCAATGGCTCTAGGTCCAATACCGTCACCGTTCTAAATTCTATGGCTCGCTCCCTTTAATGGGGCATTTAGCGACCACAGACTTCCAATAATATCTCAAAACGGCTCCGATATCCGCCACACAGGAAGCATGAGATAACAACAACAACAACAACAACAACAACCATCCAAAGCAATGCTAGAGTTATGACAAATTAATGGCGACAATAGATAGGAGGGGTAGTTGACGGTGCTGAGTTGTGGTGAGGTACCGTCACGTGTGTGGCGGTGCTGAGGGCATCGATACGGAGTGGGGGGGGGGGTGCTATGTGTGTTTCATTTATAAAAACATTTGACATTTAAAGTGTAAATAAGCTACACCACGATGTCTGTGCGAAATCGGTCTTTATATGGAGTGTGTCATGCTCATTGTGTAAATAAAGACCTTGCTAGGTTTAATCTCTCAGCCAACTGAATCACAACCAGAGCTAAATAATTAAGTATAGGCCCAGCCGCTATGAGATTACACTCCGGTTTTTTGTGTGTATATTTACAACAGCCACGTTTGCAGTGCGGCAAACCTGGGGAGGATTTCTTTTGCATTGATTCTGGACTTTAGAAGCGACCCTTGCTTTTGACAATCGACATGCTTACGTGTCACTCGGAGCGGTCTGTAACGACGTTCTGGAAAGTATTTTTGGCACGCCACATGCATCTCGCCTTGTGTTGTCCTCATGATATTGTGAGCCAGAGGTGGGACAAAGTCATTGTTATGCAAGTCACAAGTAAGTCTCAAGTCTTTGCTCTCGAGTCCCGAGTCAAGTCGAGTCAAAGATGAGGCAAGTCCAAGTCGAGTCTGAAGTCATCAAAATCATGACTCGAGTCTGACTCGAGTCCAAGTCGCATGACTCGAGTCCACACCTCTGTTGTGAGCATATATATAGCAACACGGGGAACAACACAGTAATGTAGGATTGTTATTATTATCGATAGTCACACCTTGTACTCCACACCCGACACCGATAAATGCAAACGCATTGCAGAGTTCTGGAAACGAAATCGAGAGAGCCTCCGGCAATATTGCTCTGAACATCGTGGGTTCGAATCCCACCCGCAAGGTCTTCTCTAGCAGCGTGGAGATGAAAGGGCTTTTAGGCTCTTGAGGAGACAAAGGCGACGACGAGGAGGAGGAGGATGGGGAGGAAGGAGGTGCGGGGATCAGAGACGCGGCTCCTGTCGCTGCCTACTCTCTCACCCCACCACGCCGTGAGAGTCGCAGGGTTGGCTGTGGTCGGACTTGGACACCGTCTTGTAGCGGCGGCGGTGGCGGCATTGGGCCAGGAGCAGCTCGCCGTCGTCGGGGATGCCTCGGGGGCGTCAGGCTCCTGCGAAAAGGAGACGCACGGCGGCCCAGGGCGGTGGGCTCTCAATCAGAATCTTTTGATTAAATTAATTTGATCAGAATCTGTATTAACACTGGAGTAATCCGATGCCACTCCCTTGAGTGTACGGAGGCGCATGAAGAGAGTGTGTGACTGTGTGTGTGGCCTCAGCCTCAAATGAGTACCTGGTGCGGTGTGTAGTAAACATCGCAACTGGGGAGACAAAGGCGGCCGGGCGTGGTGCTGCCCACCCACCCCTCGTGTGCCGTTCCGGCCTTCATACGTGCTCACTAATAGCACTTGCCCCTACAGTCTGCTACGGCTAAACGGGGGATCTTTGTCTTTGTGTGTGTACACGTGTGACGTACGTGTGCGTGTGTTTACACGCAAGCCATTAGACGCAGACAGCGTGAATTGCTCAGCGCGTCACGTGGCACTCATTAAACAATCGTCTGGCGCGTGCAGCGTGGAAAGAGTTAATTCGTTTTTGAATAGGAGGGAGTCAATCGACAAACGCGGAAAGACGGGGGAGCGTGGTCAGTCGCGGGGACTGGAGATTGGTCAACCCTGGATTCATCGATTCAAATGGGATTAGAACAATACCATTGTTATTCAGCTCAAGATGCGTGCATCGAATGGTGCCCTTTAAAAACAAAATTTAAAGCACCGCACAAGCTCTGGTTGCAGCGCGTCTTGCAGGAAGCTTCTTCGGCAAGTACAGAATACTCGGGGAGCCTTTGTTCAATCGTCAGGCAGACCGCGTGGGATCGTCAGGCAGACCACGTGGGATCCTCAGGCAGACCACGTGAGATCGACAAACCACGTGGGATCGTCAGGCAGACCACGTGGGATCGTCAGGCAGACCACGTGGGATCGTCAGGCAACCACGTGGGATCCTCAGGCAGACCACGTGGGATCGACAGACAAACCACGTGGGTTCGTCAGGCAGATCACATGGGATCGTCAGGCAGATCGCGTGGGATCGACAGACAAACCACGTGGGTTCGTCAGGCAGTCGCAATGAATTGTCAGCTCATCTAAAACAATGAAACTCAAATGGCGGGATTTGATTGATAACTGCTGAAATAACTGCTGCGCCACCACTCACACCTCACAGCACTCATTGCCCTGACGATGTTTGGGATATTTGCCCAAAAATATATTTTTTGTCCTTAAACCCGCCACCACCCGACAGTCAATAGGAATGTTTGTCACTTCAACAATGACATGCCAATGCGTTACTAGTAGAGCACACCGGGGTGTCGGAGAGTAAACCCACAACGTTGACAACGCTTCGCTGGCGATTACAAACAGCTTCGTCAGGCGATGAGTGATGTGACGTCTTCTTGGTTCTTTCGGTAAAGTCACGTAGAATGGAAATAATAAATTAATAAAAATAAAACATAATAAAATAATTCTCACGACGTTTCGGCCACAACGCAAGCCTGGGGTGTCACGCCAGCTGGCAGGATGGGGTGTTCATTCAGACGCTGTCTCCCCGACAGACCTGTTCTTCACCTGAGGACGGCTGCTTGCGTTGTGGCCGAAACGTCGTGAGAATTATTTTATTATGTTTTATTTTTATTAATTTATTATTTCCATTCTACGTGACTTTACCGAAAGAACCAAGAAGATGAATCCCTGCAGTCACGAAAGCTTTAAATCGAAATTTGATGTGACGTCGCCGATGCACGCTGCCCGAAGGCGACATCGCCAGAAGGGGAGGCTCGAGTGCGTGAATCGATAACGAAGCTCCTTTCCCCCCCGAGCATCCTGCCAGCTTGGCGTGACACGCGAGTCCCGACTCGCCCGTAGCCAGGAGGCTAACCGTGACCCGCATGTCTAAGGGATGGTGGGGGGGGGTGAGCGTCTGTCCGCAGTGAACACCGTTCAACTCTGTTCGGGTACAACTGCACGTGCGTGACTTCGTCACCAGTTGTTGCTTTAATTGCTGTTTGCCATCGTGGTCGACGGAGGGCCCCGGGTGGAACGAGGGAAGGCGGCGACTTCACTTAATGAAGGCGCACGTGCAGTCAACCCCCCCCCCACCACCCCCGATGGGGTTGAAATACAAAATGGAAGTTAAAGTGCTGAATTGACAAATGTTCAAATGTTTCCGCTAAGTGTCGTTGAACTTGTCTTTCACTTTATTGTTTCCTGCCCGGGCTCCATCGGCTCCCCCAGCGATCGGCGGCCCCTGCCTCTTCTGCTTGTGCTGAAGACAAAGATCCCCCGTGTAGCCTTAACAGGCCGTTGCTGCAAGTGTGGCGAGCGAGCACCTATGAAGTTCGGAACGGGTGGCCAGCACCACGCCCAGTGACGATGTTTACACACCGCACCAAATACTCATTTGAGGCGGAGTCGACCTAGGGGAGGCCCAGGAACCGGTTGAGGTAATGGTCACTGGTGGTGGTGGCCGTGAGCGGGAATCGAACTCGGATCGCCGGTTTCGTATCGCAACGCGCCAAGCGCTACACTACCACTCCTCACAGACACACGCGGTGAGCTTTAATGAAATCATTTTTTATTGTGTGTGATTCAATTACTTCTAGAGGTGCATATTTGTAAACTCGGTCCACAATATCGTGCGCAAAACTTTAAACCTCGCTCAACATTGAGTGGTCACTGAAGTGAACAAAACTGCCGATATAAAATGTTACACCATCTTATCTTTTACGTTTAATGCGGGTTATAGCATTGGCCATGGACCGCATGTCATGATTGTATCCACATCTCCCATGAGCGACAAAATCACTCAAGACACTTCGAGGCGCGGAGAAAAGCGCGCTTGGAATTGTCCAGAACGAGGGGCACGTGGATTCGAGAACGCACGCAAGTCAGAGACATCATCCTGATTGTAGAAACACTGACTCGAAGGACAGGCTGCCCGAAACGTCACCTGTTCCCCCGCACCTCCGATTAGCACGGATGGCTTCGTACGGTGCGAAAGAAGTTCAACATACGTATTATCATATACTTTTATTAATTTTTTTGAAGGCAGCAGTGCTGTTGACGAATGCGTTGAGTGTTTGAGGAGTCTAAGCCAACTTGGTGGGCAGGAGACGTCGTGAGAACAGATGACGTCAGGTGGTCGAGACTAGCGACGGACTGGGAGTTGCAAGGAGGGAGCACACCTGGGCAAACGTCGGTAGCGCGATGATGATGATGATGATGACATCAACTCGCTATGCAGGTGCCACGTGTAGGTAGTGAGCACTCCAAATATGAGAAACCGTCACTTAACAAATACTCCAAATCTTCTTGATTCTTTCGGTAAAATCACGTAAAAGGAAATACTAAAATAATAAAAATGAAACATAATAAAATACAATTCTCACGACGTATCGGCCACAACGCAAGCAGCCGTCCTCAGGTGAAGAACAGGTCTGTCGGAAAGACAGCGTCTGAATGAACACCACCAAGCTTGCCAGCGTATATTTAAGCTGGGTTAGCAAATTTCTTTGTCAAGGCGCCCTTCCTCCTCGAACCAAGAAGATGAATCCCGGCAGTCACGACAGCTTTAAATCAAAATACTCCAAAGACAAAGCGTTTATAGTAGGTTGTTGTAGCAAGCACCGTTAGCGTGCACCCATCACCCCACCACCACTCAACCTTAACTCCTCCATCGCAATAATCATCATCATCATCCCTCCATCTCTCTCCGCTGATCTCGCGTGGCCTGGGTTCGCGCCGTGGTGGGCGGGGCCCCACGCGTCGTGTTCCGCGCTATCCCACCATGTCGTGCGCGCACGGCTGGCTCGGGTCGTCCTTCTTCACCACCGAGTAGCGGCACGTGTCAACGTCCAACACGGCCTCGCAGTCGGCCCCAAAGTTCACCGCTCTGCCCCCGCTGCCGGCCGATGGGAGGAGATGTGGGCGCGGTGCGCGGATAACATTAGCATCGTCGTCATCATCATCGTCGTCATCATCATCATCATCGTCGTCATCCCGTGAGCACATTACCCCTTCTTCTTGGTTCTTTCGGTAAAGTCACGTAGAAAGGAAATAATAAAATAAGATATTATTATAGTATTTTATTATGTTTTATTTTTATTATTTTATTATTTCCCTTCTACGTGACTTTACCGAAAGAACCAAGAAGATGAACCCCTGCAGTCACGAAAGATTTAAACCGCATTACCCCTATCATACAATCTCTGCATTGGCTTCCAATTAATTGTCGGGTTACAATTGAAAATATTGCTGCTAACAAATAAGGGCCTTGAACGTTTTTTTTACACCGTTTTACATTCAACAACGTGCGGCCGGGTGCGGGCGATTGATCGGTCGGGGGCGGATATGCGACGCTGTTCGGAGCGACGTTGTTGGCGGCGTTACGTACATGCTGCAGCAGGAGACGGCCGTCTCCCCGCAGGTGCACTGCATGCAGCCACGCTCTCTCCACTGCTCGCCGGCGAGTCGCGACTCGCCGTTTTCGTCCTTGCACGACCCCTCCTCCAGCACCGGGACTGCCGCGGGCACGGTGACAACAAACAAAAAGAGGAAGACGAACGGGCAACGGTCACCGGTAACATCGACATCGTCACCGTCGTCAACAGTAGAAGCAGCAGCGGCGGCAGCAGCCATGCTCTCTTCACTGCTGGATGAAGGCCCTCCCCACGCCGTCACTACCGTGTTTTGTGTGTATGCGTGTTTGGTTCGTTGTCCTTCGCCCGCACCTCCGATTAGCACGCTTGGCTACGAACGGTGCGAAAGAAGTTCAACATACATACACATCTCGGCACGATGCCACCGACGCGCGAGCTTATTTTATTGCTCCATCTTCGCGGTGGACGTATTTTCGGGCTGGGCGGCTGGGTGGCATCACTTTCTGCGGCAGCCATCGCCATTGTGCATACGAAGGACCCCGCCTGCCATCGTCTCTAATCCTCTCTTTGGCAATGCCGAGGAGCGGACACACCTCCGACAATCTCAGCGTGTCGGCCCCACGGCACTTCGATGCCTCCTCCCCCAATGTAGCGAAGCTTTGTAACTCGTGCGGGGCAGCCCGGTGAAGGGGGAGACGCAGCATCGACAGCTCGTGCCGACGCGCAACATCTACAGGGTAAGACAACGCGGTGGGGTGGGGGGGTGTCCGTGTGTTTTTTGTAATGTTGCTTCTGTCATTCAAGGGAGAGTGGCACTCACCTCCGTCCCGCATGACGATGTCCGCTGAGAGCTGCTGCTGGGTGCAGTAGCCGTGGGTGAGCGCTACCAGGGGCAGCAGGAGCAGCAGCAGATGCGCCATGACCTTCTGTGACACACACAGACAAAGTTCCCCCGTGTAGCCCGCATAGAACGTTGGGGCAAGTTACGTGAACGAGCACCATATTTTAACACTAAAGCAGTCACTGACTCGCAACAACTTGCAATCATAAGTGACAGAGTTAATTTCGGGTAAAATTAATGAAAATGGGGTATGGCGATAGCATAAAAATGAGATGTGATAGAGCAAATCTGAGGTCAGATTTGGAATCAGCACCCTGAAATTAGTCTTAAAACAGCTGCAAAAGTCCAGGCCAGAAAAAAATGTTTTTTTTGTTGACCAGTGTAATACCACGTTCCATGCTGTCCAAAATTGGTTGTTTTCAACTCCTGGTGAAATAAAAGTGCGTTTACTTACGTTGCATTTCAGACCACCCCTAAGTCAAGAGTCAAATGCACGGATGGCGCAGTTTGTTGTTGAACAACTGAACTGTATGAGCTCAATTGTTCTACGTTATCTCTTTTTTGCTTTCGTTCTTTTCGTGACTCTGCAGATGCCACTCTCTCCCACCACCTCCAATTAGTGCGGTTGGCTACGTACGGCGTGAAAGAAGTTCAACGTACGTACATACTCTTGCAAAATTTGACTCAACATGCTTCTCTCGAAGTCTCACCTGGGTTAAACAAAATCAACGCGACGAACACCATCTGTCGACTTCCCCCCCCCATCACAACAGATGTAAGCCACGCAACCTTCCACCGATCGCAATGTGCGTGAGCAGCCCAGCAGACGACCTCACCATGGAGGCGACGTTGCGGACCCGGTCGGGGCGAGAGTCGATGTCCGTGTCGTCCAGCCTCTCACTTTATACCGAACGGCCTGCGGGCTTCCTGCACACGTGTGTACACACCCGCACACCTGCACACGCACCCGCGCACCTGCACACGCTACCGTCATACAAATCAAACTCGCGTGTCATATTATAAATTCAGCGTGCAGGTGAGCGCTATTAGCATACGCGGATGATTACGTATTCGGCTGACACGCTGGGACATTCATATGCGGCTGTTATTTCAAAATACATGATAGATTTAGTGGTGGGGGGCGAGCGGTGGCGCAGCGGTTAGCGCACTGCGCTACACGCACTTTGGCGTGAGTTTGATTTCTGGCCACGGCTAGCACCAGTGGTGATTGTACAAGGGCATTGCAGCAACAGCAGCCATACTCTATCCACTGCTGGATGAAGGATGCAACCCGAACCGTCGTCGTCTCATACAGTCTTGTGCTGTAACAATCCATCCCGCGCCTGTGTACGAGCTGTTCTTTTGTAATCGCTTCATCTCCCACGGCTGTCGTTCCCTGCCCAGGCTCGGAAGGAAGAATCGATCGTCACCGCGCATCTCGCGACTCACTGCGTTCGCTCGTATCGCGAGCGAGAAGAGATGGCATTCATCCACAACTCAACACACTTCTCAATGTCTTCGCCCGTATCTATTTACACGCGTTCATTTCAGTCACCAAAATGGCTTTTGGCATGTAACTTTTTCTTATAACTATTTCGCACGGGGTTATCGTGAGGTTTGTCTCTCGCTCTCTTAATTTCACGACTTGTATTCATGCTGAGCGTATGCATGATTGCTGCTGCTGCTGTGCACAGCCGTCAATACAAATATGATTATTATTTTGCAGGTATATGTCAGCCCCCGTGTCACGCAGGTGGTGGATTGAGGTGCGTGGCCTGCACTGCGCGGCTGGCGGATTAACTGCGCGGGGGGGGGGGGGGCTGTGTGTACCACGCTGGGCTGGGGGTGCGTGGGGGGGGGGCGAGTAAAGCCCCCGAGATGATCGCTAATAATGCCAAGCTGAGATCGCTCTTCGTAGAGCTCCGGCCGTTTGTGTGGCCACCGTCCATAGCCCCCAGGTGCTACAGGCTCCTGCGGGGCGACGTTTTGCGGGACAGCAGAGCGCGGTGACGGATGAAATCCATCGTGGCACTCTCCTGCCGGACTCTTCACGCTCCCCACGTCAAAAGCTGCCCGCGTTCACCAGACGGCGCTGAGCAGCTCTTGGTGAAGTATGGTCAAGCAGACAACCAGCCCCCCCTCATATCCGACACCACGTGGTGAGGCCTTCGTCCAGCAGTAGATTGATACATGGGCTATACATTATTATTGTTGTTGTCGTAATTATGATGGACTATATGCTGCATATATATAAATACGAGTACATATACAGCATGTATTGTAGTGGAGCGTGGTCACAGTGGTTCTCGCTGTGTGCCATCAAGCCGCCCACCTGAGTTCGATTCCCGTCCATGGCTAACGCCAGTGTCGAGAGATATCGGTCCTGGGTTCCCCCTTACCAACCTGCATTGACCAACGTGGTGAAGTATGGTCATGCAACACTCAAAACTGACATGGTCTGGAGAGGTCGTCCACCATTGGATTGACAATGTGCTACAAAACATAATTAATATGAATGTAGAGAACAATTATAACAATGACACAATGCGTTATGAGCGCACTGCGTTGTGAACCTGGCGACCTGAATTCGATTGCGGGCCACGGCTAACATCAGCGGTGAGTAATATCTGAACAGGATTTTTGCACACAGCGTTGGTGTACGGTGCTTTTTTCTGGATTTTTTGCTGTATTTTCTTGGATTTTCTGTTTGCACCTAGTCACATAGTCACTTTAAGATGTTTTCTTGTTCATGTTTTAGTTTTTTGTTTGTTGCGGTTGCACCTGATTCAAGAGCCGAATGGCTCACAGGGCTATACCTAATAAATTAACTTGAACTTGAGGTCCTGGCTCTCACGCCCCCTCCGCCCTCAACCCGCAATTACCAGCGTGGTGAAGTATGGTCAAACAAAACAAAATTTTTAAAACCAAGGTACGGCGTGGGCATGCTTCCATCAACAAGTTTAATTACGATGCCCTATTAATAATCACTGCTCGCAGGGGCTCTACATTATTATCATTGCTGAGTGTAATTTTATAACAGCGGTGTCAGATTCATACGGGTTCGGACAAACTGTGTTGTCGCGCCTCAGGGTGCTTGGGAGATGAGCAACTCGGCACATTGGATGCGGTGACATTGATGGGCGTGACCACGCGGCGGCATTTACAATATTGGTCTTAATTAGTGTGTGGAGACTCACCACCGAGTCGCGCCTCCACGTCCCTCGACTCCACGGTAGCGAGTTTGTGAGCATCGATGGCGATATTGGCACACACACAAAATTTTAGATTGATTTAAAGATTGACAGGGTCTCTGCTCCCGCCACGCCCCGCGTGAAGCCGGGAAAGCCCCGCTGAGCACCCCGCGTGGGCCACAGGATGGCCCTGCCTGGGATAATTTTCATCAAACGCCTTCTTTGTCCTCCGTTACGTATCTTGTGCACCAATATCACGAATGCCACCACCACCGCCACCACCGCTACTACCACCGCCGGCACCACCACAGCCACCGCCGCCAACACGTCCGCGACTACCACCAATCGACAACAGCCGTCATGAGCCACTGAATGGCGGTGACTTCACCACGGCGCTTGTGTGCACTTTAATGCCACGTGAAGTGTCGAATGCTCGCTTGGAGGAGGTCATGGTACAGACCCAGGTGCCATAACTGAGATGACTGGCAGATGCATCATCTGTGCCCCCTGCTGTGCCAACTCGCTGTGTTATATCCGCCCGGCGCTCCGCTCGTTGTTGTGAGCCTCGCTGCTCTGCTACAATCACCACCACTAAACCCACAAGAACCACCACCGCCACCACCACGCACCCCGCAAGCTCTCTAAGCCGCGGGAAGAAGATTAGGCAGCAGAGCGGCTAAATCCACTCCCGTTAATTAGGCTTCGCCTCCCATAATCTGCGTCCCTGGACACTGCCCCGTGACAAACGAACGAGTCGCCGCTCCTGCGCTGAGGGCGAAACCCTCACACCCCAAAACGCGTGCCTCGATCCGTCGCGAGTCAACGCCGCCGGCGTCGGTCGTGGGAGTAAATGCGTTGACGCGCGCGAAGGATGCGACTGGCGAGCCCGCGAGCTCTCTGGGATCGTCAGCATGCCTCCGTCTGACGACTGCCTCCCGCTATTTTTCGCCATCTGCGCGCTGCTGTTCGCGCCCGCGAGTGAGTCTCACCATTGCCGCTCATCTTTCCGCTTCTTCTTCTTCTCCTTACTCCCTCCTCTCTCCTCTCTCCTCCTGCTTTGCAACATCTTCATCCTCGCTTGCTGTGTGTGCTGTTGTTCGGCATGCGTCTCCTCTCGTTAACTGTTTGACAGCCGAAGCCACGGGCTGCTTTTAAGTCATTGACCATTTGGTGGAGCATGCACTGACTTCTTGTGCGTTTACGAGACGTGTTAAAACGTGGTGAAGTATGGTCAAACAACCCCTGTGACCCTCATCCGCTGGTAGATGAACAATAGTGAGGGGGGGGGGGCGCGGCGGTTATTTATTTATTTCATTTAAAAATGTACATTTAATTAGGGCGATGATTATAATATAATTATTCGAAATAGAAAATCGACAGTGGTTCTTTGGACAAACTTTCACTCGCCACAGGAATGTGGACATTCCACCACTGGTTCAGGGCTGCTTGAGTGGGAACAAATTCGACTTTAAACTTGCGTGTTCTATCTAGATTTGTGTGTTCTATGTTGAGCTTCTTTCACACCGTACGAAGCCAACCGTGCTAATTGTAGCGCAGCAACCAGTTGTTCTCCAAAGCATGGCCGCGGGAGACGGCTACGGCTTTGGGAGGCGTTCATCCAGTAGTGGATCGGTCTTGGCTGATGATGAGTAGCCACCAGTGGGGTTCGTTCACTTTCCATCGACTTGAGTCTCACGAACTTAAACCTTTGAGTTACTGAAAACCTGACTTCGTATTTGGATGCCTTCATGAAGTATTCATTAAATCTGAATTCAAACGATTGTAGCCAGATATTTTTTGTTTTATTAAAAGCTCAACAACGTTGTCCCTAAATTTGAGGAGATACGAATTAGATTTTTTTGCATTGATTCTTGTTGTACGCATAGACTCGGCCTATCGATAAGCCACCGTTATGACCCTTCTAGAACACCTGAAATTACACGAGGCCACGAGCGTCTATAATTTTTATATAAAAAAGAAAATATTCATAATTTTTATTTCCACAGTTGTATCCTGATTTTGCTATCGGTCTCATTGCAACGAGATGAATAATCGCAATGCAGTGCAGCTCTTCCTGTTCGAAAATTGTCCGTGGAATCGGATATCACAGAACTACTTCTGAAATCCCTTTAAGTGATCTCTGACTAGAGGCCAGCAGCTTCCTACCACGGAGAGAAAATGTGCATAATCAAATTCAATGGCACGGTTGTGTTTGTGCAATCATGGGTGACCGTGCTGATACCATCAGCTCAACACACTTGAGAACCCGGTTTAATCATAAGGCAGCCTCTGGATTAGAACCGCAGATCTCAGCAGTGCCAGATCAGAGCTCTGACTTCTGACCTCTGAGCCACGTGGCCACCTCGACATCACATCATTATATTGTTGTATAAATGCTTACATTCATCCGGAAACAGCCTGCATGGAACACTGTTCCAGGAATAATTTTGGCATAACGCTTCAATCATCTCAATCTAATGTTGATCCCTTGATACGTATTTGCACCTGCTACGATGATCGACAAATAGGGTACAATAATAGAGAATTATTATAACGAGGCGCACTTTGTATTCTAGCAGTGGCAGTGACCCGGAAGATATCGAGTAAGATGTGAGGCCCTGAGTGTCCCCCATTGGCATGGTTATGGTGGATGCCATTGTTGTGAGTTATTAATCTAATTAACTCAACGACTATTTTGTCCTCTACGCAGCGCAAGCGAACTTCGCTCCATTCTTCCACGAGGGAGGGAACATGGCTTTCACGAGCCTCTCGGAAGACACCGCCGTCGGTAAGGAGCTTCCCAGGGAGACCCGGGGGCCAAATGTCCCGCGGTTTAAGGAAAAAAAAATCACTCAAGTGAAATATCCATCCCGTACGAGATGATGGCTTGCTAACAAACAACCGCAGGAGAAATGCGACCTCACGTAGTTCTTGAGGCAATGCCACGGACATCATTACGTCAGTTGATTAAGGGAGAGAGCGATCGGTGTGGGAGCAGAGTACCGGACAACTACCGATATCGGCTTCACCGATTTCACACTTGACTATAAGAATTTGATCAAAATTGAGAAAAGGGGGCTGAGCCATTTGCAGGGATGCTTTGCCCCCTCTCTCCAAATTATTTCTCCTGACATGAAAACATATTGCTACAATATTGAACAGGATTTGAAAACATATCTTTAGGGTGCTCATTTTGTTCAGCATTTGACACGTGTTTAAACTTTAACTGTGGCCCCAACAACGCGGTGCGCTAACCACTGCACTGCCGCTCGCATAGAACGATCCCCCTTTCGTCTGAACAGACTTTTGGGGCAAGCGCTGTTAGCGAGTGCCACATATGAATGCCGGCAGGGCACACGAGGCAGTGGGTGGCCAGCATCACGCCCGACCGCCTTTGTCTCCCCAGTCGCGATGTTTACACACCGCACCAGGTACTCATTTGAGGCTGAGTCGACCTAGGGGAGGCCCAGGACCGGTTTAGATAATCGTCACTGCTTGCTAGCCGTGAGCAGGAATCGAACCCGGGTCTTTGGGTTCATAGCGCACCACGCTAACCGCTACACTACCGCACACACACGCACACACATGCACGTGCATCCAGGTACCCAGGTGTTCACGCTCAATGGCAGCGACCCAGAGGGCGCGCGGGTGACGTACGGCATGGAGGCGCCCCCGGGGCAGAAGGAGGTCTTCGCGGTGGAGCCGCGATCGGGCAACGTCACCTTGGTGGCACCGCTGGACCGTGAGGTGGGTGTGTGTCTGTGTGTGTGTCTGTGTGTGTGTCTGTGTGTGAGCGGTGGTGCAGCGGTTAGCGCGCTGCGCCACGAACCCGACGACCCGAGTTCACTTTCTCGCTCAGCACAACCAACATCAGCGATGAATATCTCAGCCGGTTCTGGGCCTCCCCTAGGTCGACTCAGCCTTAAACGAGCACCTGCTGCGATGTGTAAACATCTCCACTCGTGAGACAAAGGCAGCCGGGCCACCCCACCCCCTCGTGTGCCACAGTACCGGCCTTCATAGGTGCTCGCGAACAGCACTTGCCCCTACAGTGTGTCACAGGCTCTACCGGGAGGGATCTTTGTATGCGCGCGTTGTGCTCCCCCCTGTCCCCCTGCGCCCAGAGAGTGGACGAGCTGGACGTGATGGTGAGCATCTCCGACGGACTGAACACGGTAAGCGAGCGAGCAAGCGACGTCCTCCTCCACGTGGGTTCGTTTCCTTCCGTAGGCGCTCACCCGCGCCGCCTGTTACACCACAGTGGTTGATGCCTGTAGGGGGAAAAAAAGTTCTACTGGCCGATGAGCGAACCGTATTTTAAGCGTCCGTACACGGGCGAGAGTGGTGCTGTTGACCGCGTGATATCTCCACCCATGTTGTGTTCGCATTGGGGTTTCTGCGGCTGCTTCGGGCTACTGACAAACATCCCAACGTAGGAGCCTACTCAACAACGAAAGCTGTTTTGAGACTCATTGAGGCACTTCTGGATAAACTGCACGACGACGATAACTACTATGACGTGTTCTGACAGGTCGTGGAGAAGGCTCGCGTGTTTGTGACGGACGTTAATGATGAGCCACCTGTGTTTGATGGGATGCCCTACACAGTCACCGTGCCTGAGGTGAGGTCCCCACCTGCTCGCCGAGATACGCTCCTACCCAGCTGTCTGCCTATCTGCCCATCCACCTACCCACCTGCCTATCTCACCACCTACCCTTTGCCTACCTATCCACCCACTTGCCTATCTCACCACCCACCCACCTGCCTACCTATCCACCTACCCACCCACCTACCCATCTCACCACCTACCCACCCACCTGCCTCTATGCCAACCTATCAACCCACCAAAGAAATTTACTACCGACCCACATATATTCATACCTACCCAAGTACCGACTTTACCTGTATTCCTGCCAACCAACCTACCTTCCCACTTACACACCTGCCAACATCTTCCTCGACTCACCCACCTACTTACACTACCTGTCCATTCACAAACCACCTACTTACACACCCATGTACCTGCCTACAATAAGCCACGGCTCTATTATAGAAACAACATTCGGCACATGACATGCCCTGGGTTAACAGGAGACAGCCAGTGCACAAAAGTCCAGAACGCTGCACCGGGAATGACTGCGTCATCACACATCTGCCTCGCCTTGCTCTGTCCTAATAGGATTAGAGCAATATAGGGTACAATAATATCGGATTACCGGGATGCATTCCAGCTGCCGCTCCAAGGCCAGCCGAGCAGCGCTCCCGAAGACACGGAGCGAGCCGCCGGGCTCCGCAAACGCTGCGCGCACTTAACGGCAGGGGAAGAAGTGGGGTGGAGCTGAGCTAGAGAATCGTGAGAAATCGACGGTGGGCTCGTTGACTCGCGGGTTCCCTCTTCCGCCAGGACTGTCCGAGCGGGGCGAGTCTGCTACGAGTCACGGCCACCGACAGAGACGCCGGCTCTGGGGGCAGCATCCTGTACCACCTGCAGGTGTGAGGCCACCAGCCCGTGCCTGGCACCCCCACCGCCGCCACCAGCCACATCGCCACTCACAGCCTCCCCCCACTCCCTGCCGCCAATACTCCCCACCGCAACACCAGCAGTGCCAGCCGCATCCCAGCCGCAGCATTTACATTGGGCACAGAGTTTACATTGAACGAGAGCGCCGTTGTTGTTATTCGCGTAAAACCAGATCAGATCTCGGGCGTCACGATGGCGAGATGTTAACTAGCCCGTCTGGTATACAAGAGGTCGTATGTTCGACCAAGACCCAGACGCCTGGATGTTGGAGGTTGCGGTGTCTCTCTCTCTCCCCGTGGTGGCGTGGATTTTTCTCCGTGTCCTCAGATTTTTCCCTTCACATTTAGAATCGACGTCACGCGTTTGGAGTGTTTTACTGCTGTACAATTCCACGTGACATAATTTGTGGCCAGGTCGAGCGGAATGTGGCCCCTGCCTATTCCATCTTTACCGGATAGAGTGTTTCCCCCTTTCTCTGGCTAGGCTCCGGTGTCCTCCCACTTGTAAAGAAAGAAACACTCATTCATTGGACGACAACACCTTCGTTTTTGATTTGAAGCTTTCGTCACTGCAGGAATCCATACTCTTTGGTTCTTTCGGTAAAGTCACGTGGGTAGAAAATAATAGATCACGACGTTTCGATCGCAACACAAGCAAACCGTCGTCAGGTGAGACCAACACAGCATTTCCCCTGCTGTGTTGCGATCGAAAAGTCGTGATCTATTATTTTCTACCCACGTGACTTTCCCGAAAGAACCACAGAGTATGAACACCTTCGTGATATATTGAGGACCGCATGGGGCTTTGGTGGCGAATTTGGCAGCGGCTCATCTACGTGCGACTTTTGCTGTGGGGGCTCCTCCTCCCGGCGCCTCCGAGTGCGGGCTCGACACGACGTGTACACACACTACAACTACAACAACTACAACTCTAATTATTATTATTAAACGACGCTGCGTCTCTCGCTGCCGTGGCAGGGCGCGCGGGGGCTGTTCGCGGTGGACCGGCACAGCGGCGTCGTGCGCCTGAAGCCGAACGCGTCGCTCGACTACGAGAGGGAGCGCGCCCACACCGTCACCGTCGTGGCGCAGGTGAGGAAGGGGAAGCAGCGGTGGTGTGGGTGGGGTGGGGTGGGGTGGGTGGGGTGGGT
Source organism: Lampetra fluviatilis (assembly GCF_964198595.1). NCBI lineage: Eukaryota > Metazoa > Chordata > Hyperoartia > Petromyzontiformes > Petromyzontidae > Lampetra > Lampetra fluviatilis. The sequence continues at coordinate 2,044,501 of NC_136283.1, forward strand.
GGGGTAGGTGGGGTGGGTGGGGTGGGTTGTGTGGGTGGTGTGGGGTGGGTGGTGTGGGTAGGGTGGGGTGGGTGGTGTAGGTGGTGTTGGTGGTGTGGGTGGGTGTCAGGGCGGGGCGGCTTGGGTGGGCGCCACTGGACTCGTCAATTATTCCGGCGACAATCGTTCGACTCGCGAGCTTCTTCACCTCCAAATCCGCCCGCAGTGGTCGGCGTTACGCGGGGCCCCAGTGTGGCCGTGATCGTCCTGGTTGACAGTAAGTTAGCAGAGACACACCAGTAAGTTAGCAGTGTACCTCTGGTGGTCACCCCTTGCGTTGTCTTCGTTACTTCTCTCTCTCCCCCGTGCGCGTGTCTCTTGCCACCGCTGCAGCCGCACGCGCAAAAAAAAGACAAAGGCAAAGATCCCCGTATAGCCTGTAACAGACTGTAGGGGCAAGAGCTGTTAGCGAGTAGCACCTATGAAGGCCGGCATGGCACACGAGGTGGTGTGTGGCCAACACCACGCCTGGCCGCCTTTGTCTCCCCAGTGGCGATGTTTACACATCACACCAGGTACTTATTTGAGACTGAATCGACCTAGGGGAGGCCCAGGACCGGGTCAGATAATCGTCACTGGTGTTGGCCGTGAGCTGGAATAGAACTCGGGTCGCCAGGTTCGTAGCATAGCGCGCTAACCACTACACTACCGCTCTTCCCAACGCACTGTGCCTCGCTCTCTCGCTCGGAGCCGCACGCACACACGAGGAGCTCCCAACAGCCGAGGATGCCATGAGCACAGTTGGCGACGTACGGTGCGAAAGAAGTTCGACATACACACGTGACATCAAGACACAGGAATGACCTGCACTGAAGTGTGCTTTCAACAGCTCTGACCTGCCTTTACATTCGTGAACATCCGACAACTCTGCTCCCGTGGTGGTGGGCAGCAGAGTCCAGAGCAAGCTGTACCGTACACATCTTTTGCATCCCGCCTTCACCGACTGGCGTTGAACAGCGTGGGTGAAGTATGGTCAATGAAACCCCTATCGACCCCGCACCTCGTGGCAGGAGGCCCCCCCCCCGCCCGACCAGCGGTATATCCCACACAGGGGCTGTGTGTGATTACTCCGCACCAACCGAGTCTGGAACGTCGCGGTGCTCGGGACGGCTGGGAGAAATTGAGCCGTGCGCAGAACGTGAAACGCCGTTCCCGTCTCCTACTCTCTCCTCCCCTGCGATCACGACACCGACGCCAAAGCAAATCTCTCCCTCGCCCGTCCACCCGCCTCCGTCCCCCCCCCTCCCGATCGCTTGCGCGGCGCAGGACGGCGGCGGGTGGCTGCGCGAGGCGTTCGTGGTGTTCTCGGCGTCGGCGCTCGTCACGGTGGGCGTGAGCGACGTGCAGGACACGCCGCCCGCCTTCGTCGGCGTGCCCTACCACGCGGTGGTGTACGAGGACACCCCCTCCGTGAGTAGCCGCGGTGTCGCCGACAACGCCGCCACCACCACTGCCGCCGCCACAACCACTACCGCCACCACCAAAACCACCACAAACGCCTCCACCGCCACCAACACAACCGTCCCATCACCACCACCACCGCCATGACCACCGCCACCACCACAACTGCCACCAGCGCCACCACCATCGCTACTGTCAAAAATGTCGCCGGTCCTCACCAACAGCACCCTCACAACCAGCACCACAACCATCACTACCACAACCATCACCACCACAACCACCACAACCACTAACAAAAGACAAAGACAAAAATCCCACCCCTTATAGCCTTCACAGACTGTTGGGGCAAGTGCTGTTAGCCAGCACCTATTTTCTACTATTTTGTAAGGCCCACTGAGCCATTAGCTTCTTTTTCAGAAACGACCTCGTCACAAATGATAGCTCAACGAAGTATCACGAGGAAATGTTCAGCAGCCAAATACTCTAAACGCCTGATGTTGATACCAAATGCGGAGAGAAAAACCGGAGGAGAAACCCGGAGAAAAATTCCACGCAAACTCCAAGTATACAGGCACCTTTCGATTTAAAGCTTTCGTGACTGCAGGGATTCATCTTCTTGGTTCTTTCGGTAAAGTCACGTAGAATGGAAATAATAAAATAATAAAAATAAAACATAATAAAATATTTTATTATGTTTTATTTTTATTATAATAATAAAATAATAAAAATTAAACATAATAAAATATTTAATTGTATTATGTTTTATTTTTATAATTTTATTATTTCCATTCTACGTGACTTTACCGAAAGAACCAAGCAGATATACAGGCACCGTCATCGTCGGGATCGAACCCACGACGTTTTGTCGACCAGGCGAGGTAGTCAACATCTCGCCGCCACGGCAGCGGTCTCCGTGGCCCGGCCGTAGCTCGCGCAACTCCGTCTCGGACCCCTCGTGCCGTCCCGTCCGTCGCGCGCAGGGAGCGGACATCTTCACGGTGGTGGCGTATGACGGGGACCAGGCGATCCCCAACCCCATTCGCTACTCCGTCGTCAACGGTACCCAGGACAGCGTCGCCGCTCTCTCAACAAAAACAAAGCCGGGCTCGGGTCCAAAAAGTAAAATGTAGAGGCGCAGGCCTGCAACTTCTTGCTCGCGCCCAAGCTGGTGGCAACGCCTTGACGAGAGGGAGCTCTCAAGATCCCTCAAGTCTAGAGAGGGTATTTGGCCTACTCTTTCATGCTGGTCAGATGACTTTGAAGAGGTGGGGGGTGCCCACTGTTTACCCCACCACACGTGACCTGCATCTACTCAAGCACATCAGAGATCCAGACCGTCTTCAGTGGCAATAAAGCCCTGCATACAAACAAATATCCCCCATATAGCCTTAACAGACTGTAGGGGCAAGTGCTGTTAAGCCCTGCATACACACACACAAACACACACACATATCTGTGAATAATAATCATAATCCTCCTCATCTGTGAATAATAATCACAATCTTCCTCGCTGCAGGTAGCAATGGACTGTTCCTGATCAACGAAACTACCGGAGCCATCACCGTGCCTGACGTGACGAGATTAAACGAAGACTCGTATCAGCTCTTCGTCCAGGTATTTTATCCAGTACCTCCCCCTATCCCCCTGGCTCCAGTGCCCCTGCAGCGAGTGGCTGCGCCGTGACGATGCTGCCTTTAACCCAAGTCATTGTGTACGCACACACACACACACACGATGACGCTACAACGCTATTGTGACGCAATCCGCTCGCCGCTCGGGCCGCGCAGGCGGACGAGGTCGGAGCGTCTCCGCTGGGCCGCTCCGGCGCGCTGGCCGGCGTCGCGGTGACCGTGGTGGACGTGAACGACCACAGCCCCGTGTTCAGCGGCCCCGCGGGCCCGCAGCACGTGTTCCGCACGAGCGTCCGGGAGAACCCGCCGCTCGGAGAGGTCATCCGCGGACTCAACATCACCGTGTCCGACGGGGACAAGGTGGGCGCACGGCCTGGGGCAGGAAGCTAATCGATTTTTTGTTATCGGTCCGTCGGTTAAATCGATTCTATAATTCGATCCAACGCCCCCCCCCCCCCAAAATGCCCACGTGACCCCGCCTCCTTACACTAACCACGGCGCCACCGTTCCTCCACCGTAATTAATCGCTTCTTGCCATCCACTTAACCGTTTCACATTTTGATGACGTACGTGTACGTCATCAGTTTTATATAAAATAAAATAATTGTATCAGTGTCGAGGCTCCCGCAAGACCATATATGGGATAGCGTTTAGCACAGTTTGGCACCAGCTATCGTAGAGTGCGGTCGTGTCACTACAGTTCTCCGCGGTGAGTACAATGTCTTTAAAAACAACGGCTCTACGCCTCCCTAAAGAAAATTTCCGCTGAGCCACTTGCGCATTCCGAGATTCGACGGTGAACGGCACACCCACCCTGCTACACCTAGCAGTCGCCTAGCAACGAGACAGAATTAACCCGCCTACGAGATCTCGCCGCGGGCTGCCGAGTTCTTTCCAGACGACCCCTCCACGACTGCGATATTGCGCACTGGCGCACGTGCTCACGCGCGCTTCCGTGTCGGCGTCGTCCGTGCGTGTGCCACGGCGCGGCGCACGCAGGGCGCCAACGCCAAGTTCCGTCTGCGCGTGCTGGGCGCCGGCGCCGCCCTCCGCGTCGTTCCGGGCACCGTCCTCAACGAGGCCCACGTGGCGCTCGTGGTCACCAACTCGGCGGCATTCGACTACGAGCGGACGCGCAGCATCCGCTGCCAGGTGCGGGTCACGGGGTCAACGACAACAGTTGCAGGGAGGGGTTCAATGGGTCAGGGGTTCAATGGGTCAGGGGTTCAATGGGTCAGGGGTCAAGTTGGTCAGAGGTTCAATGAGTCAGGAGTTCCATGGGTCAGATTCAATGGGTCAGGGGTTCAATGGATCAGGGGTTCAATGGGTCAGGGGTTCAATGGGTCAGGGGTTCAATGGGTCGGGGGTTCAACTTGTCAGAGGTTGAATCAGACGGGGGTCAGAGACACCGAGACGGCGATAATGAAAATTCCTCCAAATGTACGGAGACGAACATCGCCAGATTTTCAAGCGCGTTGCGCTAATCGCTGCGCCACCACTTCCTCATCATCGTTGTCATCATCAAATATTAACATCTTATAATTTAACAACCCTTCGTCGATCCACTGCTGGTAACGAAGGGGGGCGCCGAGGACCGGTTCAGGTATCACTCGCCGCTAATGCCAGCCATGAACTGGGAGTCCTAAATCATTCAGGCCGCCGGGTTCGTAGCGTGTTGCGCTAGGCATTGCACCCGAGCGCAAGCACGTGTCATTTCAATTTTAAAATCTCCAACCGACCGGACAGATCGTGGCGGAGGAGATGGAGACGGTGGAGCGCCGCTCGTCGGCCGTGGAGATCAACATCGACCTCGTGGACATCAACGACAACGTCCCGAGCTTCTCGCGGGACCACTACGTGGCCAAGATTCGGGAGAACTCGCCCGGAGGGTCAATCGTCACCACAGTGCAGGCACGAGAGCTCGTAGCGCCCACTTACCCGACTTGTACACCTGGAGAACCTCCGAATGAAGGCATTGCGCCAACATCAAGTCATCGTTGTTTTCACAATATTCGTCAAGCCATCGTGTATCCCCTGCCGAATGAATGTCTCCCCATGCTACAACTGTAAGTTATCATCATCATAGTTATCATTGGTCAGTCTCTATCCCTTGCCAGGTTAAGTCCTCCCATTGTCATCACCATAGGCCATCATCATCCATTGTCTATCACCGCCATAGGTCATCGTCATAATGATTATTCTCAATAATTGTACCAACTACTGGATGAAGACATCCTCAGGCCATCACCATCGATCAGCATCGTCATCATAAGCCATGGCCTCTCCACTGCTGGATGAAAGCTTCCCCCCATCCTGTCAAGTACATGGCCATTTCAATAAAATTATGTTTGCCGTCCATCGACATTGGACAAGTGTGGTCGGTGGATTACACAGAAATGGAGCCATCACGTGAACGAGGTCACACCCTCAGGTCGATAATCTGTCTGCATAAGGCAGTACAGCAAGTCGGATTTCACCAGGCATGTCCCGTGTAGGGTGGGGGGGTTCAGTGTTATCCCTTCGTGTCCATGGGTTTTCTCCACACTGGATACCTGGGCACGATGGCGGTTAACTCACAACGCAATCTCTCTCTCTGTCCTGTTCGCTCTCTCTGTGATCACCGGCCCGCCTACCCCGCCGTGCAGGCTGTGGACCCGGACTCCGGCAAGTTCGGCAAGATACGATACACGCTGGCGGGCGAGGGGGCCGACATGTGAGTCGCGATGTATTCTCGCAACTCCCCTGCCACGGGAAAAAAACGACAGCTCACAATGCTTATCTTGAATTGTATTCACGGAGCGCCTAAGCTCACGGCGCTTTACGTAGCTTAAAAGTGGTGACACAAAGGGAGTGATTCAGATGGCAAGGGGCATGCAAGGGCCGAGGGATGAGTGACCTTAACAGAGGGCACGTGGGGGTCACGAAAGTTCGGGGGAGGGACGGGACGGAGTGGAGGGGTGAGGGGAGGGAAGCGGAAGGGAATGGGCGATAAAGGAGACGTGTAGCTTCAGGGGAGAGCTGCGTGTAAACGCGTCGTCTCGAGTGGCGTTACATTATTAGTATTATCATCACGATGCAACTCAATACATTTTTGACTTTTAATGCCCTGGGGGGAGATTTACAGGTTTCTTGGGAGCAGATTTGGCTAGCCATTAAACAAAGATGGTCACTGCATTGCTGATATTCAGATGCACTTATGCGCCCGTCTGGAGTGCTCTTCTGGAGCTGTGTACTTTAAGAGCATCTAGATTGAAAACTCATTTCCTTAGAACTGATTTTTGTGTTTAGTTTGTTTTCCTATCCCCATACGTCCAAGGAGGACGGTTGACTTTGTAAGGTGCGAAATAAGCCCAACATAATATATACGCACACACATTCAAAGTCGAAACCAACCGGTAGCGAGGCGGCAAGCTGGGCTCTCTCGGTGAACGTTGCCCTGATCCCCCTCAAACCCCCGGGGGGGTTCGACGGTTCACCGCGGGTTGCCGCTCCCATATATTCGGATGAATGTTCATTAATGCGGTCTCAGTGTCTCTGACCCCTGACCCATTGAACCCCTGAACCATTGACCCCTGACCCATTAAACCCTTGACCCATATAAACCCTGAACCATTGAACTCCTGACCCATGGAACCCCTGACCCATTGACCCCTGAACCATGAAACCCTTGACCCATATAAACCCTGAACCATTGAACCCCTGAACAATTGAACCCTTGCCCCACTGAACCCCTCACCCCACCGCACCCCTCGGCAGGTTCCTGATCCACCCGAGCAAGGGCGTGCTGTACACGCAGCCGTGGGCCGAGCTGGACGCGGAGACGCAGACGCGCCACCACCTGGCGGTGCGCGCCGAGGACGGCGGCGGCCTGTTCGGCATCGCCGAGGTCCTCGTGGCGGTCACCGACGTCAACGAGCACCCGCCGGCGTTCAGCGACAGCGTGCTGGAGGAGGTGATGGTCATCGGCAGGGCGCTGCACATCCTGGTGAGCGACGCGACGGGGCGCCGCGGGTCGTCGCGACGAGAGAGTTGAGCTGTAACAAAACAAAAAATTTGCCAGACTAACGCCCCGCCAGGTCTCGCTGATCCCTTGCGTATCTCACCGACTTCAGCGACAAAAAACATATTTTTTTCACTCGAACCTCGAAACGAACGTCTCTTGGTGGCCGTGCGCAGGCGACGGACGGCGACGCGGAGGCTCCCAACAACGTGGTGCGCTACTCGCTGGAGCGCGCCGAGCCGCTCGACGTCTTCGAGCTGGACACGGCGTCCGGCGAACTGCGCCTGCGGCCGTCCATCCGCTCGCTGGCCGCGCTGCGCAACCTGACGCACCGGCGCGACTGCCGCTGGTCGCTGCTGGTGCAGGCGAAGGACGGCGGCACGCCGGCCTTCAGCAGCACCGCCGTGCTGCGCCTCGACATCACCGAGGAGGTGAGGATGTGTGCGCGTGTGCGCGCGTGCAACGTTCAGCGTGTTGCCCTGGGGACCCGAGTTTGATTCCCGCCCACGGCCGACACCGGTGACGATTATCTGAATCGGTCCTGGGTCTCCCCTCCAATGAGGAATGTGCAAAGATTGCCAATAGGGAGATAAAGGCGGCCGTGCGTGGTGCTGATCACCCACCCCTCGTGTGCCGTGCCGGCCTTCATAGGTGCTCGCAAACAGCGCTTGCCCCAACAGCCTGTTACAGGCTACGCGGGGGATCTTCGTCTGTGCGTGTGCGATGGCACGGTACGCTGTCAGCTCGCTGTGCCACGGATGGATGCGGCGACCGTACTTGTTCGTGCTGCTCACTGTGGGTTGATGAAGGCAGGGAATATAGCAGTGGTGCATAAGCACAGTTAACAATGCAAGCTCAAAACCATTCGTCAACAACAACAACAACATTGCCTTAAAACAAAAACAAATCTGCGATTTTTCAGGCAATGGCCATTCACCATAGCACATTGTGTTCTTTGCGCGTGCAACACACACAAACACACGCGTGTGTTGAACTTCTTTCGCACCGTACGTAGCGAACCGTGCTCATCGGAGGTGCACACATACATTCAAGATCCCGATCTTAATTTGCATCAGCACTCTCTACGTCACGTGGGACGTTCAGCAATCATCGGACGCGTGCAGCGTGCAAGGACCACACGGTGTGCTCTGAAGAAGATCTCATTGCCTGAAACTTCAATGATTGTTTTATCTTGATTTCATCTTTTAAAGCCACAGTGTTGCTGACGAGTGCGTAAAGTCGCTTGAAGTTCGGTCAAATAACCCCGCATCCGTAACCAAACCCAGCACAAGGCGGGGGGAGAAGGGGCGGGGGGGGGGATGAGGAGGGGAGGGGGATGAGGAGGCCCTCATCCAGCAGTGGAGTAACAGAAACGCGTGCCGCGCACGTACAAAGTCCGGGACTCTGTAACACGTGGCGCCGGGGACACCACGAACCCCTCGCAGATCAAGGAGCGGGTCCTCACGTACGTGCTGGGCCTAAAGCACCGGCCCTGGGCTCTCGTCGCCATCTGCATGGGCAGCGCCACCGCGCTGGTGGCCGTGACGGCGCTGATCTCCGGCGCCACGTACTGGCGCAGCGTCAAGCGCTCGCGCGTTCACCCGGCGGGGCGCAAGCGGGTGGTCGTCATCAGGAGGAGGAGGATGAGCGGGCAGACGACCTCACGAGACGGCGCGCAGACACCGCCGCCGGAGCCACCCGCGCCGCCGTCGTCGCCGCCGTAGGAGTCGCGACAGTTGGACGTGACCCTCCTCCGTACCTCCCTCCAGCCAGCAAACCTTTTTTTTCGTCTTCTTCTTCTTCTAACACAGGATGAAATCCGCCCCGATCGTCGCGACGCACTGCGTCTCGTCGAGGTTGTGCCGATTCGCTTCGGTTGAAGTGAAAATGCGGTCCTTGCACGCTGCACGCGCCTGATGATTGCTCGGCGTCCCACGTGACGCGGGAGAGTGCTGATGCGATTCGAGGTAGAGGATCTTGTGTGTGCACGTGTTCCACGCGATGTCGGGAGCTCGTATTCAAAGTACGAGGCATTGGGTGTGTATTGATGCGTGTTTCACGCCGCAGAGCACTGACGCAAATTAACATAATAGGCGACGTTTCGGGCAACGGCCCTTCTTCACAGCGCACAGAGAGGCCAAAGAGCCGGAGTAACTCTGCCTCTCTTTAAGGCCGTGTTATTGACGAATGTGTTGAGTTTTGTAGTCGTTAATGTTGCAGGTGCTTCTATGGCAATGCAGATGCATTACCACGTGATTTGTTTCAAATTAAGATAGAGATCGTGGATGTGTGTGTGTGGGGAGCGGTCGTGTAGCGGTTAGCGCGCTGCGCTACGAACCCGGCGACCCGGGTTCGATTCCCGCTCACGGCCAACACCAGTGACGATTATATCTGAACCGGTCCTGGGCCTCCCCTAGGTCGACTCAGCCTCAAACGAGTTCCTGGTGGTGTAAAAACATCGCCACTGGGGATACAAAGGCTGCCGGGTGTGGTGCTAGCCACTCCACCCCCTGATGTGCCGTGCCGGCCTCAATAGGTGCTCGCTAAAACATCACTTACCCTAACAGTCTGTTCAAGGCTACACGTGGGATCTTTGTCAGGCAGAGAGATCGTGTGTACATGTGATCTTCATGGCGGTGCCCCAGGGTACCCAAATAATACTAAATGGCCGAGGCAATTAAATGTTATTTCTGGGACACTTTGTTTCCAGGGGTGAACTTCACTCCGCGACTGGGGTACCAATCAATCCAAAATCGGTGCCACTCCGCGATGTCGGAACGCCAAACATTAGCGTAACAAAATCTGTGATCGAAAATTTCAACCTTGAATAGTGCATCGTGTACAGCTCGTCGAGATGAGTCGATTGCCGCATCGCCGACCATAAACAGACTAAATACGACTGCGTCACGGACATCGTTCGAGAGCCGGGGCACAATGGTTCCCCGGGGTACCGCCATAAGGTTCATATCACGTGGTACATGATGAGGCATCACCAGGCGCGACTTAACATTGAGATTCTAACCGAGGTGAATTGGGAGACTCGGTGAGACGCGTGCGCCGTGGAAGTTGGTCGGTGGGAGTGGCACGTGGCAACCGCAAACTTTATTAGTATTGTTCACGATGTCTTGTCTTGCCTTCAGTCACGAGACAATTAGACTCCAGGCAGCTTCCCGAATGTCACACCCCCACGGATGGCGGCACAAATAGCTGACAATGAATTACACATCGTCCATTTCATCCGCCCACTCTACAATACTCTGAACAATGACTCTACCCGTTTGTAACAATTTAAACCTCCTATAACTTTCGGGGCAAATATTTGTTCGTAGGTTATTACGTTTCCCCGGTGATATCCGTCCTCGTGCATGGGCTCGTGACGATCAATTGATCGAATTATATTAATCAATTGATCGACTTTGATCAATTGATTGACTGATATTGTTCATTTCATCAATTGATCGACTTTGATCAATTGATCTACTTAAAAAAAATCAATAGATCAACTGATATTGTTGAATTGATCGAATTTGATCAATTGATCGACTGAAATTGTTCGATTGATCGACGTTGATCAATTGCTCGTGTTTGATCAATTGATCGACTGATATTGTTTTGTACGCACGGATGGCACGTGCGTAAGAATCTAGATGTTAGAACAGCGCGGCGTAGGGCACACTAACATAGAGCGCCCTTCACAACAACTTTGTCATGGAGCGTGTAAACACAACGCTGCGTCAATACAATTCGAACAATTTGAGATGCACAGCATCGTCGTGAGGATACGCAGCTCAACATACATGAAAGGGATAAGCGCATGATGATGAGCCAGAGCGATGAGAATAGGAGAAAAACGATACCATATGGGGGTAGAGCCAAGCCCAAGCCGTACGGACGAAGCACAAATGCCATAGCCGGGCTCAAGTGACTGCTGTGTTATGGAGGGAAATCCCACACGTTGTTCTTGTTGTGTAAATGCAGTTGTTTTTAAATAATGTAATTATTATGTAAATATGCACGTTTCAGGTTCACGTGTTGCTGAAACAAAGTTGTAGGGTGTTTTTTTTTATATTAGAGTTATTGTTGTTGTTGTTGTCATCATTTCTGGCGTTAATGAACGTGTTCAAATAATCTCGTTATAGTTTGTAAGGTGGAACTTTAGAACCCATGTAATATTGTACACGAACTGTATAGTACAAACTGTACACTCTATACAGTAGGCACTGTACGCGATCTACAGTGCACATATACTGTACGTAATCTACAGTATGTGTGCACTGTATATGATCTACAAGTGAGGGTTGTGCTGGAGAGATAAACACTTGATCATTCAAGCCGGGTCTATCCGGGTCGGCACACCACATCGAGTATACCAGTGACATCACGTATAACTCGCGACACAGGCACTCCTCTACTTGCAAACATTCGACTTACGAACTTTCGCAGATGCGAACAAATATGTCCGTATGGCCAGTTTCTTGTTCGGACCGAGAGTCGTAAGTTCAACCGCCGTGCAATAGATTGCGGTGGTGGTGGCATCTACATCTGTAGAAAGTGAAGAACCAGTGGCATCTACGTCAGCAGAACATGAAGATCTAGTGGCATCTATATTTTCAGAACATGAAGAACCAGTGGCATCTACATCTGTAGAACGTGAAGAACTAGTGGCATCTACATCTGCAGAACATGAAAAAGAAGTGTCATCTACATCTTCAGAACGTGAAGGATCCAGTGGCATCTACATCTTCAGAACGTGAAGAACCAGTGGCATCTACATCTTCAGAACGTGAAGAACCAGTGGCATCTACATCTGCAGAATGTGAAGAACCAGGTGGCATCTACATCTGTGGAACATGAAGAACCAGGTGGCATCTACATCTTCAGAACGTGAAGAACCAGTGGCATCTACATCTTCAGAACGTGAAGAACCAGTGGCATCTACATCTGCAGAATGTGAAGAACCAGGTGGCATCTACATCTGTGGAACATGAAGAACCAGTGGCATCTACATCTACAGGAGATTATACAACATTTAAAGCCATTCCCCGTGTTTAGTGTACACGCTGTACAACACGTTTGGAATCGACGAGAGTAAAGTTGAACTTACGAACAAACCTACTTACGAACAAACCTACTTACGAACAGACTTGTAGAACCTAACTCGTTCGTGAGTAGAGGAGTCACATATATAAAACTAACCCATGCTAACTAGCTTCATTGGAACACTTAACTCATCGTAGCTTCCCTCAAAACACTTCATCCACGCGGGATTTGCGTTCTTGCAGCATCTCCCCACGGAGGACCGAATCTCACTCAGTCAACTTTTTTATCCACTCAATCCGCCAACTCTCAACTGAAGCATATACTGTCTGCAAAACGCGATTTCTTGGCTATCAATTAGTGCTTTTCTTCTTCCGGGACACCCCTCAAATATATAAAAGACTAACGTTTCGAGCAATGGCCCTTTTGCAGAGCAGAGCTTTTTTCCCTGTAAGGAGGTGTCAATGGTGGCGAGATGTTAACTACCTCGCCAGGTATACAGGGGTCGTGGGTTTGACCCTGATCCTGACAGCTGCTGTGTATTTTGAAGTTTGCATGTCCTCTCTCTCCGTGGTCACGTGGATTTTTCTCCGGGTCCTCCGGTGTCCCCCTCCACATTTAGAATCGACATCGCGCGTTTAGAATATTTGGCTGCTCCAAATGTCCACGTGACGGTGAGCCATCATTTGTGATAGCGAGGTCACTTCTGAAAAAGAGCTACGTGGCTCAGTAAGGCCTTGGGTAAAATAACAAAATAATAGTTTAGTTTCGTGACGAATGTGGGAGTGTTTGCCTCTCAATTTGTTGCTTTAACAAAGTCAGAAAACACTTTGAGGGGCTGCTCTGCCGGATGCAGCACGCTCTGCTTAACATTTTATGGAGCTGAAAAAAACAACCCACAAATTAATCTTGTGAACGAGGGCCATTACCCATAAAATGTTATCCCTTATAAGCCCACGGCAGTGACCGCGTCCACGTTCATCGTTGTAATTGTTCCGCTTGTTTACTGGGGAACCCCCCACGGATGTTTAAAGACTATTTATTATTTCAGTAGCATCCTGCAACGTTTTTTTTACGCTATAAGAGGTGTGCGGTGTTGCTGCTGCTCCTGCTTTTGCTGATGTGTAGTCCACGTTGAGTAATTCGCTCGTATAATTTTCAGCAATGGGGATGTTTGTCCAATCGCAGCGTTGCACTGTATGATATTTTCTTGAGATTTTCGCGCACGAAATCTTTACCTTTTCAAGATGGTTTGAGTTGTCGAGTAGATATCGACTCCCGGTTCGTCCCAAACCATCGGCTCGAGTCGCACGGGAACTCACGCCGCGACTCGCCGCTGCTGTCGGGGTCTCGGAAGAAATAAAAACAAATCAACATCGTGGCATTTTGGTACCCGAATGAAAACCAACTCCCATTTGTCCACAATTTAACGTTTCGCTGAGTGCAACATAGGAGCCGTCCATAAATGACGTCACGCACCTAGGGGGGGGGGGGTTGGGGTCAGACATTTGTGACGATGTGGGACGGGGGGGGGTTTGAGAAATGTGACGTCACATCAAAATGCGCAACTTTAAATAATTATAGACAACACGTTCTACTTAATTAATAAGACTTTTTAATAAATGTTTTCTCCGACAACATCAGAGTGCAGCGCCACATTAAATACGCACTACAATGACAATAGTTTAAAGCGATTTGAAGCATGTTTTATTTTCAAAATGGAAATATGTTTTTTTTTTGGGGGGGGGGGGGCAGAGCTTTGTGACGTCATATTTTAGGGGGGGGGGTCTGACTTTTGTGACGCCGTCCAAAATCGCGTGACGTCATTTATGGACGGCCCCATAGCAGCATCGCGCACACAGACCACGGACACACAAAGAGCTATCGTGCAGCCGTAAAGATTGCCGCTGGGTGAGTGGTGTTAGCGAGCACCTATTAAGTAGTTCATGAATTCCGGCACGGCGCACGAAGAAAGTGGTGTGGCGCACACTACTCCCTGCCGCCTTTGTCTCCCCCATCGTGCTCATGTCCACTCACCATTACCAGGTGCGCGTCTAAGGGTGAATCAACCCAAACGGAGACCCAGGATCGGCTCGGATATCACTCACCACCGATGTGGCCGGGAATCGAACTTCGGTGGTGGCGTGAACCGACCTCTCACACGCGCGCGCCCACACACGCCAACATGAACACACAACGAAGACAAAGATCCCCCATATAGCCTTCACAGACTGTAGAGACAAGCGCTTAATGGACACACACGTTGCCCATCTCACATAAGCTATTCACCAGAGCAGCAGTGATTACTGGTTTAAATATATAATTGGAAAAAAGCAGATGTTAATAGCTCAGCTTATTGGAGAGTATATTGAGTACTTCTAGATTTGAAGCTTTCGTGACTGCAAGGAATCATCTTCTTAGGTTTTTTCGGTAAAGTCACGTAGGTAAAACATCAAAATGAATGAAAATAAAATAAAATAAAAAATCACGACGTTTCGGAGGCAACACAAGTCTCCGTCATCAGGTGGGACCGTCACAGCCAGATTAGCTGCATCAAGTGAGGCAATGATTCAAGATGTAATCCCTTAAAAGCGAGTTGAGGGGGGGAGGAGAGGGAGGGGGGAGCTCATCAGACTATGGTAGCCAATGAATGGAACGTATCGGGAGGGAGGGGGGGCGAGTAGTTTATACCTAGTTTTTTCACATCGGTTTATTGTATGGTAGTAGGGTAGAAGCAGTTCTTTAGCGTCAACATGCTAAATTCCTCTGCTGATATGTAAACTCCTTTGTCAAGGCACTCTGCTCCTCTCACCCAGCTTAAAATACGCTGCCAAGCTCAGCAGTGTTCATTAGGACGCTGTCTTTCCGACAGCTCTGTTCTTCACCTGAGGATGGCTGCTTGTGTTGTGGCCGAAACGTCGTGAGAATTGTATTATTTTATTATTTCCCTTCTACGTGACTTTACCGAAAGATCCAAGAATAAGATTTTAAGCACTTTGAAATGATAATAAAAATTGAGCAGAGGCGCAGTGGTTAGCGCACTGCACTGTGGACTCTTCAAACTGACTTTGTTCAATTCTCGATCACGGCTGACATCAGTGGCGAGTGATACCTCAACCGGTGCTGGGACCCTTCACACGCTGACCAGCGTGGTGAAGTATGGTCAAACAACCCCCAAGACCGACACGGCGAGGGGAGGACTTCACTCAGCAGTAGATTGCCAAGAAGAGCTGTGAATTAAATACTAATTTAAGAACGAAACATTGGACAAGTGTCATCACAATCGGCACTTGTTCGTCTTTGATGTTTAATGTATCTTGATGTTTAGTTCATCATTTAACTAAGTCCATAATATTTGTTGTGCAGTACTCTTACGCTATGTATCTACATATATTACGACAATGTTACATCCCACTTTGTCAATCCACTGCTGGATGAAGGCTTCTCTTGCTTTGTGCGTCAGTCGTCACGTGGTTGGACCATGCACCACCGCGCTGATCGGTGCGGATTGGTGATAGAAAAGGGTCCAGCATCCGAATCGGATATCACTCACCAATGAAGTCTGCCGTGACCAAGAATGCAACTCGCGTCGCCGGCTTTCTCTCTACAGACCCGACAACCATAGCGTCACCCACCCGCCCCCTCGATGAACTCATCAAAAACATGCGGATTGGGCCAGGCATTCAAAACGGGAACCTTCTTAAAATAAACTGGGGAAAAAGTATTGTGACTCAGTTGAGGCTTCCCTCCTGGGTAAACAAAACATAATCACAAAGAGGATTGCTGTTGCGTATAAGCCTCCTCATTCAGTAGCCAGCAACTCCAATCACTAATGCAGCTGTTTGTTTTAAGAGCATTGCTCGGTGTTCTGAAAGAGAGAACAGACTGCGCTGGGATTAGGGCTTGATCTGTGAGAACGTCTTCTGTAGAGAGCTGCCCCATGCAATGACGTGTCGTCCTACTATGCGCAGGATCAAAGTTGTGGGGGGGTTTATTTACGTAAAACTACTTTTGTCTAAATACATTTCACTCGAGCTCAACGGCGTCTAGTCCTGAGATGAATACATTCCCTTTGTGGACCTCTCGCAGTCTCACATCACCCCGTGTTAAAATAACGACCCCGCGGAAGGTGACATCACAGAACTACCGCTGAATGTCGGTAGCGTCGCTGCTGCAGCGGACTCGACGTGTTACACAGAAGCTGTCTGTGTAAGCCTCACAGGCTTTGTATAGAATCTTCACACCGGCGTCATGATACAGTGGGTGGAGCGGTGGCGCATTGGTTAGCGCACTGGACCCTGTGAGCTGAGTTCACTTCCCGGCCACGGCTAACATCCGCAGCGAGTGATATCTGAACCGATTCTGGGCCACACCCACCTCCCATCCCACTTCACGAATCTGCACTGATCAGAGTGGTGAAGTATGGCCCAACGACCCCCACGGCCTACGCGGTGTTCTAGAGCCCTTCGTCCAGCTGTGAATTGACAACGGGTCGTCAACTAAACCCAAGTCGAGTACTGCCGGTGTGTTTACAAGCCAATTCTGAAGCACTTATATGGGACGACAGACTCACACGTGGCAGCCGAGCGGATTTTATTGGCGAACAGCCACGACAAAGTTTGGCAATCGTGGCATTGTTCGCACCATTAACGACCGCAGCTCATCAGATTCAGTTTTTTTGCGACTGCTAACCCAAACTAAAAACAAAACCACCGCCACTCGTTGCTCCATCATTTCCCACTGTCACCCGAACTCGGGGCTTAAGTTCAGCTGGAAGAGTCCAAAACGCTGCTCCGGGAAAATCTGTTGCGTCCTCAGCCACACCAATCTCCTCGTCTGATCTTGTACTCAACCAACTCGCGGGATTTACATTCCTATAAACATTTATATTCCTTTAAATATATTTTCCTATAAAAGTACAGGTTGCTTAAAAAAAATGTGAACACTTACATGGGACTATCGTTTTTAATGGAAAAAGAACGCATAATACGCTGTAACATGATAACAAATGCATGTTAATGGCTTCACAAAGTCAAAGAGTCTGCACCTGTTCGCCATCACTTGTCAACAAACGCCCCGATTTATCTCCAGGTGGCCTCCAGAGCCGGGTGGCACATTTCTCGTGGTATCGTTGCAAATTCTCAGAAGTGTTCACATTTTTTGGAAGCACTCCGTACACTCTTAGAAATTCCGTGAGTTGGTTGAGGACAAAAGCAGGCGTGCCTTGCACTCCAGTGGTCGTGCCTTATGCCGGTGATCTCTCCTCCGAGCCAACTCGGCAGCACATCGTTCCGGGAAGTACCGAGCGAGACACATTAAGCCTGTTGACCGCACTCGTTCCTCAGAGCTGGAGCGAATTCAGCGCCCTGCGCTCCATCGTTCACCGCGACAACCCCATGCGGGCACTCGGCGTGCTGGCGGGCCTCGCCGCCTTCCTCGTGGCTCTCACCGCCCTCATCTCCACCGCCGCCTACTGCCGCAACAAGAAGTCCAACCGCGTCGCGCCGCACAGACGACGCATCGTCGTCGCCTCGGCTGCCGCGGCCGCGGCGCCGGGCGGCCGCGTCCCTGCGGCGGGCGGCCGGGGCCGGCGCGGGGCCCGCGTGAGGGCGGCCGTCCTGCAGCGCCACCGCCGCCGCCAAGACGCCGGCGCGCTCGCCCGCCGGGCCGACTCGGGGCAACCGTCCTCCTCCCCCACCCCCCCCATGGGTGACCCCCCGTGCCCGGACTCCGACGCGAATGCGGGAGCCGCGGGGACTCCCGGCGGTGGCGGCGTGGGGGCTTTGTCCGCGCCGCCGAAGCCGCCGCTGCTGCCGGGAGCCTCCGCTCGCCCCTTGACGGTGATGGGGAGGTCGCTCCTGCCGGGGCATCCGTGCGGGGGGCAGCCCCCCCCGTTTAGGTCGACGGGAGGGTCACGTGGGGTCGGCTCCGAGGGGGCCAGCGTGAGCCCCCCACTCGTGGCGGAGCTCAAACAACGTCTCGCGTTCAGGGCCCGGTACCATAAATGATTTGGCGAAGATTTGTTTGACGTGAACGTATAGAATAAATGCCATCCTTTTTCAAGCTACCGATGAATGACGTCCTCCCCCACTCCCCACGCCATCTCAGCGATAGGGTGTGTTTTTTTGCGTGACCACGCTTCGTCGGCACTAAATGTCATACCAATGTAAGGTAACATCGTACACCGGCGGTAAATACGCGAGTGGCGCATTCTACAGAAGAGTTCGTGCAGGGATTTGTAGACGGCAAAGGCATTATGAAAAACAAAACATTAGCAGTGTCTGAAACAATGCGTTGAGGTCCTCTTGGGGGCGTCCATAAATGACGTCACGCACTTAGGGGGGGGGGTCAGACATTTGTGACGATGTGTGACGAGGGGGGGGGGTTGAGAAATGAGACGTCACATCGAAATGCGCAACTTTCAATAAATATAGAGAACACGTTCTACTTAATTAAATATACTTTTGAATAGATGTTTTCTCCTACAACATCAGAGTGCAGCGCCACGTTATATACGCACTACAATGACAATAGTTTAAAGCGATTTGAAGCATGTTTTTTTTGGGGGGGGGGGCAGAGCTTTGTGACGTCATATTTTGGGGATCTGACTTTTTGTGACTCCGTGTGACGAGGGGGGGGGGTCAAAAATCGTCAAAAATCGCGTGACGTCATTTATGGACGGCCCCTTTCCTTCGGTCACCATAAAAATAAATTTGAACAACTGTTACCGACTGACTGGCAGCCCGTGATAAAGACAACTGTGGGCCGGTTTCATTCTCACTAAGACTCATCAGCACAGTATAGCCACCGATGCTCATTGCTGCAAAGTCTGCCTCTGAGAGCCATGTACCTGGCATGATCACTCCCACACAGTGAGGCCACAAGTAGCTTTGCTAATGCCAACAATAATCAACATCTGAAAATTACGAGAAATGTGCATCATCACAAGAGTACAGCTGGGAAATGATAAGAGGACCCTAAAGAGCACACAGCCATCGTGCGATCTTGAGAGGCGGTGATTTCCTCGTCCCATCCTTCTTAACGAGTGCCAAATCTGTCCTGTTAGTGTTGGTGGAAAGTTGCTCAACATAAGTCATTCAGGCACACATGGCAGCAGTAGTCAATGATGCCCAGATGTACTGATGAGTCTCAACGGAGATGAAGCCGCGATCACAGTCCACTTGTCCTGATGCTGTCTATCTTACAAATGCCACAACGTCAGTTTTACTCAGCTGCTGGTGGCCATCAGAAGGCATGGCGTTCTAGGATGTTTTGTTTTCTGCTAAAGATACATATTCGATTATACAGTACTGTCCTTGATTATAAAACATCATGAAATGCACGTGATTAATTATGGTGATGAATACATTTTACATTCCATGTCTATTACAAATAAACTATCGTGAGTGGCGTGAGTACACGAGTGATGTAAATCCTAGTGATGTTCAACACAGCCGAGAAAGAGCTGACATTTGGCACATATTTAGAGTGCTGCTGTTGAGTCTACATCAGTGACTTGAAAATTCGTGATCTGGTTCCATCTGTGAAGGATGTGATTCCTGACATGCAATACCCCGGTGTCTACAAACTAAGCTGTGTCTGCGGCAGCAGTTACATTGGGAAACTAAGCGACATGTCTCGGACCGTGTTCGTGAACACAAGGCAGATCTGAAACACGGTAGGACCAATACCTCAACCATGGCTGATCATTGTTTTAACGCTGTGGGCACACACGAAATTTATTTTGCCAAGACGAAGGTACTTTGCAAAACCACTGGCTATCAGCAAAGATTCGTCCATGAAGCCATCCAGATATATAAACACATACACAATTTCAACCGAGAAGATGGGTACAAACTGAGCAATCATTGGAAGGACGTTATTAAGCTGCCCCGCCCGTCTCTCAACCTTTATAAACAGCCTGCCTCAGCAGCTTTCCCCCTCGTTTTTCACCTGATGATTGCTTGTGTTTCGATTGAAACATCGTGATATTGTTATTATTCATTTTTTTCTATCTACGTGGCTTTAGCGAAAGACCCAAAGAATATCTACATCAGTGGTTCCTCTGAACCTGGCGTGCACGCACCCCCTGGGGGTGCGACACGTGGCCAGATTTTTTTTAGAAGGTAAATCATCGAAACACAAATTAAGCACGGACACGTAAGTACAACTTTGTTTCATCACACACTACGTGTGTTTATTAACATTTCGATTTAAAGCTTTCGTGACTGCAAGGATTCATTTTCTTGGTTCTTTCGGTAAAGTCACGTAGAAGGGAAGTAATAAAATAATAAAAATAAAACATAATTAAATTATATAATATAATAATATAATATAATAAAAATAAAATGTTATTATGTTTTATTTTCATTATTTTATTACTTCCCTTCTACGTGACTTTACCGAGAGAACCAAGAAGATGTATTAACATTGTCAACTTTTTAGCGATTGAGAACCAAAGGGATGCAAGGCTGAAGTAAATGTTAAGAGCCACTGCTCCACACTAACAACTGCAGTACAAACTATCCCCAGGACATCAACCGTATTCGGGTGAAGCAGTGGTGGCGCAGTTGCTCAATAAACCCGGTGACCTGAGTTCGATACCAGCAGCCAAAGTTACCACCATCCGTGATATGTGAACCGATTCTTGGATTCCCCTCCCCTCTCTTTCTATCCCCCGCTTCACCAACACTAAGTGCCCGGCAAATTCAAGTCTTGGTCAAACAACCCGTATGACCGACACGGCATGGGGAGTAAACATTCGCCCAGAGCTGTGGAGCTGCTAAGGTTGTGCTGCTTGCATGGGTACCGTCTGGTGACAGCTGGCGGGCTTCCTGCAGCTTTTGGCTAATCAGGCATTAGCACGAATGTCATTACCTGCAGGGGGAGAGATATTATTAGGCCTAACGCACCAGTATGCAATGCGGCCTTAAGCCGATTAGGAGGTTACCGAATTGAGGGTGACTCGGCTGCGTCCTTGAGCGAGGCAGAGAGACGGAGGAGGAGGAGTGAGACACAGAGGCGTCGGGGGAAGACAGCGGTAGACACAGCGAGACCGGAGGAGACACTAAGACAAGTAGAACGAAGCAAAGTGTGAGTCATGGAGGAGGACGCCACGATGCTGCTGGTGCTGCTGACGCTGGGCGTCTCTGCTGGGCGCCTCGGTGGTTCCGTGGTGAACGACACCTGCCTGCTGGGATGCACCTGCACCAGCGAGGCCGCCGACAGGTGAGTCACGCACACGCTGCAGTCCATCACTCGCACCTGCAGGAGTCGTTGACTCGCAGCGAGACCCAGAGACTCGCACGGACGCCGAGAGACGCGCGTCGACTTGAGCGGACACTTCTCCACTCGTATGGCCGGGGGAGGTTGATCGTCATTGTATGTACGCTTACTTGTGCGTCGAACTTCTTTCGCACCGTACGTAGCCAACCACGCTAATCGGAGGTCGGTGGGTGACTTAGTGAACGACCTTGAAGACTAGCCTCACGGTGATTATCTGAAATGCTGCCCGCGAATGATCGGATGGTCGACTGTTTCATACATAGAGTGACATGGAGGTTCATAGACTCACATCGGTATCAATGCACTCTCACACACAACCATAGACTGGCATGGATATCCACAAACTTACAACATTGTGTGGAGTTGATCAGCAATGTTCATTGTGGAGCTCGGTGGGTGAGCAAGTGGATGGCTTCAGGAGTAGCCTCGTGGAAACAATCTGAAATAATGCTGGCGAATGATGTAAACGGGCAGTGGCGTTAAGGGCCATCAGGTTGGTGACTGGAGTCGAACTGCGGGCTGGAGATTCACAATTGTCCATCAGTATCGGAGATGACTGCATCCTTCCGTGCGATGTTCTAATGGAAGATTCGATCCAGACCATTGCGGTGTGAGTTGAAACCGGGAGGTTGTTTTTATTACATTTTTTTCATGGTCTTCCGTTAAAATGTTTGGCATCTATTGTGTACGGCATTTTCATACATTCGACTTGTCATGCGTGAAGACATTTTATGTATATTCTTGGGTCTTTCGGTAAAGTCACGAAGATAGGTTCAAAGAAAATTAATAAAAATAACTGAAAACTACGACGTTTCTATCGCAACGGAAGCGGTGGTCTTCAGTGTGTTTCGCACTTACTTTTCTGTAAGTGCGAAACACACTGCACCGGCGTAACAGGAGACTTCAAGGCAAAGCCAAATCAAAGGGGCAGAGGTGAGTGGAGGATTTTAGTTAAAATTCGTAGCACTGCCTTACAACACGAACATGAAGCGTCGAGGCCAGTCCACTGCCGTTCCAAGCACTGCGCCTTCCTCGTAGCACGCAGAGAGACGGAGAGAGAAAGAGAGAGATCAGTCTGAATATCGTGGATCATAGTCGGGGTCTCCATAACCCACGTTAGGGGCAAGTGCTGTCAGCGAGTAGAGCGCCTACGAAGGCCGCCAGGGCACACGAGGGGGTGGGTGGCCAAACACCACGCACCGCCACGCACCGCCACCAGCACGCTGGCATTGTCTTCCTCCCTGGGCAGGACCATCCTCTGCATGGCGTTCAAGGACCGGCGCATCCCAGCTTGGCTGCCGGCCGACGTGACCAAACTCCGCGTGGAGAACTCCCCTCTGGCCGAGATCCCGAACCAGGCCTTCTCCTCCGCCCCGGACCTGCACTCGCTGTGGCTCAACTTCAACAACATCACGCTCATCGAGGCCGGCGGCCTGGAGGGTCTGGGCCGCCTCGAAGAGCTGCGGCTGCGTGGCAACCGCCTGCGCAGCCTGCCCTGGACCGCGTTCCGCCACACGCCGCGACTCCGTCTCCTGGACCTGCGTCTCAACCGCCTGGACGCGCTCCCAGAGCACGCGCTGAGATTCCTCAGCGGCCTCGCGTATCTCGACCTCTCCTCCAACAAGCTGAGCGTGGCTTCCAGCGCCGTCTTTGCGGAGTGGCCCGTCAAAGCCGCGCCGGTGGCCGGGGTCGGTGGCGGCGCGGGCGGTGCCGGTGGCGGTGCCGACGGCGGCGTCTCCAGCAGCGTTAGCGAAAGTGGCGGCGGCGGCGGCGGCAGCAGCGTCGTGCTGGCTCTGCACGACAACCCGTGGATGTGCGACTGTCGCCTGCGCGGGTTGGTGGAGTTCGTGCGTGAAGCGCGACCACCCGTCATCCTCATGAACTCTTACATCACGTGCGCGGGCCCCGAGCTGCGCGCGGGACTCTTCTTCCACGACCTGCGCCTGAGTCCGTGCGCGAGGCCCTCCGTCTCCCTGGACAAGGGCAACGCGACCGTGGCCGTGGGCCGAGAGGTGTCGGTGCGATGCACGGCCACGGGCAGGCCACTGCCCACCGTGGCCTGGAGCTACCAGACGACAAACGCACGCCGCCTGCAGGGTGGGTACACGTGCTGGGACGCCACGGTGGCCTGGAGATGTTGCCTACATCGCCTGGTGTACATGAGGTCGTGGGTTCGATCTCAACTCCGACGACGCCTGTATATTTGTCGCCTGATGAAGCTAGTTGTAATTGCTGGTGAAACGTCGTACTCAGATTGTAAATGTTGTGGCTTTGGTCTGCAATACACCGACGTGCTGTACTAGTAACGAAATGGCATGTTCTGTTTACGTGACAACCCTTACTAGTTGGTTGTGTCGGGTGGTGGCGGGTTTAACGACACATTTATATATTTACGCGATCTAAACCAAGTAAACCTGTCTTATGGATGTATATGTCTAGTTTACATGTTCTCCCCGTGGTCACGTGGATTTCTCTCCGGGTCCTCCAGTTTTTTCCCTCCACATTTACGTTTAAAGTCAATGGTTATGCCACTTCGTTGAGCTATCATTTGTGGCCAGGTCGCTTCTGAAAAAGAGCGATATAGCTAAGTGGGCCTTACCCGGTAAAACTAAAATAGTTTAGTTTAATAGTTTGTGTGTATGTCACGTTGTGTACACACCTATATATGTGATATAAAGAAGAGCCATTGCCCAAAACGTTGTTTATTACACACGAGCCTTGTGCCCGTCCAAGGGTGTATTGCAGTAAATTTGAAACTTGCAAGCGAAAAGCAGATCGCGACGTGATATTCATTGCATCCATTCGTGTGCAATGTGTAAGGGCGCGGTGACACAGACTTATTTCATTTAAAGGTGATAATCCCTTGTTCATAACGACGTCCTTTTTACTTCGATGTCTCAATAGCGTCACGGAGATCACGTGACGTGAGGGTTCTGCCTGTGTAGTGAGGGCTGTGAGTTGACGCCGAGGAGGGGGGAGGAGGCGCCTCGCCCCCCCCCCCTCCATGTGGAGTGACGTCACCCGCTAATTATTATGAATGGCGGGGGAGGGGTGTCCATTTGGAAGACGTCACCTATTCATGATTATTAATGAGGGGGGCTGGTCGACGTGGAGTGACGTCACATGCGTTACACACTGACATTCTTGGGTACGATAATAGATTTTCCCCCTTTTTTCTGGCAACAAAACAGGTGTTAAGATGTTTAAAACACCAAACTGAAACCTTTTACAAGGAATCATGTCTGCATTAACCACAATGCTTGTGGTCAGAATGCAAATATAGTAGTCAATATACATTTTTATTCTCTAAGGGCTGTGTTATTGGCCAATGTGATGAGTTTTTTTGTTGTTTGTGGGTGTGCACCACTGACGCCGCGGAATCACAGGCATTGCGTTGAACGCACATCTACCTGTACGCGTGCAAAGCCCTTTGATATATCCACTGCTGGATGGAAAAGGTCCTCCCTGGACTATTCCGGTTGGGTCGTTGTGGGTCGTGGGGACCACCCTCGACCTGAACAACAACATTGACTTACACTCACAGCACTCGCACGCACATGTTAAAGCGCGTTGGAGCGAAGGGCAATCCACGTTTTCCACGGGCGAGTGCAGGATGTCGCATGTGTGGGCTTGCTCTTAGCTGGGAGCTAAACAGTCCCGGGCCCCCTGGCAAACGCGTGCGCCTGAGAGATGGAGACGATCACGCGCGCCACTCACTCACTCACCACCACCATCGCAACAACAATCATCGTAGTGCTGCTACCGCGACCACGGCGCGCAGCAGACTGCCACACCAAGGCCGTAGCCGTGGAGTCAACATTGAGGGGGACCAAATCTTCCAGGGTGTCTGCCCCCCCCCCCCCCCCAGAAAAAAAAATCTAAATTTGAAAACGAATTTCGAATTTCTTGCCGAAAATATAAAAAATGCACTAACACATGGGATGGACTTTTTATTTATGTTTTACAATGTCGAAGAGAGCATTGCATTACATTGCTCTGTTTTTACTTTTTTACCATTTCTTGTTTCATTGTATGTAATGGCAGAGATTAGGGATTAATAAAGTACAACCATAACCACAATCATATTAACAGAAATCTATGCTTTGATTTATATGAAGACAAGTCCAGATATTATGGCCTAAGTTTAGCAAATTGTTGTTTTTATTTACATCGCAATTTTTTATAGCAATATATTGGGGGGGCGGGCATTTTGAGCATATTTGAATATATTTGGGGGGTGATGTGTCCCCCCCAATATATTATAATTACGGCCTTGTGCCACACACACGGCGGGCACCAGACCCCCCGACACCCCCGAGATCGTGATGTGCGCGGCGATTCCGCGCGGCCAATAGGGGGAGCTCGCGCGCGCTGTTTTGGTGACTTCGCTCGGGACGCTGAAAGGTGGCGGCGATCCCGTGGGCCCCTTCCTCACCACTACTGCCTGCTGGCTGCTGCCCGGCTACGAAGGCGTTTGTCAATTGCTGTTCTTAAATAAGATACCCACAACCCCCATCTCCTCCGCATCCATCCATCGTTCCCTGGCTCACTTCATCCGTCTGTCTTGTCCACGCGCCCGTCCGCCCCTGTCCGCCTTCCACCATCCGTCCGTCAGCGTCTTTTTTTAAATCCTTTATTTAAGTTCGCTTGCTTGCTTGCGTGCTTGCTTGTTTGCTTGCGTGCTTGCTTGCTTACGACCGTGCAAATATTTCGGTCGTTTTTTAACCCACTTCCCGTGATCCAATCGAGCTGACATTTTCCACACAGACTCGTTGTGCGAGACAATTCATGTTCGTGAAAAAAATTCCCTAAATTGTACACTTTTTAGGCAACATTTTTATATTTTACATATATTCAAATAGAACTCATTCATGGCTTTGGCTGAACGTCACAGTGTAAGAGCCCAGAGCGTAACCCCTCCACAGGCCGTGGCGGAGTAGCGCAGTTGGTAGCGCCCTTGCTTCCCATGCCAAAGGTCGCGGGATCGATCCCCGCATCCTCCACAGGCGAATATATTTTTAAATCCTTTATATTAAGTTCGCTTGCTTGCTTAGGACCGTGCAAATCTTTCGCTCGTTTTTTAACCCACTTCCCGTGATCCAATCGAGCTGACATTTTCCACACAGACTCGTTGTGTGTGACAATTAATTTTCGTGAAAAAAAAATTCCAAAATTTTACAATGTTTAGGGAAAACAAATTAAATATTTAATTACGAATTGCTTAATGGTGGCAGACAATCATCTGACCCATATGTGGCAGCCATCTCAAGCCAGAGAACGAGAGGACTCTAGCCGCCATGCATATAAAGGATTTATAGTGAAAAACTTTGTTTTTACGGGTTTACTTGTTTTAAATTATATCCGTTCATCTATCCCCGTTTTGCCCATCCGTCCATCCTCCGATTTGCACGGTTGGCTACGTATGGCGCGAAAGAAGTTCGACATACAAAATGCAGAGGTTTAAAGTCAAATTGGTTTCCACTCATGAACCAGTGGTGGAATTTCCACATTTCAGTGGCGAGTGAGAGTTTGTCCAAAGGACACCCACTGTCGATTTTCCATATCAAATAAAAATAATTCGAAGGTTAACACCCATCCTGTCTGTGCACCCATCTCCCCTCCACCCGCGCATCTCTCCACGCATCTCTCCATCCATCCCCGCCCTTCACTCTGCCCGCAGCCTCCGTAGTGCAGGCGGACGAGGAGACGCTGCTGTCCACGCTGCGCGTGGCGCCCGTGCTCCCGTCGGACGCGGGTCGCTACGCGTGCTCCGCCTCCAGCTTCGCGGGCGACGCGTGGGCCGGCTTCTCCCTGACCGTGGCCGTGGCCCCCCGCAAGGACGGGCCGCCGGCCCCGCCGGCCCCTCCGCCCGCGAGGAGGTCGCGTCTGGACCACCGCGGCCATCTCGGCCCCGCGGGCAGAACTCGCCTGGACCTGCGCGTGTCCAAGCAGGGCGCGCGCGCCGTCACCCTCACCTGGACCTGCGTCAGAATCGGTGGCGGCTTCGACGACGACGAACACGAGGACGTCTGGTTCTCTCTCCACTACGGCCCGGCGGACTCGCCCACCAAGGAGCTGGTGTACATCGGGCCGGGCGTGAGCACGTACTCGCTCAGCGACCTGCGGCCAGTGAGCAAGTACGAGGCGTGCGTGTTGGTGCGCGACGCGGCGCCGGCGTCGCGCCACGGCCAGTGCGTGACGTTCGTGACGGGCAGCGAGGAGTCGAGCGAGATGGAGCAGCGCGAGAAGCTCATCCACGTGGTGGTGGTCGTGAGCGCCATGCTGCTCATCGTGCCCGCGGGCATCTTCGCGTGCACGTGGGACGCGCGCGCACCCGGCTGCTCGTGCTGCGGCCGGAGGTCGCTCAGCACGGGGGTCAACCTCGCGCAGAGTCGCATGGGTGAGCGGAGGTCGGGGGGGGGGGAAGGTGCCTGTGTTGCGAGATGTTAACTACCTCGCCTGGTATGCAGGAGGTCGTGGGTTCGATCTCGACCCTGATGCCTGTATATTTGGAGTTTGCGTGCGTCTCTCCGGGTCCTCTGGTTTTTCCTTCCACATTTAGAATCAACGTGCGTTTAGAGTAATTGACCGCTATACATTTCCACGTGATGATAAGCCACTTCGTTGAGCTATTTTTGTGTCCACGTCGTTTCTGAAAAAGAGCTGTATAGCTCAGTGGGGATTACCTGCTAAAATAAAAAGTCAAAAAATTGTAAACAAAAAAAATCTAAAGGTGGCAACCCAGGCAGGGGGTAACCCAGGCAGGTGGTAGCCCAGGCAGGGGGTAACCCAGGCAGTTGGTAACCCAGGCAGGTGGTAACCCCACCCTTCTAGGTTTGACCGGAACAGTCCTGCAATTGGCATTTATCTTCACGTGGTCACGGTATTTGGTTTGTAACGAGATCTGGTGCGGGGTATTGTGTCGAATTGTTCGACTATGTATGTACGTGTGTATGTTAAACTTCTTTTGCACCGTATGGAGGCAAACGTGCTCATCGGACGTGACGTGGAGTCCACGTGAATCACTCGGTGTTTGTGTGTGTGGTGCATCGGCCAGTCATCTCAGTCAGTCAACCCATGGCACCTGGGTCTGTGCCGTGACCTCCTGCCAGCCGGCGTTCGACACTTCACGTGGCCTTAACGTGCACACAGCCTGGCACAAGCGCCGTGGTAACGCCACTGCTACTTAGTGGCGAACGTCGGTTGCTGTTGTTGTCTCGTCCACGACAGGCGATGGTGGTGTGGGAAAGAGCGGCAGTCGCAAGATGAAGAAGGCACGCGGGGCACGCTGGAGTCGGGACGAGGAGGAGGGTGATGGAGGAAGAGGAGGTGGAGGAGGAGGAAACAGTGGAGGAGTAGGAGGCACGGCGACAGAAGCCAACGCGATCCCCTTCGACAGCCTGCAAGCGGCGAGCGACACGGAGCTCTGCCGCAAGGAACACGTCGAGCAGACGCTGGAAGGAGGCAGAACCAAGGTGAGCCGCAGGGCCAGTGCTGACCTCTACTGATAAGACTCATTCAAGGCTGAGTCGACCTAGGGGGGAGGACATGTTCTCCGATACCACTTTCCACCGAATTAAAGCAGCCGTGGCCGGGAATTGAACTCGCTTAGCGCCAGGTTCATAGCGCGGTGTGGCAGAGAGCGCCCTGCTTACACATCGTAGAGCAGAGGGCATTGGCAGGAATAATTTATTCCGGCCTCAGCGGGGCGCTGTGCAGATGCGAAGGAGAGGGGACATGGAGAACGAAAGAGAGACACACGGGAAGATAACTCACCGTACTTACATCCACCTCCTAGCCACCACCTTGCAGCCCAGCGGCTTTGGGAATTTCACAAAACTCCCGCGATCCACCAAACCTTGGCCGCAAACGCTGCGTCATGCCCGGTAAAGGAATCTTGAAACTCGATGATAATCTCCGCTGCGGCTGCGCTGCACGGGTTTGTTACCGCGCGCCGTTCGGCATGATGCCCGACGTCTCGCTCCGCGTGATGGGAGCTTTGTCAGGAACTGAAGAAGCTCCCAGCACTCATCTTGATTTGAAGCTTTCGTGACTGCAAGAACCCATACTCTCTGGTTCTTTCGGTAAAGTCACGTAGGTAGAAAAAATAATAAAAGAACACGACGTTTCGGTCGCAACACAAGCGTCCGTCATCAGGTGACTTTACCGAAAGTATGGATTCCTGCAGTCATCACATGATGACGGACGCTTGTGTCGCGACCGAAACCTCGTGTTCTTTATTATTTTTTCTATCTTACGTGACTTTACCGAAAGAACCAGAGAGTAAGCTCCCAGCACGTTGAGCGGAAACGTCGGACGACAAGCCGAAAAGCACGTTAGTACAACCTGCAATGCTCATTGTGATTACCGTCACCTGCACCGCTACTTTTTCACTCCCATCTATAGCGAGGAGCCGAGGACCCTAATGCTGGTGTGTGAAGTATTCGCGACGCAATCCGTGTTCGAGTTCGCCAACGCGAGATTTATTTTGACTGGGGACAGACGCCGCGTGGTGCCACGATTTTGCGAGGCCACGCGTCCCGAAAGTTTGGAGCGGTGGGCGAGAGAGGCGGCGGCGGCGTCGGTGAGCGTTGGCGTCAATGTGTCTCTCTCTCCCCGCCTGGGCGCGTGCTCACGATACCGTCTTGACGCCAGTGGCTTCCTGCAGAGTGAACTCTTGATAGTTCTGACAGCGGAGAAGCGACGCCATGGCTTTACGGAACCTGCGGGCAAACAAACACGTAAACGCGCGCACGTGTAGATTCGCACAGCGTGTTGTCACATCATCATCATTATTGATCGTCATGATTTGTCCACAGTTGGATGGAGGCCATTGGCTGTAACTACATTATCAGCTCGGGGGGTGCGGGGATCTTTGAGGTGGGGGCCCCAAAATTTGATTTGTCTCTCAAGATGGTTGTCGAGGGAGACTCAACTCGTAGCTGCGGCCACCAGCGGGAGGGCCAATGCACCCCCTGCCTGCCCCACGCTCGTTACGCTGCTGGTGGAGGCCCGCCCAAGGCTTCATCTCACGGCCGTGGGACGTGACAATCCCACCCAGCTCCGACGTCGCGAGAGCCAATTTCATCGCCGCGTCTCCGGGGAGCCATGCGTGGTCCCTCCGTTGGTGTGGACGTTCATCTTGGCCACCGCCATCCACGTGTCCCGCCCAGGTCCACGTTCGCTCAACAGTCAACACGACGACTCTTAACGTGCGTATGAACCCCTGTTCCGTGTGACACTCTTGCCGCATGGACAGTCTGTTCTCTTATAACGCCTGTTTTCATAACGCGATGAATGTATTCAGGGAACACATTTTTTGAATATATATAACGAATTTAACATCACGCGATCGAGTGAGCGGAACTACGTCGCGCGAGTTGGAATACGCGGTTTGTACGGCTGCCTTGGCGTCACGTGACACGAGACGGGATGTTGCTGGATGCTTCGAGGTGCTGCCCACGCGCCCCTTTGTTCAGCCTGCGTACGCATCGCACGCGTTATCGCGGACTGTGCTTGACCCCATCTAATATATATATGATTTATTATAACGCGATTTTTCCATCACGCGATGTTCTTCAGGAACACAGCAACTACCGCGTTATAGGAGAGCAGGCCGTATGTGTATGTATTTGTACGTACTCCATTTTGTCTCTTCACGAATACGCTACGCAAGTCAGTCGGTTACCCTTTACCGAACCAGTGCTGGATCGTCGCCTCTCCACACCGTGCCGGCCGTGGGGGTTGTTTGACCATACTTCACTCGCGCTGGCCAAGGCGGGCTGGAGAGTGAGGGGCCCAGCACCGGTTCGTATGTACGGAGGTTGAACTTCTTTCGCACCGTACGCAGTCGACCGTGCTAGTGATATGACTCACCACGGATGTTAAGCCGTGGCTGAGGGTCATGCTCAGGTCATCGGGTTCTTGGTGCAGTGCGCTAACCCTCCCAACACGTGCACACACCCACACCCATCAACACACAAAGACAAAGATCCCCCGTACATGATTAACGACTGTTGGGTCAAGTGCTGTTAGCGAGCACCTATGAACGCCGGCACGGCACACGAGGGGGTGGGTGGCCAGCACCACGCCTGGCCGCCTTTGTCTCCCCAGTGGCGATGTTTACACACCACACCAAGTACTCATTTGAGGCTGAGTCGACCTAGGGGAAGCCCAGGACCAGTTCAGATGATCGTCACTGGTCTTGGCCGTAAGCGGGAATCGAAATCGGGTCACCGGGTACGCAGCGCAGCGTAGCGCTATCCGCAGCACTACCACCCCCCACACACACACACTGACACACACCGACACACACACACACCGACACACATACGTGCACCCACAAACTATCATACATACGCAAGGTGTCGTAAGCCTACATCCATCAACAAGGTCATCCATGAATAGAAGCGGAGAGCTGGGAGCTTCCGACTCTTCGGCTCAGGGGCTTTGCTTCCCAAATCCCATTGAAGAGGTGTCACGTTATCTCAATGGGCCGTCACCTGGTTAAAATAAAGTATTTGGTTGAGGTGAGAGATGCGTCGTTTATACTGTGTGAAAGTGGTGGTAGCAGTGTGTGTTTTTGCTGTACGTGTGTGTAATAGGTGTGTGTGTGCATGTGGGGAGCGGTGGCACAGCGGTTAGCGCGTTGCGCTACTAATTCAGCGAATATCTTAACACGGGGAGCCGCGGTGGCGAGACTTTATCTTCCTCGCCACGTATGCAGGATGTCGTGGGTTCGATGCTCGACCCTGACGCCTCTTGTATATTTGGAGTTTGGATGTTCTCCCCGTGGGTCGTGTGGATTTTTCCTCGACATTGAGAATCAACGTGCGTCTCGAGCATGTGGCCGCTCTCAATGTCCACGTGGTTTGCCACTTTGTCGACCAATCACTCGTGGCCAGGTCGCTACTGAGGAAGAGCTACGGATAGCTCAGTGAGCCTTACCTGGGTGAAATATAAAAAAACAGTTTAAAGTGTTGCCACCTCGTGTATCATTGCCATGAAGGGCATCGCGCCTCTCCGTTTTGTTTTTGTCCCGACGGGCGGCCACACACCGCCGCCGCACCCACCGCCTGTTGGTGGCCACGTAGATGAGCGGGTTGTAGAAGGTGGACGACTTTGCGAAGAGGGGCGCGATGATGGCCACGGCCGGCGGGATGTCACGAGGTTCCCCGAACGAGGCCCAGAGGCACACGACGGCGTAGGGCGACCACGCTGTGACGAAGGCGCCGATCATCGCCAGCGACATCTGCTCGCAACGCGCCGACGCCACCGCCGTCAATAAACGATCGACACCCCGGGGCAACTTTTTGCATCGTGTTCCTGGCTGGTGCTTGGTAGCTGGTGCAGAGTGTAAATATTCGCCACTGGGGAGACAAAGGCTGCCCGGGCGCGGTGCTGGCCACCCAACCCCCTCGTTTGCCGTAGCGGCCTTCACAGGCGCCCGCTAACAGCACTTGTCTCAACAGTCTGTTACAGGCTACACGGGGGATCTTTGTCTTTGTGTGGTGGTGGTGGCGATGCACCTGTTATTCATCTAAGTTAACACGTGACACCCGGGTCTGCCTCGTGACCGCCTGCCAGCAAAAGCCTTTGACACGTCGCGTGGCCTCAATGTGCACCTAGCCTGGCACGAAGCGCTGCCGTGACGTCCCCGCCACTCGGTGGCCAATTGGCGGCTGTTGTTGGTGGTGGCTATGCTGGCGGTGGTGATGGTGGTGATCATGATGGTGATGATGATGATGGTGGTGATGGTGCTGATAACGGTGGTGATAATGATGCTACTGCTGGTGATGATTGATGATGATGATGGTGATAACGGTGGTCGTGGTGATTATGTTGTGACTGCTTTTATTTTTGAAGCTGCTGTTTCTGCTGCTACTGCTGCTGCTAATAACCACGATAACGGCGGAGTTGCTGTTATGACCACTGATGCAGCTTCTGTTATGCTGCTGCTGTTTGCTGCTGATGGTGGTGGTGACAATGCGACAAATACCGATTGTCGCTGCTGATGATGAACAAACCTTGGTGACAGCGCTCTGATCAGCCCAGTCGAGCGAGGAGGTCCTCTGTCCGTGCCGCAGGGCGAGGATCACCTTGCGGTAGCACCACGACATCACCCCCAGCGGCAGCACAAAGTTCACCGCGATCACCGCCATCGTGTACGACACGAACGAGCTGGGTGCACGCGGAGAACACGGCCACCTTAGCAGGAGCTCGCTCACAGCACTCGCCTCGGCATTCTGTAATAACCATCACCATGATCGTAACGTGCATTTCCGAGTTTTTATTTTACCAGGGGAAGGCCCCACTGAGCTACATAGTTCTTATGAGACCTCCTTTACCAGTGGCAAAATATAGTAGTAGGTTTTTACCCTTTAAACTGGTACAAAACTGACACCTTCATACAAGTAGTACGCCTTTTGGCGTCTTCTGGTCCAACACCAATGGAGACTAGGCTCTAAGAAAAGCTGTCTCGGGTGTGGACCAATCAACTTCAAGGACAGTGCCTATCATTATCAGAGTTGTTTCTTTTTGTTTGCATTATGACTGCTTGTGTTGTGGTTATTGCAAACATGATGCCTTGTATAAAGGTGTCAGTTTTGTACCAGTTTAAAGGGTAAAAACCTACTACTATACATAGTTCTTGTTTCAGAAGCGCCCTGGCCACAAATGATTGCTCAACGAAGTGGCTTATCATCACGTGGACATGTAGAGCAGCCAAATCCTCTTAAACGCGTGTTTCTACATGTGGAGCGGAGACGCGGAGGACCCGGAGAAAAATCCACGCGACCACGGAGAGAGAAGAC
Source organism: Lampetra fluviatilis (assembly GCF_964198595.1). Lineage (NCBI taxonomy): Eukaryota > Metazoa > Chordata > Hyperoartia > Petromyzontiformes > Petromyzontidae > Lampetra > Lampetra fluviatilis. Next base: position 2,078,706 of record NC_136283.1, read on the forward strand.
ACGCAAACTCCAAATATACAGCAGCAGGCGTCAGGGTCGGGGTACGACCCCCTGCATACCGGGCGAGGTAGTTAACATCTCGCCATCATCATCATCCCCATTACACTGGTGTTGCGTCTTGTCGGAGGGTGACAGGGAATTGAAAGGATACTGCAATGGGTGGGGGGGGACGCGTGTGCCGGATGGAGGGATGTTGTGTGTGTGTGGTGTGTGTGTTGTGGGTGTTGTGTTGTGTGTGTTGTGTGTGTGGTGTGTGTTGTGTGTGGTGTGTGTGGTGTGTGTGTGATGTGTGTGTGGTGTGTGTTGTGTGTGTTGTGTGTGGTGTGTGTGTGTGATGTGTGTGTGGTGTGTGTTGTGTGTGGTGTGTTGTGTGTGTGTGGTGTGTGTGTGGTGGGGGAGCGGTGTTGCCAGCTCTGACAAGCGTAAAGTTGGCAACGAATCTCAAAAAGTTGCGGAATCGACCTTTGAAAATTGCCAATCATGTCACCAGAGTTTCGGCAATGTAGCAACGTGAACCCAGACCGGTATCTGGATACCAATCTCGAGTTGCTACCCCAAGTCTACATTCCCGCACCTCCGATTAGCATCGTTGGTTACGTAAGGTTCAACATATATACACCATACATGACTTTTTTTCCGCTAGATTTTGTCCACGATTCGTCTTGACGAACGAACGTTGGTCGCTACGGAAACCCCAAAAAGTGTCTGAATCCAGTGCCACTGGCTGGGTAGGGGTGAGAGGCTTTCTCCCTTGGTCCTCTGGGGCGCACAGCCCACGGCGATGGAGGCATCTTTAATAAAAAAAAACTATCTGTAACCAACGAGAAAACACCCATCCCCAACCGAACGACGGTGGCAGGCTGGAACACCCGAGGTGTCAAACATCACGTGGCAGCGCGTATCATGGGGGGGGGAGATGGAGAAAAAAAAATCCCCCCATCAGTTGCTGACGAATTGCATCGTGATCCCATTTTATTTACACGCCCACCCCCCCCGTCCCCCGAATCTCGTCGCCGAAGAGAAACTGCGTCGCAGAGGCGACTCCGAGAGATGCGCCGGCGTGGTGAGCCCTCTCACGTGTCGTTGCGCCTCCAGTTGACGGTGCACGTGGCCCCCGTGGGGTCGGGCGCGTACCCGGCCCAGCCGAGGAGCGGCGCACCGGCCCAGAAGGCGGCGTTGACCCACGCCAGCGCCATGAGGTTCGTGTAGCTGCGGCCCTCGACTACGGGACAGGGGGCCCACCCGGCGCGCGCAGACGAGAGAGGGACGGAATGAAAGCGCAGAACTCAACACGTTGGTCAGTTACACCGGGTGGCCTTAAAGGAAAAAAATGTATATAGACGTTTTGCGGCAATGGTCCTTTCTGATAGCGCATCTTATTTTCAGCACCCCGGCACACCACATCTAGTAAACCGCTCACGTGCCTACTCCAATCGACTAGCGACCCGCGAAAAACAATGCCAGATGGAAGCCCTGGTTCCACTGCATGCTTTGTCAGTGCTTCATCGATGTTATACACAGCTCCGCAAGATTATTCAATTGTCTTCATGCTCATGGCTGCAGTATGCCCAGCAGCTAAATGCCAAAGTCGATATCTGTTAGCCACAAAGAGGGCTTCAGGCGAGAGTTCGTGTAGTTTTGCCGTTCCCCCTCCACTGAAGAAGCGCAGGCCTCAAGTGTTTTACGATAAGGTCCAGTTTGGGTTGCATGGCCTGCACAATCACACGACCGTGGCTTGCCTTACATTGTTTGATACACAATCACAGTGAAACTTGGATTCACAAACATCTCAGTGCTTACCCCATGTCAAGAAACGGGAGAGACACGGCGCTGTGGTCAGTGTACCTGGGTTCTTGCTGCAGACGACCAAGTATCGATCCACTGCCACGACTGTGAGAAGCCCAATACTTGCCATCCCGAAGAAGATGTTCAGAGCTGCGTATACCTGCACGTGGAGAGGGAGGGCCTCTATGAGGATGCTGTGTGCGCGTGTATTGCCTTTGTGTATGTGGGGAGCGGTAGTGCAGTGGTTAGCACGCTACGGATCTGGGCACCCGAGTTAAATTAAACTCACGGCCAACGCCAGTGACGATTATCTGAACCGGTCCTGGGTCTCTCCTAGGTCAACTTAGCCTAAAATAAGTACCTGGTGTGAGCCTTTAAAAGATGCTCGCGAACAACACTCGTCCAAGAGGATTAAGGCGAGACTGGGGATTTAACACGTAGGCTTTTCACGACACACCGAGATTTACGCGATCTAACCCCCCAAAAAAACCCTATATTATGGGGTCTTTGTATGTCTTCATAGTCGATGTATCGACATGTACAGCCGCTTTGTCGCCCCACTGCTGGATGAGGGGGCCACCCTATGCCATATGAGTCGTGGGGGTTGACCATACTTCACCGTTCTGGGAAATGTGAATTGACGTTGGCGGTGTGCATAAACATGGGTGCATAGAAGCAGAGCATCACAATTTGTTTCCGCACTGCCCTCCACCGACCACAACGTAGCCTATGGCACCTGTTTCACGCACTGTGGTCGCCCACCCCAAGCACGACACGGGCTCACCCCAGCTTGTGCATTCAGGGTGTTTGGAACACGGGGAGCTCTTCCTTATAATCCCCGACCCCGCGGACGCAAAGTCGCACCTGGCAGCCGGTCCAGCCGAAGCGCCAGGATCCGTGGAGGTCCGACGCGGCGGACAGCGGGTACCCGACGGAGCTCACGCCGATGTCGGTGACCGCCAGGTTCATGATGATGTAGTTCGTGTGCGTGCGGAGCACGCGGAACCGTGCGAACATGCCCATGACCACCACGTTGCTGACGATGCTGATGATGCCTTCATTCATTCGGCCATTCAGCCATCCAGCGAGGCATGCATCCATCCATCCAGCCAGTCGTGCATCCAATACAGCAAGCCATTCATCCAGCCATTCATCCATTTAGTCATCCATCCATTCATCCACCCATCCAGCCAAACATATTTCAGCCATCCATTTATTTTATCCAACCATCCATTCATCCAGCCATTAAGCACAATATATTGGTACATGCACATCGACAAAAAGACACGTATTATAAAATGCACAATAAATACAAATTACGAACTTGTGAGAAAAGTGCCGTAAGCAAGCACCTCTTAAGGCCGGCCCAGCAACAAATTACGATGGTGTGGGCAACACCTCGTGCGCGCACACGCACGCACGCACAGCATGGCCCGCCTTTTGCGCTGGTGTTGATAGCACCGCACCAGGAACTCCGTTAAGGCCGAGCTGATCTAAGGGAGCAGAACCGGAGCGTGGCGACTGCGCCTGCTCGCCGCCCCGATCCGACAGGCGTTCAAACAAAAGCACCGTTCTCCGTTCAGGCTACTGGATATCACGTGGCCATCGCCTCCCCCTGCCAGGCCATTTTTGTGGTTGCCAATATCCTCCATCGAATGTGGAGTGGGAAAGAAACCAAAATGAGTATTCGCCACGCGCACGAGTCAACGTGCGAGCGTGACAATGAACGCAAGAGGCATGCGGCAGTCCAGCCCACCCACCATGCAGTGAATTGTCAAGATTTAAGGTCGGGATAGGATTCAAGAATATAGTGGTGAGAGTTAGCACCTCGAGTGGCTGCAGAGGTCACATGCATCACCAAAGTATGTATGTTGAACCTCTTTCGCACGGTATGTAACCAACCGTGCTAAACGGAAGACAACAAACTAAACACAAAAAGCAGTTTTAAAGAAATGACATTTCAATCTAGATTTAAAAGTGCATAGCTCCAATGTCTTCCTAATATCAGATGGAGGAACGTTCCAGACGCCCGCATGAGCGCATCTGAGAGCGCGGTGCAGCAGCGACCGATGATGCAGTGACCGACCGACGACGATGTCACAAACGGACGCGTGCGAGTGTCCCACCGGCGGTGACGAGGTATGCCGCCACGATGTTGTGCTCCCGCTGCGTGAACACTGACTCGCCATCAAAGGCCCACGTCTCGTTCCAAGTTGGCGGTGCCGGCATCCTCAACGTTCGTCGAGAGACAACTCCGTCGCACGAAGAGCGCACGAAGCGCGCGAGCGATGAGCGTCCGGCCTCAAAACGTCCACAGGGCCGCGTGCGCTTTTTGTCAGCGGCCACGGTCGGTGGAGAAAAGTTAAGAGGGAGGGGAAAGGGGATTAAGGCAATCGGAGGAGCGGCACAGCGTGTTACGTTATCAACGTCGCCACACGTATAGTTTAAACCGTTTGGGGGTAAGGATTGTTAGCCGGCCTGGATTAAAATAATAGCCTGCAACCCCCACCGGCCCACGTCCAATCATTAAGGGTCTCACACCACCCCCCACGTGCATTTTCAAACTACGTCAACACAAACAGCACGAGGTTGGTCACCCCCACACGTGGCCACTTGCAAAATTGGGCTCTTCGTGGGAGTCTTGCCGAGCCACAGCTTGGCTTGTAGAGTAGAAAGGTAGAAAGCTGTGCCAGTGGATGCCACATGGAATGCTGGAACACAAGCCACTGGGTGTGTACCCGATGCCACCAGTTATTCCAAGTCATCTCGGTCAAGTGATGTGAAGGTTGAGCTTGCATCAATCACAACGAACATGTTTCTGTTGGTCTCCGCTGCAGATGCATGCTGTAAATACACGTGATCCTGTATGCTGTGAACGTGTCTGGTAGCGTTAATCGGGGCCTGTGAGAGGTACGGACATTGCAAGCCTGACCGTGGAAACGACGTTTTCCTGCATCTCCCAGCCAGCCACCCACCACATTTCCAGACTCCCACCCAACCATCCATTCCGTCGGCTATGCATCCACCCACCAAGCTATTCACTTACCCACCCATCCATTGTCCAACAATGAGAACAATCAATCCACCAATCAATCCGTCACCGAAGGTGTGTGGGGCAAGGAATCCAACAAGAATCAATGAACGGCCTCCAGGGCAGTCCAGATGTCTTGTGACCCCTATTTCATTCTCTAAAATGTAATATTCTTGTTAAGCAAGGTTTATTTAAAACATAAATGAATATGCCAAGTACAAAAAAAAATGTAGGGGTCAATTGGTGCAGGGGGGGGGGTCAAAAGACATCTGGACCACCCTGTGGATGGTAGCACGGAGTGCCAACCATCGCGTCAACCCTTCTCACGCGAGCATGCGCACGCAAACACGCGCGCTGTGCGCCATGCGGCAATTACCTAACGTGCAAGTCGGGGTTAATCCCGCTCCACACAAAGCCCACGCGCTTCAGTACGCACACGGGGGTCACATGTTTAAAAAATGTAAACATACATCCATAATGAGCAGCTTAAGACAAATGCATGAAATCGTGCGAGAATCGATGCTTGCCGATCCAATTTAAGTAATGTGATCACGTCATCTGTGCGGCCACAGGAGGCAACAATCATTCAACAGAATGAAACAAAACGCATTCTTGAGTGAAATAAGAAGAATCCTGCATTTTGACAATTCGTCAAACTACTTTGGAGGAGGGTTGAATTCGTAGAAAAATAAAAGCATTCTCAAATTATCTTGTTGATGTGAATGCTATTAACTGTGAAAAAAAATTTCACAACCATTTTTTGTTATTTACAAACATCAGCAATCTTAACAAAAGCAAAAAAAAGCACTAAAGCCAGGACGGTCCAAGATTGAAAAAAAAACCTTTATTTGACACGTGATACAACATATTTTTGAAGCAATTTACCATGTGATGACATTCCAGCTACTTGTACGAGATAAACGGCAAGAGAAGCATGCCGACGGATGGATCCTCCACAAATGGATATAACTAAAAAGACGTCGACCAAAATTGCCTGGGGCGAACGAACATCCGACGCACTGCAGAGACACCCCACTTGACGTGCCCGTCTGCACAGAACGATATATAAAATCCCGCAGGCGCCAACGCGACGTGAGAGCGTCGCAGGGTCCACGCACGCGCCACCTTCCACTGAAAAACCGGCTCCAGCGTCGCCCGACGTCGGTTTCTCCGCTCGGCTCACAGAACCTTGTAGCGTGACTTGTTGATCGGCTGGTACGAGTTTTGCTGCAAGGGAAGAGAAGACGAAGAAGTTTATCGTCAAGCTGCCGGATTGACATTACCGCGAAGCTGCTTTTTTGCGCTTTGGTTTGTTGTCCTTCGCCGCACCTCCGCTTAGCATGGTTAGCTACGAACGGTGAGAAAGACGTTCAGCATACATACAAGCAAAGGCTCTTGTGATATCAGCTTCAGTGTCCTTTTACTTTAACAGGAAAAGTCGAGTGGCTTTGCCTTTTGAAATTGGACAATTGCTTTCAACTATTTTTCCCACCAATCACATTTGCGCTGTGCTACTGTCGCCTTGTCACAAGACATTCCCAATTGGAATTCTCACAGCAAGCAGTGCACCATCCTGTGTTACAGAGAATGACTCCAGAAGAAAGTAGTCATGGGAAAGTAACTATTTGGAATGTGCTTCAAAAGGATTATGAACACCTTTGGTATGCCCTGCAAGGAGTGTTCATTACACGCTAATCAAAGAAAAAAACAATGAAAGCCGGAATTTGCTATATTAAGTGAAAAGTAACATTTCCAGTTTTTGTTATTTTGAGAATTTATGGGGCCCATCAAGTCACCACATACATAGCATGTACGATCACGGTTGTGTAATCATGGGTCACTGTCCAGATTTGAACCCAAAATCTCAGCAGTGCCAACTCAGTGCTTTGACCCAACAATAGGCCACGTGAGTCACCCGGTCACCCCCTGCTCAAATCCTGAAGGAGTGCTTCCTATGGTGGAGAAATCCCACGCCTATGAAGGGGGTATCGCACAAAGGTCCCCACAGATGGGTTCACAAACCCATTCTCTGTGCGGCCACCTTGCAGCACAGCGAGTTCGGGAGTTGTACTCATCTATGTCATCCACCAACCCTTGACTCCAAAGTGGTGGATTACAGGTGTGCCACCCAAAACCATCGCATCCGAATACAAAAGTCCAACCTTATTCTTGGTCAAATAATTAGTTACAGTGAAGGCTAGCGTGTGGCTACATCAGCTTGCTGCACATCGGGTGTGACGCCCTGCATTTCGTACAAGGAAAGGCGTGACCGCCACAGAGAGAATGGTGTGGTGTGCAGAGAGAACGGTGATTGGTGTGGGCTGGGAATATTGGGTGGCCTGCACGGGGAGAACGGTGTGGCGAGTGTCCACTGTGCGATGCTGCTCTCTCACCAGCCTGATGAGCTCATCCTTGATGAGACGAGTGACCTCAGCCTTGGCCTTCTGCACAGACAACTCGCTGGTGCCTGTGGTGGACACGCGCGGCTTGTTAACATCGTGCACGGCAGCAAAAACTCAAAACATGGTATAGGTGCGGCCGTTGAAATCGCTCGTTCGTGACAATATTGACAAAAGGGCTTCTACTAGAGTGGGCTCTAGAGAGGGAAGTTGGTCTACTCGTTCACACTGGCCAGGCATCTTGGAATATATGAAAGTAGGCATACTTTACCACACTACAAGCAACTAATCGTGGTGCACCCATGTATACTGCAGCAGCGTGGAAAGAGGTGGGAGAGATTTAAGAAACTTGTTAACTTTTTCAACTGCCGCGCCGGGAGATTGAACAGACCTCTGGAATGTGTGCTAACCTTTACTTCACGGTGTCATACAAGGCCAACCCCCCTCCCCACAAACAAATTAATAAAGGAATGCTCAATTACAGGGTGACCATTCAAGCGAGCAGCGTGGCAAACTGCTACAAGCTCGGATTAATTGTGAAGCAGGAGATTAAAACAAAAATCCTCCCTTAATCCCCAATCACAACTGTGCCGAGACGGAACAATTTGTTCAAGTTTGGCATCTAATAAATAAATGATCACGGCATCTTTGAGGATTCTATATATTTGTATTACTATTTCCACCGACGCCAGAACAAGAGCATTTGGATATCATCAACAATGAATAAACAGCAATGAGGTCATGGATCGATAATTGACCACGTCCATGTTGTGGATCTCTTCCGAGCAAGCGTAAGCTTCTTTAGCATTCGCAGAGCTCAGAATATCATAAGGGCTCTTACACAAGCCAACATCCACTCTGGCCAAAGGGGATCCTTTTCAAGTGAAAATCAAAGCAGAAACGGTTTGCAGTTGCTGGTGGTACGAGAGAATAAACTCGCGGTCGTTCCCGTGCTCTTGTTAACCTGAGCTTGTGGTGAACACGCACACGTTCAAGTGTGTCTTGGAAGCAAACTGATGATGCAGAAAGTAAAAAAAACACGTGTTTTAATATGCATCCCGATGTGTATTCACGGAGAAAATGGGATTACATTTTCAGCGGACGGCAGTGAAAATCTACTGCTGTACCGCGCCATGCATCAAAGTCTTTTCTCGCCGTCTTCACCAACCAGCACTGACTAGTGTGGTTAAGTATGGCCATAGAGCGCCCACGACAACGCACATCATGAAGAAGTCCGCATCCAAATGTACCTGAATACAAATGCTCTTAAATTCACCACAATGATACTCACCAATGGAAACAAATAACTGGCTATTGCAATGGTCCTGAGAGGCTCAGTGCTTAAAGAATAATGTTAAAGAGCCTCCTTGCTATCTCAGGCATTAGAAGGTGCCTATCTGTATGTGGAGAACTCTTTCCCATAGCAGCAGGCAACACGGAAGTGTTTATGCATGTTGAACTTCTTTCGCACCATACGTAGCCAACCGTGCTAATCGCAGGTGCGAGGGAAGGACAACAGACTAAACACAAAAAGCAGCTATAAAGAAATTAGTTTCAATCTAGAAGGCCAGAACCTGCTGACCCTGCTCATTAGACTCAGAGCAGATGAAACCGATCCATATATTGTCTGCTTAAACCAACTTTTCTGGAAGGAATTTGATCCAGGAGTAAAAAACAAATCCTTATCATCCCATTCGTTTCCTCCTTTGGTCCAAGTGGCAGTGTGAATTCCACTTTTTCCAATGTGGCAGGACCAGGCGAGGAGTGCCCTGTGGACAGACGCAGTCGACCAGTGCCGCCGGGTGAGCGTCTCACTCTCAATGGCCAGGTAGATCTTGCGTTCTCCGTCAGTCGGCTCTTTGCCCGGAGCAAAGTAGGAGCCACGGATTGTGATGGCGGCCTCCGAGTATTCGCTGATCTGCGCCAACGCCTCCTTTGAGGTCACCTTCCAGCGAGCCGTCTGCAAAACACAAATTGCAACCGCACGCACAATCGGCCGACACACACGAGTGTTTATGCATAGAAATAGGCACGTAATGATTTATTGAATCGTGAAATGTGTGTTATGTGAGCGTGCGTGTGTTGGAAATTAACTGCATGTGTCCGAGTTTGTGCGTACGTACAAGCATGTATTACAGTGTGTATGTCTTTAGCGAGTGTATGTCAGACCTGCGGTTAATTACAGCTGTCATTGTGCAATTCCTTATGAATCGAAATCACGATGTAATTTTAATTTCAGCTGACAAAGCTGCTTTAATTGTATTTATAATTGACCCCTGGTCTAATATGTATGTGTACGAGCATGTATGTATGTGTACGAGCGTGTATGTGTATGTCTGCCACTGTGCGTGCACGTGCAAGAGAATATGTATATGAAACGTTTGCAAATGTTTGTGTGTGTATAAAAACATGCATGTATGATTATGTGTATGATTATGTGTATAAGCATATGCGTGAATATGTGCATGAGTGTACATGTGTGTGCAACTATGTGTGTATATGTATATGTACAAAGGGTGTGAATACTTGGGTGCGTGCGTACGAGCATGTCAATACGAGAATGTGTACATGTGTAGTTGGAATTTGCACGTCCCCGTGGTGACGTGGACTTTTCTCTGGGTCCTCCGGTTTTTCCCTCCACATTTAGAATCAACAAGGCTGCTATTAGCCACTACGTCGAGCTCTCATGTGTGGCCAGGTTGCTCCTGAAAAAGAGCCAAAACAGCTCAGTGGGCCTTACCTGGTAAAAATAAAAAAAATAAAAAAATTTTAGTTACCTGCGGGAAGTCGTTGATCTCGAGCTCCTCCTCGTAGCGCCGCACCTTGTCCGCCTGCTTCTCCTGCTCCACGCGCTCCTCCTCCAGCAGCTTCTCGGCGGGCACGTAGTTGAGCTTGGCGTTGATCTTCTCCGCCAGCTGTTCGGCGATCGACTTGGCCGACACCATGGGCACGTTCATGGTGCCGCCTCGCATGATGCTGTTGGTCGCCTGCTGGATCACGTCCTGTAGGAGGGGGCGGGCGCGCGTGGGCAAAGCACGCGAGTGCACGTTCACGGCCGCACCGAGTTATTCGTCACCGTCCACATTTTCCAAATCACTGGCAAATTTAGTGAATTGGGGGAAAAAAAGCCACACGACAACATTGCCCTCTACTGGTACTCATCCCCATCGTGTGCCGCACAGGGATAGCTGCCCCCGGGGGGTGCTCGTTTAAAAGGTGCAATATAAATCGCACAGCTCTCAATCCCGTAGCTTCACACCTATGCTGTGCATCCCAGGCTGCCCGGGATGAATTTGAAGCCGTCTTAATGGGATACCATCGAGGCGTGTACTATACGGAAGCAAGAAGAGCTACAGGTGTTCTTGCTTGTATCTCCCTTGAAGGCAGAGGACGAATTATCGCATTGCTACATATTAGCCATGAAGCGCACAGCGAACAATCGAAACCCAGCACAGAGTGAAGTAGGCAGTAAAATCATCGGGCTGCCAAACCCGGCCAAAGTGCAATGGGTGTAACACGTCAAAGGCTTTATTTAACGGGGGGCCTGTGCTGCAGCGCAGTGGTAGATGTCATCGTCTCGGGGGCCTAAGTGGCAATATTTATAGGCACTAGCGAGTGGAAACACTTGCCAATGGTATTTTCCGCCCACGTGAACGCGCACGAGATGTGCACGGCACCGCCAACGAGAGTGGAAACAAAGCAGAGCGATGCGGTAAGAAGGCGAGTGTGCGTGCCTGTCCTCTTGTTCATATATACAAAGACAAAGATTACCCCCCCCCCCCCGCATAGCGATACAGACTGTTAGAGACAAGTGTTGTTAGCGAGCGACTATGAAGGCCGGCAGGCGCACACCAAGGGGGTGGTGTGGCCTAACACCACGTGCGGCCGCCTTTTTATTTTTCAGTGATGATGTTTCGGCACTCCACTAGGTACTCATTTGAGGCCGATATGACCCCAGGGTCATTTCCGAAGTCACCATCAACTGACGTTAACCGTGGCCGAAAATCGAACTCAGATTGCCGTGCTGGTGGCGTCAAGCTAGAGAACCACTAAGCCACTGCTACGCACGTAACACACGACACCCGCCAGCCACGCACGTACCATGGCCTCTGTGCCGAGGTTGCGCTGGGAGTTGATCTTGGACGCGAGCCTCTTGGCAATCTCCAGCTTCTGAGCGTTGCTCCCGGATGGCATCATTATGCCGGTGGAGGACGCTCCGTGCGCATTCACGTCCTTCACGATCTTCTTCGAGCGGAACATGTTCTCGATCTGCTGGTCGATCTGTAAACGCAACGAGCCAGCAAAAAAGAAAAGCCAAGCCAAGCCGGTGTCATTTCAAATTGACGAGGTTTCGCTGAAAGAACCGATGCCCCGCCACTGACCCTCCTCCCCTAAACAGCAGGACGAGAAGAGGAGTTCCCGGCACGTATTTTCATATTTGAACTTCTGCCGTACTGTACGTAACCTACTGTGCTAATCGGAGGTGCGGGGGAAGGACAACTAAACACAACAATCAGTTCTAGAGACATGAGTTTTCAATCTACAGAGCGTTCCAGATGGCCACAGAAGCACATCTGAAAGCGTGCGATGCAGTGACCGTCTTTGTTCGATGGTTTTGTGCACCGCGCCGGGCACTCGGGGGTTCAACGGGTCTGCGCTAGCTGTCTGGAACTCGCTCAGCTGGGGGGTGGGTTGCCGCCTTCGGGCAAACAGTCCACCGCAGCTCCCGACTAGGTTCAAAAAAGACCAGCGAAGGGCCTTGTAACCAGCGAAGGGCCTTGGAATCTTCGAAATCACGTCGCTGTGTAAATGTGGATTGTGATTACAATAATTGTTAGCATTACAATGACTCACGTCTCCGGACCCCTCCTCCTCGTCCGAGTCGTGCATCCCCAGCGCCACCTTCTGCAGCTTCTTGCGCTCGTTGACGAGCGAGTGCTCCGTCTCGTCAAACTTGAAGCCCTTGCCCGAGAAGCCGCTGCTCTTCCTCATCGTTTTGCCCTCCTGTGGAGTCGGGGGAGGTGAGGATGACGGTTTTCACGGCACTCGCAACATTGCAATGGGAAGTACAATTTGGAATTAAACAAAATCGAAATGTGACTGTATTTACAAGTGGCTTAAGATGTACTGCATGGCAGGCGCGGTATCAAATGTAAATGATGATTAGATGGTGGGCCTAATTATTTTGTAGAGGCAGTCAGTAACAGAACAAGAAGATGGAAGTTATTGAGCCTGGAGTTGAACAGGGAGAGTAAAGCAGTCAACAGCACGGGCGGCTGGGGGAAGGGAGTTCCAGACAATGGGGACTTCGACAGAAATCCTTTTGTTGTTGGAGCAAAGACTGGGTGGAGGGGGAGTGGTGGGAGATGAGAGAGAAGAAAAGTAGGAAAGTGCACGGAGGGGAGAAGAGTGAGATGAGAGGGAAGAGGTAGCCAGAGGCGAGTCCACGGTGGATCTTGAAGAGCGAGTGCGATCTTGAAGTGGAATGGGAACCCGTGGATGAGAAAAGCAGAAGTAGAAAACTCTGCAAAATTATGAAGAACAATGTTCAATAAGTCATGCAAGGGACATCAAACAACGGTCACAAAATTGTTGATATATGCGTAGTTAAATGTGTTTTATACATTCATGGTTGGATTGAAACCGCTGCACGACCCAGTTCCATTATTTATTTTTAATCCTGACGTAACTGACGCTTGCTGTGCATCCTATTCTTGGGTGTGCGTTCCACTGTAGCATTGCCCAAGTGCTCTCTGGATTGAATAGGAGACCAATTGAGCCTTGCAAAGACAGAGAAGATGTTTCATGATGATGATCATGACATCTCCATGACATCTGTGAAAAAAGAGCTTCAATAGCTCATTGGATTCCTCCAGACTAAATAAAGAGTCTGATAACAACGATGTGTAATCCATCCCATCACTGGTGTCGCTCGCTCGCGTTTTGACGAACGCAACCAAAAACTTACGGCCTTCTGCTTCTCCCTAAATTCGGTCCAAAGCTTCTCGAGGTCGGGCGGGAGGGGCGTGCCGGACAGCTCCAGGGCTTTGATGATGTCCCCCGAGTATCGCTCCTGCTCGCTCGTGATGAACGTGTACGAGTATCCCTGCGGAACGGTGGTGGTGGTGGGGAGAGGACCCATCAATCATATCAGCCCCTCATGACAACAAAAAACGCACGTTCACGTGCCAAGCAACTTTCACACATTGCGGAATTGCGGGCTGAGTGACGGTGTCGTCGCGTGGTAGGCGTGGGGCCCTGGTGGAAAGAATGCAATGGGCCCCCCCCCCCCCCCGGTCCAATTTAAACCCTCCCTTCTTCGTAGCTCGGCACCTGGGCCCGGTTGGGCCACAAAGCCCTGGTGATAGCTGCACGACAGCTGCAGAGCGAGATCCGTCACGGTTTGTAAGTGTTTAAATGGAAAGAAAATAAAATTACCGCACTGACCAGCGTGGTCAAGTATGGACAAATAGCCCCCATGACTGACACGGTGTGAGGAGGTCTTCTAATAGCAGCTGGCTTGCTTCAATTATTATTAAGCAGCTTCATGGACAGTTGGGCTATAAACGTTGTCCCCTCGAGTCTCTTGAGCCCAATTGACAACCGACTGTCCACTAGTGCGGGACGACATCGATACTGTGTCTATGTAGAACTTCTTTCGTACCGTATGTAGCCAACCGTGATAATCGGAGTTACGGGGGAAGGACAACAAACTGGACGTAGGAGCTGCTATATAAATCTATATAAGATAACAGTGGCACGAGCGACATAAACTAAGCAACTTATTTTTTATTTTACCAGCTAAGACCCACTGAGTTATATGGGTCTTTTTCAGAAGTGACCTGGCCACAAATGATAGCTCAACAAAGTGGCTTATCGCGTGGAAAATTAAGGCAGCCAAATACTCTCAACGCAAGTTTCTAAATGTGGAGGGAAAAAACGGAGGACCTGGAGAAAATTCCACATGACCACGGGGAGAGAGAGACGTGCAAACTCCAAATATACAGCAGCAGGCGTCAGGGTCGGAATGGCACCCAAGACCACCTGTCTACCAGGCGAGGTAGTTAACATGTTGCCACCGTGCCGACATAGATGAAGCGAAGGCGATCTCGGCCGATAATTATCGGTGTCCACCTTGTTGCCGGCGCGGCCCGTGCGGCCCACGCGGTGCACGTAGTCCTCGTAGTGGTTGGGGCAGTCGTAGTTGACCACCATGATCAGATGCTTGACGTCGAGGCCCCGCGCCGCCACCGACGTGGCAACCATCAGGCGGCACACGCCCGACTTGAAGTCGTTGATGATGCTGTCACGGTCGTACTGGTCGATGCCTGCGCGGAGAGGGAGGGAGGTGGAGAGGCACGGGGGAGAGAGACAGTCAGCGTCTATGACCAAATCACCCCAAGTGAATGGGTCCGACCCCACCAGATCTGAGGTGCTAAGGACGGCAGAGCCTGGTTAGTGCTTAAGATGGTGGAGTGCACAGCAATAGCAAGGTCTGGTAGGCTTGGGCTGCATGTTGGCCAGGACATGGCAGTATGGCAGTTGTTGATTTATCATATTCAGTGATACCCCTTCATATGTCATTAAGAGTATACTTTTTATTACAATAATTTCCTGCCCGTTATTTATGAATGCGGATGTAATCAATGAAAACCTACCTTGGGGATTGATTGGATCATACTTCAGCACGAAGGTTAGTGCAGATTGGCAAAGTTTTGGGTCCGTGACCGGTGTTAGCTGTGGCCAGGAATTGATTTCAGGTGGTTTCGATTCATAGCGCAGTGCGCTAACCAGCACCCCCCCACTTTTACTTTTGATCAAATCAACACAGGAAGTCGCGACAACGGAGGACGCAATAGGACGAGCACGCAGGGGCCTGACACCGCGTGTGCAGCACCGCTCACCTCCATGCAGTGACAAGCAAGGGTAGGACGCCTTCATGAGGTCCTTGAGCAGCGAGTCGGCATGCTCTTGCTTATCCACAAACACGATGACAGCCCCCTTCTCCTGGTACAGGCCCAGCAGCTCCAGCAGCTTGTAGAACTTGGTGTCCTCCTCGATCACGATCTGTGGTCGACGGCATGCGCTCAATCGTGATGGGCTTCCAACATTCAAGCCCAGGCCTTCGGCAGCGCCAGCTCTGTGCTTTAACCATCGTCGAGGCACCGACCAAGCAACCAAACGGTTTTGAATTCTTGTGAACCAAATCACCATCGGTAACGCAGGTCCAAGGGTGGCGAGCGAATGACGTTAGACTATCGGCACCGAAAACTGTTTAGTCAGGAGAAAACGTGAGCTTAATCATGAAAGAGGCTTAAAGAGTGCAAGTACATTCATGTGTACTTTTGTGCGGGCATTCACACACGCATGCAAACATACATGTCTACATGACTCCCATAGGTACTCAACCTTAAATTAGTATGTGGTGTGATGTTGGTCACACACCCCCCCCCCGCCCCGCGCATCGTGTGCCCTACCGGCCTTAACAGGCGTTCTATAACAGCATTTATCCCAACAGTCAACAGCCTGTAGCAAACACGTCTCCAGATACTCTTGGATGGTGGCGTGGGGGGGGGGCAGGGCTGTTGTTGGGGGTCACCGTAACAGTGATATACCACGAAGGAGAAGAGTGAACGTGAGTGGGCGAAAGGGACATATGGTGGTGCAGAGCCAACCCCAGCACCCCACGAGTGGTTAACCGAGTCTGTATACCAACAGGGATATCTCAGTCTTTGTACGCGTGTGTGCGTACCTGCGTGTGTAAGTTCATGCACACGCAGCCGGACGTGGTGCTGGCCATTCATCCCCTCATGTGCGGTGCTGGCCTTCATAGGTGTTCGCGAACAGCGCTTGCCCTAACAGTTTGTTAAAAAGCTACATGGGGGATCTTTGTCTTTGCAGGTGTGTGCGCGTGTGCGGTGCCGTCTCCGCCAGCCACCCGTGACCCTCACCACGTGCTGCTCGACGTCGGAGCAGACGACAGAGCGACCTCCGACCTGCACCTCGACGGGCTTGTTGAGGATGCGGCGAGCGAGCGCCTCCATGGCGCGTGGAAACGTGGCCGAGAACATCACCGTCTGCCGGTCCGGCCTGGACGTCTCGATGATTCGCATTACCTAGACGAGCGTCAACACGCACGCGCGTTCGTGACAGGTGAGGGATGGATCGCTTGTCTAATTCACGCACACGTACAGCCCGTTTGTCAACCCGCTGCTGGAGTGCGAGTCTCCCAACGCCATCCAGACAGCGAGGGTAATTTGACCATACTTCAGTGCGGGTTGGTGAAGGTGGAGAGGAGTACAGAAAAACTATGGATTTTTATTAAGTGCCCCCTACTGCCCAAGCCTAATGTATACCTATTTTATGCATGGTGGTCACTCATCCAAGCACAATCCAGGCTCAACTCTGCTTAGCTTACAAGGTCTAATGAGATCGGATACCTTCTGAGTGATTTGGTCATAGGCCGCCTAATTCCATGCTGGAGTGTGCCTCTGGTGCGACCGGCCGTGGCGTCGGCCTATCGCACCACAGCCCTGCATACCATCATCAACAGCGGCTAACGCGGGACGGGAACCGACCTCAGGGCGGACCGCGATTGACGTGGACGCGCGGCCACTGTCGAAACCGACCGAAAACATCACGAAGGTGTTGGACTACGCTCAGCGCGGCCGACGTGCTCAGGGGAGGGTCGCCTGGCGGCCACTCGAGGTAGACCGCTACGCTCACGAATGATGATGACGGTGTCTCATTGAAACGGAGATCTTCGTGAAGTGTCACTTACATATTTAATTATAACCTTTGTGCTATCGTGATTATATCACGAGATACAGTGTTAATTCAAGACTATTGCAGAGCCTGTTATATAACGGCCCCGTGGTACAATATATCAAATGAAATTGATTTATCCACACAGTAGGGGGCGACCTTTCTCCACATACCCTGCTTCTGTAAAATATTCCTTGCATGGCAGCCAAACCGATATAAAACTTTCTCAGTGCTGTAATTTGCCAAATTAAGTTATGAGCTCAATATAATGATGGAATGAATGTATTATATTCATCATTGGTAATCAGGTCAAGGCCAGTAACTCACTACAGTTGATAAACATATTTCAGTGATGGGTGGCTACCAAGATTCAAATCCAGGATCCTGATGGTGATAGCTTTAGCGTTGACCAGAGCCACACAGCCACCTCCTGCAATTGAGATTAGAGTGAGTCAGGGTAGAATTACTCATGCCAGGGTTAAAATTGTGCCAAGAGTAAAGATTATTATTTTGCTTATTTACCCAAGCCTCACCGAGTCTCAACTTTTGCATGAGTCTCAACTCTGCCAGGAAAGTCTTCGCAGTATATTGCTATGTGTAATCCCAATGGAGTAATTTACAAGTATTTATTCTACGTGGCAATGTTTGGCCAATACCACTAACATTGTATGGGTTTTTATATTTTTTTTGCTATGGAACAAAACCCCAGAACCTGAAGGTAATCCATGCAGAACACAGGGAGAACATACAAACCCACATGGAAAGATACCAAAGTAGAAATCAAAATCAGGCCCTTCTTTCTGCGAGGTCACAAAGTGTTCCTGCTGCGCCACCCTGCTGCTTCTTATTCTCACTCGAGTAACCTACGTGACATGTGGTTTCTTCCATCCACACAAGGAGCACGCGATGTTTTATCGATTGAAACAGAGCTTATGTTCACGACACATGCGTTGAATGGTGAGAATACATTATTTCCGATATACAAGTATTGTATGTGACTGGTTAATTAATTGCAATGTTGCAGCCACTATCAATTCTACATGTAAAATAAAAAAATTATAATGGGGGGAAATGTCATATTCATGTAAATTAAACAGGACTGATAATCATGAGAATTCAATGAATTGTGGACAGCCTTAAAACTTACATCACATGTAAGACGTCTCTCCGTTTTCAGGTTGTACCGCGTAGTATTTGGCATGATGCCTGACATTGTACTCCAAGAGCTGGGAGCTTCTTCAGGAACTGAATGTATTCATATATTTTTAGTCATATAGACATTCAGTTCAGCATGACTTCCCGACATTTAGCTCGATGCAGTACAACCCGTAAACACATTGGATAGCTCTACAACTCTACAGCAGAACCACAAACACCTACGCTGCAGACGACGACATCTTTCACAATCTCATCCAAAAATAATGTGCCTCTTACAATACAGCACCTTAATGGTCCATTAGCTGAACTCTGACCTAAAGGAGGCCTGTCACGCACCACTATAATCCTAACAATGAAACCAGCATCACAACACGGCCACTTTTAGTTTAGACGGGGGACGCTGTAAACACCGCGACAATCAGTACTGACCCCTCGAGATTCTCAGCTATGCCGTGGTAATTTCAATGGGGCGATGCGACCCCAATTTACGTGTTTAACGCTAGTACGGTATAAGAGCACCGAGTCATGGGCACATGGTCCAGCATCGTGTGTACCCATCGGCCAGGGCGAGAGGCGGTAGGACAAGACCTGGCTCATCCAGAGGCGAGAAACCTGAGCCCAACAAATAAAAAGTGAAATATATACGAGCGGCAGTGTTGATGGTGGCGGCGCATACAGACGACCTCAGTCAAAATCAAAAGCACATGTCCTATCAGGTGTCGGTGTGCTTTAATGCCATCAATCTTTTAATAACTTGTTTATCTGTAGAACTTGCATGGCTATGAGGGAAGGGATAAAATGAAGTCTGCTGGCAATAATATGGGATGTGGGGACTTTATTACTGACATGATAATTAAGAGACTTGGTTTTATTTCTGGGGAGACGCTGGGCAGGAGGTGAATTGTGTAAAGATCTCCAGCATGAATATTAAGCATGTGATAAATTCACTCCCGAGCAATTCCATGAATTGTCGCGATCCGAGGTCACGATTCGATTCAGGAACCGATGATTTTCCTCTCTCTCATGTCTGACATCACATAAATATCCCCGTACAAACAATTCTAGGCACCTACCGCGAGCCTGACGATCCATTTCCATCAACGAATTGCAAGTTTCCAGATAAAGAGGAAATACCAGCAAACGGGAAAGAGTCTGGAGTGCGTTATTACCTGTGGCTCGAAGCCCATGTCGAACATGCGGTCGGCCTCGTCAAGAACCATGTATGTGGCCCTCCTGAAGTTCGTCACCCGCCCTGCATGGAAAGGGGTGGCACCACATGACCAAGCGTTTCAGGGATTACTCGCCGTCAACTCGCACGCATGCAGCCTATGCGCTGATTGACATCCTTCCAAGAGCCAAGCGATGAAGGATGTGTGGTTTTTATGATTTTGGAAACTTTGCAGAATTTTGCCCCGTGGGCTGCAGAAGAGTTTGTGGTGAGACTGGAAAGGGGAAGTGGATGGGGGAGATGTGGAAATGTTAATGAGGAAAAGAAACTGAAATGTTTCAGTTGTGAAGCAATCCCCGGGGCAGAGCAGCCGGCTTCAAACGTGGTTTGCAAATTCGCCAATTATCAATAGGTTCATGGAAGCCAACATCAATGGCCACACTTAATGTGCAATGCTGATGTGCATTAAAATTCATACTGGACATGCAACAAAACAAACCTCTGAATGCTGATAAAAGGTACACACCGTAAAATAATTGAAATCTTGGAACACTGACTAGAATGAAGGATTTAAATTCTCACAAACGACTTTGCCAACGTCACATTTTCACACCTTTACCAATGCAACAATTACACTGTGTTAAGCCATGTGCACAGGGTTATTTGTGTGTCATTGTTATTCTGATAGTAAAAGGAGCTGACGCGATTAATGGCATAAGGATCACAGTAATGACTGCACTCCACGGTGTGATGACGGAGGTGGTAACTTGACCTCGTCCCGGTCACCGAACAGATTTTAATCTCAATTATGCTTTGAAGCTAAACGTTAAGCAACCTTTTACTTTTGAATGACAATAATTTGTGACTGACCTTTAAATGCATTAATTTTGCAGCATGCGGGTCACCTAATAAACAGTGAAACTTTAATGCCAAAATTCTCATGTCGATAACTATCAATTATAATACTTTCCAAAATATTCTTATATAAGCAACCTTTTAAATATTAAGGTCATAAATTATTTTAGTTTACATGTTAAAAGGTAGCGTTAACGACGATGGTGCAAACGTATTTTCAGCCTTTGCCGAATTCTTATTCTTGTACGTGCAGTGTACGAACATATTTCTGAACAGCTGATGCTTCAGTATTCGACACGCATGCCACCACACTGTGTACCACCCATCACAGAGCCATAATTACACACACGAGAGTTTAACACAACTCGCTCCCCACTAGCAGCACTTCACAGCATGTTCTCAGCATTTCAATATCACGCAAACATTATTTTTTTCACGGCTCGAGCCATCACGGACCGGCGCAAAATCACAAGCGCCCGCCCGCCTGCCCGCCCGCGCGTTCGACCGAGCTTATGCTCGGGCATCC
Source organism: Lampetra fluviatilis (assembly GCF_964198595.1). Taxonomy (NCBI): domain Eukaryota; kingdom Metazoa; phylum Chordata; class Hyperoartia; order Petromyzontiformes; family Petromyzontidae; genus Lampetra; species Lampetra fluviatilis. The sequence continues at coordinate 2,099,393 of NC_136283.1, forward strand.
CATGGACGAGAGAGAAGCGGCCACCACGAGGAAGTGGGGAGAGGCGAGAGACGCGGCCACAGCCGAGACAACAACAACGCGCTGTGGCTCGGACCTGAGGGACACACAACACACATTACGCCGCATGTGCGGGAGGGTGGTCCCGCGACCGCACGCTAAAAACCGACGCACATATCGGAGTGGCGGTGCTTTTTGTAATTAGGTAGGCATGTAGCGACTCGTCTATTAAAGTACGTAGATTATTTTATGGTTTTTAAATAGTTTTTCGTCTACTTCCCAAGTTTTATTTTCATCATTAGATGAATTACCCATCGGATCTCTCACACACCAGTACAACCCTTCGTGTTACAGAAACGGCCCACGGAAGTAGATATGACAGATCTACCTCTGAAATGCCTTCAAGTGACCTCTGCTCCACACAGTAGGCGGCACCACTTTTCATACAGCCTGGCATGCAGGGTAATGCTCGTTGCCGCACGAGTCAAAACAAAATGTTTTAATTCTCAGAGCTATAGCCAAATTAAGCGCATGAACAAATTTATTGTGATGATAAAATTGATTATTATGCCGACAGCACATGGGTCAGCTTGTACGCTTGAATAGATTGATTGTGTTTCATGCAAATTATATGCACATTCTCTGTATGCTGATGGCAGTACAAGCAGGCCCCCGAATCATGAGAATTCACTGAATCGTTACATGTCCATGATGAGTAATCATCTGCAGGCAACCCAAAAAAAAAAACTAAGACATATGCATCGATTGTGGTCTAGGGTTGAACAGCAATTTGGAATATCAAAATACCCATCGTGCAGCAGGTCGTTATTTAAATGTCTGCAGCAGAATCCTCATCATGCTGTGGTGCTTTCGTTTGACTCAGTGTTGGCCAATCCAGCTGTCGGTGCATGTACATTAACAGCCCTTTGTCAATTAACTGCTGGGTTGGAGCATCCTCATGCCCTGTGGATCGTAAGGGTTATTTGACCATACTTCACCACACCGGTAAGTGGGCGTTGGCGAAGGCGGACAGCACAGACGTGAGAGCAGAATGCAGCATAGCAACGTCACTGCCGTACATTTTCATAGACCTGAGTCATGAGACGCCTGATGCAACGGGGGAGGGGGAAAGCACCACATCGATGGCACAGTGCATATTGGAAGCTCGTGGAAGTTGGGTGTGTGTGCGCTGGAAAATGTAAACGCATAAATGCAGTGTGCAGTCCTGAAGGTGATTATAATGGGGTTGCAGAGGTGAAAGGTCGGCTTGTGTTTTGCAATACAATTTTAATCCACAGAGCAACTAAATGCAACGTCTCAAGACACTTTTCAGCAATTCAAATAGAGAGGGGAGTCATTATTACAGTGTAAAAATGAGACAGTGCACAACTGTAGGTGATCGTAAGCAGAGGAGACAAGAAAGGTAAGGTGCTTAACGGGAGTATAAAATCAGCCATATTGATAAAATAGGGAAGAGCATTCCAGACAGCAGAGGCACCAGGAGAATTAGCAGCCCCCACTTCCAAAGATAAAAGTGATACTCTTTCTTTAAGTTCTCTGCCCAAGAACAGGTGCTTGATTGAAGTTCCCTCTACCCGATCGGATCCCAGTGCCCAATCTCCACCTCGCCACACCACACTCCAAACTAGGGCTCTTGGGCCAGGACGAGGGAAGGATTATTGGAGGTGCCAGTTTCCCTTTGCTCTCCCTCAAGTGTTCTCGTGGAGACACTATCTTCAGATGCAGAGTTACGGGGCCATATTTAAACTGCTGCACCGCCATGGATCGACGTTGTTTTGGCAACAAAAATAAAGGCACTGTTCTGCACGCGTTATTATTTGCACACTTGGCCGTTTGTGCGGGACTCTGCACACACATCTGGATCAGATTCGCGCGGTTTACGTGCTCGCGCAAGCATTGACGACGGCGGCAGTGGCGGCAATGGGCCGACTCTTTTTACAGAAAGTTATCGAATTAGCAGATTTTGCGAGAGGCCCCAGTGAAGTCAACTATGCGCTGCGCAGTCGGTACACGCCACGGATATCGCTTCCGTACAAGCACGCGGGTCGGTCGTAAATCTCGCGTCCTGCCCCGGTAACACGAGCGCGAGGGCTTACCGCTGTTTGCAGCCAGCATGTCGATCATCCGGCCGGGCGTGCACACGATGATTTCTGCACCCCTCTTCAATTCAGCGATCTGTAACAAAACACAAGCGCATGAGAAAACGCAGAACTGAAACGGCCGAGGTCAGAGCGGCGAGCCAAAGCTGCCGAAATTCCAGAGCGTGGAATCCAGGTTTCAGCCACCAGCTATAAAAACCGGTTTCGTAGAGTGTAGTGAGAGGTGATGGTCTTCGCTTGGTTACTGATGACGACGTTGCATTAAATTAGATCTTTCACTGAAGGAGAAACTGTAGATTTGAAGTGGCCAGGGGCGGGGGGACGGTCTCAGGGGGTCAACACTCCGAGCCAACACTGCTGAGAATCTGGGAAGAATCCAGGTTTCAGATAGCCGTGATTAAACTGGTCTTCTCATAAGTGCAGTCCGTGGTAACCTGAGCCTGGTTAGCAATTTATTACACAAAACGGTCACATTACATTTGGTTTGTCACTTAATTGGGCTACATTCCAGATCTGAGAAAATTACCGCTTTGACCGTCAAGTGAGAAACGTGTCTGTGAAGCAGGGCAAGCAGGAAAGTGTTCCTGCTATCGTGGGGATTTTTAAAAAAATACGTCAATTGATAGAATATCCAAAAGGAGTGGGTGAAATCTGTTTCCACAGGCCCTCCTCTCACACACGAGGTGATACCCTATTCTGTGAGAGTTACAACGAGACACTTAATCTCATAACATGACGCCAATAGGACAGTTAGAATACATGTGGGAGAAAAAAAATCGCAACGAAATAACAGATTCTGGTCTATATTTTTGGAAAAGATCTTGAGCTAAACCCTTAAAGTTAAAATAGGAAATTAAAAGTACACGTACATTGTACTTAAAATATTAAATGTCATAAACATGTTGTCAGACCACCTTTACTGGACTTGCTCAATATTAATCTACATCACCTGAGTTACACTGAGTGTTTTAAAACGAGTGCATGCTAATGGATTATAGGGCAGGTGATAACGATTATATTTTGGTCAAGTGGGTTAGTTGGCGAGTTGTGAGTAGGCAATTCAGTTTGCAAGCGAATGAAAGAGTGGGTGAGCTGAGTCACAGTAAGAATGAGTCAGAGTGTGTGTGAATAAGTGAGTAAATTAGTTCAACAGTTTGCAAGACTTGACTTAAGGCTTTCGTGACTGCAGGAATTCATATTCTTTGGGTATTTCGGTAAAGTCATGTAGATAGAAAAAATAATATAAATAAAATGATAAAAATTTAATAAAAATAAAGTGAATACAAATAATAATAATTATTTTCTATCTATGTGACTTTACCGAAAGACCCAAATAATAGTTTGCAAGACTATTGGTGCATGGTTAGCAAGTGCGTGAGTTGAGCAAGTGAGTGACTGTGATAATACGCTTACATTAAAGAGAGTAAACGAGTTGGAGAGTGGTGGTAATTTGGCAGATTAAAATATGTGATTGAGTCGGAGAATGAATGGCAGAGAGTTGGTAGGGAAGCGAGCAAGTGAGAGAGCGAAAGATTTGCCAAGTCAGCGAATGAGTGAGTCAGTGAATGAGTGAGCAAGACCATGCACAAAGCAAGTTGCAGTGAGGAGGGCAAGCAGGGAGTGGGGGGGCAGGGGCGGAGGGGGTGGCGGCACCTGTTCACTGATGCCCGTGCCACCGTACACGCACACCACGCGCAGCGCCAACTGCTTGGTGAACTTCCTGCACTCCTTGGCGATCTGCAGAGCCAGCTCGCGTGTTGGCGTCATAATCACGCCTGCGACGGCAACACAAGCGCTGATGTCAATCTTTTCTCCCAGGTCTCCGTTTCAGCAAAGTGCAACAACATGTCTTGACAGGTGGTAATGGGGTTCTAAATCAATAAAATGACAGATGGGCAGCTCTGAAATGCAATTACGTACGTACTTTGGAATGGGCATCTCTATTTTTGGATATACGTATTGAAGCGTGCACACTACCAACGATTTGGTCTGCGCTTGATCGGCGCTGCCAACAAAGTAATTTCATTTTTATTTAATTTGCATGGGTCATATACAAATTGCTTCCATCTATCAGGTCAAGAAACGTACCCCTTTCACCTTACATACAAGTATGATTAATACATTTTACAAAAAGAGAATGTGCTTGAACAGACTCTCACGTGACTATAAATAATGAACTTCTGATCAATATTTTTTCGTACATATATTTGTATATTTACAGCCCTTTGGCCATCCAGCGCTGGATAAAGGACTCCTTACAACGTGCCGGTCATAGCACGCTTGTTTGACCATAATTGACCATGCTGATCAATGCAGGTGAGAAGGCGGCCCATGAATGTTTAGGACATCACTTGGCCACCGATGTGAGTGTCGGACTAGAATTTAACTCAGCAGCGGCGAGGCTCATAGGGTGGTGCATGGACCACCGTACCATTGCATGTTAATTAAACAATCTTCACAAACCGAAATAAGAAGGAAGTTTCACACGAATAGGTTCATATTGGCCTGTGCACTTTCTGTCAAGAAAATAATTAGATCAAGCAAATACTCTCCTGTTGAAAAGCTCATGTTAACGAGACATGTGATTATCATTTTGATCCAACAGTTTACACAAGCCTGCAGTAATCACACTATTATTCGTTTCGTGCTGCATGTCTAATTACACTACAGGCCTAAACAGTTGCAATTCAGTAAAATAATGAGAATGTAGAGATATATATCACCGTTCACTTCGCATTTCGTTTTGTGCACATTTATAGCACATTTTAAAACAATAAAAAAAACCTGTTTGTTGAATTAAAACTTCATAAAACTCCAAATATTTGTTGCAATAACATAACTGATAATTAAAACATGCATCCCAATATTATGAACCTATTTACAAGAAACTAAATAAATGTGCAATGTAACATTCCATGGCACTACTTTTGAGAACATGAATAAACAGTGGAGAATGCGCAGTAACAATAACACTCTTCACCAACTGCAATCATTCAATCACTTATGCAAACACATAGCGAAACTCATATCGAATGCACAAAAAAATAAACAACACACTTAATTCTCTGGCACACTGCACTGCAAAAACACAGCTTCATAAACACCCTAGAGTGCATGAACTCGGGAATGGTTTAATTTTTCTCTCGTCATCTGCCCGTTCCCTCCCCGTCCATTAGAACCCGACAACCAAACGAAGCCGGCGCGACAGCGCGAGGCGTGCGAGCGGACACGCCGGGATGGCTGTACCGATGGGCCCCTCCCCTTCCTCCAGAGGCCGCTGGTCCATGACGTGCCGGAACATGGGCAGCAGGAAGCCGATGGTCTTTCCGCTGCCCGTCTTGGCAATGCCTATGAGGTCGCGGCCAGACATGATGGCCGGAATGGCCTGTGCCTGGATGGGTGTGGGCTTCTCGTAGTTTTGCCTGTGCATTTCCACGAGAGAAAGAGTTTCATGGAGGCCATTCATTACAAAGGAAAGCAAAGTAACTGCAGTTGTTCATTTCAGTGTCTCAGTGTCAACGATAATCGCATGCAAAATGTTTTATTACAGGTTTGCTGCACAAATCGAAATGTATGATAAAATAAGTCTAACCCTTTTGTGTGTGTGTCTTCATGTCTGTTCAAACATTCCACGTGGTGACTGACGAACCCTGCTGCTGGGGGCTTCACGATGGTTGCCGTTGACCAATAACATTGAAACGAGCCGGCCATTTGAACGTTCGTGCATGTGCCAATCAGTTGAACCGTTACAAAATGTGACTTGACTCAATTACCGATTTAATGTGTTTTGGAATCAATAATTTAATCAGAAAAATTCTAAATATAAAAATCAATAACTGATTGAGGGTCCTAACAGCAATAATGCACAATTGCAGGATAGGCCCAACCAGACATCTAATGCTTTAGTCCAAAAGGAACTTGATGTATTGTCATGATTCTGTGCCATGTTTGAAATTGAGTTTCTTCCTTGTTGATACGGTGCGAAATAGAATGGATGGTTTGAAACAAATGGGCGCGGTGTGATTGAGTTTATTGGTGCGGATGCAATGATGCATGGAAAATATTAAATTATTTGAAAAACTAGATTATTTGTCTTGCTTTTACGGTCTAATTTGTATAGCTTTGGGAATATAATTGCATTGATAATAATTCAATTGCTCTTATTTGTATAGTTTTTTTACACATCATTTGGCAAAATCAAACATTAGCATATTAATTGAAAAGAATTTGTCATTCCATAAATAATCTATTTTATAAGCACAATTCAATGAAAGTAACATGAGCATAAGAATCAATTTTAATAGATGAATTTGTGAAATTCCTAGACCAGAGTTCTTGCCATGACTTATCACTTAGCCTTAACCAGAATCCTACAGTTAACTTTTTTCCTCGCTCGAACGTAAATAGAATATTTATACATCTCAGCACTAACCTTAAACTGCACCAAAATATTGAAAATTTCGCATCAATGCTCACGTTATCCACATCACCTTGGTGCTCATTATGGCACCAACGCCCACATAAATAAGGCATTGATCTGGCATTGATCTGCGAATTTTTTTCCTATCCTGTGCCATTTTCTGCATCGCAGCACAAATCTGTCAGCAGCCTCACTGTGAGTTCCTTCGCAGCACCCAGAATACGTAGCTGTAAATTTCATTACGAATAGAGAGACGCACTGCTCTGCCACGGTTGCTCGACATTTACTTGTCAGCTGGTCAGATGCATCCTTGAATGGAGTCGCCAGTCAAACAAAAGGGGGACTTCGTGAATTGTGTTCACTCACTTCTTGAGGGTGTTGAGAATCTTCATGGAGATGCCACACTGCACCCAGGTCTTTATTGGTTTGGGGCAACCCTTGCCCTTCACAATGACGCCTTCCATCTCCAGCCTGTAAGCGCTCACCTCTTGGGGGATGAACGCGAGATCGCGGGATGTGAAAGAGACCCGACGGGGCAGGTTGGGGTCAGGTTAGAGAGATAACGGCGCAAATAAAAATGGATGCAAGGTTGGCTTGTTACTTAGCATCGTGAGAGGATTGTGTAAATTTGCAGTGATGGCACAATTCCCTTTCTAACGATATGGTGTGCGCGTTGGGGGAGCAGCCATTGTTCTTTTGGAAAGCGTGAAGGCATGTGAATGCCAAAACGTCGCCTGCTTCTTATACAAAGAATAATATTGATAGAATGAAAAGTAAGCCCAAGATGCTTTACAATCTCAGCTGAAAATAAAATTTGAGAAACTGTCAAACCACAAAACAGGAAAAACGATGATATGCATCGTTAAGAACACCCCTGTCGGCATAAATGTTTGCTAGTGCAAGGCACAACATCAAAAATGACGTTATTATTTATATTTCATGTAAATACTTGCAAATTATATTCAGATGTCACCTATTGGTTAATAGAACAAATGATATATACCAATGCAGAACATACGAGACAGAAAATGTACACGGGAATACAAACGGGTCGAAAACAATACATTCTTAATTCAAATCATCACCCCAGATTCTGACAATTCATAGAATCGTGGGAATGGTGAATAATTGCACACCTACTCGTGTATGTATGTTGAACTTCTTTCGCGCCCTACTTAGCCAACCGTGCTATTCGGACAACAAACTAAATGCAAAAAGCAGCTCTAAAGAAACGAGCATTCAATCTAGATTTTAAAGTGCAAGGGAGACATTGGCGAGGCACCTTCTGCTGTCATCTTGGCCAGCTCGGGAACCTCGACGTAGAAGTTTCGGCGGAAGGGCTCGTACGCAATCTTGGAGTGGTCCACCACCTCCACCATCTTGCGCTGCTTGTTCTGATTGTATCCGGTGAGCGCCGTGGCCAGGTCCGAGTCCTCCTCTTCGGATGAGTACTGCGCATCCGACACAGCACGCACGTCTCATCGCACCGAGCAGACGCCCATGGGACGGACACGTGCGCCTATACAGCAGGTTATGTAGAACAAAGTATAAACACAATAATCCCAAAATATCTTACCACTATAGTCATTAACACCGATCCATAGCATGCCTGTGTGTGTATATATATATAAAATGCTTAGTGTACATGAGCTAGAAATAATTACATCATTTGGAATAATTGCTTTCATCAATAGCCAATAATTACTGCTTATATCACTACTAACGACAGTGACAAGTGAAATAACCCGATCAAATATCTTCTGTAGAAGCGAGCGTTTTTCGGGAAAGTGACTTTAGGTCCTGGGCAGTGGACGCGCAACAAGATAAGGATGAACGTGTTCCAGACCAACGAACTCACCTCCATGGCATCCTGGTCATTCTCCATCAGCTCCCCTTTGGGCTTCTCTACCTCCGACTGCTTTTTGGTGACCACCGTGACCACCTTCGTAACCGAGGAGCCCGCCTTCTGTTGGCACCAATAATGAGCGTTATTTAACCCCAAAGCTAAATGTCCATATAGCTGGAGAATTGAAAAATGAAAAGAAAAAAAATACAAATACATCACGACAAGTAGTGGTGGTAACTTGACCATACTTCACCATGCTGGTCAGTGCGGGTTTGCGAAGGTGGGAAAAATTGTTATGGGAGCATACAAGTACAATATAACAGTGGATTTTGCTGCATTGCCCTCTGTTGTTCACCACATAGGACTTACATTGTCATCAACTGTCACGGTGTAGCGTGGACAAGTCATTCGGTACCATGTGCCCTTACAGTGAACATATTAGTGAATATTACATTGGAAAGGGAGCTGTAACTGAAACTAACAAGAAAACTATTTAAATGTGGTCTTGTAAATGCGAGACAAATTTCAAATGAACCGTCAACTGAACAAAACCATGTTAACTGTTTGTTTTTGCCAATCCTGCTACTGTTGTTTGTACAAGAGGAAAGGCATACTACATCACTGGAAATACCTTTACTGACAACACAGTAGTTTGTCATAGCAGGGAACAATTCAGGAATAGGATACCATAAGGATTCCCCCAGTGCCTCTCCAATGAAGGATTTTAAACACTCTTGAGTGCCTTATACCGCCCGAGATGGCCACAATTCTGGGCTCTCAGCTTGATTTAAAGCACCACGGCAATGCTGTAGTCAGATGCCCTGTGGGACAGCATGCACGTGTGCTGACTTGGTTATTAATAAAACAACGGCAGCATGGAAAAGTGTGACCTTGGTGCTTGCAAGGCTGTTTGGGATAGACTGCATGGTTGTTCCTCATGCCTACAATCACAAGCACTGCCTCAATCAGCACCACCACCGTGAGCAAAGACAACGCCGTCCCTGTTAAGCCTTATAAAATGTTGAAACAAGTGTTGTTAGCAATCATTTATTAAGACGAATATGGCCAGAAGTACACTTGGCCAAAAGCACACTTGTCTTATTTTGTCTCCCAAGTGATATTTACACAATGCACCAGTTACTCACTTATGATTAATTGAGGAAGGGGATGCCAAAGGTAGGCTCAAATACCACTTGCCATTGATGGTTTAGAATTGAATCAATGTAACCAAGATTTCGTCAAATATTGAAGGAGCTTACTACTACTACAGGCTAGTGCTGCCACCTACTCCATAAATGCCAACATCTGCTGCATTACCAAGTCCAGTTCCCATCACCACCAGCTGCACAAGTAACTCCATCACCACCAACACCAGCTCCATCACCAGCCCTTACTATCATCACCAGCAGCAGCAAAATCCACCAACTCCATCACCAACCCCCACTGCCAGCTCTTCTACCAGCCAGCAACACCAGCAGCAGCAGGACCTACCTTCTCGCCCGTCTTTGCGTCGCCCATGTTGAACTTCTTCACCTCCTCCTTGATGCCCTCCATGAAAGCGTCCAGGGGGTCCACGCCATCGTCGTCGTCATCGTCGACGACAGCCTGAATACTGGCCATGTGCTGCTCGGGCTTGGCCGGCTCCGGCACCGGCACCACCACCTCTTCCACCATCTCCTCCTTCTCCTCGACCTTCAGTTTTGGCTCTTCATCGTCATCCTCCTCCTTGTCGGCAGAATCCTCGTCCTCATCCTCACCCTCATCATCGTCCTCGTCTGCGCCAGACCACAGAAATCGGAGCGTGTGGATTTTACGGCGAGGTGGACAGGAGTTGGTGGCATAGAAATTGATTCCTGAATGAATCCGTGCAGAACTTTGGGTGTTACCACTCAAATATGTGTTTTCAGTTTTCCCAGGGTAGTTTCTCGTTTCTTTCCCCATGCCAAACACCGATTGGAAACGCCCAAACATCCCAATGCGGGACCTTCCAAAAAAAGTCTTGTGGCACATTGACTTACATGTAAAATCAATGAGACTGCTAGTCAAAAACCCTGGGGAAAAAACTAAGAAAGTTAGGCTAAATTGACCCTTACAGAAACATGGACCATTGGCAGATGCCGCTGCAGTGCAGTAAACAGGGCTGAGTCAATTATTTTCCGGTTAAACACTAAAAACGTAAGAATCCATTGCATGGCCGAGAGACACTCAACATTGTCAATTTTAAAAAAACGTGTCTCAAGGGTAATCCTGGAGACTTGACACATGCAATTATGGTTTCCTTGAATAGAAGGCATTATTACAACAAATTATTGGTTAGAATTAGAACGATCAAATTATATTGTAAGAAGATCAAAATTAGTTTACCATCATCCTCCAGGCTCCACTTCTTCCGCTGTTTGGACATGAGCTCCACCTGCGTCTTGATGTCGCCAATGTTGATGTGCGCCTTCTTCTTCTGCTCTTCACGCCATTTTTCAATGCGTTCCTTCCTCTTCCTCATCTCCACTTCCAGCTTGCCCTGCTCAAAGCTCTGTCGCGACAAATAATCACTCCCCATGAATTTGTCGTCCCCTTTTGTCAATTTACTGCAGAATGAGGGCCTCCCCATGCTGTGCAGTTTGTAGGGAATATTTAACCACAAGGTACCGCACCGGTTGGTGCAGATTGGCAAAAAGCAGGGAACGTTGACTATGAAGCATAGTAGTGTACAACAATGGATTTTCTGCATTGCCATCTCCTGACGTAATCCCACAACAGCCTATAACACCCGTTTTACGCATGGTGGTCACCCATCCAAAGACTCTCTCCGCTGAAACCTGCTTAGCTTGCGAGATATGACAAGATCGAGCGCATTCCAGGTGATTTGCTAATAGTATGCTCTGTATATTGGGTAATAAAAAAAAACTCATAGAATGTGCAAGTGTTCACAAATGACTCACGGCAGCATCCTTCTCTTCTTCTTTGGGCTTCTCCTTTTCTTCTGGTTCAGGTTTCTCCTTCTTTTCTTTGGACTTGGAACTTCACGTGAAAAATAAATAAGCAGTCCTTTCATTAATGTTATTTTATACTACGTACAATTTACATTTTCTCACTAATCACGGTTAAGACAGCCCCCATGATGTAACTATTTCTGTGCCAATCTTGATGTGAATCTTTCGTGACTGCAGGAATCCATACTCTTTGGTTCTTACCGTAAAGTCACGTAATGTTTTTTTAATGTTTTTACCTACGTGACTTTACCGAAAAAACCTAAGAATATGAATCATTGCAGTCACGAAAGCTTCAAATCTAGAATCACGTAGGTGATTTTATAAAAAAAAGTCACATAGGTGATTTTATTGTATACCTACGTGACTTTACCGAAAGAACCAAAGAGTAGATTTCTGTGCCGTCCTAAGGAAATGCTGGCAAATTAAACGACTAAAACAAAAAAATGTTTCCCTCGGAAAGGATCACTGAGCTATATAGCTATTTGCAGAAGTGACCTGACCACAAATGATAGCTCAACTAAGTGGCTTATAATGTGGAAAAATGTAGCAGCCAACTACTCTAAATGTAAGTTTCTAAATGTGGAGGGAAAAACCGGAGAACCCGGAGAAAAATCCACGCGACTACGAGGAGAACATGCAAACTCCATATATACATACGTCAGGGTCGATGAATCGGTTCGCGATGCTATTCCCAGGAGTGACACTGCGAAAAGTAAAAATTTTTCAAGCAAAATAAAACTTTAACAACTTTAATAAGCTGTACCCGGTCCCACATGGCTCACCGCTTGCGTTCCTTGCTGCGGCTGCGTGTGCGGGAGCGTTTGCGCTCCCTCGAGCGGGAGCGACGGGAGCGGCGCTCCCGGCTGTGTGAGCGTCGTCGCTCCCTACTTGAACGCCTGCGCAGCGACACAAGGTAGACAAATCATGCGTATTTAAGAATTGTCTGGTTCTTTCTATAATGTTTGTCCTCAGAAATATTTCAATTAGACACGTTCACTTTTAAGCTGAACAGCAAGATGACGTCGCGTTACGCGTCATTTGTGGCAATGCAAGATGATATCACGGATAGTAAAATTGTGTGGGGAGGTGCGCACATGGTGTGTGATGTAATCACATTGGCTGAAAGGGGAAATTCATTGAGTGTCGATTTTTTATTCACGTTGATGAATTTATCCAATTTTCTATGGAATAAATCCCGAATAGCAACACAACTTTCTAATGAATTAAAATTGTATCAGACCATCTTTACATTAATTATTGTGACCCCGTGATCCCATGACAGACAGGTGTGCACCACCATGATCCATATAGCAGAAGTGGAGACCCTACTTGCAGCAAGTGAGCCACATACAAGGCTTTAAAACATCGTGGAAACATTTACCCATCACTGCAAGCATCTTATTGGTAGAAAAGGAGAATATTTCCAAATTGGCAACACCTGGGTTAATAATATTAGTGCACTATTCAAAGGTGATTCTTAAAAAAAATTATTCGTTATTATTGGGAAAAAATAAGGTGCATATTAATGTGACCTGCCAAAGGTATTTGAAAGTCCTATTCTGCCCAGCAAGGAAAATGTTTCCCACCACTGCTATGGCATTAACGTACATTATTGCTGGGATCCTAAAACCAAAACTGGTGTGCTAAATTATCTCAAAAACGTAAATAAAACATAAATATAGAAGCAATAACCAATGAAATAATGAAGTTGTATTAATGAATCTTAATATATTTGCAATGCATGGTATTTTTTAACAAACTAACAGCCCTTTAGATATGACCATCTGTCCGTCCCTCCCAACAGCGAGCAACGCTTTTTTTTCTTAAACATTTTGTGGGGTAAACACAAAACCAGCAGGGAATACGCACGCCTCGTAGGTTCAACCAACAAGATCAAAACGACATCTTCTTGATCTGGATGAATGAACATTTAAATAAAAGTGGTTTAATGCCGGGACTTTTTTTATATACACTATAAATAAAGTACAACAACAACAACAACAAATCGTGGACACTTTGACGTGGAAAGGCAGTGAGTAGTGAACAGCGCGCAACCTCGTGCGCTGGGTCTCGGTGCGCCGGCGGTCACGCTCCCGATCGCGTTTCTTGTCACGGCTCTCGGCGGCCTTGGAGCGCTTCTCGGCTGGTGACCTCCCGCGCGACGAAGACCGAGAACGTTTGCGGTGGTGTCTGTGCGATGCAACAACAACAAAAAGCATTGCATTCAGTAGGGTGCGAAATAAGTTAAGACATACACGGGGTATACAAATGGATGTACTTTGTGAGCGGGTATTAGCGGATTTAGACTTGTATACCGGTCCCTTCGTCAAGAGAGATCCGGGATGAAACTAATAATGTGATGAAAGGTCAATTATAACCACGTAAAAAAACGTAAATACTCAAAAAACGGATAGCTTTTAATCATTAATGATTTCATATCGTTTCCCGTAATTTTCATGACAAATACACACATTTTTAGTGTACAACGCTTCCCATAACGTTTCAGGGCGGAAACTGCAAGCAATACGGTTGAATGAATAAGAGAAATGCATGTTGGCTAAATGATACAATATCAAACGTGATTACAATACAAGATATCGGTTCAAAGAAAATAACAAAGCTCCGTTTCGATCGCAAAACAAGCGGTCGACCGCTCGTGTTGCGATGCTATTTTCTTTAAACCTATCTACGTGACTTTACAGAAAGACCCAAGTAATATGAATTCCTGCAGTCACGAAAGCTTTAGGTAAAGATTTAAAATACAATATTTAATTACTGAACAACCACTGGGTACACAACGCTGCGACTCAACGGATTAAAGCCAGGCGCGCATTAACGTCGAAACTGTTGTTGTACCTGGAATCGCGCGCCATTCTCCGCTCCCGTCGTGTTATTCTTGTCCGTCACGCTGCTGGTCGATTGTTTTGTTGTTGTTTATTGTTGTTAACTTTGTTGTTTTCCTTTCGCTTTTAAATCAACGCCGTCGTTGCGTCAGGCCTCACCCATGACTCCTAGGCCTTCCGGAAGTCTCCGCGGTCCGCTGCTCGGGTAAGAAAACAAACCGTGTGCCCGGAATATATATTTGGTTCCGGAAGAAAAAAAAACACAAGGGGCTTTCCTGGCCCAGTGCTTAAACTGATCAAATGTTTCACCTTGGGCGCAATTGAAGAGTGGCATCGAATATTTGAAAGAATATAAACAGACAACAGGCCAAGTTCAATAAGTGACATTTACACATGCCATAAACCACGTGATCCTTCTGTGAGTGCATCATTTCTGCAGTTCAGCATTGGTTTGACACACCAAACTCTGGACGGGTTCGTTATTCAGTGCCTCATCAGCAGTCAGAGTTAATCAGACCGCAGTATTATCTGCTTGTTTTACGACTGATATTCTTCACAACGCCGCTGATTGTTACATACGGTGCGAAAGAAGTTCAACATACATGCAACTTTTGATTTAAAGCAAAGCTTTCGTGACTGTAGGGATTCATATTCTTGGTTCTTTCGGTAAAGTCACGTAGAAGGGAAATAATAAAATAATAAAAATATAACTATAAAATTCTCACGACGTTTCGACTGCAACACAAGCAATCATCATCAGGTGTGAAATTCACAGCAAGAAAATTTGAAAAAATAAATATTGCTGTGGATTTCACACCTGATGATGATTGCTTGTGTTGCAGTCGAAACGTCGTGAGAATTGTATTGTTTAATATTTATTATTATTTTATTATTTGCCTTCTACGTGACTTTAGCGAAAGAACCAAGAATATACATGAAACAATTTAAGCAAAACATCTTTTAAATGCCCTAGCCTTGTATATGTGGTTGCTACACCTACATTTCGCACGGTTGGCTAGGTACGGCGCGAAAGAAGTTCAACAAACATACGTGTGGACGTGTGCAGTGGACAGCGTGACGTTGCTGTTGGGAACGATCGCATGGCCGTGATGGATTTCGCCCAAGTAAACCACACGCTTCAGTTGCCAACCACGCCCGTTTAATTATCCAGTAAGACGATAAATATATCGATTCGTGGATTAATGCGTATTTTAATATCACGCGTTTTTTGAATCGACGTTTTTCCATTCGTATACATACGTGAATAGTTCACTATACCCATCCAACCCCTATGGTAAAACAACACGGATTGAAATCGCGATCCTGACTTGCAAAGAGGGCAGATCGTTACGTTCCAAGAACATAGTTTACCTTTTTGGTTTAATTTAAATTCGCAGAGTTGTTTGGGGGGATGTTTTCCGTGGCTGGCAATCGAAACCAGTACATCAGGTTCCGAGAATGGGGCGTTAATCACTGCGCCACTGCTCTATTTGCTGTACTTTTTGTTTGCTTAGCTTTTGTGGTGCTCGTGACGAATGCCACTCCTGCAAATGAGACCATCCTGGTCCCTTCAGTTCTCACGTGGTTAAGCAAAAGAAAACTTGAAAGTTGAACGTGTGACATGTTTATGCAGTATGTTTGTGTTTATTCTGCACCTCGGTTGTTTATGCTGATTGCTATTTCATTGTTTTGTCTCCGCCTGCGTTTTTGTGCTTTTTGAAAACAAAAATATTTCGCTTGTCATTTTGGTGCCGCTCTTACCAACGAGGTTCATCCCACGGCGTTTCGATTGCAACACAAACAATCATCATCGTGATAATTTTATTGTTTTATTTTTATTATTTTATTATTTCCCTTCTACGTGACTTTACCGAAAGAACCAAGAATATGTATCCCTGCAGTCACGAAAGCTTTAAATCGAAATTAGAGGTTCATCCCGTCCTCTTTCAGTTCTCATCCGCTTCAACAAATGCAACTTGAACCTATAGTAAATTATTTCTAAAATGAAAAGTGCTATATACATGTAATTATTATAATAACATGCCCACCACCAGGTACACCAATGAGAGCATCTTGAATGGCTGCAGCACCACTGAACGGGATCGGCAGAGCCTTCAGAGGGTGATGTGGTCCGCCCAGCGGATCACAGGTGGCGTGCTGCCCACCCTGAGAGACCTCCTACACACCAAGAGGTGCATCGCAAAGGCCCAAAAGATAATCGCCGATTCCAGCCTGATGAAAAAGCCAGGCCTTTTCATCAGGAAACAATCCAAGAGGAAGCCCGGCCACATCAACATTGCGGCTACCACCAACCGCTTTAGGGACAGCTTCTATCCCCAGGTCATCAGGATGCTCAGCTGAACAAAGCCCCGCGCAATATTTGCCCAAGCCCCACCAACCCTGATTTTTCTCCCCCCCTACCTCCATTCACACTCCCTCTCCCCACCGACTGCACAATACATTAACCAAACAAGAACATTTTGCATATCAAGATCATGAAAAAGCTCACCCGCAGGGGACCCTATTCCTGCCATACACATGTGACTGTTATCATCTGAACGGCGATTTTATTTAGTTATGAATAAATTGCTTATATATTTTAAAAAATAGTTGCTGCTGTTGTTAATTTGCACAAGCTGAGAGAGAGAGAGAGAGCGACACGGGAACAAATAATCTCACTGCCATGTACTCAATGCATGCATGGGTATGTGATCAATAAAGCTGGACTCGATTACCGAAACCACCTGCACCCACCTCGTGTCACGTCACTCAGAACGTGGACCCCCGACCTCCAAGAGGCGGGCCCGCTCCTGAGTGTGGCCACGCCTTTCTTTATGACGTCACAAAATATCCCGGCCCCTCCCCCGTTCGCTTGGTCACGTCCTACTTCTGACTGACGTCACGTCCTTCAGCCCCTCGCCCCAACCCACCGAGTGACTCCACGCGCGCAACCGGCCCCCGCCCAGCGCGCGCCTCGGTCACCGAGTGACGTCACGCCCGGTGACCACGCCCCCAAACTGTGACCACGCCCTTCCGTGTGACGTCAGGAGCATCGACCCCCCCCTGCACGCAATCGGCGAGGGGTCGCGGCTCCTTGTCAAGCGACGGCCGCTGTCGTTTTATTATTTATTTATTTTATCATCATCACTATTCTCCTTACCCTTTTTAAAAATCGTATTTCTCGTTATAATCGTAATGACTGCTTAATTTATAATTGCTTTCACAATTCATAGTGATGATTCATATTAATTACGGTTACTATTAATAATACATGTGCATTTGTAATTCTGAGGCGGCAGCGCGAACCACGTCGTAGACTAAATTTTTTTGATGTTTTTATTTTAAAAACCAATAAAACAAATATTTATAAAATTATAAACTGAAACGTTATTTGGCGAGACGTGCTTGGGGTGGGGGGTGTGGGATAGAGATTTACATTTTTAGAGCGTCGTGTGAGGGAGAAAGGCGGCGATATCAGAGCGGAGAGCGCGGGGAGCAGGAGTGAGAAATATAAAGGGGAGGGGGGAGGGAGTGAGGGGGGGAGTGAGGGTGAGAGTTAAGGGAGAGAGAGCGGGGAGGGGGGCAGAGAGAGCGGAGGGAGAGGAGGGAGCGGGGAGGGAGAGCGCGGAGAGAGGGGGGGGAGAGGGGGAGGGAGAGAGGGGGGAGAGGGAGGGGGGGAGAGGGAGGGAGGGGGGGAGAGGGAGGGAGGGGGGGGAGAGGGAGGGAGGGAGGGGGGGAGAGGGAGGGAGGGAGGGGAGAAGGGGGAGGGAGGGGAGAAGGGGGAGGGAGCGCGGAGAGAGGGGAGGGAGGAGAGGGGGAGGGAGGGAGAGGGAGGGGAGGGAGGGAGGGGGAGGGGAGAGAGCGCGGAGGGAGAGAGAGCGGAGAGGGAGAGCGGGGAGAGAGGAGGGGGAGAGTTAAAGGAGAGCGCCAGAAGCGATACCAGATATCGGCAGAGAGAGAGAGGGCGTGGGTGAGCTACAGCGAACGAGAGAGAGCAAAGGGGGAGAGTTAAGATCGCCAGCGAGCGGACGGGATAGGAGGAGGGGAGACAGGAAAGAGAAGGGGAGAGCTAAAGGGGAGAGCTAAGGGAGAGAGGAAGAAGGGAGCGGAGAAGGGAGCGCGACAGAGCCTTGCGCACACAGCAAACATGGCGACGACGATATGCACCCGCTTCACGGACGAGTATCAGCTGTACGAGGAGCTGGGCAAGTGAGTAAAACCACGACAGTAACAGCCTCTTTGTGTGTCGCTTGTTGAGTGTGTTGTGCGCTATTGTTAACGACGATTGCCGGTGCATTTGATGAGAATTTAGCGCGTCCATCGGCGGTGGGTCGTGGTGCTCCAATGGGTTGCAATGGTCGCTGCTGCTGCGGCTGTCATCATCCGCAAATCTAATGTGTTGGTGATGTCCATTCCACGTATACATTGTACATGATTTAGTAACTTGTCGTCAAAGCTACGTCCGATGCTGATGCATGACCGCGTGTTGTGTGTTGGCCTTAATAGGTGCTCGCTGACAGCAGTTGTCATGACACCCTTCTTGAGTTCTTGTGGGGGGTGATCGTGTGTGTGTGGCAATGTACGTCCTTTGTGTCTTTGCTTTAATACACAAACACGCTGCTAATGCCTTCGTTGGGGGATAGCTTCATCCGCTGGGCGTGCCGTGGGTTTTCGCCTACCTCGCCGCCATTTCTGCGATATAAATAAAATTAAAATAACGAATAATTCGGTGATGACAATGATAATAATACAAACGCGACATTGTCATCATCATTCCACCACCGTGACCACCACCCGCACGGTCATCATTGTCATCGCCACGTCCTCTTCACCTCCGCCTGCGACCCTCATCCTTCCAAAAGCTTCGTCTCTATTTGGTCTCTCGTTTCCATCTCCAGCTCTTCCTTCTCTTTCCACGGCCAAATCGCCTCTTCCACATCTCCTCTTCCACATCTTCTCCTCTCTAACACCATGACGCCATCTGCTCAGCATCGCCATCTCCTTTCCAATGCGTTAATCGCCTCGTCTCTCCATGCGCCGCTCCATTTCCTTACTGTCGTCTACTTCATATCTCCCTCCTCCTCCGGACGTGTGTGAGGGCCTCGTCTTAACATTCGTGACTTTTGGTCTGTTCTTCTGATCTCCAGCTGCCGTTACCTCTCTTTTCGTTTACATCTCCACGTCCTGTGTCCCCCTCCCCTCAACCCTCTCGTCTTATGTATGCTCCCATCTCACTCCGTTTTCCAAACCTGTTTTTAACCAAATCACTCTGAATGAAGCCGATCTCAGAAGCTCATAATGATAAATCCTGGTTAGTACGTGGATAGGAGACTCGCTTGGTAAATACCATGTGTTTTAGGCTTGGGCTTTGAGGTATCTAAGACATGGCAGTACATCAGAATGTTTAATCTATCTGCATGACATGCGAGTGTTAGTCCCTTGTATGCGTGGTGGTTTTTCGTCTGGGTACTCCAGGTGTCATGTGTTTTCTCCTCGCTACTCTCATCGGTCACGTCCTCATCTCCAGTTCTCGTCATGCCGATTCAATTCACGTCTTTCGCCCTCACTTTTCCTCCCCATCGCCTCCTTTCCTCCATACGAAATTTTCAGTCTTTTCATGCCTTCCCCCCATACCCTTAGCCTCCTCATATCCAGCTTTTGTTTCCTCTTTTCAATTTGCATCTTCCTCTCCATCACCTATCTTCTCGCGTTTGCACTATCTTTAACTCGTGCTCACTATCCTCAGCCTGCTTCTCATCCACCAGCTTAATTTTTCTCTCCACACTATCGCCTCCTGTCATTCTCTATTCCCTCTCATCATATCCCATTGCTGGCTGCCTTTCCCCTTCCACAGTGCCTCGCGCTATCTTCCTGAGCGTCCTATTTGTGCCAGTCTTCCCGCGTGTGATGTTTTGTCAGCCTGCTTGTCAATGTGCCCATCAGTTCTGCATGTTAGAGTTGTCCGTCATCCAGCTAGACCTGTGTCCACCTGTCGTATCAGCTTGTCATCCTGTCCGCATGTCTCCTTGTTTGTTTTTTTTTATCTTCGAGGCTTGTCATCATGACCTGTCAGCTTCGTTTTCCTGTTAATTTCATCCACGTGTCAGTCCGTCTGCATTTGTGTCTATTTGCCTCCGTTTTCCAAACCTGTTTTTAACCAAATCACTCTGAATGAACCCCATCTCAGAAGCTCATAATGATAAATCCTGATTAGTACGTGGATCGGAGACTCTCTTGGTAAATGCCATGTGTTTTAGGCTTAGGCTTTGAGGTATCTAAGAGATGGCAGTACATCAGAATTTTTAATCTATCTGCATGACATGCGAATGTTTTTCCCTTGTATGCGTGGTGGTTTTTCTCTGGGTACTCCAGTTTCTTTACACATGCTTTTCAACCAGGATCTTAATTCTTAAACTCAGAATTAATAATGTAACGTGCTGCTGGTCAATATTGTAATAGTACAATATATGTAACTTTAGTATTTCATATGCCCAACAACCCCGAGTGGAATACGCCCAGGAGGACCTGAAAAGGAGTCTTGAGACTCATTGATACATCCTTGTTAAGTAAATTACTGGCTGCCTTGAGTTCTGTTTGCCTCACTTCTGTCTGCACCTATGCACTTTTGGTTCCTATAACAGCCAGTCATGATGACATTAATAGTGGTTTTGGTGATGATGATCGGAGCTGGCCTGTCTTTGCTGTCCACAGGGGAGCCTTCTCGGTGGTCCGCAGGTGTGTGAAGGTGAGCACTGGGCAGGAGTTTGCAGCCAAGATCATCAACACCAAGAAGCTGTCTGCCCGAGGTATGACTACACAGGTTCACACCTATTTAGTCTGTGCGTGTGCTGGCTCCGTGTGATTGTTTACGTGTGTGCAGATAGTGCTTGCCCCCAGGGTCTATAAGACTATAGACGTAGGATCTGTGTGCATATGTGTGTTTGGCTGCATCTGTGCGTAATCTGTATTTGTGGAGCGGTGACGCAGTGGTTGGTGCGCTGCGTTATAAACCCAGCCACCTGAGTTTGATTCCCATCCATGGCCAGCATTGGTGTAAATTACATAATTGTTACTGGTCCCCCTGAGAGCAACTCAGCCTTGTGCCTAGTGTGGTGTATAAACATCAGTACCTGGGAGACAAAGGCAGCCAGGTATGGTGGCCCAAACACCCCCCTGGTCTTAATAGGTGGTTGCTATCTCATTTGTCCCAACAGCCTGGAAGGTTACTGGGGGAGGGTCTTTATCTATGTGTCTTAATCTTTGTATCTGTGTGTGTCTGTATCTGGTATGCTCATGTGTCTCTGCATGTCTGCAAGGTTTGGCAGTTCTGTAAGGTCCCCAGAACGACTGCCTGTCTTCTTTAGTGGGTGACAGTGATTCAGGGCAGTCTTTCCTGGGGGATTTAACCCATGACATTTCATGGACATTTTCTGGTATATATATACACACAGTATATGTGTTCACCTGTTCATAATGATACATGAATGAATGTATATATGAACACATCTTTGTCTGAGAGAAACTTGCATTGCATTTAAAATCGAAAGTTGACACGTAGGCCGTAATGCCTGGCTTGCTTGTACCAGCACTGCATGTCCATGTTCTCGAGCCCGCATACGCTCATACATGCGTGTGTTCATGGGTATGTGTTGCTGCCGATAAGCCGAAGGCTCGTGTCTTCGCAAATGCCAAAGTGAAACGTCACGTCACAAATAACGTCACTACAAGGCAAGGTGTCATGTTTCTATGAATGCCTGTGTGTGGTTAATGAAAATTATAGGACCCTGTTCTTCCTTAGCTTTTAGAGGTCGATTGGAGATGTTTCTGTGTTGACTCCAGTGCTTGCAGCTGTCATGCCAGAGCACCTTCAATGAATGGCTTTTAAAGGAGTGTGCAAATTAGAATTTGTGTGCATTGCCCCTGTTAACCTCGAATTTATTATGGCAATGATTCAAATGTGTGCGCAAAGCAGCAATAGCCACACATACGGACACTGTTAAAGTTCCACAGTGACATGTTGCAAACCCTTGTCATGTGACATTTAGAGCCATAATATACAGACGTGAATAGCGTCACTTGCCTTTTTTTTCTAAAGACAGTATAATCAAATACTGAATTACGTAAGGCCCGTTGTGTTACAAAGGCATTGAAAACGTTCCGTGAAGATGTAGAGGCTTTGTGGTATTTTCAAACTTGCTCGAGCTGCCCAGAGAGGCGGTCATGGGGTTCGAGGGCTTTTGGTATTCTGTGTACGTCGCAGTCTGTATAACAACATCACGGAATAAGAATAAGCTATGCCCTCGTGTAATGCATGCGCTTCCCCCAAACGTAACCCCTCCCTTCAAGCCCCTTCCCTGCTGGAGCAGTGCAGCTGTCGCAGTGACTTTCCCGTTCACACTTTGCACCCGTTTTGTTCTCTACATGCACACTTAATGGTGTGGTTATTACCATTTATAAAGATTTGGCAATGCAAAACATTGTTCTGCGACCCCTGCACATCTCGTAATGAATATGATAACATGCATTTATTTTATTTCCATAAGATTTGTGGCCACATCCAAATGTACGCTGCAGATAGTACTTGTCAAATTGTTACAGGGCACAAATGTTTGTGCTTTAAGTTTATATTAAATATTATTGAAACTGATATGTAGACGGTTTCATGATAGTGATACAGCATAAATGAGCATTTTATTTTGGTATTTGATTATATTTTTTGTATGAGCCGATTTTTTTTTAAAACCCTGAATAGCACATTGTGCATATACACCAAATATTCTGAGGCACAGCAGATTAAAAATCTTGTTTATCACGTACTGCAATAGGAACGTTTGGACATATTTAGAATTGTAATGATAGTTGAAAATGAATACCAAATGAAATAATGTTCCAGAATCATGTTTTCTCATTCAACCAATATAAAATAATGCGGTGTTCAGAATTATTCCGAATCCAACTGCATTGCAGAGCCAGAAAAAAACACGTGGAATGCACGGAGTTCATTTCTCAACCTGTTGTTACAAGTGGAGGCCGCAAACGATGCCGTAGTGGCACATGTGTACTGTGTTCCAAAATAGATTGTGTGTAAATTCTAAGCGGTGAACTGTGTTTAAAAAGGAAATCGATATTCCAGAAAGTAAAAGCCAAAGACGGATTAGCGTGTTTGGAGCCGAACTGTTACGTTAAAGGTACCGTTTTTGTTAATTTAGCCATTCGTATTTAAGATGTATTTTGTTATTCAAAAAGCCATTAGTATACCACATTCTTTTTGAGGTGGTATGGTTTTGCTTTATTCGCTTTGAAAGCATTTATCACTTGTATACTTACTGCTCCCATGAATGTCTCCAAGGAACTGGTTAGATGGAAGCACTTGAAGAAAAAATATCTGCCCTGAGGGTAGCTATTATTTGCATTATGGACGATTTACCTGATATTGCTGTCTGTTTCTTTAGTGAAACAAATGTTTGCGCATTTCTTGTAATAAAATCATTGTTTGCTGAACATTAATGCAAGGTATTTTCATATTAGCAAACAAAAAACATGGGTATTTAATGCATTACACATGCTTTTTCCTCGCCATATCTGGTTTTGTGCGAAATATTGAAGCAGAATAGGCCCACAGTGTTTTAAACAATGGAGTATTCACCCAACATTTGATACATGTATAAGAATACTAAATAACAAAATATACTTGGGTTGCCAATCCTGTCGCAGTTTCATTAATTCTTGGCTCTCAATGTCAGGATCCTTTGCATCAATGGAGTGGAAAAACAACACCACCCGTTATGTGATTACACCTTTCCTCTGCTTCTGTTTAATTTGAGCAGTCCTGGCTGATTATGGTAAATCCGTGCGTAAATCCCAACGTAAATCTCCTCGGTGGTGAGTGATGGGGAGCATCTATGGTGGCTGAATGCTAAGTAGGATTCTGCTCTACAGCACACATAATGAGAGAACCAAAGTAATGCATGCAGGGTCATAAGTGGGGGGTTCAAAGTTCACGTCCTAAGAGGTTACCTCTCGGATGCTTCACGCAGGCAGCTTAAATTACACCTCGACAAGGAATGTGCCACTGCTAATCTGTTCTCAGTCTAAATTGGAAGTTGGTCAACCAAACTACGGTTGTGAATTACACGGTGTGGTTGTTTTTTACATTTTCTTCAGTATATCCGCATACCATTCATACCATACTGCCACCCAATTGGTTTCCATAATTGTGGTGTTTGAGAAAAATATGTTTTTACTATATCGTGGGCAAACATACGAGTGAAACAACCTGCTGTAAACGTGTTGCTCCAACGTAATGTTGAGCTTAATGAATCTCTTGCCGTTTGTTAGCCATGGTCAGGGATTGAACTCGTTTTCTGATTCATAGCGCAGTGCGCAAACCAGTGGAGCACAATTCTTGTCCCTGGAGTGTTAGTGTACGATAAATATTTTATTATTAATGCAGTAATTCCTGTCTATTATATCTCTGCTGTAGAAAATATAGTTACAAAAATAGTGTTTCTGCAATAATTATCTTTGTCCAGCCTCTACATATTCGTGTGATATATGTTACGTATAAAAAGGTTATGAGAAATTAGTGATTGTTCTCAATAAAAGTAGTTTTTACCAGCTACGAGTTAATGATTTGTTTCTGTGATATTTGCTGTGCAAGGTTAGGAGAGCCATATTTATAGGTATACATCAAGAAACAAAAGTAGTTTTGAAATGATGAACACCATGTATTTATTGCAGCACATTATTGGATCGTCTGCAACTGGCCGTAAAGCATGACACATATTGATGTCACAAGCAAATGATGAGGCACAGGAGTCAATAGCCAAGAAGAGTAATGCAATTAATAACTTTTTGAGCAAGCAGCTACTTATAATTGGTAATATTAGAATTGTTTTCACAATGCGATTACTGAAGCCGAGTACATTTGTGTACTTGATCTATCCAACTATAATGTCTATAATAAAATGAAAATAAATCTGGTTGATTCAATTGATGGCCGTACAAGAAAAGAACACGCAATAATCGTGTTCACTGTAGAACATTCATTTAAATCTATGCGCATGTAATCTGTCATTAGCAGCCAAACGCAAGCAGCTGAGCACAGCCTGACTTGCATCGTATGCAGTCTTGTTTGGACCATCAAATGCCTTCCTCATGAAAAATTATATAGTCTGTAATGGGCAGTAAATCTGGCTCATAATGTGGTTTTCTTGAAATGCAGTTGGGTCCTTTGTGTGTCATTACTGTGTCTGAGAAACAGCTCTGGTTAATTATTTATGCGATAATCACGGGAGGGTATGGGTTAGGACTCCCAGTGTCTGCAAGTCACCCACGGTTTCATGTAGAGCCACTACACCCCAAAATGACAAATACAACGGCGGGAGCGCACTGACGCAGTGCGTTTGGATGTTTCCTTAAAAGCAGTAGGCGAGAAGTTTGTGCCCTCCGAGGGATGGATTTCTCTGCAGCGAGTGAGGATTGCTGCGACATAGGTTTTGAAGGGAAAGGGTTGGATCTGTCATTCTTGGATTCACGATAAGAAAAAAGTGTATTCGCATTGTGTTAAGCAGTGAACTGTAAATAAATAATTGGGCTCCAGTTTTTTGGTGTTTTTTTTAAATCACAGTTATATGATTTACGATATAGGTATGCATATCATGCATTTTCATACCAAAGCATAATCAATTTCTATACAATCAAATCACGGCGAATATTGTGAAGCATGCGTTGTGAAAGTAATAATTGATTAAACATTACATGTCTAGAAGCTACTGGGTCTAATCAACTTTAAACACATAGTATGATCAATTAGCATGACAGGACACTTTCTTCATGTAATGGTCTCCATTTGGAAGAATAATATTGTTTGGCAATTGTATGCGATTTTTTTTCAAAATGTAGCTGAGATGGGTTTCAAATGTGGTGCTAATTAATGCAGTGTGCTTGGCATTATTTTATTGTCATGCTGTATGCAGTGCACCATGGCAAACGTATCACATTACATGGGGAACATGTGCACTGTGACCATGCCCATTGTGAAGTTAAATATTTACTATCATTTTGGCATATCCACAAGGTATTTACTCTTCAACTGTAAATGTTCTGAAATAAGGTGTTTCGCACAGGGGCTTAAAAGTTTATCTTCTTAGAATCCAATGTTCAACTCGCATCCAACATTAAGTGGGATAGGTGGGTGAGTTTGTTTTTATGATAGGGTATATAGGGACCTTTTTATTATTTGCTGACGTAAACAAATGTCAGAGCAAAACTCAGGATTGTTCACCGACCTGAAGATAACCACTTCGGGCCAGCAGCAAATTTAACTGCAACTTGAGTGGAAACTGACAGTTTAGTCCAGTAGTTTCAGGGCAGGCATTTCAATCGCCAGCTCACCTTAAGACTATTTCAGCAGATTAATTTTACTCACATGGTCCATACGCTTAGGGTACGTAATGATTTAATAATGCATCGAACCACTTGTGTTATCATGATTATCCCATTGATAGTTTATGAAAATTATATGATAATGATAATTAATTATATCTGCCAATGAAACGTATTATAGCTGACACACAATACCGAACATACAAGACAGTACAATGAGACAATTTTTTTTATTGTGGGCTTGCATAATCAATTGAATTTCAGTTTGTGGAAAGAGGCAGGGGGGGGGGTGATGAATGATTAATGATTCTGACAGGTCATCTTTGAATAAGGGTGAGTCCACATACAATAAATTAAATCCATAATAGAGGTTTTTTGGGCTAGATCATGTAAATATATAAATTGGTCGTTATAACCCGCCACCACCCGACACAGTCAACGAGTAATGATTGTCACGTAAACAGAACATGCCAATTCGTCACTAGTACAGCACACCGGTGTGTTGGAGAGCCAAGCCACAACATTTACAATTTGAGAATGATGTTCCACCAGTAATTACAACCAGCTTCATCAGGCGACAGCCAGATTTGTCGCCTGATGAAGCTAGTTGTAATTGCTGGAGAAACGCCGTAATCGGATTGTAAATGTTGTGGCTTGGCTATCGAGTATATCAGTAATCCCATTGCCTAGTAGCATGTTTTAAATTAACGGTGTGTTTATATTCTTGGTTCTTTCGGTAAAGTCACGTAGAAGGGAAATAAAAAATAATAAAAATATAAAACTATAAAAATTATCACGAAGTTTTGACTGCAACACAAGCAATCGTCATCAGGTGTGAAATCCACAGCAAGAAAATTTGAATTTCACGCCTGATGATGATTGCTTGTGTTGCAGTCGAAACGTCGTGAGAATTTTAATTGTTTTATATTTTTATTATTTTATTATTTCCCTTCTACGTGACTTTACCGAAAGAACCAAGAATATGAATCCCTGCAGTCACGAAAGCTTTGAATCAAAATTTACCGGTGTGTTTGTTACCTATCAATACGTGTGTTTTTACATGTGTAGTGGGTTCTATGGAGGCACACGCTAGAACTTGGAGGCAACACGTTTATTCTACAACCCAACAGGGTACTACATAAACGTAACAACGGGTTCGGCATATAGGTGATAACTACACGGTTAACTTGACCACAACGGGGTAACTATACCACAACGGGGTAACTACATAACTGGGTCAGTCGGTGACATACTGCCTGACCCACGAAGCCGAGCGTAAGACCAAAGACTGAGGACCGAGAATCGAAGAGACGTAGCGCCGACGGGTTCCATTCCAACAGGCAGCCGCGATTGCTCTCGGGACTTCCCTTTTATGCCTCTGAGCGTGGCCTGGCTCCGCCCTCGCCCACGCCCCCTTCTAGATCCTACTAGAAGGCTCTGGGCCATATATCACTTGTCCCTCTTGCCACCCTTTGACCCACCTCTCTACCCTCTCTTGGTCACGTGCCCTCTCGGGTTCAACTCGACTGTCACGTCCTCAACTGCCCTCTCTCTGACCCCACCAGAACCATGCCGCCTAGGGCCCACTTCCATGCCATACCCACTGTGGTGCCAGAGAGAGGCTCAAGATACACAGTTCCACTCTTGTGACAGTATCTGGCACTAAACGCCACAGTGACTCCATTTACGTCACTACACATGCATTAAGAACTCATGCCTTGCTGAAAAACTACATTTTGTTAGATTTATGGAGTAAAATTGCAGAGTAAGAGCTGGTTAAAAATAATCTTCTGGTGTTGTGCTAGCATTCAATCATTTTTAAATAACTGACAGTATGTAAAGCTATACCCCAACTGACAAAACACTAAAGTGGATTTTATGAGTTGGGGGAGAAAAAAGACACCAGTAAAACATATAGTTTACAGATGCACTGCATGCACTTGTCTGTATTAAGGTTATTATGCATGGGGTTACTATGGGAACAGGTATTGTTGGATACGTGATATAAATTACATCACAAAATCACATTTGAAAAGTCCCCATTTTTGAAGAATTCCTGGTATGAGAACTAATTGTGTTGAATTTAATAAAAAATATAACGTAATTTTCACAATCACATGTGGTGCAAAGTTACTTGGTTGGAGCCGAGCTTTGTGGTGGCAGTGGTTTTTCTTGTTGTTTGCTATAAGATTGGCACCGGAGGGTTATCGGAAACTGCAGTCAAACACAAATGCCACGAGTGAGAATTTGTTCGGTTTCTGCTTGCAATAAACTGAATGCGGTGCCTTCAGAGTGCAAGGAATAATTATTGCATTTTCTTCCTCGACACAATTAAATATCTTGACTGAATACACGCAAAAACTGACAGGCTGTTTGAATAGTGATTATGCAAACAACATCGACACAAATATAGACCTTAATCTATATTCTTTGGGTCTTTTGGTAAAGTCGCCAAAGAAAATAACAAAAAAACTACGACGTTTCGATCGCAACACAAGCGGTCGTCGTCAGGAAAAGGGTTGATCGAAACGTCGTAGTTTTTTGTTATTTTCTTTGAACCTATCTTCGTGACTTTACCTAAAGACCCAAAGAATATGAATTCCTGCAGTCACGAACGCTTTAAGTCAAGAATTAGACCTTAATCTGCATATCTTAAAAACCTATTGTACGTCCCAACAAGGTAGAAAGCTGAAATTTGGTACATAGGTAGCTTTTAGTAAACAAACAACAGAAACCAATCCGAAATTTGTCATTATAAAACCCCAAAATCTCGATTTTAAGTGCCCCCATAAACATGTTTGTGCGTGTCATTCAGAAACCGTCGAAAGCATAAGATTGCTTTTTTTCGTTTGATAGACCGTTAAACAGCAAATACAATGAAAGTGAGAACCATTGTTCTATCGTTTCTTGTTTTTGAGAAATTTCGGATTCAAGTTGTTTTGAACGAAAACAAAATGCATTTAATGATCTTTAAATCTGAATAATTCGATAACGGTAAAAGATAGGAACTTCTCCTCAAAGAGTGTTAAGTTAATTATTTGTTG
Source organism: Lampetra fluviatilis (assembly GCF_964198595.1). Taxonomy (NCBI): domain Eukaryota; kingdom Metazoa; phylum Chordata; class Hyperoartia; order Petromyzontiformes; family Petromyzontidae; genus Lampetra; species Lampetra fluviatilis. The sequence goes on from NC_136283.1 coordinate 2,129,040, forward strand.
TTGTTTCTAATAGAAAAAAGAACGGAATCTTTCAATTGAACGGTTTCCGATGGGTACGTCTATAAATTTAAGACGTTGAATTTCGTCGTTGAGTAGTTGTTCGTATCTGATCGTAGATACAAATTGTAACAAAAATACGTAGGTTAATTATATTATTATATTCATTGAAAACTATTGCCGAGCGAAGACAGGCTTTATGAACTAGTATCAAATAAATTTCGCAAGATTATTTTAAATAGTTCGTAATGAATGCAAGCCTAGTTGATATATTTTTTTCTGGAAGAAAATGAAAACAGGATGGGCCTCCTGAAACTCAAATGGTGATATCGCACTGCAAAATATTTTGGAGGATTTAGGCTACATGTATTTTAAATGAGTAGCTTGTAATTGTAATGAGGTTTTGTGACGTGCAATAAGGTGCGAAAAAGTACTGACGTAATGTATTGCATATGAAATTACGAGATTATCTACAAAGACACATCTCGTCAAGGTGATAAAGTTTTCAACATCAAAACAAATGGGTTTTTCCCCTCCCCCTATCGATGCTTATTGATGATTGAAGAGCGCTATTGTATTGGACCGCCTGCCTGGTTGTGTCAGAATAGTGAATGGTAATTGGAGTGATAGAAGTCACGGGATTGGAGTCCACTCATTTGTTCTCTTGTATACACAATTTATTAAAGGGATCTCCCCAACTGTCTTGCCATTGGACACAGCATGGTACGTTTGAAGCAAAAGCCAATGGATGTTTTTACGTCATCTGGTCTCATACTGGCATTTCAATCACAAGTGTTGCTCTGCTTTTGCTGCGAAGAGTGTCAGGTGGTTTTGAAGGAACATGTGTTTCCATCTAATCAAGCATAAACAACTAAGCGTTAATGGTAGGGTCATATGAAGCATTTAATCCCATGCATACCCATAGTTTGATTCATGAAAACAAAATTATGGGGCTTTACAGCTCTTAGTTTTTAATATTGCCTTTGTAGTATGTGGGGTGGGTAGCAGTCGCACAGTGATTGGTGCACTGCTATGAACCTGCCTACCCGAGTTTGAATCGTGGCCACAGCTAATGTGTGGGTGACCCGATATCCCCTTCACCAACCTGCATTGACCATTGTGGTGAAGTATGGTCCAAATAATCCCCATGTCCAATATAGAGTGGAAAGATCTTAAGCTCTGCATTAATTAACGGCTGAAGATTATTATTATTATTGTTGCGTAATCTATTGTTTCGAGTTTACAATAACCTCATGAATAAAGAGAGCAATTGTAGCTTAAAAAAATATCTTACCTTTGTCAATTCCCTGCTGGCTGAAAATAGCTCACTGCATGGCCATTGGGGTTTTTTGACCATACTTCACCATGCCAGTCAGTGTAGGTTAGTGAAGTTGGCTGGGTGGGGGCAGGATCAATTCGAATATCATTCACCACCTACTGATGTAACCTGTGGTTGAGAATTGAACTCTGTAGCCAGGTTCAAAGCACAGTTTGACCACTCCGCCACCACTCAAAGGGAACACAGTGTAATAGTGATGGTACTAAAATAGAAATCATTGTGCTCCCCTCGTTTTGTGCTCTTCACAGTCCTGTGTCTTCTTCATATTTAATTCTGATCGGGGATGCAAGGTTTTTTCTCTCTCGCTATAACCAACGGCCAATTTAAATATAATTTGTAGTTTGCGGTAATTCTTTCATTTTGTCATCAATTGTTTATTTTGGAGCAGTCCATTTGAGTGAGGCCCTTGCAGTATAAGTGTTGGATCATACCAAATGCTACCAAAACCACCTCCAATTGGTGCAGTGCAATTTTTAACCATACTGAAGTGTAAATGGTGCAGAGAGAACACAAAATGGCATTGTTAACCTGTACGACACGTCTCGCTAATTGGTCAGATATACAAGCTGTCCAGCGGAAATGGCAAGAATCTCTACCTTTGAGCCCGAGTTCATATTGTGCCCACTTGAAGCACCATTTATTGCTGTCCCACTTCACTTGGTGTGTACATTTCTATATTCCAAGTCCTACCGTATAATTTAGATGCATCCTCTTTTGCATTTTTTAAAACTTTAATTCTGTAGTTATGTTTATTTATATTTGGTACTGTTTTAGCAGATTCTGCTGCGCACTGTTATCACATTTTTGCGACGTTATGCTTTGTATATGGGGTAAAGGGAAGTGATGCTACAGTGGTCCCTGATGATTTGCGTTTTATTCCCACCATGTCTGACATCAGTGGTGAGTGATATCTGTACTGTTCCTGGGTTCCCCACTCACCAACCCACACTGACCAGCATGGTGGAATATGGTCAAACAATCCTCATGACCAACAGGAAGTGGGGAGGCTTAATCCAGCAGTGCATGTATAACAACAAAGCTCTACTTTGTTGTTATATGTTCTGTATATTGTATCTATTAAAATAACATTAAAAGATGCTTTCAATAAGTATAATGTGGAAGAGTGGTATCACAGTTGTTCGTGCTGTTTCTTGCTATGGCTCGCACAGTAGGGATGGATATCTGAACCCGTTCTAGGCTTCCTTTTCACCAGTCTGCACTGACTGTCATGGTGAAGTATGGTCAAACAACTCCCCTGATGGACAGGGTTGAGGGGGAGGCCTCTATCTGGAAGTGTGGTATCATTCGTTTTTAACCTTGGGCAAATTTAATAATTTGTACTTCTTTAAAGCACATGTTATAAAATGTTTGTACATACTGTGAAGTGGGGAAAATAGATATCGGCTGATTTTACAGCCATTAAATGCCACTTTGATTATTCAATCTGATATCAACTCAACAGCAAATCAATTTCTTAAAGGCGAAATAAATATCTTCAAAGGCCTGATCGCCGATGCATTGATCGTTTGTTTGTTGCATGAAGATTATCTCATTCGTTTTATTTGAAGCTTTTAGGTGTGTTTACTGGTGAAATGTTGGCTTGGGTTGGGCCCCTTCTTACAGTTTACTGATTGTCTTGCAATGCGGTTATCGCAGGCCACACGGTTTCCTCTCAGCCTGATTGGTCACCTCGGGTAATGGAGCAGAAAACACTGTTGTAAACATTTCTCAGTATTAGCAGACTCTATAACCACTGCGTGTACTTTTGCAGACACCTCGTTGTTGATGTGGCTTGTTCTATGTTGCGAGATGGATTAAGGGTTTTTTTTGCCTCGTTTAATACAACATTTAGCCAACCAAAAGACAAATAATACATGTACAGTCCATTCTTGTGAATCCACGACTGCATGAGGATATCTCCATGCCGTGCGTATCATGGAGGGTTATTTGACTATTTGACCATACTTTTGTTTTATGCATACGCAGGTAATTTTACACAAATCAAATTTGTTAAGAAAATGGACATAGGAAGGAACGTCGCAAGAAGGGTTGATGACCGTTGGTCAAGAATAGTAACAGTGGTGCCAAGCAATGTAACGCATCCGAGAGGATGTCCACTGAGGAGATGGAGCGATGAAATCAGCTTTTGTGCAGCCAATTTTTACATAGCATTGAGATAAATGACAGCAGCTCAGGGAGGGATTTATCCAGCAGGTCATGGCTGATGACTTTTTCTCGATGGTCTTTGCGGGTTAGTGATGTTGGAGCATTGGTGTAGGAACATAGCACTACAACAATGGATTCTGTAACACTTGCCAAGGCTAACATGAGTGCCATTAACTACCTGTTTTTTTGCAATGACCGTGTTTAGTTTTTCTTTCGCAAAATGTATCTTTCTAGATTTGAAGCTTTCGTGACTGCAAGGATTCATACTCTTTGGTTTTTTCGGTAAAGTCACGTAGGTAAAAAATATAATAAATGGAAACTAAATTATTTATTTTATTTTATTTTTTGCCCACGTGACTTTACCGAAAAACCAAAGAGTGTGTATCTGTTTCGCATTCCGGATCTGACGATCAGGTGCCTTCCGGTTGGATTGGTCAAAAGCAGGAAAAGTATGTTTGCTTTTAGGCCATCGAGCCATGCTGGGACGCGAGTTTCTTCAACAAAATGGGTGTTGAGGCACTTGGCGACTGTATGCGGTGTTTTTGCTGTAGGCATGATGCCCAGCAGTTCATGGCTGACTCACTCTGGCATCCTATCTTCAGTTCAGGCTGCGAAAGAAGCCCCCTAACCTTTCCCCCCCAGGGTGCCAGCATCTTTCCGTTCCTATTTTGCTAGTACTAGTTTGCATTCTGGAATTATGCCCTGTATTTACTATATTTCAAAGGGTGTCTTTGATAAACAGTTTTATGTAACAGTTGTGCCGGGGCTTATAAAAGGCTATTTTAAGGTGCAAAAACAAGCATGTCATGAAGATTCAACAGTTATAGATGGCGTTTCATTGCATTTTGTTTTTTCTTTGCCCTACAATAAATGTTGTCACTCAGTGATAAATCAATGCCTTTTTGGACCACTTTAATACAGAGTGATAATGAAATGGTGCACTGTTTATCTCATTTAAAGACGCAGGTTCCTGTTGACATTCATTCCTGTATAATTTGCAGTGTGCAGAATTTATAGTCTGCTTAACCACGGTTACTGGTTATCTTTCAACAAACATTTCTGCCAGGCACTCTTTTGCAAGTAATCTGCATCTAAAGGGGCTGTAATTTATTGCAAATCTTTGCATTGGTTACCCGGCATGAAATGCTAATAATTGGGAGAGAGGGAGTGGCGGTTCTTTTCTCGTAACGCTATTGCTGTTTACTGTGGCTGCAACCGTTGAGTGCGGCGCATTAAAATGCAGCGCACAGCACCTTGAACACAGCATACTGTAGCCAATGACGGCCATACACGTCTGCAGCGCGGCCTGAATTAGGTTGCATTGCATGCTTCTGGTGACATACAAACTTGCCCCTGTGATTTACTGTAGCTGTAAAGCTATCGTAGGCCATCTTGTACAAATGGGGTACCTTTGCTGGCACTCGGGATCTTGCCATCTGCCAAACCAAAATGCCGAACCAAAATGTCAAGGTTAGGTAATGGGCCAGTTATATCAAAGTTTCCTTTTTATACTTTTAACTTTTTTTCTTACTTTTGAGTTTCTTTTTTAAAGTACCTATGTATAATGCACACTGAATTGCTGTGATGATTAATTAAAATTACAGCACTATGTGATTAAATGCGGCCAGGATATTGAGGCCTCTGTGGAGAATATGGGGGAATCTGAGAATGGTCGGGAGCAATCAAGGTTATATAATGGCTGGTTCAGCCCTTATTAGCATCCAGCTGGAGTTTTAGGTTGGATCTGCAATAAAGTAGCAATAGCATTATGGGCAGGAGCTCAATACATCTTTAATATTACTACTAGTAATATTCATATTACTAGCATTGGTGTTTTGGGAAGATTAAAGGTCACTGGATTGCATACTGTGCAATGAACCCAGCGACCTTAGTTCAATTCCTGGCCAAGGCTAACATCAGTGGCGAGTGATAGCTGAACGTTTCCCGCTTCACCAGCTTGGTGAACTATGGTCAAACAACTCGCAACCAACTGACCCTGCGTCCCGAGATCTACATCCAGCAGGAGTTTCAAAGGACTATTCAAATGTGTTTTAAAATGTATTTTTAACAGTGTGATTTAAAAAGGCAATCTACATTCACTGTACGTAAAATTGTCTTTGTTACTGGTTGTACTTTAGACTTAAAATGCATTTTATGTTGCCATTGTTATTTTCAAATACAGTAGACTCGATTCTTCGCATTTATGATGGAGGACGGCCGTGGATAATTAAAAATCGTGGATAATACAAACTAAATAATTTTCCTCGGATCTCTATGCCAAAAACTACTAATAAATGTATAAAGTATATTTAAGTGTCTTTGCCATCGAACAGTTTCGTAAGTTAAAACTCACAAAATAAATGATCGGATACATCACTCAAGATGAAGCACAACTGACAATATTGATTGTTACTCTTTCGATTTAGAAGGAATACTAACGATCGACCGATTGAAGCGCGTGCTCGGTGATAACACTTTACTGCTCCTGCGCAGAAGACTGCCCACTAAGTGGACAGCAGAGCCACGCCAATCAAAATCAATCAAACTCTACCCACTTGTAAATATATGCAACTACTGTACTGTAGAGGCGGATCACGTGGATTTCGGATTAACCAGAGCACATATTGCTTCAGTTAAAGCACATCACTTGCAATAAATATTTCCAAGAATAACACTGTTTCTGTTTTTAGATTATTCATTTGGGCTTAAGGGAAATTCCATGAGTTATTCATTTTTGTCAATCTCAGGTGTGCGGTTAATCCTCAAATCGGATAAACCGCATGCGGATCATCGAGAGTCTTCTTTCATTTCAGCGCCCACTGTGTAAAAAAAAAAAGGTGCAAATGATGCATGGTATACTCCTTACAAATGTTACAATACTGCACTGAATAACTGGAGTTTATTTCTTGTTTTGGTTGTTTACGTTTTCTAATTACAGATCACCAAAAACTGGAGAGGGAAGCTCGGATTTGCCGTCTGCTGAAGCACTCCAACATCGGTGAGTCATTGCGCCCTCCATAATGTTTGAAGTACATTACAAGCTCGCATGTCTCGGACACTTTGTCCATGACATTTGGCACTGACCTGCAGGACATCCTTGACCAAATGAACATGCACCCTATGAACGGGCAAGTAGGACACATAATGAACAAACCAATAATTGTCTCCCAGGCATATCGTGTATGTGTGCTGCATATCGTGCTGCCTTTTTTAAACTAGAATTTCTGGTTACATATTTGCACGTGTGCAAGATTTTTTAACTGATAGCACTATGTAACACAATTTTTTTTTCTCAGTGTTATTTTTTTAATCTTGACGTAAAGCTTTCGGGACTGCAGGAATTGATATTCTTGGGTCTTTCGGTAAATTCACTTAGATAAGTTCAAAGAAAATAACAAACTAACTTTTCCTGAAGACGACTTCTTGTGTTGCGATCGAAACGTCGTAGTTTTTTGTTATTTTTTGTTATTTTCTTTGAACCTATCTATGTGACTTCACCAAAAGACCCAAGAATATGTTATTTTTTAATTGCTTATGCCTAAAAAGTATAGAAAATGGCTAATTTCCCCACACACTTTGCTTTTGTTACCAGGACTTTACGTGAACAAAATACACAAATGCACACGTTTTCTCATTGCAAATAGGTACATTTAAAAATGTCACTGTCCTGGTCACAAAAGCAAAGGTTGTGGGGAATAATAGCCGTTTTCTGTACTTTTGAAACAGAAGCAATTAGGAAATAACACTTAGTACCCAGGAACAATTTTTTTTGTTACACAGTGTAGTCGTGCCAGTAAAAGTGTAGTGAGTCCAACTGAGTCGCAGGCGTTATTCTTGAGAGGCAACACATTTATTGTAACACGTATATATAAAGGGGTAACTGCCCCTTTACCAGATGCAGCCTGGGGTGGTGACCACCCAGCTAACTCCACTATACGGAGGAGTTACAGCTACGAAGGGTCAGACCCTCACTCGGGTCCCCTGCTACGTGTTGATGCCTCGTAGAATGTAGGGCTTCCAGCTTGTGGACGTAGAGCTTCCATCTTGTAGAACGAAGCGACCGCGGTCCCTCTCAGGGACCCACCTTATATCCTCCTGGGTCGGGGCCGGATCCGCCCTCGGCCCCGCCCGCCTTCTCGAGCGTTCTAGCTCCCCCTCGATCCCTCTCGAGAGCTCTCGCTGGACACGTGATCACCCCCGAGCCCCCCACCCCACCTGGGGCCTTCTCTGTGAACACTCCAGATCACGTGTCTACGTGGTCAACCAGAGTGCTATGGCCCGGGGCAACCCTGTCCCTGGGCTGACACTCTCCCGCTCCCCCTTGTGGGAGGCCGCACTGCATGCTATGCGTGGTGCCCGTGCTATCCCAGCGCTCACCAAGCCCCACTAGGGCTGGTACTAAACCCATCTCTGGGGTGTGCGCGATGATGGTGCATCGCACACTGTGGTATGCTAAAGCCGGCATCACACAGCAACCCACCCGGTGCTGTCCGCATCCCTGATGTCACTACAAAAGTATGATCATAACAATATAATGAGCCAAGAATGTGTGTGTGTCCCGCACGTGAGGCCCCCCCCTCATTAATAATCATGAGCGGGTGACGTCACTCCACATGCCGCACCCCTCCCTGTGGTTGTCCCACCTGATGATGATTGCTTGTGTTGCGATCAAAACGTCGTGATCTATTACTGTTCTACCTACTTGACTTTACCGAAAGAACCAAAGAGTAACCATGAGGGGGTGGCGTCACTCCAAATGGGGCAACCCCCCCCTCATTAATAATCATGAGCTGAACAATTTTTCTATTGAATATTTCAGATTTACTGCAATATACACCCGTCCTTGGACGGGCAAACTAGCTAGTGTTACAATAATATCACATGAACAGATCCAGATTAATCCCAAGCCAGATATTGCATACTTTTTTCTTATATAAATGGTATCATTTATTTTCATACGGATATAGAGTGGTACCTCGGTATACATCGTTAATTCCAGAAGGTCGGACTTATCCCGAAAATGACGTATACCAAACTAATTTTTCCAATAAGAAATAAAGGGAAAGGAAATAATACGTTCCAGAGTATAAGAAATGATATTTTATCTGGCATATTATACATTAATGGGGTTGTATAAAATAATTTAGACACTACTTATTACTAAAATTCATACATAAATTAAAATAAATGCATAAATAAATTTAAATAATAATCAAATTTAACATCACTTTACCTTGCTGAGAGGAGTTGATAGCCTACGAGGATGGTGGTGAGGAAGGGGAGGAGTCGTGAACGGGGTCTACGCAGGTACGCGGTGACTCATCCCGACCCATACAAGTTCTAGCAAGCAAGACGTCGTATCCCAAGACATTTTTTTCTCGTCAAAACACGACGTATACCAAATTCATCGTATTCCAAAGCGGTCGTATACCGAGGTATGACTGTACATGTACACAAGCAAATACTTACCATTTTCTGTTTCATTTATTCTCGGTCATGTCAAAATGCCACATTAATGTTATGTTGAAGACTTGAAATCTTTGATATGTCTGCAGGCCCTTGAACCATGCTTCATTAAAAGCATTTTCACCAAAAATGTCTTGACATGCAACTGCATCACGATGTTTCAAAATGGGCAGCTGAAAATACTTTGTTTCCAATTAAATTACAATTATACTGTACCGTTTTGATGTACATTGTTTAAATATGAATGTAAATGTTTGGCATGCATTTTCAATAACAATTTAAATGCACGCATTAATTCCATTGAATCTACTAACATTCAATGCATGGCATATGTTATTTTTACATCTATGCTACCTATCTACAGGTCTTATTATTCTTTACATTTTATATATTCTTGAAGGGTGACGGAACGTCCACAGAGTATACTTTTGGAGGCGTGCATTGAGTGCCTGCTCCTGCCATCCGACGTGTACCCACCCTCCATAATTCCTCACTTTTTTTAACCCGTCTGCACTACCAGCAGGGCGCAGCATGGGCTAAACCACGTTAGAATAAAGGGTGGATAAATATTTTTATTACAAGAGGGCAGACCAGAGGAGCATATGCAGAGCTGTATTTTCCTTTCTCTGCTGCCCTATCTTTACTGCATCAAATTTGACCTTTAAAAAATAGAAGTTAATTAATGCTAGACTTTTAGTTTTTTTAAGGAATGTTAAGAAATATGTGATACTTTACAGTTCAACATCACTTTCCTGATCATATGCAGATTATGCATTTATCATACCATTGTTAATTTTCCAATTGTTATTTTGTGGAGAGACTGGACTAAGCCCCGAATCAGAATATTTATTTATTCTTGAGGAATCCGATGAGCTGTAAAGCTCTTTTGCCCAGATTTCCAGTAAATAGGCACCACCCCCAACACTCGTTTCACGAGAAAGACACATTGAGTATTCGTTTTGCACGAAATTTTAAACAAGAAATTTACAATGAAATTGACACTAGTGATAAGTGTCGTATAATTAAATTAATACATTGGTGTGCAGACTTCAGAATAATTTGTAACGGTATTACCCAACGTTAAATTAACGAGTTTCTTGCATAATGAGGCAAGTAGTGCAAATGAGCACCTAATTAAGGTCTGCCTACTACACAAGGGCAATCGTCAACATGCCCCTCAGGATCTGTAACTCCTGTCAAGAAATATGATATTGAACAGATACTATATTATTTCATGAAGTATAGAAAAATGTACCCTATTTGTACAATATAATAACAATAGGTTGTTTGTACAAACGTGTTTAAAAATATATAACATTCCCAGTATAGTGCACAAATGATGGTGTATTTTGCACACCACTTGATATAAGCAAGGGCATTTGCAATTTTAATGGATAATTGACATCAGCGGTAGCATTTTTTTAGGACAAAGTCAACACTTTGCAACCATAAATTGCACTTTAAAGTTAAGAATATACCAAAAATGTACTGCCTGAGGCAAAGTCCTTAAAACAATTCCATTCATTTAGTCCTTACGCCAACTCGCAACATGCATGTTAATGATGCTGTCTGGGAAGGGATTTTTGGTGCGTAAAATTTCACATAGCCACGACTATAATGCAGCCCCCACTCATTCTTATGGAAACAAAAAAACAAAGAAGCATCAGATAACCTTTACCAACATGGCCAGCGATTATATCCCACATTGTCAAGCAGGGTCTACTCCAGGCATGTGGCATTGCTTGTGGTGGTGATCCAAAATTTGGAATGTAAAAACAGGCATTTTGTGTAAACATGTTCACGTCAGCACTCGTAATTCCACTTATATTTTTTACAGCTGTGCAGCTTCTGTTATTGTCCACAAGATGAAGATGTAAATTGGTTTCCAATTGGTAGTTATTGATAATTAAAACAACATTTATTTCACAATATTTTTTTCTGAAATACGATTGATCTTCTCTCCCCTGCAGCTTTTAACAAAAGAATTGCAGACCTTTGGCATGCATTTTATTTTTAAATATAATGTATGTCTGGGGCATTGCATTTTTGGCCTGTGCCCTGCCTGTGACACTGTCAAAGCTTTCTTGGAAGCATTGTCAGGATATTTTTACCTCGGCGCCATGTAGAAGGAATACACTGATGAGCTGTGTGTGTGTTCGTGTGTCCCATGCGCAACTTTGACATTTTAAATCGGATAGGGACCAAACTTGCTATTCATGTCGGCACAGTCATAAAGGGCATTTGGCGCTACTTAATATGTTGAGCTCTTGACAGAAGCAGTAGAAATCTGCAGAAGCATTTTATTGACTTTATCAACAAAAGTTTAAAAATCTCTTGAGAAATATTGCCGTGTCAGATTTTAATTCTTGGAGGTGTACAATGTGTTTTTTTTCTTTCGTCTGAGACTTTCAAAATTGTGTTTGTTGTTTTATGTGTGCAGTTGGAATGCATTATGCACAACAACTTTAAAGTATGAGAGATGAGACATTTAAACAAAACATTATTTCACACGATGTTCTGAAGCAGATTCAAATGCAAGGTTGAAATCATCTAGGGAAAATAGTGTTGGCTCTATTGGCAAATTACTCACATAATTTGCAAATTACAGTGCCAAAGTCATAAGATTTTGTTTGGTGATATATGTGGTTCAGAGTGGTTTTTTTATGAAAGGCTTGCCTCAAAACATCATATTTTTCTCATGAACATATTTTGGCAGATGGGTTAGTAGAGTTGACCTGAGTCCTAAGTTATTGAAGTCATACAACTTTACAGTGAAGGTTAACATTCCCGTAACATCATTAGGAAGAGTCGTCCATTGTCTGCCAGCATCATGGTCCCAGTTTTCCAAATTAGAAAAGAGTATACTTGAGAATTACTCAATTGGCATTAACCATAGCAATCATCCCCCCCCCCACACTGTGAAAACTTGGCAGGACCTTTAAAATGGTCATGAGGCTTGGTGAGATTTTTCTGGGTAAACACGCATTATAATAATACACAAGTATCTAAGCCTGTTTCACATATTCTACAACAGTTAAAATTAGGATTGTTGATTATAAATGTTTGAATAATTTTAGTCGAATCGATTATTGAATCCAAAAGTGGAGGAATCTGATAATCAAATTCTAATAAACTTTGGAACCAATTGGCAGATGGCACTGCGCAATCGAACGTGATTGGTCAACAGTAGATATGACATGGCATCGGCTGCAAAGCTCATTCGTCACGGTGTTGTACATTCCAACACAGGCGCCGCAGGGCAGGACTTTATTTTGTATTGTTTGAAATTCCAATATGCGCAGGAAAACGTATTATTTGAGGGTCTTTTTTACACGCAATTGTTAATGCTAAACAAATAATATCTGCAACCCTCTTTTCAATCCCGACTCGCATTTGGAAATGTGATTATATTCCACTCATGCCTTTGACGAGCATCGCCTTACTGCTTTGTCGCAACTCTTTAGCAAGATTACGTTTGCCCTGCAGCTGTAGTGTTGATTGGGGTTATGGAAAATACACTCCGAACCTCAATCTAATGCATTCGAATTGCCCATGACCTGTGTAAAACATGCAGTCCATCTCATTGTATCGCACAGAAGCTACGAATATAAAATACATTTATTTTACAATGAACATCAATGTGTATAAAGCAAATGCTAATAATAGGTCCTTAACGATGTGATACATCTTTTATTCAAACATTCTTAAGATTCGTGCATGCAAGAATATATTGTTTAAAATGTACGCAGAATTTGTTTTAATGGCAACAGAAAAAATTAAACAATCTACAGAATATACTGAGTGATACAGTGGGGGGGAAAGGAAGATCGATTCTTGAATAATACCATGACATCTGATTGTGAGAGTCACCAAGGGGAGATGAATCTTTACTTGACTTCAATTGTTTACAGGTCTGTTATCGTCCAATGCTGGATGAAGACCCCCCCACCAGGGCAGCCATAGGGATTGTTTAGTCATGATTGACTGTTGGTCAGTGTGGGTTGATGAAAGCGTGTCCAGCCAGCTAAGGTATGGCTCGTTGTTGATGTTTGCAGTGGCTCGGAATTGAACTGATCTCTGAGTTCATTCTAGATTTGAAGTTTTCGTGACTGCAAGGATCCATACTCGTTGGTTCTTTCGGTAAAGTCACGTAGGTAAAAAATAAAAATAAATTAATGGCAACAGAAAAAAATAAACTCTGAGTTAATATGCCAGTGTGGGTACCAACCAACCTAAACATTACTTTTGTTATAAAGACAGTAGTTTATACAAAATAAAGTTGAAAAACGTTAAAGGTCAAGTAATTATGATTGTCCATATATGCTTGCTTCATATTGTTTGCCAACTATTACAAAACAAACCACAAGCTTAAGTTTTTGTTACCAAATAGTAATTAAAACTCGGTTCACTGTCGCCACGCCTACATCTTTTTAATGATACGTCACCTTGGTGAAACAGAAGCAAAGACGACATACTTGTGGGAAAAAAACCAGGGGCAGTATATTTGTGTTGCCAAACACCCCTGCTCCCACCCTTCCCGATTCACGCCCCAACCCAAATTGCATTGTTCAGTCCGTTTATGTTAGGAGAGCACGACGCCAGGAGGAGAAGCAGCAGCAACAGTAGCAGCCTGCGGAATTGGATTGTTAACCGGTTTTCACAGGATGTGGAAACGTTTGTGAAATTGTGCACCACACCCCATAACCTCTCCATTGGGATGTGGATAGACATTGCCGACATTGTGTTTGTTTTACATCTGTATCAAAAAAAAATTCTCGCTACACCTACTTTTTCTTTTAGTCATTGCCTCTAAGTTTGATTGTATGTATTTTTTTGCGTTGAAAAAAATAACCTCTTGATTCTACAGTTAAAGTGCACCACAAAATAGACAAGCGTTGAACGTTTTGCATTGTTAAAATGCGGAGCAAAGCAAATGTACGTGGAATTTTTTTGAAGGTGCTATTATAACATTTCTAGTCTCTGGCATGCGAGAACTTGCCTTGCCTGAGATCGTGCGATGCTTTGTATCTCGTGCGTGTGTCACACATCGTACATATGCTGCGATATTATTTCGGCACATTTTTAGGCAAATAAATATAGTGTTATTTTATTTCATTCTTATTACTTGCACAGTTGCTGGCTTGAACATCAGTCCTATATGACTTATCAATGCGGAGGGAAAAAACATGAGTGGGTGTTCCCAATTAAAGTCTGTCATAAAAAAGTAATATGTAAAATGTCATATGCCAGAGAATTTTCATGGCCATTAGCACCTTTAATTGGCTTAAGCAAAGTTTGTCGCATTGCTACGGAAGAGCATTTCTGTTGGAGTTAATTGTCACTGCACATGCATCCACATTGCTTCCTATGCATTAGGTTATGCTTTGCAGATTTTAATTTTGCACAAGTTAAAACTGGCGAGTAATTTTCTCCACACTGTTGTAGTCAAATGGATTTTAAAAATGGCATTTCAAAAAGCACTACCAATTCAACCCTGTGGAGGCAATGTCCAAATGTTGGGTCCAGTTAAGAAAATGCAAAATGAAAATATCTGTAGAGTTCAAACCCATATGTTTAATGATAGAATCGTTCTACCCCCCACCCCTCAGTGATGTGTATCTCAATTTAGGATCACAATTCGATTAAATAATCAATGATTTTGTCTTGGTCATGCCGTCTTGTTTGTATTGTCTGTCTCTGCTCTAGTTTGCAATTCAGTGTCTTGTTTGTTCTGTCTGACCCTTAATTTCATAGCCTAATTCTAAGAATGGCATATAATTAGCATAAACATTGTGCGTGCACAGTTCGATATGCATTAAGAGAGTAAGAATATATTTAGTTTACGTTATGTACGTGTTATGTAACTTTCCTGCTCATACGGGCCTTTTTAAGCAGACGCTTGCCAACAGTTGGCAGTATTGCTCTGTTGCGTTGAACGAATATGCTGTCTGGTTTGTCCAACATGTTTTAGTTTTGTGCCTGATCAAAATTCTCCCTAGTTCCAAGAATGCCCTCGAAGCACGTGCACGTGGAAGCGTGCATGCGAAATTGTGTTCAACCGAGATGGTGGTAGCTGGAGATGGGACACCACAGATGATCCTCCTCGGGTTTCTCAATTTATTAATATGATTAATATTCTCGTGACAGTGCGCGCTATGCTGCATGTGGTCAGTAAAATCAAATGTTCGCAATTTCACAGCTCCTTTCTCTGTGTGTACACACATACCATAATCTCCAGATTATAAGCCACACTTTTTTCCCTCAGTTTAAGCCAGAGAATACATTGTCTTGCAGAAGTCATGTTTTAAGCTACTTCAGAATAATTTGTCCCAAAATGGGTCTGTTTAGCAATACATTACCAGCCAGATGACAAACGAACATGGTGTCCGTTTAGAATAATCTTGTTAAAGACATTTCTCCCCTTTTTAAAGTAGCATATTAATAATCATCTTCCAGAAAATGGCTTTCCATAGTAGCCTATTCTCCCGATCACAACAACACCTTAAGAAAAAGGTTTGTGGTGTGTCTTACTTTCCGGAGAATCATAAACCAGAGAATACTGTATGTATGCGATATAGCAAGGCATTAGTGCTTTTGTCCATGTGAGAATCAAGGGGTAAAATCCCACATCTGTCCGTTAGGTCAGCTGGGCTTTATCGCATTGCGCATTTTGCCATAGATGGACGTTGAAAGACCCAGCGATGTAATTATCGACAGTAAGTAATTCTGTGTGGGTGTCACGTGCAGAAAATTATTGAAGTCTGAAAAAAAGATTCTCCATTGCTTGTTCTTTTTTCCCTCCTGAAGGCAGGAAACCTCTTGTTGGCACTTAGATGGTTGCTCTAGACTAAATGTTCACAAGATAATATTGTAATTGGCACATACATGATCAGTGAATGAATTATATTATCAGGGCTGAACAATAACAGCATTTACCTGCCAAATTCTTGACCAAATTATCTTCATTCCACAGTGCTTTTCACATTCATCCCAGCAGTGTAGTATAACACCATGTTTTGTTAGCAATGCTGATTAACTTTTGAATATTGGTGGTTGGGGAAGAAATAATGACTGGTTTATTAACATAAAATTTGAAAGTTTTACTTTCCTCGGATTATATCACATCCAAGAGATGGCATACTCTCCTAATGGCTGTAAAACCCACAATGATTCCATCCACACAGGCACATCCACCTGCCTACAATGTAAGCTTTGTCCTATTCAATTTCTGCCTGCCCAATCCCAAGTTTATTTTCATTATTTATTTTGTTGCCAGAGTAAAACACAGACATCCTCTTGTCACAGAGGTTTGGCATGCTTCCTCTGAACTCAACCCTTCTGGCTACCACTGCAATGAGAGCATGCTCTTTCCCCTGGCCAGAGTATGGCCTTGCAGGCATCTCTGAATCTGATTTCACTTCTTTGTTACATCTATTTCCCTTTACTACCACGTTCCAACCTCATACCACCTTCAAATTTGGGTTTTCCCACCTTGCCTTCATTTTGGCCTCTACATATAATTATTGTGGATTTCAATTTTCAACTTCCATCTTGATTATCCATCCAAACTCCATTTCATTTTCTTTCCTCACTGCTATAAGTCAATTGACCTGCCAACTGATTTAATCTCCTGGCCCTTCGTCTTGTGATTTTCAGCTCAAAAGTCCATCTTTCTCACATTGGCAACACCTATTACTCTAAATGTTTCTCCATATCTAGCCCCTTGCCACTTCCGATGGGGGCCCAAATATCCTTTTGCATTACCAACAATATCCCTCACTTCTGAGCTCCTGCATCCAGTATTTTGATCATTGGTTACTCCTTATACATCAGCAAATTCCGACAGTATGCATATTTAATTTTATAATTTGACCGCTGTCTTTTGTTCCCCATGGACATAACTTTGTCGTATTTTGGTTAAAGAATTAGGTCCAGGAGAATCATTCTGCTCATGGTACTGCGTATATGGAATTTGGTAAAATAACAATCTAGGCTATGTTTACATTGGCTATGTTTACTATATCTGATTTGGTGAAGCTGTTTTGATTTTCTTTCCGATAATTTTTAGGTAAGGTCACTTTATAAGAAATTCGCATTTTCAGCACCTAACATTGTTTGTATGCGTACACGACATTATGCTAATTTTTGAAAGGTTATGAGGATGAGAACTTGCATGCTAGGCAACACTAATTTATAAGGCAAGTGTGCGAGATTTTAACAATTCATTAAGGTCTTGGTATAAATATGCAGTGCCCGTATTTCATATTCTTTTCAATAAGCTTTCAAATCTAGATGTGCAGCCACATAATTTATCTGACACCAATACCTACTCTGAAGGCGATTGAAAGTTGAAGGCTTTCTGTCTAGAAAGTGAAGATGATGGATTAAGTTGGATGGGGTGGAAGATTAAGGTGGAGATAAATATTATTTTTTCTAATTGAATATTTGCTCAATTCTGAAAGCCAGCCTTAAAGCAAATTAAATTTTCGTTTTTTTCTTAGGATTTAATAGTTTGCTGCTTTAACATTAATGAATGCAAGAATGAGGTAATGAATTACAACGTTTGTTCTGTACGGGTCCAAAAATTGATGCTTTTGCCAAACACTTGGGGTTTATTTTTAAAATATATTCAACACTTGGCATTTCAAGAGCAGTGATGGTAAGCAGACCTTGCTTTTTATTAATATTTTTGTTATCTCAAAACATGTGGTACATAAATGATTGGGCTGCCATAGTTAGTAATAGGCTTAAGAAGCGCAGTGAGGGATGTGTGAAGCAGTAATTTGAGGCATCTATGAGAGGCCAAGCCAGTAAATAGGCTGAATACTTTCTGGGTCAGTCCCTATTAATACCATCTGGTGTGCTGTACTGGTGTGCAGAGTGACAGAGGACTGTAACTTGGCATAGGGCCCACTTTATTTTTTGGCCACCCTTCATGCCCAAGGGAATTCAGGATTAGCAAGATCACTAACCTAACAGCATGCCATATTATATAATTGTATTTGTGTATGTAACTCGTACAGTGCGTGTGTATGTACAGAACATTTACTGTTAACCCTGTATGTATTTGAGATGTCTTTGTTCATAGACACCATTCTGTGGTCTAAATATAGGGCTGTTATGTTTTCATCATTAAAAATGACCAGTGTTTTATCATGTGCTTTTGCATTGGCATCACCTCCAGAAAAAATAGTTGTTGACCCGCCTATCCACCGTTATGTGCTCGTGGATATTTGTGTAGTTCGTAAAATGACATACACCATTGTCTTCTGATTTCTAATGCTGATCAACAACCCAATTTGGCTTGGATTGTAGTGAAATTTTTAGAACAGATTTCTTCCTTACATTGACAGCATTGCTCAGTTCAAACAGTGCTAAGTATCTTTCTGCCAATTGTGTATGCCAAATGTTATTAATATTCCTCATGCACACACTGAGACCATAAAAAGGTTACGGATAACAAAAAACGTCGTTATCATTTCCTACATATGAGTAAGTTACTTAAAGTAGATTATTTTCCATTTGTACAATTTTTTCATTTCGGGACCAAGGGATTTTTTTGTGTGTGTGTCACTTGTGCCTATTTATTGTTTCCCTGCGGTTGTTCAGATTGCAGCTGTCCACGTTTAGGCTAAGCAGTCACTTGGTGCTACGTAGCAGACTAAGTTTGTAAAACGTAGCGCTGTCGAACGCTATGTTTAGGCCACAGGACGACTGTGTCCGCGTGGTTGCTATGGCCTTGTTTAGAGCCTGCCCAGGCTTGAACATAGACAGATGCCGCCTAAAAATACAACGGCTCCATTTCGCTGCGGAATCCCTGCCCGTGACCGCGATGGCATCAGGGGCTGGGGTCGCGTTGCCGCCAAAGGTTCTGACGCGAGGACCCAATCGCTGTCGATCGATGCCTGCAGAGAGAGATTTGATTGGATTGTAAATTGTGGGTGTAGATCCGAGGGATGGAATTGATTGGATTAGGCAAAGTAGTTTCCTTAATTCTGCATGTCCCTTTGATTGATCGCTGGAATATATTGCAGTGACAATTTAAATGCATTCATTGCAACTTGGCAATTTTAGTGCAGCAAGCGATTTGTGAGCCCATGCAGCAGTGTTGCGTAAGAGGACATTTTATATCTGTGCAGGGCTCTGCATCCATATCGCAATCGGTATGCTTAAAGGCTAAAACATTACACAACTCCTCTGAACCACTATCTAGCATTAACACGTAACGGTAACACATATGCGTGATTTGTTGTTTTTAATTATTACTTTTAATTGTTTATATGCTGTTTAAACAATTGCATATACAATTTTATTTTCGCAGTCATTTCTCCATACTGCTCATGCTAATATGGTTAATGCTGCATAATGATTTAAAATTAAGTCATGTTCTCAACAATGGTACTGCACCATGTTTCACTGACCCTGAAATAGTTTGAACAAACTCAACTTTCCGATTGTTTTGTACCAGTGAATTTGTCGCATGTTTTAACACGACTTTGCAACTGGATGTAATTAAAGGTGACCCTTCATTGTTTCTTGTTCTCTTGCATTGTACATTATGCTGACATTATTTTTAGTACAGTGATGTTTTATTTTAGAAAACGTTTTCCTGCGTAATTAAAATAATGAGAGGGTATGTGCCAAAGATATTTGAAAAATTTGAAATGTCCAGCTACCGCAGGAACACATTCTCAATTGGGAATTGGGCAAGAATGTATAACGTGTCAAGGTTAGAGATTTGACTGAAATGTAGTGGGAGTTTAGCTGATCTTGCTCTAAACCCTCATTAGACCACGCATCAGAGGGAAAATATCTTTTTATGGCTTGATTCAGCTCAACAAGACCATATTTTCTCTCCGCCCTAACCCATTTGGGGCCATCCAACCAGCCACCACTGCTGCAACACAGGGCAATGAGGGGTGCCAAGGCTGGTTGGTTTAGTTCCTAATAGGGCATGGGGGACAGTGCAGTGAGGCAGAGGCAGTAGGGAGTTGTGGAATATATTAAGATTGGTTTGGACCAGAGTGTGGCCATCTATTGACTCGTAAACACGAGGACATATGTTAATCAGACACACACAAGTATATATGTTGACCTCTTAGGTAAACCCATATATATACTGGTTAAGCACGAGTGGAGATTGCTTCACAAGTTTTTTTTCTCTTCCTAGATTAATTTAAATATTAGATTGCTCTCATTGGATAAATTTTTGATTTTACATGTATTCTGTAATCTACATTGTAATGTACATTGTACATTACATTACAATGTACATTGTACATTACAGACAGTACATTGTACATTACAGACAGAGGTTTTGGACGTTTGTCAAAACTGAGCTACACCTGATCGGGGAAAAAAAATCACACTCGGTCATATCTCCAGATTGATTGTGCACCATTTAAATGCTGACATTAAACTGGCTAAGAGTACGAAACCTCGGAGTTGTAATTTATCCTGAGCTCTGATTCTTTTTCCACATCTCAACTTTACAGAACCTCTTTACCTCCATCTATGCAACACTGCTCGGATCCCCCATTTCCTCACCTCAGCCGTGCCTTCATCACATCCCGATTAGACTATTGCTGTTCTTTCCTATGGCTTCCCCAAATCTCGTATTACATCAAACTGCAGATGATCTGAAACTCCATGATTAGACTTTTTACCTTCAAATGTGACCACATGAACCCAATACTCCCTAAAAAAAATTTTTCCTGGCCCACAATCCGATCTTGAATCATTTTTAAGATTGCACTCAGACTTTATATCCTCTATGGGTTCAGCCCTTTGCCTACATCTCCCCTCCCGACTCGCACTGCTCCACTCCCTCGCATTCTCTACTTCAGCAGACTTTCTGTTGAGAACCCCAGTCAACCTTTGCTCAATGAGAGTTGACTCGTTCTGCTCTGCTGGCCTAATTGTCTGAAACTCTTCCCCCCCAGTCTGTGCAGCCGACTCCTTGCCCTCTTTTTGGTCGAGCCTCAAGGACTTTTTCTCTTCTCGGCTTATGACTGACTTCCTTCATAAAATAAATATGCACGCTATCTCTTCATGGTATCATGAGATGCGGTTGCATTTAGTTGCTGCTTATATCCAAATCGTATTGTGCTAAATGTTTCTGAGAAAATAATAATAAGATTAGTTATAGCTATGCAGAGGATTTTACACAAATTAACGGCAACTATTTTTCACGTAAAATCTTTACTCGTACGAATGTCCTTCCTGATTAAAGGCTCTATATAGGTTTTAAAGATTTAATGTAACTCTATTTTCCTGATTTTTTTTGCCTGTCCACAACCTTTAACCAATGTTGAAACACTGTTCGATTTTATTTATATGATTTTCAGAATTTATTTACTCCAAATGACTCGAGCGGAAGGCTGTCGTTTCCAATTGTATAAGCACCATTCAATGAGATTAGACACTTCAGCTGTTGGGCGGCTGGCTTGATGAACGGTAGCATAAAATAATAAACCAAACAAAAATGCCACTCTTGTGAGCAATTGTCTCCAGTCTCGCTTGCAAACACCATTCTGCTCAATACTTGTCCTCATGTCACTGTGGGACAGCCTAAATATTAATCCGACTGAGAGCAGAGTTATTATTAATTATGCTATTCAAAGGGAGTACATTGGGGGCAAAATGCTTGTCATTTTAATTATTCCTGAAATTCTACCCACTCTTTGCTCTTTTATTCATTCGACTCACAAGAATGCACATTATACACTCAGATTATGGCATTACAAATGACTTGGCGTTCAGTTAAAGCAGTTTGGCTGTACATGCAATCGCTTGTAAGTTGTCTATATCTTGTGTGCATTTTAAGTTTTCTCAATATTGGGATGCATTTCTGCCACAGGCTTATACATATTTGTGAGCCGTGCACACAAAGGGTCCCGGGATTTTATCAGCATAACGATGCCTACTTAGCCGAAGGACTTTGCCTCGCGCTGGCACGCATATGTGACTCGCGATTAGCACGCCTCGCTGCTCCGCGGAAGATGTAGAAATGTGTAATGGATGCATAGCTGCATGTATTTTCACAAGTTTGGACATTCAAGTAACGATTTAATAATGTGTAGAATATTCTGAAACACATCTAAACTCATTCACTCAGCATTGGAGATGTTTCAAAATATCTCGGTTTTGCTTAATGGCGGAGGGCAGCGAAGTGAATCCTGATTATGGAAATCCCAGCAGTGTGCGCAGGTGTGCCGACATATATTCCACATTCTGGCCAATGAACAGAAATCATCAGGAAATTTGACAGTTGCACATCTGAAATTTCGGATGGCTACATCGACTTACGGAGTGTTTCTCAACTCCAGTCGTCGCAGCCCCCCACAGTACAGTTTACTAACTATGCAGTGTGCAGTGTAACCATTTGTACACGATTAGAAAAGACTGGTTATTGTGAAAAGGTGGACTAAATCGGGGTTGCAACGGCTGGACTTGAGGAGAACTGGCCGAGAGGTTAGCGTTATTGCCACCGAGATTATTTGCTTTAAGTCCGTGCTTTGATCCCTGCAGCGCCTGAGTAATTTGTTTAGGGAAATGCCAAAGCTTGCTATCTGCTAGAAGTGAACATATACAAACCTTGCAGTGACATCGTCTCATCATGTGCACAAAATTGGGCACTCATTTCTGGTGTTTCAACCCAAATGAAACATTTTAAAACTCATCATTTACTAACTATCAACTGCTGTATGAAGGCCTCTGCACCATCGCCATTCCCGCAAAGTCAAGTGCCACTACCATTCGTCTCACTCCTACACATGATCTGACCACATCGCTCTGTCTTGGCAGTGGTAATCCGTTTGGATGCGCTCTTCCCTTTGGCTGCCATTCTATCGCCAACCTTGTTCATCGGCCATCATTTCCGGCTAGCTGTGTGTCCTTTCCAAGCACATTTACTTTTCTAAGGGTCAATAAGATGTTTCAGATACGTTTGTTCCCTGACTGTGTGTTCCTTTTCCTGTCTCGGTATAAGTCAATTCATGCATCTTTCCACTTTTTTGCGCACTTGTCAGCTTTTGTTAATTTGTATTTGTCATTATTCATGATTCTAATACATGTCACAGTTGCCAATATGCACCGAGTGAACTTTCTTCTTGCAAAGGCACTATACCTTCCTCTCTTGTTCTCCTTAATTGTTATTTTGATACTAATCCACGGTCAATTATTGCAAACTTGTAAATTACTTCAATTTTTGCTAATTTATTAAGTCCAGCTTTGCAGCTGCCTTCGTGAAGTTCTTAAATAATTTATTTAGATTCATTTTAATCTGGCTTATCTTGGATGGCTGAAAGTTTAATTTCTCCAATCTAATTTTGACTCGGATATTTTCAGAAAGACGAACGAAGGTTTGAAACTTATCCGAGTCTAAAGTGTCACATTCACTTTATCAGTATAATGCATTTCGATTTAAAGCTTTCGTGACTGCAGGGATTCATCTTCTTGGTTCTTTCGGTAAAGTCACGTAGAAGGGAAGTAATAAAATAATAAAAATAAAACATAATAAAACAATTCTCACGACGTTTCGGCCACAACGCAAGCAGCCGTCCTCAGGCGAAGAATGAGAACATTATCAAGCTAGGAGCTTATATAGGTGTTGCGAGGAGGAGCGCCTTAACAAAAGAATGTGCATATGAAGAGGAATTTAGCATACCAATGGACAATGCGTAGGAGGTGGTCGGAGGGGTTTCAAAGTCCCATTATGCCCATGCATTAAGCAGGATCAACAGCACCACGGGGGGGGCGCAAGGAACAGCGTTAATAAAGGAAAGGAATGTTAGTGATATGTAGCTGCATTTACCAAACAACCACGTAGAAAACCAAAGTAAAAACTACATAAAAAACTAAAATATAAACTGAAACTTACTATACTCTACAATAAGCTGAATTACTATTATTTGTTGTTAGTAACTCAGCTTATTGTAGAGTATAGTAAGTTTCAGTTTATATTTTAGTTTTTTATGTAGTTTTTACTTTGGTTTTCTACGTGGTTGTTTGGTAAATGCAGCTACATATCACTAACATTCCTTTCCTTTATTAACGCTGTTCCTTGCGCCCCCCCCGTGGTGCTGTTGATCCTGCTTAATGCATGGGCATAATGGGACTTTGAAACCCCTCCGACCACCTCCTACGCATTGTCCATTGGTATGCTAAATTCCTCTTCATATGCACATTCTTTTGTTAAGGCGCTCCTCCTCGCAACACCTATATAAGCTCCTAGCTTGATAATGTTCTCATTCTTCGCCTGAGGACGGCTGCTTGCGTTGTGGCCGAAACGTCGTGAGAATTGTTTTATTATGTTTTATTTTTATTATTTTATTACTTCCCTTCTACGTGACTTTACCGAAAGAACCAAGAACAGTATAATGCACTTTGCCACATTTTACAAAACACTTAATATCAATAGTGTCTTGTCTGGCTAAAATATATTACGTGAATATATATAATACCCATTTCCCTCCCAAGTGACCCATTGTCATTTGGGTTTTGCAATTTTAATAACGTTGGCCATTTATGTAGAACGTGCTTTATTTGTGTTGTATATTCTTAACTGAGAACCTTTCACGAGGCTTCTGGTACTCCCCTGTAGTGTTTCAAGTAATACAAAAATAATATTGGAGGGAATAAATCATCGTGGACGAGAGCCCTCCGGGGAATTGTATGCTCACGTAATGATCTGGAATAGCGGATGTGTAATTTTTCAAGCGTTTTTCAGTATGTCCTTTATTATTTATTTATGGTTTAAATAAACAAAAGCTTCTCCATACATAGGCTTGCTTAAATTACGTTAGACAAGTCAGCCTAAAAATGTGTGTTTTTATTACTATAATTGTTTCATTCACATAGGTGTGGTAGGTAAAGAAGCAACTCATTTCGCCATACATGCTAGCGTGCCGACGCATGTATACATTTTATTATTTGATGGAACGATTCTGAATGCATGCATAGTAGCTGCAGGCTGTCTGCCTGTGCGTTGTGCCTGTGCGTCCACGTCACACTGATTTAGTGAATTTCATTACCTCCATGTCATCTCATCTACGGTTATGCTCGTTGTATTGTCCAGGGTATCTCTTAAAGCCGCTCTG
Organism: Lampetra fluviatilis; assembly: GCF_964198595.1. NCBI lineage: Eukaryota > Metazoa > Chordata > Hyperoartia > Petromyzontiformes > Petromyzontidae > Lampetra > Lampetra fluviatilis. The sequence goes on from NC_136283.1 coordinate 2,154,108, forward strand.
TGCCAGCGACAAATACATTAACGACTTTGTGGTCAATTTTGTCTGCCATAAGACCGTTTTTACACTACCAATGCGCTTTGGTTTAAACATCCATCTTGCGGCTGTACATTGCTGAATAATGTATTGGTAACCTTTCAGTTGTTCATCGATTAAGCACTGATTTATAGTGTTCGTGGCATAGAAAGAAATGCATTAGTTACCATCTGCAAAATGTTTGCCCTGAGAAAGTTTTCTAAACTGAGAGATCAGCCGTATTTAATTGGGAAGGCACTGACTTGCTGAAATGCAATCGTTACATAATTGAAGGCTTGTGCTTCCCGATGTGCCAAGCACATTGCTTGGAACTATTCTTGAAGCATTGTCTTTAATTTAAATAAGCTGTTCTTGAGGGCTCTGAACATGCACGAGACCTTCCTGCAGTGCTCGCTGAAGTCGTGTTCAAAGAATGATGTGAGCGAAGGCTCCATTATGCACGCTTTTGACTCAGTCAGGTGAATGCAGATGACAAGCAAGCCTATAGCTGGCCACGAGCTCATCATAAAGTGCCACAACCGATCTGGACACATTTTTGTTGTAGATTACTGCAAGGACATCCGTCTCGACGTGGTGGCAATTTTTTCGTTTTGTTTGACAATAAGCGGACCTTAGCCTTTATGCATTGCAAAGGGCCTCTTGGGCCAGACAGATTTATTTGAGTCGGAAATGCCATCAGACCATTTATCAGTATGACTGGCAAAGCGCTTTGCATTGATGTGCTCATTAAACTTTAAACTGCGACAGCGTGGCACACAAAATAACTTTTAGAGTGAACCCGCGCTGCCTCGGGAAAGTGTACGCAGTTTACGAATGTTGGAAGTTTCCGAAGGCCGTGAATAATTGCTCATACATTCATGCACGCGCTCGTAATGCAACACATGGTAACCCATTGATGCAACACATATAATTTCTAAAAATAAATGTGTAATGACTTGCCCAACTATGACTAAATAACCCACAAAGTATCTGATCTTATAAGATCTAAGAAGCGGAGTAGAGTTGAGCCTGTATAGTGCTTGAACAGGAGACTATCGTTCACAAGCAGTTTGTTGTAGGGCTTGCAAGGACTATTTAGAGAGCAGTGTAGGGAAGTGCATCAAAATCCACTTTTGTCCTGTGCTTCTATGCTACCACTTTCACGAATTTCACTGATCAACATGGTGAACTGTATAAGCCTCACAGGCGTGGGACGGCCTTCATCCAGCAGCGGATTGACAAGAGCTGGCCGTGGACAATGGTTCACCCTCCCCCATCCCTTCCTCGCCCCAGTGATTTGATGAATTTTCACGATTTATTGTTAATAAATTCAATAATCGTTTATTTTTTATTTAGTTTCGATGTCAGGATCTCATTTGTGTTATTTCTCGTTCTTTTTCTCATTTGTACTATTTTGTGCCCACCATTATTAGCCTAAATGTAGCCACAACATATAATGTACATGCATTTTAACTAAAGATTCAATGTCTTTATTGTGAACACATGTACCACGTTTAATTGATTCGATGCATGATTATTTGCCCAGTAATGTACCTAAGCAATTTGTGGGAATACATAAACACACTCCCCTCAATGCACTGCTATTAAACTTTGTAAATAAATAATTTCAGGTGGGAAGACATGAAGGAAGTAAGGGAAAAGACAATGTCCCTATGGAGTACTCCATATTTGTACGTGCCATTACCACGTGACTGCACTTTTAAACAGACTTATGTAACTGCTAAAGGCAAATTGATCTAGTGATCAAAGCACATACAAATCAAGGGGAAAAACTTGGCTTGAATCCTTAGAAATCCCTGTTGAAATACTCATCCACTTTATAAATATTACAAAACATTACTTATGCCTGCTTATATGCAAAACCATGAAGGGAATAAAAAGAAAATGTGGAAATATTTTTGACAAGATTTTTGAAAATAACATGATCTTTAATATATAATATTTGCTAGATTTTTTTCCAAAATGTTATTCCTTGACATTTTCATTAATTTAATTTCCTTTATTCCAACGTAGGTCAACGATGACCATTGTGGGAGTACAGGTCCACACACCGTCTTAACAGTGCTCAAATCATCAGCTCTACATGTCCCCTCTAATATATGACACTGAAGCAGATGAGGCACCGTTTGCTCTTCACTGCAGATTAAGTCTGTGTTCTGGGGCTGTTAAACCTACATCGTCTGTAGTTAAGAATAATAATAACGATTTACAGGACTTTAGTCAATCTGCTGCTGGATGTAGACCTCCCCCACAGTGAACCTCACCCTGGTCAGTGCAAGTTGAATCGACAGGCGTGCCCCGTACTGGTTCAGATTATCGCTCGCCACTGATGTTAACCATGGCCGGGAATCAAATTGCTTGTTGGGTTGATTGCTCAATGTGCTAACCACTGTACCACCGCAGTTTTTCACTGCCAAAAATCAGTATGCTGAACACACGGCTCTTTCGAATTTTTGCATCTGATATCCTGAAGTATTTTTTTTCTTTTAATCACAATATTCTTGTCTATAACGTTTGACTATAAGTGCTTGTTCTGTCTTTCTTGCAGTACGTCTCCATGAAAGCATAGCAGAGGAAGGCTTCCATTACCTGGTCTTTGATCTGTAAGTATACTTTTGCTGATTTCTTATAAGCATTTGCTGAGCTGTAGCCACTTTCACACATAGATGGTGTAACCAAGTTAAAGTTCAGATATTCAACCACTAGCTGAACACCCCCACGATGCATCAATGAATGAAAAACTAGCTTAGCGCAGGTTATTTTATGCTTACCTACCAATGCCACCTTTCTTTTTGAGTTGAAGTGCTCTTTCGAATAGCATCTGCCAACCCAGCACCATGTGTTTAACAAGCTGATTCGACTGATGCACCCTATAGACGGCTGATACCAAACCAGAATTTACTTCCTTAAACAATGCTACTGGATAATACTGGTCTAGAAAGCCAACAGGCTGCTGGACTAAATATATTTTGTTTAAATCTGGAGACACAGAATGGAATGGTGCTGTTTATGTCTTAGTCCACTTCCGTTAAGTGTTCCTTGCATTACTCAGAGGATTGCAAACGCAATGTTTGAACTCGCACAAATACATAATTTTTAATGGTAATTTTATGAAGCCAGAGGATTGTCACAAACGCATTCCTATACTGCCATAACCCTAACTCAAAATCAGATTATCAAACTCGCTTGCTACACTGTTGCATCATAAATGGTAAAAGTATCCATTTTACATAGTCTTTGAATGCTAAGATCACTTACGGACTGTGAAAAAAGTTGTGAAGGCACAAAAAGTAGGACGTGAAAGGTTGTAACTCTGGGCCAGTATTGACATTTATGTTTTAAGACTGGGGAAGTTGTGTTTAACTACATTTTTCCTGTTGCATTGATGTTTATTGGATATAAAAGGTCAGTCGAGGCAGGGGTCTTTGCATGACACTGCTTTAATGTGACATGGCAGAACTTAAATGTAGAAACCAGTGTCGCACAACCAGTCTCATTACTCCTATTTTCACAAGTGCTAAACCTACAGATATATAATGGCAATAATATAATGATGTAGTCTTATGGAGCATCGTTGATGCAAATTGCATCTCACGACCACTGTCAAGCAGGAAAGGCAATCGGGTGGTGAGCTAGCACCAATAAGTGCTCAAGCTCTGCAGTCCTCTATATATTAAGATGTTTTTAGCCAAATAATTAGTTTTATACATGTGGAAGAAACCCGGATTACCCAGAAAAAACCCCACATCCGAGGGGGCAACACGATACAATACAGAATAAGTGAGGATAAATCAACATTTGCTGTACTGCATCCTCCTGACAAGCCAGGCATTTCACCTTCACTCCCATGGGAATAGTTCCACAGCATTTTGTGATCCATCAACCCCCCTCGCCTTCACTAGATTATAGGCGTGCGCCATCGCTGAAAGAGCGTCTTGTCTCCTTTAAGATGGAAATGAATGGTTCTAGCCCAAATCTCGTTTTTTATTGTCTTCAATTTTATAACCTTCAATATGCATCTTGCCGCAGTGGTGATGTTATCACCCTCACCTGGTGTGAAGGAGGTTGTTTAAAAATTTTAAATATATATTTTACCAGCTAAGACCCACTGAGCTATATAGCTCTTTTTGAGAAGTGATCTGGTCACAAAAGGTAACTCAAATTATTGGCTTATCATGTGGAAATTTCTAGCAGCCAAATATTCTCAACACATGCTTATAAATATGGAAGGAAAACTCGGAGGACCCGGATAAAAATCAATGGGACCACAGAGAGAACATGCAACTCCAGATATGCAGGCGTCAGGGTCAGGATCTAACCCACGACTACCTGCATACCAGACGAGGGAGTTAACATCTTGTGTTGTGGGTGCCATCTCCACCCGGACTCCTGTATATTTGGAGTATGCATGTTCTCTTCCTGTGGGGTTGTGGCTTTTGCTCCGGGTCCAGAGGTTTTACCCTCTGCATTTATAAACATACGATTAGATTATTTAGCTTCTGTAAATTCCCACATGATAAGCCACTTCGACGAGCGATCATATGTGGCCAGGTCACCCTGTAAGACAGCTAACAGCTTAGTGGGCTTTACTTGGCTAAATAAATTAGTGAATAAAAAACATTTACTGGCATGATTACATTTGTAATCATTCCACCTTGTAAAGAAGAATGATTGTCATTGACCTCTGGTCTAAAAAGAACAATTAAGTTAATGTAAAATATTGTTAATCAACTATGTGAAATATGTGTTCCATAATGTCACACAGATGGAATGATACCTTTCTGAATGAAAGTCTTAGTCTTATATTGTCAGAAGATGTAAGGCTTACTATACTTTTTTAAAAAGGTTCTTGTACAAAAATAGTTTTGGCGTAAAGTGCCAAATTTTTGTGAGTGTAATCCCCTTAAACTTTGAAAGCACAAATTTGTATAAATAAAGAGCAAGGACATCAGTATTCAGTGGTTGCAGATCATTAACCATTGGCAACACAGATGTAACCTTCATGAGTCGCATCACTGACAGACTCTTTAGGCATTCCAGTCTTGTACAAAAGTACAGCTAAAAAAGTTTGTCCGTTTTGAGCTTCAGAGTATTGCTTGTATTGGTCGGAATTATTTTATTTTACAAAGGTCATTACAGTGGAATCCAAAGTGGACTCTCAATGTGGCAAACAAAACAATGTCATAGGTTTAGAATTGTAAGCTATCTATGTTTGAGTGACTAGTTGTAGCGTGAACTAGTTGATCTCAAACTTAGATTCAGACTCCATGGAGAGATGATAATTTCTGCCAGGGTTTTTTAAGCATGGGCGGCACATGCTTATTTCTGTCAGCAGGTTGCTTTGACCTCCAGTCGCTTCCAGTCACCACACTTGCCCTGGGTTGAGAGACCCATGCCACTGCCCCAAAACTCTATTCACCCACGACTTCCTATTCTAAGCGGCGATACTTTTCCCAAATTATATCCCAATGATGCCATCGGTGTCATGTCAAGAGATAAGGTGCCTGTTTAGAAAGCGGGCACCCAGAGTGCTCTTTATCTTAAATCCCTTGACCCCCTGTCCATTAAGTTGTGGGGCGGCGCTTTACCACCTCCTCTGCCACTGAGAGTAATGCTTGTCACATCACAATCAACACAATATCTTTGGTTTCAATTTCAGAGCTGGAATTTAGAAAAATAAACTGTAGAACTAAACTGAATATTTAACACGTAGGCTTTCGCGACCAATATAATTGATGAAGCTAGTTGTAATTACTGGCGAAACGTCGTACTCAGTTTGTAAATGGTGTGGCTTGGCTCTCCAACACACCAGTGTGCTGTACTAGTGACGAATTGGCCACGTTCTGTTTACGTGACAACCCTGACTAGTTGGCTGTGTCGGGTAGTGGCAGGTTTTAATGACACGTTTATATATTTACACGATCTAACCCAAAAACCTTTATTATGGATAAACTTAACGTGTTTGATGTTATGTGCGGTCACTTGAGAATCCAGCTTAATTAAAGCTGGGCAGCCTGGATTCAAACCCAGGACCTCAGAGTTGTGCCAGCTTAGCACTCTAACCTCTGGGCCACCTGGCCACTTGTAACAATCAAATATTTTAAATATCCAAGTTGCCACCCATCAACAAACCCACGAGTGCCACCTTGGATAGGTGGCTGGGTCTTTTTCTTTCTCAGCACACTGCACTAGAGAGGGCAGCACACAATTCCCAACTGTGGTTGGCCCATCCAGAGTACAAGAGACATCAGATTTGTATGGCCTTGTTTTGCATTGAAAGACAACTTGGGAATGTGGCAAAGCTTCTCTCTGCTTGTGGGTGGTAGGGCGCCCAGCTAGAAGATTTCAAACCCCTGGTGTGTAGACAACAGAGACAGATTTGCTTTTAAACTCAATAACATCAACAAGAGCGACAACTGTGACTAATGTGCTTACGAACCAGCTATAAAAATTTCGATTTAAAGCTTTCGTGACTGCAGGGATTCATCTTCTTGGTTCTTTCGGTAAAGTCACGTAGAAGGGAAATAATTATTTCCCTTCTACGCAGCTATAAAAAGTTAGATATTTCAAGACCTTTCATCAAATATTTGTTTTTGCGCTTGATGCCATATGTCCATTAATAAAATACCCCTAGCTTCGTGTATGTAGCCTAGTTGGTTAGCATTTACAAAAGTTGGAAGCCACGTTTGATTTGCATCAACAGAATGACCTTGACACACTTTTCTTGACACTGCGAAAACACCTGCTCTTTTATTTGAGCACACGGCACGTGTTTTTGTCCGTGTGCACGTACGCGCGTGTGTTTGACGACCGATGCATTGTGCCATTCGTGCGGTAGGCCACGGGTGCTTGCGGTAGAGACCCCGAACGAACGCGCACGCTAATGCGTCTAAGTGTTGTAATGGTTACTAATGGGCAGCAGCGGATCCGTCAAACAAAAATCTCCAAATCTCTGGCAGTTGCAGAATCTCCATCCCACCCTCCCACCCACTCTTTCAGCCCATGTGACCTAGCTTACAAAGCCACCTTCTGGTGTAATCTGTATTCACAGCAGCCTTCTCTGCTGCAGTCTCTCATCGATTTTCGCAGTGACTTTTTTTGCATGCTGCACGGCAATTTATATCCCTCCGTATAGAAATCCTTTTTGGTCTTGTTTCCTCGTGATTTTAAATAATAATAATCTTCTTCCTCTTTCCAGTCTCTTGACATGACAAGTTGTAAATCTGGATTTTTCCTTAAAAGGTATAACCAGCATGAAAATGTATGAATTGGAAGTGTTGGATCAGAAATCAGTCTGCCTTAGCGTGTCTGCCCCAAAAACAAACTGCATTGTCTAAGCAACCAATATACCTAAATATATTGCAGGTAGTGATGCACTGCATACTTAATTGTGCAGAGTATTGAAAAAAATACTCCCATTTTTTTTTTCATAAATAAACTCCATCATTGTACTTTGCAGATCCATGAATTAAAACACTTTGCCATGTTGCTCTGTTACCACAAGCCAAAAAAAACAATCTTGGGCGATGAGCTCATATCTCTAGTAATTTACGTGACGCAGATGGGCAAGAGGAAAATTTGAGGGGTGAATGTCCAGATGCACAGAAAGCGGTGTGTGTGCAATGTCTGCTTCACTGCTCTGCTGATTGTGTCTGACATGAACCCCCGCAGACTCGACCTTCTATCTCATCCCTTCCGCTCACCTCCTCTAAGCAGTCACAGTAACCTGCTCCGAAGCTAAATATAGCCGAGCCACATGGGGATCCAAAACCGTCCACCAAGTGATTCAATTGTCATAGGGTGAAAGCTAAATCTCATAATGTTGCCAATGTGAACACCTAGAGGGAAAAAACCAACAAGGAACTGTCATTGAACTAAATCCTTTTTGTAGTATCAATAGGTGTATAACCCACAACCATTTTCGATTGGGCGCCTAACGCTTTACCGGAGCTTTCTTCCAAAATGCGGGATTGCTGATGTAACTATATGTTTTGTCTTCATGCGCAATGGCTCCACTTTGTTCCCTGCCTCGAAGCTATTTGTGAATAACACTGCTTCGCGGTGTAAGGATGCGTGTGATCAGTCACGGGCTCGCTTCAAAGTGAGATGCCGTTTGCCTTTGCTGGGTACATTCATGTAGCAGGCCAGAAGGCATAGTTGTATTTCCTGCCCCTCCCCCTGCCCTCGCAGCCTTCATCACATTCCTTCCTCGGTCTTTTACCCCCACCCTGTGGCCATCGCCCTGCAAAGAGTGAGAGCCACGGCTACGGAGAGCCAGCTGTAATGTGCGGTCAGTGACACCTCTCGTTTCCGAATGCCACGTGACGCTAAATGTCGCACCTCTTTGTGGACGTTCACAGGGTAACAGGAGGAGAGCTGTTTGAAGACATTGTAGCCAGAGAGTATTACAGTGAGGCTGATGCCAGGTGAGAATATAATAAAAACAACAATAAACATCTTTATAACGTTGATCATATCTTTTTTTTTGGGGGGGGGGGGGGGGTTTACACGATACGTAATCCATACGATACGTAATCTACACAATGCCTATGACCAAATCACCTGGAATGTGTCCAGTCTGGCCAAATCTCAGAATCTAAGCCAGGTCGAGCCTGGATAGCGCATGGATGGATGGTCATCGTGCATAAAGCAGAGATGCTGTAGGCTGCTGTGGCGCTGTTTCAGGCAGCAGAGGGTGGAGGTGTAAATGTACCTGTTATATATACTGCATATTGTCTTTAAAACAAGAAAAAACTAAAATACAGAGCAGCGTGCCACATTTGCAGGTGATATTAATTACAAATCTTTGTTCAAAGAATGAATTCCTAAGCTCACAACCCTCTGCCTTTCCAGTCACTGCATCCAGCAGATTTTGGAAAGTGTTCACCATTGCCATCAGCATGGCATCGTGCATCGTGACCTCAAGGTATGAATGTTTTATTATTTTTAATGCGAGTGACTCGGTGATATCCCTCTGAAGCTGCACATATGCCACCAAGTTTTGTAATTCACCATCAGAGCTCTAGTTGTTTGTGTGTTTCCTGCTCCACTGCGTTCACTTTTTTATTTGTTAAAGCTTGCACACAACGGGAGGCGCCATGTGCCCTAATGCCGAGCTTAACCCTGGTAATCCTGCAAAGTGTTTTTTTGTGTTCACGGAAGCCTGAGAACCTGTTGCTAGCAAGCAAGATGAAGGGAGCTGCTGTGAAGCTGGCGGATTTTGGACTCGCCATTGAGGTGCAGGGTGATCAGCAGGCTTGGTTTGGTAAGTGGAGTGTTGCAGGAGCAAAGATTAATTTGTTCCCATCCTTTATTCATTGGTGTGCTCATGTGGATAGCAAAATTTAAGCTGTACACTTATTTTTCTAGCTCAATTTTTTGTTAATGGAAAATCTGATATGCATGTGCAAATAAGCTAGAATGTGTTCGATCTCATCAGATCTCAGAAGCTAAGTTGGCTTGATAGTGCTTGAATTGGCAACCACCATGCATGCCAGGTTATCATCGGCAGCTGTGGGGCTGTGTGGTGGACAGCAGAGGGTAATGCAGCAGAATACATTCCTGTACGTTGCTTTAGATTCTCTAAAGTCTATGCTCCCTGTTAGTTTTTGTTGTCGTTGCCAAGTGTCCACAGCTATGGGACACTGCCAACAACTTGCCAAAAACAGTTTTTAGCAAGGTGTACAAAGCCTCCTTTTTACCAAAAGGCTCTGACGAGTATGATCAAGTACAGTCGAACAATTCCCCCCCCCAACCTACACTGTTTGAGGAGGCCATTATCCAAGCAGTAGATTTATTTCAAAAGTGCTGTAAGCGTACGTAATAGTTACAGGTATATAATAGCCATTCGCAGAATATGATCACTGAACCACCTGTAATTTAAAGTGACCTCGCATTTAATACAAATTTCCTTCACCTTTTTTGACAGGTTTTGCTGGCACTCCAGGGTATCTTTCCCCTGAGGTTCTCAGGAAGGATCCTTATGGAAAACCAGTGGACATGTGGGCTTGCGGTAAGGCTGATGAATCTAGCCATCATCCTAGCTTGTTGCGTTATTGCTTCCTTGCACATGCTTACCTGTTTGATTTATGAGACCTTGACTAACATGCACTGTCTATTTTTCTTGAATCCTCTGTCATTGTTAACTAATTTGTTATTTTTTTTTGATGTTCACTGATAATTATTATTTCGCAACACTTTTCAGGTGTGATTCTTTATATCCTACTGGTGGGGTACCCACCTTTCTGGGATGAGGATCAGCACAAACTTTACCAGCAAATCAAAGCTGGAGCATATGATGTATGTAGCTGAGCACTCATACACTCGCAAAATATGTTATTTCACGTATGCTTCCTGAAATTTTGTCGACCACCAAATGATTTATCTATTTAAAATGACACAATTATTTAACCGAATCTCATCATTTGCCACCAGCGTTCTTAAATATATTTACATCTACTGTAGATGATGCCCACTCTAATCCACACTCATTCAGACCAGCCCACTCTGGGTATTATGTGGCTTTTTCTCTAAAAATGAAAAATCTGGATTAAGCAGATTGCATTGGGTACTTACGGCATTTCATGGTGAAATCTATATAAGCATTCTATGGGGAGTGAATGCAGCTCAAAAGACTGGAGAAACACGTGGTTAACTTTACAGTCCCATAGAAACCACTGTGTGTGTATGTGATGTGAGGACTTTTCCAATCAGGAAAGATAATTTTCATGAATCTGTAACTTATTTCAGTGTGAGTTTTGTTGAAGATTCCCCTATTTTGTAGCTCCTTTGTCAGTCGTCTGCTGAATGAAGGCTTCCCAATGTCAAAACAGTTATTTGGGTTTGTTTGACCATACTTCACCATACTGATAAGTAAGGGTTAGAGAAGTGAGAACCCCTAAACTGATTTATGTATCACCTTGTTTCTGATGGTAGCCATGGCTGGGAACTCGGGTAGCTAGGTTCATTGTTTCATGCACTAACTGCTGTGCCACTGCGCCACCCGATATGATCCTGATTCTTACGTGTAACAATTCTTTAGGGTTTCCTACAACATGGGACACGTATTACGTGATCAAAGATGCTGGTGCCATTTTACAAAAAGCGCGTTTAAAAATAAGCAAATTGTTATATTTTTAGTCCATCGAGGGTGTTAAGACAATTAAGTGGCAGCGTGATGACTGCATGAACTGTGGCATTGCTTACAAGTCGATGTAACAACTGCATTCAGAATGTGAGCATATTTCTTATGATGAGGGTCTCGCCGGTTGATGCTTCAACATCAGCCAGGGTTTTGCTTGTTGGGAGGTTGATATCGGAAGTCTTATGATTTGTCAGAAATGCCTGTGGACTGTGGAGGAAGAAGGGAGTGCTGCTTCCCAATATATCACACTCTGCTTTTGCAAAGATGGAATTGTTGGGAAAGCATGGATGGAATGATCCGAAGCATTATTGTATACGCAGCCCAGCACCTATTGCCATCTGAAATCCATATGCTGGGGCCTCTGACAAAGCCCGACATGCCAAATTGTTTGACAGTGACAGGGTTTTAAAAGCTGTTGGTGCAGTCATGGTTTAAGGGCCAAGAAAATTTACTTCAACGCTGTGCTGGTACTAGGAATGGTGTCAGCTGCTGGAACAAGGACATTTTCGTAAAGAGTGGCTGCAGAAATATTGTGGCATAATGATTATAAGAAACATTCAACGTAACATGTTTGTCGACTTGCTTATTGAAACACCATAGTTTGTTCACATTATTCTTGAAGTGGAGCAAAAGTCTGCTCTGGTAATTAAAGATTTTGCTTAAAGTTGGTTTTCCCTTTTATATGTAAATTTCCCTTTGCACAATTTTATAGTTTAAACTAAGCTGTTGATTGGTAGCAAAATGTAAATGATTGTTGCATCATTTTGATGTATTTTCTAACAAACCTTATTTGCCTTTCAAGTTTCCATCACCGGAGTGGGATACCGTGACTGCAGAAGCAAAAAATCTCATTAACCAAATGCTGACTATCAACCCGGCCAAGCGTATCACCGCTGCAGAGGCACTCAAACATCCCTGGATCTGCGTAAGATCACTTGACTTTCTTATCAGTCCACCTGATGCCATGTCTAAATTAGTCATGTACCAAGAAAGGGATTGGAACAGAATGTAATTTCCATGTGAGCATTCTGTGGTATATGTTATATTTTTTGTGAAGCAAAGTGCCCTTCTTCTGATGTTGCTTTGCAATGGAACATGCTATGGAATATATTTTTGGTACGCAGGCCACAAGTTTACAATTGTTCAGGTATCAGCTTTTATTGCCAAAATCAGTGTATTTGGAGATGTTGAACACCTCTGATCCCAACACTTGATATTCATTTTTAAGTATGCAAATTTGTATTTTATGTAGAAGGGTTTTCTTTCAAAATCTTAGATCTCATTAAAAAAAAACCCCACAGACATGGCATCTCGATTGGCCATCACAATAATGCAAAGTGTGACCAAAATCTTTCCCCATACAATTATGACTTTGCAATCATTCTTTTTTTTCTATTTCAGCAACGCTCCACCGTGGCATCTTGCATGCACAGGCAGGAGACTGTGGAGTGCTTGAGGAAGTTCAACGCCAGAAGAAAACTCAAGGTGCGTTTTGAGTAATGTCCTCCGAAGGTGCACGCACAAGAGAGTTGGAGTATTATGCCACCAAAGACAATAAACATTTATTCTCATGCCAATTTGATTAACAATCTATATGACTGTTTTCTTTCACACAGGGTGCTATCCTCACGACAATGCTGGCCACAAGAAACTTTTCAGGTCGGTATCCTCGGCGTAATCTCTGCCCCTTTGTGCCCCGTGACGAGCAAGCATTTGGTACCAAATGTCCTTTTCATGCTGCTTGAATGTGCCTATTTCGTCTCTGTTGGTTTCAAAATTGTTTATGCTCAAGCTTGCTACACCTGTCAGGTTAAATTTCGTAACCTATATGCGCTATTAAACCTAAATGTGTTTGCTTACAATTTATATGGACTACATGTAACTCCCATGTTATAGTGGATCTATTTTCACCTCACGAGGTTGAATAAATGAAGTGAGCATCTGTCTGCAAATTATTTATATCCACTGAGAGATGCGATACATTGATGAGACTGGGCTACAGTGACTGCCTGACGTCAGTATAACGCCTTAATCTTTAAAGTAAATATCTTTTTACAATTCTGCTGACTCATCACACGGATGAAAATGGGGGGGGAGAATACTAAATAATGTAAATAAATGATACTAGGAATCATATGACTCAAATAACCATGAAGATGTTCTAGTTTCTGCTGCATGTTTAAAAAAAATACTCTCACATCAGTGGCAATAATACAATTCTAAGTAATTATTTTAGCTATTCAGTGAATATAGTTTAATTCTGCTCTTTATTCTTGGAACGTATTCCCAATGTAAACAAATGCTGATCTATAATTGTATTCAGTTGCTGTTGATTGGCTTAGTATGTTCGGATCCAGATAGCAATTTAATGGCACGTTTTTTTTTCTTAATTTGCACAATTGTGTTCGTGTTGGATTTGAAGGTTGAGCTCTTTTAAAGCACTCTTGACTCCCAGCAATATTCAAAGCTTGATTGCTCCGTGAAGTGTTAACCTCCTTGCTTAGGGGTAGTATAGGGAAACACCTTCATTGAACACTTCATGAGAGCACACAGAAGGGTATTTCAAGATGAGACATTGATGTTTTCCTTTTGCATTGTGTGCTCAATCCTTTAAGGACTATATGCATTGCCATTATATAATAGTTTTGTAGGTATTATGGCCTCTACGTTTAAAACACTAAATTAATATAATAACCATGGCCACTGAATAATGGCATATTGCATGCCACAAGAACATTAAAACAAGCGAGTCGATTGCAATGCACGAAAAGGAAAGCAGTAATGAACAAAAAGTGACCTCAAATGTTAATTCTGTACACATGTTAGAATTAATTATTTTGTCGTTTTATTGCCTCCCCCCCCCCCTCTTTTGGATATGGCCCTCCCGCTTTTTGTGTTTAATTTATTTTATTTGAGGGTGGGTGGGGCGTGCGGGGGCTGCAAATAAACACTTGCGTAAATTTAAAACAATCACAATCATAAATCGGCCTTCCTGGTAAACGAATCGCACTGGCGCTCCCCCTCTTCCTTCCCCCGGGTAGTGGGGAAGCCGAGTAGTGCGGGGCTGGCGGCGGCAGCAGCCACAGCCGCAGCTGCTACCAGTGCCCCAGCCGCCCCTGCTTCTGTGTCTCTCGCTGGTCTATCCGACCAAGGTATGTGGGCGTTAAACAAAAGACGAGGAAATTTGTATGGGGCTCTTGGCGCATGCGCCCTTTTCCTGCATGCACCGATGTCCATCCTCCTGACTTCGCCTCCTTTCCTTCCACCCCCTTTCACTTCATCCCTCCTTGTCCACCAACCACCAAGCCAGCCAATCAACCTGTGACCTCCCTTTCCCCTCGTTGCCCCCTGAGAGCAAAAGTGTGGAACCAGTAACAAAGCAAAAGTGCTATTTCTCCTTCGAGGGCTTTTAGAAGGGCTGTGTATGGTACAGTGCAGTTAGGTGTGCAACGTGCGAGGGAATAACAAGACACTGCCTAGATATTTCAAATATGATTCTCCTGAAAATACGTGAAAATAAAACCTACAAGGTCGAGAACTGCCTTACCTACCCAAAAGTGCAAAGATTAACAAAGTTGACTTAAATACTACAACAGTACATTTTCCACCGAATTGCCTGCCATCTGTGTCCAACATGCTTTGTTCTATTCAAGTAGCCCAGATATTGGGCTATCTCAGTGGTGTTCTCAAGGTCCAGATCTCATTCCTCTCTGCAATTTAAATGCAAATGGGGTAATGGCACATCTCTTACATTTGTTGATTGGTAATCGTTGAAACGTGAGGCCACGTGGAGGTGTGACGACTGGAGTTTCTGAAACCTCTCGGCTGGAATCTTGTTTCAGCCTTACCCAGAGCGATTCGCATGCAGTCTCTGGACGACGTTTAAGCAACAAGTCGACCTTGCGTGTGCTTCTTGTCGTTATCTTCCGTCCACATGTTTACAACCGTTTTGATTTCCCCTTCATCTTCTCAGCTTGGTAGAAAAAATATATTTGTTCCATCTGAATGCAATTTCAGATGTTCTCGCTGCAGGCCATGTGCATTCTTTTAAAAACCACTTCACTACTTACGTGTATATTTTTTTTCACAGCGAGCTTAAAAATAATGTTATCCCGTTACTAAAATACAACAAATGAAATGCACAAAATGCCAATCAACAACGTTTCGTAATTTTATGACCACTGTTGTCCATATAAATGATCTATTTAGCCCAATAATGTTAAATACATTATACCAAAGAGTTTAATAAATCTTCACAAGCCCACCATTAGTTCTTGATGTGTTTTGCGATGACTGGACAAAAAAGCCAAGCCAATGAAAACCTTGGTTTTTTTTTAAACAGTTAATGATGATAACTCAATGTACATAACATTTCCATTTCAATCCCTTTGCATTTGTCTAGAAGATTGCAACTGGCTAATGCTACATTATCCAAATATTAGAATGATCACAAATTAAATATATAATTTGCTCATATTTTCCAATCTTGTAAAGTGTCATTCTTCTAAAACATCTCTTGGAACGTAATTGTTTTTTCCCCCTGAGACAAAGCATAGCCCTGTTGCATTTTGCAAAATTAAAACAGAAAAAAAATATATATATGCATGTGCATGCCTAATGCCGTATAAATCTAGTCCATAAACATTACTATTTATATTTTCTAAATATCACTCCCCTTGAAAGTGTGGCTTGTAAGGTTGATTGCGCATCTGCCAAGACTAATAATATATTCAGTTTTTAAAAATATCTTTAAAATGAATGCTACCCGTTATGATTGTTCAAGAAAGCCTTAAGCGATGCAGGTTGATACTTGGTATAATCCCCTGTAATGTTCACCAGTTTAAAAAGGTTTTTTCCATGACCTAATTTTGCTGAAATGAACTGTTGTTTGCTGGCCGATTGTTGAATCTTAAAAATAATGTAGATGCATTAACAACTCATTATTTATTCCTCCAGAATTATCGTAAATAATTGGCGTTCTAATTAACAGCATGTTAAATCAATTTGTGCGGTTATTTTAAATTCGATCATTGTCATTGTTGTCCATACTAATGTACGTTCCCTTTATTTAATTTTACATTATAAGCTCAAATACTTACAAGTATTTTGCTGGCTTAATGTCTATTTTACTATTGCAAGATGGCCACAAGCATTTGCAGTGCTACATTTAGTTAAATATTTGTCATTAAGCCACTTAACCACAGCTCCGTGTCATTTGTTCTTCCAAACCAGGTGTAACCTTTTTGTTATTTCAATTGAGTATTGTATGGCAGAGCAAACCTGAATATGAGTGTTGGCTAACAGTGGCTGCAATTGCTAACTGCTACATAATACCTCGTATCTGCAGAAGACATGGATATTATAATTATAGCCTGCGTGGCTGAAATAAACCATTAAAAAGAAATGTTAATACTAATATCAAAGCCCTGCCCTACATTAAGCAACTATTTAATGTCACCCAGACTTATACTGTGGTATTGACTCACTTAGCAGAAACATGAGATTTCCAAATGAAGACTGAAAAACTCTGCAACATATGTATGCGCACGTGCACAGAGTGTAGAATTTGATGATGGCTTTAGCTACGGGTGAAGGTTGTGGTTCTGTTTTTACCCAGCTATAAATATTTCAATTTGTAACATAGCCTGTTCGCAAAGACCATACTGTACTGAATTATGTTGCCTGACAAAGTGAACCTGTGACTCATACCAGATATCCATTAAGAATGCCAAGTGATTAGTTTGTTAAATGACTGCATGAAACTGCATGGTTAAATGTGAATATGTTTTCCTTGCCACAGGTTTTATGTTCTGTTAGAGACTCTGTTGATAGGTTTTCTTTGCTCATACAGTTCTTGTGCACATGTTTTAACTTTGGCAGGGCATTTGAATGTTAAAACAATGGGATGGTGGTGGGGAGGGAAGAACATACTTTCAGTAATTTCAATTACCTATGGTGCAGATTACCAAGAAGACATTGCATGTCCACAATTGACTGTTGTGCAACCTTTAGTGGTGGATGTCTTTGCTTTGTGCTACGCATGATGGTTTTTCAATCACTCTTGGAGGGCATTTTAAAAGTGCTCACCAACTCTGCATGAGGAAACACAAAATTCATACAACTCTCTTACATTTGGACCACGGTGCACCTTCATTCAGTCGTGGCATTTTGCATTTGCCCAGGTCTCTGCAGATTAAACAGTCAACTAAACTATGTCTTTGTCTCTCTTCCTTTCCCATGTTTCCAACCAACTGTACTCTGTTGTACCCTTCGCGGATGCACTTCCTGTCCAAGGTAAGGAACTCGGTGGGAGGTTGCTTATTTTATTCTGCTGCTCCTGTTGTATTTGACTCCATCCCCCCTGTTGCAGTAAATATTTCCCCCTGGTTGCCCCTCTTTAAAACAAGTATTCATGCAATTTTTGTACAGCATCTTGGGATACGGTCACATTTTAGGTGCCCCCTTATAGTTTTTGTCGATGCACGTTTACGTCATGTTCATAAACGCAGTGTCTTTATGACGTCAGCTAATGCTCTCTGTGGAGATTGTGGACCTCTCTTCATTGATGATCATGCTGTTCTCCCAAGTCATCCATTCATATGATTTCTATTGTAAGGGATGATTTGTTGGCTGTGACCATTTCAAAGTTAATGTATCTTTTAAAATTCGATTCCTTTTGAAATGTAGCCTTTTTTTCCCTAAACTCGATTAGCATTATTGCAATGAATAAATTATGTGTACAATTTCGATTTAAAGCTTTCGTGTCTGCAGGGATTCATCTTCTTGGTTCTTTTGGTAAAGTCACATAGAAGGGAAATAATAAAATAATGAAAATAAAACATAATAGAATACAATTCTCACGACGTTTCAGCCACAACGCAAGCAGCCGTCCTCAGGTGAAGAACAGGTCTGTCGGAAAGACAGTCACGAAAGCTTTAAATCTTCACCTGAGGACGGCTGCTTGCGTTGTGGCCAAAACGTCGTGAGAATTGTATTTAATAATGTTTTATTTTTTATTATTTTATTATTTCCCTTCTACGTGACTTTACCTATGTGTACAATCTTTTCGTTAATACATTTTCAACAGATTGTCCGAATGGAATGAGAAAAATTGTGTAATATTACTGATATTGGGTTTTTCCCTCCTGCTTGCAGTTTATAGCATTGATTGCACGTTACTAATGGTGCGGTGTGTGTTCCCTTGTAGCAGCCAAGAGTCTTCTGAACAAGAAAACTCAGGATGGCGTTAAGGTGAGCCAGCAAAATTCACGCTGTGCTCAGTGCTTAACTTTACATGCTCAGCATTTCAGCAATGTAATGTTTAAATCCTAATGGTTTTATCATCTGTGTTAATATATTGCGTAATGGCCTTGAGGTTGTCGTAAGGGCTTGCAAATATGCTGTTTGTTTAGTGCTGCTTATGAAATATATATTATGGGCTATTAATCCAATGCCATGTGAAGGAAAGTTCTGAATGTGACAAATAACACGCTGGGTATTGTCGACAAACGTCACATTTTGCATGTCTTTGCTGTGATTGTTTGATGTCACTGTAAACCTAGTCTTTTGTTTATACTTTTATGTATTTAACAATGACTATCCATGTGTACCATATCAACTATATGTGCTACTTAAAAAAAAAGAAATGTGCCTTTGTTTAAATTCTCTCTTCAGTGCTTTATGAAAAGAATAAAACTCATGAGGCCACTGCCTTACACAGTACAGTTTTAACAAACCTAACGCATATGCCAAGTAAATGAAAGGAGAAAAAAATGCTCTACATGGAATAATTAAATATACCCCTTACTCTTCTTTTCCCTTTCACAATATAATACGGAAATTAATGTAGTTCACACTTGAATGCTGCTGTATTTAGATGATTCCATGGAGTGCATTGTGTATACTCTTCGAATACACTAAGCACTTAATACTGAGAGGGTTTATTTGCTATGTCAGCATGCAACAAGGTATGAAGGCATCGTCTACAAAAGAGCACGCTTACAGCCTTGCAGCTTAAGATAATCAAGCCGAGCCTACCGCAGTATTGTTTTTTGTTATATATCTCATGGATATTCTTACTTTTGTGAATCGCTTGTTCCAAATTGTAAACATCGCTGCCAAGGCTGCGCTTGCCGTCAGTCCAAAAGCCTTCTTGCCGTGCTGCCATGTGTGGTTTATATGTGACTAACGGCTACAATTTGCTCTTTGATATCGCTGCTTCCGCCCCCCCTTCGACATTCTGCTACTCGGGGGTTTGTGGGGGGTTTACATTCAGAAACGGAAGTCCAGTGCAAGTGTTCAGGTACTGTTGAGAACCATCTTGTTTTCAAAAACAATAGCAAATAGTAACAAGTGTAAATTAACAAAAACAAATATTTGTGAGTAAAGAAAAATGAGAGAAAAAAAACATTAAATTATGATTCATTAATTGTCCTTTTAAACATATATTGCTAGATATTGTCCATTCCTGTCCCATCTTTTTTGATTGGAATTGCATCGTGGCTTTCACACCCTTTTCATCGCGTCCTCCCAGCCGTTGCCTTGCCGTGTCGTGACATCGCATGTCTCTCGCATGCCAAAACTTGGTGCGTCGCTTTTCTTGTTTTGTTTAAAAAGTCCACCCCCAAATCCCTTCTCCTCTTCCTCCTTCCCAACAACGACCCTGAGTTTTGGTGCCGTTTATTTCTGCACGTGCATGCAAACAGAATGCCGGTTGCACTCAGAGGGGTTTCTTCCTATACATAATTAGATTTTTTTAAATGAGTTATAACAAGTAAAATCATACTATGATGTAGTCTGTAACAAACCATGAAGCCTGAAGTGAATGGAAAACACTCGGGCACAATGTGCGAACATTCATTTCACTTTGTGTTTGATTTTTTACTTGGTGTATTTAGCTGTTTCTGTTTCATTGTTTTTTTCTTTACTCTTGTTTTCTCATTTACCAAATAACGTCAATATTTGTTTTGTTTTTATTATGTACGCGTTTTCATGACAACCCATCCAAAGTAGTGTTTTCCACTTTTCCACTGTAAAGTCATCCAATCTGTCTGCAATAATACTGTACGGGGTCAAAGTGTAACTTTTGAAAGTTATTCCTGTGCAGGTTCATGTATTTGAATTGCAGCTTGCCGTCAAGTTATGTCAGAACCACTTTGTCCGATTGTTATGCAGCGTTACGTAAAATTGTAGTTAAACCCGGGGGATGAAGGCAGGGGTGGAAATGCTATTGAATGTATTTTTTTGCTAAAAGATTTAAATTTGCGGGTAAACAAATGCGTACGCACAAAATGTTAAGTCAATGCTGAGGACAACGGAACGCATTTTCACGAGCGTAAGAGCCGAGTTAAAAACTTTCACCGGGCACATTGCTGCTGCAGCGGGGGGGGGGGGGAGCCATTTATCTCCCCAGGTGGGGCAAGGGGGGGGGATGGCGTTGAGCAGTAAAAGTATTTTAACGCACCGTTTTCTGCCACGACAGCAGAACAACACAGCAGCCAGTGTAGCGAGCAGTGGGAAAGAGGGCTCCCCTTCTCCAGCACTGGTACTGCATGCTTGTGTTTCTTTTACGTTTGATTTGGGTTCATTAATTCCCTTTATTTTCTCTATGAAGTAGTGTAACATTGTCACGCAGTTCTAACATTTTTGTTAGGGTTTATTGTTAACGCGAGGGGAATTTTATTTTCCTCCGTCTGCCCTAGCTGGTTTGGTTTGTTTTTCGTTGTTGTTTAACGATTTAAGTAATTTGGTTGAACCGTGTTTTATTTGCGATGAATATTGATTTATCCTCCAGTTTTCCTCCCTTCACGTTGGGATTTGTTTTACAGTGCACCATGAGTTCACTTTAGAGTAACAACATATGTTGATAGTTTTGCATGGCTTTTGTGACTTTAGTTTTTTTATATTATTCTTTTAACGTGAAAACTCTATTTTATATACACACACACACACGTTTGTGTGTGTGTGTGTATTTATCTGAATCTTAAATCATAACTTTTTTGCAATGAAAATGCCATTTTTCATCATTTTATTAGCTGCTGCATTTGTTCACAGTTCTCTAATTGCCTAATTTTGATCTCCACTGTTTATGATGGTGGCTGACAGTGCTAATCCACTCATCAATCAATAATGATAATTTATATACACACCGATATTCATTTTGCTTTTGGTATATTCAATACTAAACTTTGTAATTGCGCTAAGTGAGTTGAAATCGTTATAGAAGGCGATTTGTGTATGTTATTTATTACAAACTTTATTTATTTTGTTTGCCTTTTAGTTTTTATCCTAGTTTTAAAACTGACCTTGGCTCAATGGCATTTAATTTTATTTTAAACTTTGCATAAAAAAATACACCTTGCAAAAATGTTGTACTTGTAATAACAGTCTTACACTTGCATGATTGCACGCCATCCATCCATTGAATGACCAGACTTCAGGGATGAGTCGTCTTTCAAGTGTAATTATCTTTAATGTAAAGTGAGTAAGAATTCGGTAGTGTGTCAGTGTTCTTTCTGTATACGTCTGAGCACAAAGTAAGGTGACTTGAATAAACAGTATTGGTACAAATTCACAGAACTGCTCATTTTATTTTAATTACACATCTTTCTTTTTTGGAGACATTTGGCATTGTATAAAATAGCCAAAACGTTTAAATGTTTCTTCAAATTAAAGTCTCCCGAGTAGTAGTACTCTAAAAAATGAGTACAATTTTGTAAAAAAAAAATGAGCACTTCAAATTATCTAGCTGGGTTTAGTCATTGCTTAAGCTTTTTTGCATTTGATATGGTAAAGGGTAAAACAAACGGCTGGTAATGCATGCATTTGCGATGCACATCCCACTTTATTTGCACGCAAACGAACGAAGCACCCTTTGTGTCCATATACATGACCCAGACGGTTTTAACACCACAAAATGTTCATGAAAATCACAGCCCTGTTTTAGCACACATGAAACCAATGTAGGGGACTTGTAGTTGGCATTGGCCACGGAATGCATTTTTGGCACATTAGGAAGGATTAAATACAACCGGTATTCTACTTAACCCTCTTGTCTACTTCACTCATTCTTCAGGAGCCTCAGACCACTGTTATCCACAATCCGTCAAATGGAGCCAAGGTATTTTTTTTGTAAGCCATGGTGTTGTCCATGGTCTCATTCTATAAACTTTGACCACTGCCCAGCAGGGGATCAAAGTCTGTCCTGCACAAGTCACCAATTATTATTTGAGTGCTTCCTTGTCCACATTAGCAGCATCGCTTTTGGGGGTTTGACTTCACATTTAGACACCAAAACTATGAATTTATCATTGTGTGTAATCACGCATTACTGCCATGCTTGGGGGTGTGTGTGTGTGTTGGCTGGCTTCTTGCGTTACGTTTTTTGTTCAACCGTCCAAGGTTTTTATTTGCTCACATTTTAAATTGTCTGCAAAGCATACTTTTGTTTTTCGCATTTTTAAAGAATGCGGTAGGCTTCTGAGAGAAAAATATTTGTTAAAGCATCACAATATAAATAATGCCCCCAAAGAAATCCACTGAATAATTATTGATTTGATCGCCCAATATTTTATTGCACCAACAATATCCATAAATAAAAACAAATTATCGACACCAAATGATGTCATCTCTGTTTCATAATTATGCTTGCTAAAAAAACAGAAACTTTGATATGAGTGTGAATATTAAAAAAATTAGTTGACAATCTCGTCATAGGTGCAATGTTGTACTTGACTATTGAAGTGCCATATTGCACCAGATTTAAATTCACTTTTGTGAATACTCAGCTGTCTCTGAAGTTAATCACAATGAATTATTCTTGGCAGCCTTATATTGGATTGTTTGACCTATTTTGTTCGACTCGTCTTCATTTAAATCAAAATAACACTCATATTTTCTTAGTCTTTAAAATTGCTCAAAAATATGCATTGCCATGTGACGTCTGGAGCAGTGATTTTCAAGAGTCGTGTTAGATAGGATAATATCTCAACAGACACTTTCCATACGCGGCATGTGGAGGCATGGGTTTGTTTTTCTGTTAACAATGCCACGAAAGGATGCATTGTTTTGCATGAGGGGGAAATGTGCATCTTGTTGGAGTGAGCCATCGTCCTGGTGACATGAATGCATCTTGCTGGAACGTGAATGAACTTGTAATTGCTCTCTCATTACTCTGCAAAAAGGATGGAAAGCCTTTATTTTCCATTGTGGACATTTCTCAACAATAAACGATATAAACATGCGGTGACAGAAGGTCATTTAAAATATAATGGATGGTGCAGTAGTTGCTCCGATTGAACTAAAAAACAAAGGTTTTCCTAAATTCTTTGATTCATTATGTATTGTGCATGTTTATTTTCTTCACAGTTGTGCTTACTTTAAAGAGACACTTGCCTTGTCAAAACAAGTCTAAAGTTGCTCCTGTGTGAATGCACACAACAGCTTACTCTCACCCATCACGTTTTCAAAGAAATATAAATCAGACTTAAGATTAAACACCGTAACCAGGTCTGTCTTTATTAATTTTCATGCGGTCGCATGAAGTACTAAGCTGTGCACCAACAGTTCTCAGTCGCCGCTGCTTTTGCTCACTCCGGCCTTCTGTGCCTTCTTTACTTGCGAGTGGAGAGGATGAACTCGGTAACAAGTACAGATTCGCAGTTGGCAGCCAAGGAAAGGCTAAACTGAAGTGACGGTTGAGGATTGCTGATCACGAAGCACCGATTCAAAGCCAATCGCATGGAGTTGGTATGACCGAGGCATCTCTTTCTTTAAAGGCATGGCCACTAGCTAAACGTTGTGCAGCATGACTACCGTAACATTGCCACCTTGCAACTCGGATATTTCGGATTTCCCACTTAGCGATATGTCGTGTACTGTACTTGGACATGGCAGCTCTTCGTGTACAGTTGAGACATTTTGGTTTGACATGTAGTAAAAAAAAAAACTGGATACCCTTTGTTGAACTTTGATGTTTAATACGACGATTTGTTGAACTGTATGCAAACCCACCATTTGGGTTTACAGCAACAAGAATACAAAATAATAAAACAATTCTGGTGAGATGTTTAATTCTTCCAAGGAGAGATAACCGAAAGATTGTCGCACACGAAGATATAGTGGTCTAATTTTATCATTTATAAATGTGTCCATGCAGTGGTGTATTTGTCTCTTATTGAATTTCATTAACTTTTATTGCTTTAAAAGGTCTCTTTTTTTTGTACGTCTTCATTACTTGTTTTGTTTTTACCATTTGCCCTTCATGCTTTCTTTGTACCATTCCTTTAGTCCTTTGTGGAATGCTTACACGTGTTTTTGTTTATATCAACAGCAGTGTTGTTTTTTATAACAACCTAAATGTTTAACGTGTTTTTTTTTCCTGCCTCATATTGTATTTGTCCTTTAGTCCATTTGTGTGTCATAGTACATATATTGTTACATTGTCACTACTGTTTGTACACGCACATACAGAGATAACATCCAGTTTAACACGTAGGCTTTCGCGACCAATATTATTCATAATAAACGTTTTTGGGTTAGATCGCGTTATTTATAAATGTGTCATAACCCTCCACCACCCGACACGGCCAATCGGGAAGAAAGTGTCACGTTGACAAAAGACAAATAGTTCACTACTTTAGCCCACCGGTGTGGTGAAGAGTTTTTTTAGTACGACGTTTCGCTGGTAATTACATCCAGCATCATCGGGCAATTCGCCAGAATGGTGAAGCCCTCACTTGCTCCCGGTTTTAAATAGAGCAGCAGGGTGATGTCATCATTTAAAAAAATGTAAATGTTGTGGATTCACTCTTCAACACACCGGTGGGCTAAAGTAGTGAACTATTTGTCTTTTGTCAACGTGACACTTTTTTGCTGATTGGCCGTGTCGGGTGGTGGAGGGTTACGACACATTTATAAATAACGCGATCTAACCCAAAAAACTTTATTATGAATAACATCCAATGTGTACCCTATTTACTGATTGGTAGCCCCAATTAGTGAAGAGCATGAGTTGGGAAAAAATATTTCGTAAAAGCTAAAAAAATCACTGTCCTGTGATTAAAACTGGCACTTATCGAACATTCCTTTTCTAGGATTTGCTTCACATGAGCAATTAACCTTTTTACCGTAACAATACCATACAACACTCTTGTTATTTTTTTATGACTGATTACACGAATTGAAAGTGATCTTAATATTTCACACCGATAAAAAATAATTTACTTCTAAATGTTTGACAATTTATGTTCAGGCAAATATGACGTGCCAAGTTGTGTAAAAAAGGAGCATTATCTTCTTAACAATATATATTAACTGCCTGTACTTTGTTTGGCCTTCTACGCAGGAATCTTCCGAGAGCAGCAATACTACAATTGAGGATGAAGACGTGAAAGGTGAGTCGCAAATCCGAAACGCCTGTTAACTTACAATTTTTGCGATTTCATAACGAGCGCAAACATAACACGGCGAGCTGAAAATTTTTAAACAATACGAGTAAATGTGCCCAGCAGACAGACGCCTTCTGGCTGCCTAGCAGCGTACAAGGGAGATGCTGATTAAGTGAGGCGATCCAGTGATGTGACCTAAAGGGCCATGTGGGAATAAATGAAAACAAAACAAATTGAATTGATTTTCAAATTGTCTCTGCTCATAACTTCACATTGTGATTGCAGTCCCCCGCCGCACTCTTCGTGTTTCTTTGGTTTTTCCCCTGTACAGTGTGCTGCAAATATGATACGCCTGTGCTGGTGTCGAGACTTAATTATTAATGAGTGTGCGGTGCTGAAGAGCCACTTACAGTGAAATATTACAGCAGCGCTCATGTTCATAGGACCCCGCTGTTTTGAACGGATATATTGGGTTTAGTAATCATTGCATAACGATGGTCATTTGCCGGTTATTACACCATGTACCCACAGTTGAGTTATCCTGCATGTTTTGTACCTCATCATGTTTAGTTTTATTCCTTTTTTTTGTCATTGCTCATTTTTGTGCGTGTGTTTCCTTTCCACCCCCCCTCCGTACCCTTTTATTTTCCTCACCCTAAAAAAAAAACACTCGCCTGGATTGGTGTGATGCCCCCACACTCCCCGCCACCCCCCCCCATCCCCTACCCACACTGCTCCCTCCTCCCTCCACTCCTTGCCCGATGCATGCAGCCGCGAAAAGTGCAGAGCAATCGAGCGCAGTTAAACGGACGGAGCCAGCGGCCCTGGCTAATGCTAGCGCTAATACGAGCCCGACGGTTAAGCCCACCCAAAGCCACTCGCTCCAGCTTTCTGAGTCCGATCGCTCCAACTCCGTGCAGTGTAAGTCATAGGGGAATGAGTGAATGTGAGGAAAGCTTGCATGCACCTGCCAAGCTGTGGGAGGAGCACTCTTTAGGGCGATTCTCCAAGATGTTGGCAATAATAATAATTATAACGTGTTTTGTAGGAGTTGAGAAGTTCATTTTGTGAACCGAGGCAGAGTTTTCTTTTATGAATACATATTTTATGGGAGGCAGAGGCGTTGGACATCCGTGACTAATAAACCAATTGGGTTCTTTTGAAAATAGGGGATCCTTGACAAGTTTGGAAACCGATACCCGGTGTTGCCTGGTGAAAATGTGCATTGTATTATGGTGTGACCCAGCGCCGAGTATCATTGCCATTGTGAAAAGGGACGCTCTTTGGGGGTAACCCGAGTCCCCCAGGCTGTTGCGTCACATAGTCACGCTGGCTTGTGGCAGTAGGGGGATACAGACATGGAGAGTCAGCTGAATGGTGAGTAGCCGCCTCCTCGGCACTCTGGAAATTTGCTAAATTGGACAACACGTTCGTAGGCTGGTGTCTCGTGACGGAGTTGCTGAAAGAGTTTTTGGAAATGTCAACAGGTATTTGTGTGTCTGTGAATGTATTTAAATGATCCATTAAAAAATAGTGTCAAAGTCACCTTGCTGCTGGGCTCGGCGACGGGGGAAGCGTTAGAGGAGAGAACAGAATTGCAGTGCGGAACCCACGGGCTTTGCATATCTGTGCCTGAGCCAAATAAAGTCTGCCTTGGTTAGCTGGCTTCGCCGTGTAATAACATCAATGCCAGTGGAATAATTTGCTTCGAGCATGGATGGGAAGCTTAAAATAGAGTCTGGATTAGTAAGCAGGTAGATATTTTGCTGCTGTGTGTGTTTGCGCATTCAGTATGCAGACTCGTAAATGTCTCGCCATAGTTTGCATGCTTCTCCCCCTTCCTTTGGTGTTTGCGTTTGGTTTTATATATCGGTATGATTTGTTTATTTGAGACAGACATCACCATTGCTTTCATTTGAAGGTTGTGTTATTTATCCTTTTCATTTTAACACAATGTATTGGCTCAGTGATGTGATGTAGCTGTCCTTGCCTCCATACACATTCCTCCAGTTATTTTAGTGAAGGTTCTTGTTAAACAATGTGCAGCGTAGAATTTGCTTTGGTGTGTTCTGTCATCCAAGCCCAGGTGTCATCCAAGCCCAGATGTTTTGCATAGATAAAACTAACAGATTAAAATAGCATTTTTAATTACATCTCTCAGCAATTACACATTCGGTTGTCTCAACACCTGGTGCCAGAGTATCGCATATACAATGCTTGAGAGTAAACAGGGTTGACAGAACACGTTTCAGTAGCTTTGTATGTCCAGAAAAACGCAAACCATGGTGATTGCTTATTAACAGTGTGCAATTTGTGTGGTTTTCCGTGTTTGTGAACGCTTAATTGACCTGAGATATTTTCTCTTATTCCCCGCACACGTTACATTTTAAACTGCTCTGCCTCGACATCCCCTGCACTTGTTGAATTGCACTCCTCTTATTGACTGCCATCTCCTTAATTGCATTCATTTTGTTTGATCCCTTGTAATTGTTTGCCATAATACACCTCTGCTGCATGGAATATATTAATATATAAAAAAAACGTCTGTCGCTTAACCCCCTATTCCAATTGTTGCTTTACGCTCTTGTCCTTGCTACCCATTCCATTCCTGTCCGCCCCCCCTCCACCGCCACAATCCTCGCCTCCCGCATTCATCTCTCTTCCCCCCCCGCTCCTCGTTATGTTCCACGCCGCTCGCTTGCATGGTTGCCTGGCGACCGCAGCACGCAAGCAGGAGATAATCAAGGTGACGGAGCAGCTCATCGACGCCATCAACAATGGCGACTTCGAGGCTTACTCGTAAGCGAGCGGCATCAGCCTCCACACGTCAGCGATTTACACCCCACCCCCACCCTCCTTTTATTTAATCGGTCATTTTATTTCTCGTCCGTTGCGGGGTCCTCTATTTATGGCCAAATTAATGGCAGTCATGTGCACGAAATATTATGCAGGGTTTGCTGCTATAACCCTGTCATTGAATTTTGCCTTTTCATTGCAGGATTTGAATTTTTTTTTTACTGCAGTTGATTTATTAAAGAACCCTCCCTGAGTTGTCTGATTTCCAGGATTTATTTTGCTAATGTTGAGGATGACATTATCAACATTTAAGGTCAATTACTATAATACGGGAATAGCAAAATGCTATCATGGCAAACAACATTTCTTAATATTTGAAGTTATCAAATGCTTGTCAATTTTCAACAATTGTTTGTACCAATTGTATTTTGTTTTGCTTTTTGTTCACTTGCTGCGTATTGCGCCACATGCAGGAAGATCTGTGACCCCGGCTTGACCTCCTTCGAGCCCGAAGCTCTGGGTAACTTGGTGGAGGGGATGGACTTCCACAAATTCTACTTTGAAAACCGTATGTTGTGTGCATGACACTGTTAAACCATGCAGTAGCTCTTGTTTAAACCACAGAAAATAGCTTCATTTGTGGATCTTATTCGAGGTGTAACGATGCATCAATTCACAAATTCACATTATTTCTTAAAGCTCCTCACATTGGATCACGTGTTTAAACATTGATGTAATGGGTGCAGTGAGCCCAACAGCTACTAGAGGCACTGCCATTAACCACAGTGATGAAACAAATATTGATTATTTAATTGTGTTGCAACACTGAATCGTGATAGTTCTTCCAATTGTCTCCGTGATGAATCGTTAGACCTCTCGTAATTATGTCACAAAGATACCAAGAGGCCCATTTCAGTGCACGTTTTTATCCCAATTTAGTTTTGTTTTAAGCATGGCCCTGATTCTAAAGCATTTAAGCATTTTATTGAAGAGAAACGAAAACTAATTTTTTTTTGCCCCATTGTAAAATAATCAGGTAATGTAAAAAAAGGGGCTATGGGGAGAGGGAGCGCAGAATTGAAGTGCATGGAGAAAGGAAACCCGCTCGGCCTTCCCAATGCCGTAACTTGACTTTTGGCTCGCAAGAAAGTGGCAGTACGAGAGCCTTTGCTGTTCCTTTCATCGATGCGGAAGTTCACAATTTTTATTTTCTCGCCACCACCACCAGTCCTGTCCAAGAACACGCGCCCGATCCACACAACGATCCTGAACCCGCACGTGCACCTGATTGGCGAGGAGGCGGGCTGCATCGCCTACGTGCGCCTAACGCAGTACCTGGACGGCTCGGGCCTGCCGCGCACCCAGCAGTCGGAGGAAACGCGCGTGTGGCACCGTCGCGACGGGCGCTGGCGCAACGTGCACTTCCACCGCTCGGGAGCGCCGTCCGCCCTCCCCGTCAAATAAGGTGAGCGGCTACCCGTTGCGTCAAACCCCTTCGTTTGTTACACGATGTCTCGGCCCTTCCTCTGTTATTCCTTCTGTACCCTTGGCACTTGAACAACAATAAAAATTGTTTACGGAAAATTAAATAAGGTGAGCGGTGGCGCGACGTGCCCCCCTTCCCCCCCTATTTGAGGAGCCACTGAGCAACGATGACTCAAAAGGTTTTGTGGGTTGTACCGCATGTTATTCGGCACGATGTCCAACGTTTCGCCACGTGCTGGGAGCTTCTGCGGCAGTGTTTTTCTTTCCGAATATTTTCGGTTTTCATTGTAAACATTTTCTATTTGGATGTGCATGTAAATTATTATTTCTTCAATAGATTGTTTTGACAGAAATGTTACTATAAAAATGTATAACAATAATTAATACATCTTGCCAAAAATGCAGTATTCTGAACATTCAATGAGCCCTTTCAGCCCACCTTGTCACAAACTGAAGCCATCACCCCCCTGAGTGAGGTCTCCACTTTGAACAGAAACATGATTAGAATCTGGGTGTTTTGAAAGTGGTCCAGTGCACTGCACTAGCACAAACAAACAAGCCTGCCTGGATCAAGATTACTATCTTGTGCTCTCTCAATGCTAATCCCACCGCTACTGGCACCACCACTGGCCAAAGCCATTTGTTGGACTCAGGAGATTGTGAAGGTTTGCAGAAGTTGCAATCATGTTGTCGTGACTTTTGAGTCTAGCCTTGTGCGTCACCGCTTTATCACCAATATTGCTTGTGATAAGGTAATGCTCTTAGTAGAAACCTTGTAACCCCAAATGCTTAATTTGTCAAGGTGGGTTAGGTTGATTTTGTGGCTGAGATGTGGATGATTGCATTGCCGAAGTGTGTAGCAAGGATTAACGATACTTTGACTGGGGTGTCGGCGTCACATTGCTGCAGTGTGGTGTGGGTAATTGCATGACAGCTCTCTTAAAATAGTCGTGTTGAATATAAGGCTATGTGGTCGGGTGAATGATTGCGTATATTATATATGATTTGGAAAGTTGTGAGGCTGTACCGTGGAGTATGTTGTATTCCTGCATTGCATGGTGCGGCTGATTTGTTTGGCTACATTAGTTGCGGATATTTGCGGCTGCATTTGTGCAACATTGTTGATTGTGCGGTGCAGGTCACGGTGTGGCTGCTTTGTGTGGATGGGTAATTGAGCGGCCGCACCATACAATGTGAAGTGTGTCTGTATTGTGCAGAGCTGGAAATGTGCATGGCGTGTGTATCAAGGCAATCCGAGTTTGGGCATCGCTCATTGCCGATTTGTGTGCTGCGGGTCACCGCTCGACCGCTTAGCGTGGACGCGTCATTGCATGGCCACGCTATAACACGCACTGCACACTGGGGGCAGCGCTGGCGGTTGCGTCGCCGCACTTTGCTGTGCGCGCGTAACGTTTTACCGACCTAACCCGGTGTGTGCTCGCGCGCGTGTCTTTTGTGTTGCCGTGTCACGCAGGCTGAGCGGGTGGTCTCGGCGATGGTGTGCTCCCTTGTGAGGCAGCCTCGAGCGAGCCGCCAACAGCGTCGCCCGCCGGGTGGCGCAGCAACGCATGTCGCGCCATCCCCTCCGCCCGGCTGCCTGCTCCGTAAAAAAAAAGCACGTGACTCCATTGTCCTGTCGCGTCGCACTCTCTCTCTCTTTGGTGGATGTTTCAACTTGTTTCAGCGTACCGCACGGCGGCGCATAATACTTAAGCTAAAAAAACGGAAAAAAAGTATATGTGTCATACATATAGCTGGCCAGGATGAAATTGTTGCATGAATTTTCTTAAGTACTGAAATTAAAATTGCAAAAAAAGGTAACGTTTCATATTTTTTTTTGTTTAAAAATTATCACCATGGCATGAAATTGTCACGTTGGTGTGCTTACAATTAGGTGTCGTAAATGGTATTGGATATGTACGTGAGCATTTGAATTCATCAGAAGTGATTTCTCGTGGAGGTGATGCAAACAAAAGAAGCATCATGCAGCTGTTGTTTTTTTATCATTATTATTACTATTATTAATGTTATTCTTACATTGAGGATCATCGTGTTGGGTGTAATTGTCATGTTGTAGACTGGGGAGGTTTATAAAAGCTTCCAGTGAGAAGAACATTCAGAGGAACAGTCATTAAAGGTATCAAGCTGTGATGAAGCTTCCACTAATCAGAAGGTGTATTAGTTTGATAGAGGTTTCCGAAAACAATGCTTTTTTGAACGAACATTTTAATTTAAAAAATGTTTCCGTTTATTTTTTTGTTTTATTTCCCTGCCCCCCTCCCCCCACCACCACCTCACGTAAAGTTCCTTGAGGCTGAAGGTGAAACGTCCCTCGCTGTGTGTGGTGTAAGGTCTCCTACGCGTGGCTGAGAATGTGGAACTACAGAAAGATCACGAACCTTTTTTCCCCGTTCCCGTGTGGAAACGGAGCTGTAGATTACGTTGGAGTTTGTAGCGGGGAGGGGGTGAAAAAGACGGCGGTGTTGTCGGATTCTCCCCGTCCTTTTGCTCCCCCACACTTTACGAGGGGGCTAAGAGGCGCAGCAGAGAGTTGAGGGGGGGGGGGGGGGGCTCGCCACTCCTTCTGAGAATGCAGGCAGTTGTGCGTATGATGATGGCCGGTGCAGGGTATGTGGCTGGGTTTGAGTTATATTCGTTATTTTTTTTGTTTCAAGTCATCGTGGCAGTGCTGCGTTGAGTATAGGGGTCTGTTGAGTTGCCCCCCCCCCCCCCCCCAGAGTACTGGGGTGAGTGCAGAAAGCCAGAACACCGATGTGAGTGGGATTGATGAAGCCTTTTCTCGAAAGTGAACTTTCATATTTTTAGCATTGTAACATTTTCGGCAATGTTCTCTTTTTTGCGTTTAATTGTATTTGTATATTCCAGGCTTTAATTAAAAAAGGCTTTGGAATTTTTTTTTTTACAATTTCATATGTGTGCGTGTGTGCGAGAGAGCGCGTGGGAATTTTATTTCGGTTTTGCATATCGATCACTAATTGCTAGCAACTACTTTTTTCGTGGCTATTTTTTGGGGTTTTTTTTGTGCAATAACTTATTTCCATGATTGGTTTGAAATAACAACAGCACAGATGAAGCACTGCAGGCAGAAATAAGGGAAAGTAAAACAAGTTTTTAGGTTTATATGACATTTGAATTTGACAGTTATTAAATTGTAGTGTATTACATTTTTAATACAATTTAGGTTAAGATCGGTAACAATAAAGAAAGTGCTGTTTTTCAGTGTATCACTATCATGTCTGATATGCAACTTTTAAACACATTGCAAACAGATTAATGCCTGCCAAATAAAGATTGAAATGCATGTACTGCTTATTTATTTAAAACAAAAATAAGAAAAAAACTTAACGTGAACTGGTATGAAATATTAAACATATTAAGTTGCAGAGCTTAATTAAAAAAATTAACAACAAAAAAAGACGGTGTAATCAGTTAATCTTTCATTACAAATTGAATGTTATATTTGAACACGGTAAATGTAGCCTGCTCCGTTGGTTACCTTTTTAGAGTCTTGTATTTGAATTAGTTTTTTTTTTCTTCCTGGAATGCTTTTGAGTTGTATCATTTCTAAGCATGTTGTTCCATCGTGTTTTACTTATCTGAGCAACACAATGTGCAACTTTAGAGAGGGCGTCGACCAGTCCAATGCCTTCTTCATCCGAGCGTGTTTTTAGAGAGCAAAACGTGCACGGTAAAAAAATATATATATCTAGGATAACAAAAAAAAAGTAACAAACGAAATCGTTGAACGTTAATCCATCTCGCGCGCGCGGTGCACGGCACTCCAGTTTGCAAGTCGTAACAAAATGTGCACGGGTGTTGTTTTTTTCGCTGAAGAGCTGATGTTGGTCAAAGAGAAAGGTCTGCGGGTTGGCAGGAATCGTTTATTGACTTCCTGAGTGCTTACATTTAACAACAACAAAAAATAAGGTAACAGTATTTTGTGAACTGTAGAACTTGGGGCGTAGTTACATTTTCTATCTGAAGAAGTAGAAGAGAATTAAATATTAAAAAAGGAACAATTTAGGAGTGGATGCAAAATTGAGGCCGTTTATTTGCAGGAATGTGAAAAGATAGCAAGGACGATACCCGCCCCCGATCCCTGCTGCCCCCTCTTCCCCCCCTTTTGGTGAACATAGTCCGTTATTTTAACTCAAATAGTTTATAATCGCTTGCTGTATGCTGCATGATGACGTAGTGTAATGTTGTTGGCAGGAGTCGGGCTGCCTCTTGCGTTCTGTAACCCGTATGCCCGATTTGCTCTGCCCGTAGCTCTTTCCTTCAGGATATGTTCTTTCACTCTTGATTTTTTGGGACGTGTTGTACTTCGATATTTTTCCCTGCAAGACGTGTCGCATCTTGTAGAAAACAATAAATTCGCTTATTGAGACTGTAAAGAGGCGTTGCGTCGTGTCTGTGCGTGTCGATCTGCATGATTGAATTAGTGCGCGAGTGAACGGTTTGTGTGCGATGTTAATTGGAATGTATCCTCGTCGTTCGGTTGTCATCGGTGGCGTAGTAACGACATTATCAGCTCAGGGGGTGCAGAAATCGGTCAGGTGGAGTCCCACTTTGATTTTCCTCGCACGGTCGCATAATCACATCATCATTAGGCTCACGGTCTCAAACATTTAA
Organism: Lampetra fluviatilis; assembly: GCF_964198595.1. Lineage (NCBI taxonomy): Eukaryota > Metazoa > Chordata > Hyperoartia > Petromyzontiformes > Petromyzontidae > Lampetra > Lampetra fluviatilis. The sequence continues at coordinate 2,188,605 of NC_136283.1, forward strand.
AACAGTCTGCCTCAGCAGCAGACCATGCTTTCCCACCTGATGACGGACGCTTGTGTTGCGCCCGAAACGTGATTTATTTGATTTTATACCAACGTGACTTTACCGAAAAAACCAAAGAGTATACAGTATCTCATGTTGGTTGTCAAAGGGGCCGCCAACTCGTAGCTTTGGCCACCAGGGAGGGCCAGGCACCCCCTGCCCAACACGCGAGTAATGCTCCTGGCTGTCACGTGGCGGCTGACAATGAGGCACAGCTACTTCCAAGTCTTCCTTTCTCTGGTCGTGGCCGATCGCTTCCTGTAGGTCAACGTTTCGAGTTCTCCTTTGTGTCGTTAGAGGCTGCCCTCTTGCGTGGACACCCTCTAAATTTCGTATTCCTCCCCACATAGCAGTGCCGGGATTTTGGTGGTAATTTGTTGGCCTCCATTGTTTTATATTTCCAAACCAAAGAAGTCTGCATCTTTATCATTTGCACCAAAGTCTCTCACGTTTTCCCTGTGTTTTTTTGTCGTGGCAATATTCCCGGGATCCTTCTCGGCCAGTTCATCTCTGCAACCAAGAATCTCTCATCCTCCCACCCCTTAGGGTCCAGTCACGAAAACTTCAAATCTAGATTATCCAGCATTTAGATCCATAGAGTAAAACGGATCACAAATGCGTGGAATGGGTTTGTAAAAAATATTTGATTGTTCTATATCTGAAAATATGCATTTAGGATAATGGTAGATAAACACACAACAGACAAAATCAACAAACTAATCATTTATTCCAATCGACTTCATTGAATCGCGGTGGAATGGTGAACTGTGACGCGCCTTTAAAGGAAACGAAGCGAGACAGGTTTTTTGGAACGCTAATGGCTTTTATTTTGAAACGTGGCTAGGTACGTGTGAGTGTGCTATTGACCACCCATATATAAGACTGCAATGCGCAATATAGGCACGTGTGTTGCAGCACCGTCACCCCGCCGGGATACAAAACGGTCGTGGTATCAAAAACAGTGCACGGGGGTTATCGATTATCGCGTCACATTACAGCATTTTCAGTGAGTTACAAAACAAAGCGCATCCGCAATTATTAGGAGAGCGGCTTGCGTGCAAAACACCGCAAGTGTCCAAATGAATGTCGTGTATGCGACTCACTCGGTGAACAACAACAGTACAGTGATGTCTAATAATAATTGCAGACAAAGCAGGACAGCAACTGTGAAGGTAAACTTTAGGAACGGCATGGCGCTTCTAAAAATCAGTGCCGCCGCCGAGAACGTTGACATCCTCGTGATAATGTCACGCGTGATATAGCTTCACGTGCTTTTATATGTTTGCTTATTATACATAGAGGGTGTGTGTTCTAAAATCCACGTAATGTCTCGCACGCGCTCCTACTCGCAAGGAATATTTGTATAAACGTAGCTTGTGTCTTCCGTTCCCTGGGTCGCGGTAAAGTCAAGCTATGACTAAAATTTCCGCAGCGAAATGGCCTGAGTCGAGGAGAGGTTGAGTGGGTTTGTGTACGTGCACCTAGCCTGGCACAAGTGTGGCAATAGGTATTTTTGTTTTGGTGTGTATTTAACATCCGACTATGCCAAATGTTGACAGTGGGGAGCACAGGTGGTGCATCTGTCAGCCTTCTCGGTTAACCCCTGACACCTGGGTTTCTTCCGTTACCTCCTGCCAGCGAGCCTTCACACTTCACGTGGCATCAAAGTGCACCTCACCTGGCACAAGCGGCTGGTGGTGACTTCACCACTAAGTGGCGAATGGGTGTGTGTAGTGTGTGTGTGTATGTCGTGTGTCTTAATAAACAGCACCTGCCCCAATAGTCCACGCTCTAGGGGGGAGTATTTTGACGCGTGTGTTTTTGTAAGTGCACATGTGAATGTCTGGCTCTTGCCAGACACATTTATCGACTTTCTTTTACTGTCTTCGTGACGCAAGCGGCATTAAGCAGATGCGGTCTGGCCCGAAACGTGGCGCTTCTCGCTCAATTTATGGAGTAAGGTCAAACCTTGCATCTCATACATCGTGTTCAGATACAGTAGTAAGTTGAATGTATCCTAATCAGCTTAAAATACAATTCCCCCCCACCCCCCATCATCTTCCTTTTCATGATCGTAATCTTTGACTTAAAAGCTTTCCTGACTACAGGAATTCATATTCTCTGGGTCTTTTGGTAAAGTCATGTAGATTGATCGCAACGTCGTAGTTTTTTGTTATATTCTTTGAACCTATCTACGTGACTTTACCGAAAGGCCCAAAGAATATCGTAATCTTTTTCATCCTCCTATTCACCATCATTTCCACAATCATCACCGCCACCGTAAATCATCCTCATCATCGAACATTGTCCATTCACTGCTGGGTGAATGCGAGCCTGCCGTGCTGGTTATGAGACACGTGGGCAGGACGCCTCCCTAGAGGGATGATGACGGTGGCAGCGGAAGGCTTGGGACGTGCCCGGCAGGTGATTTTTATTATTATTTCATTTTATTAATTTTAATTTAATTTTTTTACCTACGTGACTTTACCGAAAAAACTAAGAGTTTGAGTGTGCCCGGCAGGGCCAACCACCGTGCTGATGGAGCGATTTGGATCGTGTGCAAGAATGTCCAACGCCAAGCACGCCCGGGCAATCTTTGTCTCCCTTACGACAACCAACGCAGTCCAAACAGACCACCGCGTGTACCGAGTACATACAATCCTCGTGTTTAGTCGAGTCGGCCGATACGTGACCAAGGCTTTCCAAATCGCACTTAGTTGTGCATGGCAGTTAATGGTAGGTGCTAAGGTCATAGACAAGTGCTTTTGCAATTAATAGCGGTGATACAATATGAATACACGGTTGGGCTTGTGGCGTTGGCGATGCCTTTGATTATGTAAGTACCAAATTATCACGAGCACTCTTCGTCTTCGCCAGAAAGGTCTGTCGATACGACATTCACTGCTTAATGCCACGAGTCGCCACTAGGGTCCCGTTGCGTGAGACCTGCTTAGATTAAATAATAACAACGTTCGCGGACCAGCCCTCTTGTCAATTCACTGCTGAGATGAGGGCCTATGAACAAATTGGCCAGAATATACCCAATCTTAATTTGGAGCTTTCGTGACTGCAGGAATTATTCTTTGGTTCTTTCGGTTAAGTCACGTCTAAAAATAAAAATAAAATAATACATTTATTTATTATTTTATTTTTAGACGTGACTTAACCGAAAGAACCAAAGAATCATATACCCAATATCAGATTTTATGGGATCTAAGCAGGGCTGAGCCTTGGTAGTGCCTGGATGGGTGACCTGCCATCAATAATGGTATAGGGCGTTGCGTGATTACGTTGTCATCAGATGACTTGCCACATTAACTCGCTCGCACTAACTAACCAGCGCGGTTTGGTCTCATACCTCCAACGACTAAGATTGCCACCTGTCCAGGATTAACCCGCTACGGGCGTCTTGTGGTCAAGTGGCAGGAACTCGTTTGTCCCGAGATCTGTTGGCATTTCGTTGAGTTGTATTACGGTGCACTTGCACAGTTTTGATAGCGGGAGGCTGACTGAGAAATATGTCTGGGTTTGGTCTGCTGCGGAAAAGGTGGCATCCCTAGCCACAACCCTGCCTCACACTGCACTCTAAATCATTACCATAAAATGTGAGCCCTCTGCCAAACACCCGAGCGCCGTGGCCTTCTTTGGTTTCAGCATTTTTATCGCGATGTATTCTTTGGCATGTACACTATAGTGATATTGTTATCCGCACAATAACAACAACAAAAAACCATGTTGATCCAGCAAGCCGTGGGATCAGCACTAATAACATTAAACCGCAAAGTGTCTCGGAATGAAAGAAGAAGAAAGGGGGGGGGGCCGCACAGAACAATACGTGAGCCTTGCTTGGAGCTCGAGTGCAAATCCGGTACGAGTAATGACCCCCCCCGCCCCGATGCCTTGGCGGATAACCCTGGAGCACAACATCAACGCTTTCTCCACGTGAAGAGGCTATTCGACGGCCGGATAAAAAAAAACGCTCGTTCGGACCGGAAACAAATGACTAGGCGCAAACAGAAGTGCCCTCGACAACAAGGCGAAGGGTACGGCAAGAGGCGGCACCAGCATGGCTTTGCACGTCCAGATGCCATCACCAATCTCGCGCGATATTCCGACAAGAGCCTTTTTCGGTCACCGGCTCACAACGTCCTCACAATTCACCAAGTGTCCACCAGTGTCGCGAACCCACTCGGATAACTTGGGACGAGAGCACAGAAAATGGGAATGTACAAGAAAAAAAATCTCGAAAATCCCAGTAAATATGTGAGTTACGATATTGGGCGTTTGTATAATTACGAGAAATCTTTCAGAACATTTTCTGTACTCGGGTCCCTGTTATTGATTCTTCATGTCATATTTACACACTACATACACGCACATATCTGCAAAGTCCACATGCTTAAGATTGTCATAGCAATCAAACCTCCACGGCACATACCACATACTCTATATTCCTTCTTGCATCATGTGTCAAACAAGTGAAGTGCCCAGTAAATATTTTCAAAGGCAATTATTCACTTAAACGAAATTCTAAAAGCTTTAATGGTCAATATTTCCAACCGGAAATTACTAAAAATGATCCAAAGCACTTATTAAGAATATAAAGTGACTTTTTTTTACTTTCACACGTAACATTTCGCGGTGTTTTGGCCTGCTGGCTTACTTAGGAAATATCCTAAACAAACATTTTATTATGTCCAACGTATTCGATTTTCCCTGCATGAGTTCGCTGAAACAGAAACTGTATATAACTTTAACAACATTCATATCCGGGAATGCTTTCTTATTCTGTAAACAAAATAAATCTGTAGCCTATATATTGTCACATCCCAAATTTCCAATCGAAACGCCCTCAGAAGGCGGTGCATCACCGCGTGTTAGAGAGCGGCTGACGGAAGACGACTTCACAGAACTAATTCTGAGACCATTTCAGTTGTCCCCTCGTCCACGCGAGGTGATGCACGACGGTTAACCCAAGTATTTTTTTTAATTCGCAGGGCTGTAAATATTTCAAATTGTACAAAAAAACATGTATTTAACGAGAGGTTTTTGCGTGTGTGTGTGTTCAGTCATTGATGACTTGGGCTCAGATCGTTAACACCCCACTCTTAAGAAAGCAGATTATCAACATCTAGCTTTAACGCGCATTCAAACGCAGGATATCGGCAGTACTCATGGTGCATCGTTATAGATCATTGGTTCTTAGCCTTTACCTGCAGCCTTTGCACCCCATTGGTTCTCAATCGTAAAAAAAAGATGTTCATAAATAGAGGTTTGATGAAACAAAATAGTTGTGCTTACGTGCCCTGTTCTTTAATTTGTGTTTCGATGATTTACCTTCTACAAAAATCTGGCTGTGTCTCGCACCCCTAGAAAGGGCATATCGCACCGCAGGGGGTGCACCCCAGGTTAAGAAGAATAAGAACCACTGCTCTAAAGGCTATCATGAACCCTTCAGCCAACTACAACCACCTCTTTGGAGCCCATATTTCAAAGTTTGTTTCGAGCCTCGACTGTGACGAGTAGGTTTCTCGCCACACTTTAAACAGTGTTTGTTGTTGCGGTTTCTTTTTGTATCGCCACGAGCGGCGATTCAACCTTGAGAGACCGGGCGATGCCTGCTGCGTTGTACAATTGCAAACACGGAAATATTTAAGTCGTCCTTTCTGCCGAAACGGTGACGATACACACATTGTACAGTCCGCGTAAATAAATGAATTTGTGTTCGTTGTTATTACTATTGTGCCGGAACAATATATTGCTTCTGTTGATCCTTTAAAACCTGACAGTTACGTAACGTGAAAGCTATACATGTCACGGGCTGGTGCGCGCGCGTTAAGGTATTTATTATTCAGCGTTCGTGGCTGCATCGTGTAACGTTCCTCTCTGTCTCTGCGCATAATTTTAAATGCTACAGCGCTCGCGTGTTCCGTCCGCATTGAACAGCAGCACTCATCACAAGTCGACACCTTGGACACGTGAAAGAACCGCATGCATATCTGGATGAGAGGGTTAATCTTCGTGTGTCGGTGTGTATACGAGGGGGTGTATGCGCATACGTGGGGAGCGGTAGTACCGCGGTTAGCGCGCCGCACTGCGAACCTGCCAACCCGAGTTCGATTCCCGCTCACGACCAACATCAGTGAGGATTAATTGAACCGGTCCTGGGCCTCCCCTAGGTCGACTCGGCCTCAAATGCGTACCTGGTGCGGTGTGGAAACATCACCACTCGGGAGACGAAGGCGGCCGGGCGTGGTGCTGGCCACCCACGTGTGACGTGCCGGCCTTCATAGGTGCTCGCCAACCAGCACTTGCCCCAACAGTCTGTTAACGCTACACGGGGGATCTTTGTCTTTGTGTGCGGATGAGGCTCGTGAAGGATGCTCCTGGGAAGTTGTCGGCAGCTGCCCTCCAGCAGCAATGGGATTTGGAGGCGCGACACTCGGCAATGAGCAGAGTACCAGGCCGCTGAGCAACACATTGGCACGGTGGTGAACGAAGGTGGCGCATTTGTCAGTCATCCGGGTCAGTTTAAACCTTACCACCAGGAGCAGTCCCGTCACCTCATGCCAGCGAGCCTACCGCACTTCAAGAGGCCTCAAAGCGCACCTAAGATGACACGAGCACCTTTATCTGCCACTGAATGGAGATAATAGGTCGTTGCTTTTGTGCGTTATGGTCCATGCTTCCTTAATAGATGCTTGCTAACATCACTTGGTCATAGAGTCTCCGCAGTCACGTTGCATCTTTGTACGTGCTGTGATTGTTTGTGTGTGCGTGCGTGTGTGCACGGATGCACCGGTTTGCTGTCTCCTCTCGACGACAGTGATGGAGAGAAACACAGAGAGACAAGGGACATGCAGACATTGAGACATGGAGACGACAGACACAAAGAGAGGCCGAGGCGCAGAGAGAGGTCGAGACGAAGAAGGCACGCGCACCAACAACAGGGAACAGAGGTGCAGTGACAGCTTGACACAGAGACACGGGGGTGAGACAGAGGGAGACAATTTTCGGCGAGGGGCCGAAATCAAGCGGCTAAGTGAGGGGTGGAGGCTCTCGCGCACAGACGGCAGCGCGCACATCTGAGGGCAGCTCGCTCGAGACGAGACAGCGACCGTGAGGACCGATCACCGGCTCAGGCCCTGCCAGCCCCTGGGCCTCGTGTTGTGATCCCGACTCCCGTCCACGGGGGACACGAGGCCCGGCGAGCCCCGGTGCGAATCGACCCTCGCCGCGCCCCCGCGCTCTCCGTCCGCGGCGGAGCTCAGAGACCTCCGTCTCGCCGCACCTCCAAACCCTAGACGGCCACCGCAGCCCCCAGCTCCTCCAGCTCCTCCAGCCGCCGCTCCGATCCCTGCCCCCGCTCCCGTTCTTTGCTCGGGGCCGAACTGGAAGATCCGCGGCGCTCGCGAGCTGCCGAAGGAGCGCGGCAGGGTGCCCGCGGACCGGCGCGCCGCCGCCGTCGAGGACGACGACGCCGCCGGAGGCGCGGGGTGGCCCGTGACGCGGTCGCGCCACTCCTCGGGCGGCCGCGGGAGGGTCTTGCGGCGGGCGGCCGCCAGCACGGCGCGGGCCACCATCGCCGGGGCGGAGGTCGCTTGGAAGGCGGCGTCCACGGAGCCGAGCGGGGAGCGCGCCGCCGCCTCCCACGGGGAGAGCCCCGTGGGGGGCAGGCCGGAGGTGCTGGAGGAGGAGAGGGCTCCGCGCGGGCCCGAGGGACGCGGGGACAGCGGCGACCACGGGTGGGGGTCCGAGTAGGCGGAGAAGGCGTCCTCGGCTTGGGGCTTCCATGTGAAGTCCTGCGGGGTGCGCGCGGTGGACAGGGCCGACAGACAGACCGACTGTTGGATGGAGAGATAATGAGGAACAACAGACAAGCGGGATGGCAGCCGCCGCGCAGTGAGCCGGCACCAACAATTGCCCAAGCTCAATGGTCCTCTACATATAACGCTGCTAACGGCCAATTAAATGAGTGTTTACATTTGGAAGATAACCAGGGCACCTGGAGAAAACCCGCACATGCGAGGGGGAAACACTCTATCCCATACAGACAGAACGGGTGGAGAACACATTTTTGCTGTATTCTCCTGGTAAGCCAGGCCATGGAAATAGTTTCACAACATTTGTGCGATCTGCCAACCCAAGAGAAACAGGCACAGAGACAAAAAAAAAACATGGAAAGACAGCAGACTCAAAGTGAGAGAGACTCATGTCATGGACTGTGACACAGAAACAGAGAGAGACAGAGAGATCTGGAGAGATGGAGCCACTGAGATAGACACACAGGGCGGCACAGACAAAGATGAAAATAGGCAAACGGGAAGATACAAATCAGAGGCAGACACTGAGAGCAATGACAGACAGGGATAGAGAGACACACACACACACACAGATATTGAGGGAGACAAGCTCAAATAATATTGTGGCCATGAGTGGAGTTTGGTACCAGGTGCGGTAGTAAATGTGAGTTTGACAAATTTCCTTCATGCTGCCACCTGCAAGCGAATTGGGCAGTAATTCGCCCATGATTCACTTTTATCGGTCATCTCAAAAACATTGCCACCATAAAACTTTTATTTCCATTTTAGGTGAAACCTAAAAAGTGAAATGTCTGGTCCAGTACTTTTGATTGACTGCCCTGGGATATCAAAGTCGCGTAGCAATGCATTATTGAATCCATCCGTGTGGTGCTTTGAGAGTTTTTCTCAGTCTACGCATGGGAGGTTTTTTTTCCTTTTCTGGCTTCTCCGGTTTGCTCACAAATACTACAAAGTCATGAATGTATTTGGTGGAATATCGTAATTCCAGACTGAAATCCAGGCTTTTCCTGGGTAAATAAATTACATTTTTGTGCTATTTATTTAAGCAAGTAATAATGTTTGCTTGTTTTAGCAAGTGAGACCTGGATGACCTGGATGACCAGGTCTCACTTGGAACCAAAAAATCGGTGGTAGGTTTCATTGAAAGAAAACATTTATTTGAGTTTTAAAGTGCAATGATCCAGTTATACGTGTTCAGCCCACGTCGCAGTTTTATGCCAAATGTATTGCCCTTAAGCCTCCACCACCCGACAAGATTGTCCCGTGATATTATATATAATTTGTGCTATTTATACACGTGCCAATGTAATTGATCAGATGCTGACCAATAAAGCATCCCGCCGTGTCCATCCGGTGCCCCTCTGAGCTGCATTGGCTTCCGATTCCCGAACGATTATCTTATAAGGTCGCACTTATTACACACAAAGTGCTCGCCACAAAGGAACCACAATCCTTTGCTGATCTCGTCAAGGAGCACAAACCATGACGCACACTCCGCTCATCCTCGCAGCAGCGGATTTTGGCTGCTTGCCATCGAACAAAGACGGTCACCGCACCGCGCGCTTTCAGATGCGCTTCTGCGGCCGTCTGGAACGCTCTTCCTTCCGATATTAGGAAGCCACTGGAGCCATGCGCTTTTAAATTATCTAGACTGAAAACTCGTTTCTATAAAACTGCTTTTTTGTGTTTCGTTTGTTGTCCTTCCCCCACGCCTACGAGTAGCACGGTTGGCTACGTACGGTGCGAAAGAAGTCCAACATACATACACAAAGCTCCTCGCCGAATTCAACATTTTTAAAGTTGGATTAAGAAATGTACATTTCGCCCATGCAGCTCGAGACCGAGATTTAATGTGGCAAGTTGACGGCAACAGTCACTGGATGTGGTAACCTGTCCTGGAAAACCAGTGCCAGATTAATCGAGTGTGGGGCCTGTAGCATGATATCTTAGTTCTTTCGGTAAAATCACAAATTAATAAAATAAAAACTATAAAATCACGTGATTTTATTGTTTTTATTTTTATTAATTTTAATTTCATTTTTTACCTACATGACTTTAACGAACGAACTAAGAGTATGAATCCTTGCAGTCACGAAAGCTTCAAATCTAGAACCTGTAGCATGATGTTTTAAAGGGGCCCTAAATAAAAAAAAACATATAAATATTAAAACACATTTTTTTACTTGCATAGTAAAGTAATTGTATTTTTTTATTTGCTGTACAGCCAGGTAATACGACAAATCGCTAACCTTAAACACCCAGTCGTTCGTAAAAATCGAAGGCGTTATAGTACTATAGTATTAGAGCGAGTGCAGAATCACTCAACCGGAATTGATAGCTTGAAAGCATTTAGCGCAGGGGCCCTTGAAAGTGCGGGGCCCGTAGCATTTGTAGCTTCTTTTGCTACGAGGATAATCCGGCACTGGTGGAAACGATAGCGAGGGACAATGTTGAGTCGAGGCAAAGAAAATTGATTTTGCTGAGCAACGATTGGTCTACACAGCACACAACCTCCGGAAGTCATGTGATCTTCGTCGACAATTCTTATTGGAAGTTGCAATCCCATATGACCACCAGGGGGAGCAGCGATCACGTTTGCCAGAATCGGGCTGTTTCCGGTGACAATCACCAGCAACATTCGCCCGGAATCTTCTCCAGTTTATCGTGGCCTTTAGGTCTATTCCAGACATCGCTGAACGATGTAGCCATGTGACCTGAGCGTATCACCAGCAGCTGCTAGCCAACCGCGTGGCTCACTCAGCAAGTCGTGATAACGATGGGAAGGTTTTGAGTTCAAATCCAAGTCGGGAGTCGACTCAGCCCCTCGAGACATTGAGTCGTTACTAAAATGAGAACCACAGCGTGGAAAATCAACAGCTGTGATCCTATGGATGTACTCGGTCACACCACGGGAATGTGGAACTTCCACCACTAAATCATGGTTATAAATGGAAATATAAGTGCCACCCAGGGCGCAATTGAGCACGGGGCCCACTTTGGCTTTTTATAAATGCATTTGTAATGCGATAATGTTGAACTCTTTGTCAATCAACGGCTGAATGAAAGCCTTTCCACAATGTGTTGGCTATAGGGGCTTGTGACCATACTTCACCACGCTGGCGGGGTTGGAGAAGGGCGTGTTGAGTGGCCCCAGGACCACTGCAAATGTCACTCCCCACTGACCTTAGCTTTGGCCGGGAATCAAACTCAGGGTCGCTGGGTTCGTGGCGCAATGCACTAACCACTACGCCCCCACACCCAGTGCCGGATTATACTTATCCTCGTAGCAAACGTATCACATGCTACGGGGCCCGAACTTTCAAGGGCCCCGCGATAATTGCTTTCAAGCTATCAATTCCGGTTCAGTGATTCTGCACTTGCCCTATTACTATAGTACTATACTGCCTTCAACTTTTATGAACGACTGGGTGTTTAAGGTTAGCGATGTGTCGTGTTATCTGGCTGTATAGCAAATGAAAAAATACAATTTACTATGCACGTTAAAAATGTACGTGTTTTTTTTCTTCTAGATTTGAAGTTTTCGTGACTGCAAGGATTCAAACTCTTTGTTTTTTAAGGTAAAGTCACATAGGTAAAAAATAAAAAATAAAATAAAAAATAAAACAACTAAGTTAAATCACGACGTTTCGGACGCTTGTGTTGCTTCGTCGTGATTTAATTTAGTTGTTTTATTTTTATTTTATTTTGTTTTCACCTACGTGACTTTACCGAAAAAAAGAAAAGTTTATTTATTTATTTAGGGCCCCTTTATAACATATGCTGCAGGCCCCGCACTAGCTTAATCCGGCACTGCCCACACCCCGATACACAGGTCATGTAGCCTAAAATAAACAGTGATAGAGATAATCAAGCCAGTCGGACTGCTTTGTCCTCTGCGTCAGACAAATGGCTATAGCTGCTTGCCAATTTGGCGCGGGACGGTCCATTGATTAAGATTTATTCTTTAGATTATGACGCACGCTTCCAAAACGCGGCGCGTAAGATCCGACGATTGTAAATGATTGTGTCGTAATATGTTCACGTGGCCGCAGCAGCAGCAGCAATATTCCATTCGCCGGCCCGAGGAGGGAGCGAATCAGCTCGGAGTCGTTACGTCACCCTGGGTCTATCGGAGCTGGCGACTCTGCGTTTGGCCTCATTACAGGGATGCGTCGGATGCACAGACGGATACACGATACTGTGGGAAGGTGAATAAGGGAATGGGTGAGTTAGCCGCGCTGGGATCACTCGTACTAGGAGCTTAGGTATCTCATTCTGACCCCGGTGGTTTCGGTATACGCGAGGTCGCAATAATAATGTCAGTTCACGGGCGGTGCCACGTGGGTTTGTTCAGGAGCCCTGCGACACGAAGTCAGCTGCCTGCCAAGGCCAAATGCCACGGCTCGGTGAGATCGGAGCCGATCCTAGGCGCCTGCCTCATCTGCCTTCACTAAGACGGACGGACCAGTGTGGTGAAGTATGCTCAAACAACCCCCATGACCGACACGGCATTGAGAGGCATTCATCCATCGGTAGAATGACGAAGGTCATGCAATATATTTGACTGGGATACATTTCTGGGCCTCATATTACTAGCGTTTTCAAGGTGTCACTTTTTGACGAGAGGTAAGGCAATTTGGTGGGGTTTCACCAGCTAACAGAGCAATGAAATGCTCTTAATTAAAATGCGCTTTGTTGATTTATTTAGCAAAGCCTCACCGAGTCTCCACACTCTTATCGGAGGGTACTGTGTTTTAGATTGTGGGCAACTTCCGTTGCTGAGTGTTTGGCTTCACGTTGGAGGAAAGCCGAGTACCCCGAAGAGGGTAACACCTAAAGCTCTGCACAGATAGATTCACAAAAACACTGATCCACTGGAATCTCCTGATATACCCCATGTCCTAACCAGCCTCAGCTAGGCTTGCCACCTGTCCCGGAGTTCACAGGACACACACTCCCTTGTTAAGGCAGCTGTCCGGAGAAACTTGTAAGTCTTCCCAGACGATTTTAAGTCCCGGCTTTTGCTGGTTGCACAATAATAATGATAATACGCCACTCTAAACGATGCAAATTGACATGCGGCTCTACCCTCTGTCAGACATTCTTCTCCCTGTGATATGCGCACCGGATGTTTTTTTCAATGAACCTCAGGAGGTGGCAACACCTTGGCCTCAACCTCGCTTAGTCTCCGAGAGACCGCATGAAACCCCGTCCGCATTCGGGCCGCTTTTGTGACGGGTCACGTTGGATACCCGATGCATCAATCGCCAGTCGCAGGGGGGACAAATGAAAACCCGCTCCCGCGTGTATCGCAACACCGCGAGTCGGTGCATGGGCGACGTTTGCGTGCATCCCGCGTCGCGCAGGGGAAATAACAAGAAGAAGACAGTCGAGCAAGGGTTGAAATCAAGGAGAGCAGATTTAATGCGAAAGAGAGAACAACAACAAATCCACCCAACATCATCGACGTCATCATCCAAGAAGGGGAGGGGGGTAAAGAAGACTGCGAGAAGATGCTGAACGGAGACGCGGGAGACAGCGGTGGCGCTCACAGAATACATCTCGCGCGCGCGTGCGGACACGCGCACACACACACACTCAGGAAAGTGGGCGCCAAGAAGCGGAGCAGCAGCGACAAGTGTCCGGTGGACAGCAGCAGCGAGGCAGCAGACGGTGGGAAGGTCGTGAAGAAGTGTGTCCGTGCGCTCCCCGCGTTGAGAGGCAGGGTCGAGATGCGTTCATTAGAAGACGGCCGCGCAAGTTGTCGCGTCGGGGTGCTTTGTTTACGTTCGCCCAGCTGGTGTCAATTTCGCGTCGAGTTCCGGACTGCGGAACTCGCGTTGAAAACAGAGTGCCCAGCCGTCCGTGCTGCTGTTGACTCCCTTGTCCCCGTTCGAATCCAGGCTCAAGACATTTCCGTTTTTGTTCCCCTCCGCCTGTGACCGACCGCCTATTTCTCTCCGTAAAACGAACGACCCCACTGTGTGTGAACGGCGTCTTGACGTTCACACAGCACTTTTTTTTATTCGAAATTCCTGCTGTGTTTTTTTGTTTGTTACATATATAAAATAACAAACGCACTGCGCACGGGATGACAACGCGTGCCATTCGCCGCCGTCACGAGCGACCTCCGTTGCTTGATTAAAAACATAACACTCGTAATAATCGGGCTGCAGCGACGCATCGGGTTGTCGATTGCTACCGATCATTGTGCTCGTGCGAGCCAGTGACCAGCGAGAAGTCAGCCAAATTCACCGCAATGCAACCGAGTCAACGCGTGACTCAAACGGCCGTCCCGAATAGCGACGTTTCGTTGTCATCGCAATGAGGGCGATTCGTTACGCCACACACACACACACACGAATAAATATAAGACTCTCTAGAATCGTTGCTACTCGTATTGTTATTAATATGGCCCCTCTTCGGAGAAGAGAGAAGTGTGAGCAGGTGAGAGAAAGTCGGAGATCGTAGCTGGAGACAGCGGCTCTGGGAACTTTGTTACAACAACAGCAGCAACGCCTTGAGGTGGCTTCTTCCGTGCAATTATATAACGAGTAGCAGGTGAATTCAAAGCGAAAATGTGGCTTTTTTCTACTGTCGCTCGGGAGGGAAAGAATATGGGTAATTCTCTTTTTTTATTAATTAAAACAATTTTCTCCGTTGAAACTTTTGAACGCATAATTGCACCCAGCCGTGATTGCAATCGGAGTTGTCGTATTGGCAGACACTGAGCTGCAGCAGTAACTTGTACAAAGCAAATAAATGCATTAGCCTTGACCCTGTGTGCGCCTGCTCAAAATCTGGCATGTTCTGTTCGCAGGCTGCTGCGATAATGGAGCAGACAGCGCGATTTCCCATCTCCCACCTACAACAGAGGGCAACGACTGTAAATTACTTCCTCGGATTCAGTGCAGCAGCTTAAATTAATGCAGATCATTACTATTATTTTAAAATAGTAAATTAAAGGAATTCCGCAAATTGTATTCCCCATTGTAGCCTTGGTGTCACGTCGTGGGACAAACGTTACAAGCCAGTGCCACCCTCCTCCGTGTTGGGGAATGGTCCACAGAAGTGGACGTTGAAGAGCTACCTCCGAGATGGCTTTTCGAGCGACCTCCGGTCCACACAGCAGAAGGCGGAACTCTCCCGTCCACTCTGCCAGCGAGGAGTAACGTTTATCGCACGTGGCGATGAAACGGATATTTTTCCATACTCAGCGTGAGAATTAGTCAAATTTAACGTTGAAACGAAATGAATGCCATGGTCTTCTTTGTGCAGTCATTGGCGACCGGGCCGAGGCCATCAACTTGCTATGTTTAAACTCAGGGGCGGCTGGAGCCTGGATTGGAACCCAGGGAACCCAGCGGGTCCGGCTCAGCGCTGCGAGTACAATAACCTACAAGCACGTCTTTGTACATAAATTAATCGATTCGTATCGATTCTCGCTCTCGCCAAGCATGCGTAAAGTAGTTGCTTGCAATGCACGCACATTATATGCAAACGATTAGCTGAGAATGCATTTGTGCTGATGGAACTCGATCAACTGGACAATGAATGAGAAACAATACAAACGAGGCGGTCACCACGAGGTGAAAAAAAACAAAAAACGATTCTTGAGCCAAATCGTGACCCTGATTCGAAAAAAATAATTCAATCTCAAGGGGTGTGTGGGTGGGTGTTGTGCTTCTATTAACGGTCATTATCATGATGTACTCTTGTTTAGATAGCACGATCGGTGAGATGAGACGGTGTTACCTGTGTCATGTCGATGAGACCCATAGACTCACATGGGCCACCAATTGACTTAAATAGATACCTGAATTATGAATATTCAAGTGTTGATTTATACCTAATCTCATACTGTTTATAAAAGAAACAAGTGAGTTTTCTCGTGATTGAGGAGCAAATCTTACTGAATTACTTCGTATGATTACCGAGCTCAGATATTCCTTCATAGAGTTACAAGGTAGCAATGAGTTATTATGGGGCTGGAGCAGTGGCGCTGTGAACCCAGTGACTTAGGGTCTGATCCCCGTTCACGGCTAACATCGGTGGTGAATTATAAGGGAACTGATCCTGAACCTTCCTCTTTGTAAACTCCACGCTGACCAGCGTGGTGCAGCCAAGCCAAGAGCCCAAAACGAGCATCGAGGCTACGCTCATCACCTATTTACGGAATCAGAATCACAATCTTAATTTAGACTGGATGAATCAATTCAGCCACGAGCCAGTGGTGGAAATTCTCCATTCCATTGGCCGGGGTGAGTCTCTGCCAAGCACAACCGAGCCCTGTTGACTTCTCCACACGACGTGGTTCTCATTTTAACGCCCCCCCCCCGTAGGGAGTATGGGCGCAGTCAACCTCCCAACCAGGGCTTGAACTCGTGAGCGTCCCATTGCGAGGCAGCAACTGCCCACGACCGAAGGCGTCTGCGGCGGCGGGGAGGAAGGAGGCTTTCGTCCGGCAGTGGACCGACAAGACGGCCGTGCGTTATCGTCGAAGTGATTTTTTGGAAGTCACACAGCCGATGCCAATAAAGCGTGGGAAGCACAGAACGGGATTATTGTGAAGCGCGCATGCACACAGATCCAAGAAATCCGTTACACTTCTCTCCTAAAAAAAAAAAAGTCACAACTTCCATCGAACCCAGCAGCTCATCGTCCTTGTGCCAGTTCCCGTGCCGGGTCTCTCTGCGTCTCAGCCTCTGCAGGCGAGGCCGACTTTCATCTTTGCTTTGGGCACCAGCTTCCCTGTGCCTCAATTGCCAAACATCTCACCTCCATTCTCTCGCGAGGGGCGGTTCAACGCTCCGGGTAGAGGGGGCAACAGAGTCCGTCTCGGGTTTTTCCAGTGTCAGGTGACAACGCGTGACAGGTGGCTCCGTTGAGCAACTGGAATGCGCTGGCAGTGGCTTGTCGTAGAGGCCCATAGGACTCTCAGAGATCTACCGGCTCACGTAGAGGGCCGTAGACTCGAATAGAGACCCACAGATTTACGTAGACACCCATAGATTTACGAGACCTATAGGCTCACAACGGGACCCCTTAGAATCACAATTCGACCTATGGCCTCACATAGAGACCCATTTGAGAAACTACAACATGCTGACAGTGGCTTCATTATCAGCTTTCCAGGAGAACTGGTCCTGTGGGAGCCCAGCACTGGTTCAATATTTTTGAACAATTTTTGTAACTATTTAAATTATATTTTTATTTTACAAGGTAAAGCCCACTGAGCTATATAGTTATTTTTCAGAAGCGATCTGGCCACAAATTATAGCTATACAAAGCTGCTTATCGTCGTGTGACAATTTATTGCAGCCAGAGGATCTGGAGAAAATTCCACGCGACAATGGGGAGAACAATGCAAACTCCCAATATACAGCAGGCGCCAGGGTCGGGATCGAACCTACGCGCTCCTGCATACCAGGCGAGGTAGTTAACATCTCACCACCACGGCGCCTTCGTGTTCCAATTATCAATGAATCCACCAGCCGCCGCATGCGTCATCAGCCGAGACCAGAAAACCCGAAGCGGACTTTGTTGCCTCTCCAACCCGGAGCCCCGAACAGACACTGCCCGCTGCACCCACAGAGTGCATTCCGTACAGAGTCCAGCGTGGCCAAACTCTAAACATCGGTCATTGCATTCACGACCTGAATACTTTATGTAAACGCTGCTTTATAATAAAATAATAATACCAAATCTAAACATGATGTTTCACTTCCTTGAAACTCCCAATTAGCCTACATTTCAAATTAGCCCAGGGCCCAATCCGCCTACATTATATATTAGCTCCGACTTGCACAACAGAGATGCCTCTCAATTTTAACACCGTAGAATCCCTAGGCCGAAACGATAACGCGATGACAATAATTACAACAATATTGCCAATTATTCACGCGGGAAAGCCTCACCGAGTTTGTTGGGATGCTCGGCTAATCCCTTCAACGAGGGGCGAAAACGGAGAACCCGGAGGAAAACCCCCACGCATGCGAGGGTCGTGACGCTCGGCACTGCCATGGACCTCATCGCCGCACGCCAACATCATAGAGTTGCCACCTCTGAGCTACAAGTTAAAACTAAACACATTTTTATTTTTATTTTACCAGGTAAGGGTCCACTGAGCGACGTAGCTCTTTTTTCAGAAGCCACCTGGCTATCACAATGATAGCTCAATTAAAGTGGCTTATCATGTGGTAATGTACAGCAGCCAAATATTCTCAACGCGTGATGTCGATTCTAAATGTGGAGGGGAAAAAACGGAGGACCCAGAGAAAAATCCACGCGACCATGGGGAGAGAGACACGCAAACTCCAGCAGGCGTCGGAGTAGGGCTCGAACCTACAACCTCCTTCATATCAGACGAGGTAGTTAACGTCTCGCCACCGTGGCAACATATAATGGGAAGAATAAAATCTCAATACTGGAAAAGATACGAACTACTCTGCATGTAAATTAATTGTCTTGAGTGGCGTATTAGTATTACTATTCAAATGAAAAAAAACCTGGACTTTTAAAGTCCCAGAACGACTTAGAGATTTCCCCTGGACAGCGATCTCAACAAATGCACAGGTGGCAACGTATGTCTACAACACCTGGCAAGCCGTGGTGGCCACCCATCCCTAACCAGGCTCAACCCTGAACTTGGACTACATGGGGCACAAAGAGTGATTCGGTCTTGTGTATATGTTCCTTAAGACAGTGCAATTGTCATAAGGATCACAGGCTTATTCTAAGAGCCGTAGTGTTTGGCTTCGTGGCTATGAGTAGCTACAAAGACCATCGCACTGACAGCGGCAGCCTTGGGGACCGAATTAGTGAGTGGCGGAGACGTTAGCTGATGAGCAGTGACCTCATTAAATTCAGCTGTGAGCTGTGAACGTCAAAACTGAAAAGTGAACAAAAAGTGAAAAGGGGAAAAGTGCTGGAGGCGAGGTTGGGAGTCGTATTAGCCTCTTCTGTGTGGGATGGCTCGCTACTAGTGACTGATTGGATGGCTGGTAAGAATTAAGGGCAGGGTTACCACTACTGGCTGGTTGGCTTGATGTTTAAGGTTTGAGTTAGCGTTAAGGTCAGCGGCAAGGATAACATTAGTGGCTGGTTGGCTTGAATGCATGGAATTTTGGACCAGAAAGAGGGCTCGTACTGGTCATGGGAAGGGTCAGCGGTGGCGTTCACTGGCGACTGGGCTTGGGGTAAGCTTCGGTGAGCGTGCCCCCAAAACCTGCCAACCCCTCCTCCCCATTTTTGCAGAGCGCCGCCGTTACAGTTTCGGTCACTTTTAGTTTCTGGTGCTCACAGCGGCAGCATTTTGACCCACCACTCTTCCACTCACGCCTGTCGCGTTCCCGAACACCTTGTGCGCAAAGCGCGCCGTCACCGCGCACCCAGCACGCGTTCGCAACGTGAACCTTTCAACCTTCGCTCAAACCTCTCCGCTCGCCCGGCACACAACATATTGCCTTCTTTCACAGCCTTCGACCTTCGTCCGTCCGACCTGTAACGGTTCATGGCCAGTGGTTCTCAACCTTTGTTGGCTACTGTGCTATCCCGATTGTTAAATTTAGTTTCAACCGAGTTACCCCCCTTGCCTGACCCAACATGGTTCAGATAAATTAATGAATGGTGGACGCCAATATTTTAATCAATTGCCCACTTTGTGGGGTATCCTAACTGCGAATAATACAAAAAGAAATCAACCTATACTCCGCATGCAAACCGATAAATTCGTTCGCGATCACCGGATACTCTTGGTAACCACATTATTTACGATCAGTCAGTTTAGAAATATATTTTATATAGTTGTAGGTTACCATATGAATTTTTACTCAATCGTAGTTATTTTACATTGGCAGATTCATACGTGATTACTCACCAATGACTCTCACGTACGATATAATTTCACGCATTTAGAAATGACCTCACGTACCCCCTGGGACATTGCCACGTGCCCCCAGGGGCCCACGTGCCCCCGGTTGAGAACCACTGGATGATGGGGATCGCGGGGAAAAGTTAGCGGACAACGCGGGGGAGACACAGCGGGGGGGGGGGGGGGCACAGCGGGGGGGGGGGGGCACAGCGGGGGGGGGGCACAGCGGGGGGGGGGGGCACAGCAGGGGGGGCACAGCGGGGGGGCACAGCGGGGCTGCGTTCCTGCCTTGCGCTGCTCTTTAGGAAGGGAAGCAGTTTGCGAGCGGGTTATAAACGAGAAGCAAAATGCACGCGAAGCACGCTGGTGTCGTGCTCGCAGCTCGCGGGAGGCTACGCAGCAGTCTCTACAGATAAGCCGTGCACAACTTGTGAAGTAGATTTGCGAGCGGGTGGTTAATAGCGATTAGAAAAGCATAACTCCGTCACGTCATCATCTTCACGCCGTAATAAACGATCAATGGCGTTCATCTCTGCGGTGTATGCTTGGCCAGAGAAAGACATTTCACATTCGTACGGCGGGACCTGGCATATGCTTACTAAATATAACTACCACTGACTTTTAACCAAGCAATTCAGCCTCAAAAAGGTGGTTCCTCTTTTGACTGACCACAGCGAGTTGATCCATGTGCTAGCTTGAGTAGCGCGACTAATACTGCTCAGTCAGTGATCAGCGAGATGACGATGATGGTGATGATGTCAATTATTTACCCAGAAACACCTCAGTGAGTCTCAAGACTTCTTCAGCAAGGTCCGGCATTGCGATGTTTTGGCCAGTTCCCGTCGCTGCGAGTTTGCCTTCACGTGGGGAACTGGACAGACCGGGGGAGAGACCACCCAGCGTGCACAGCAGGGGGTTGACCCTCATCACTGCCGCCTCCTGCCCACCTGACAACCCCGTGCCTACAACACCTGGCAAGCCCCCTCGTGGTGGCCGCCCTTGAGACCACTCAACGGGTTCAAGCCTCTGCTCCGCTTCTGAGATCAAACGTGTTCAGGTGAATGCGTAGTTCCGACGAGATATGAAAACAGCTGATTTATTCACGATGATGGTGTATGTAAAAACTCACTTCATGAAAAAGGCTACACGATTGAGAGGTCACAATTTGTAAAATTGAGAAATGATTGCCGTTAAACACAGGGAGGGGGGGGGGGACATGCACTACTGCTGATATAAAACAAGTGACAGGCTAGTCGGGCTAACGACGCTTCAACCCATCGATTAAGATCGATTCTTGAGCTCACCCGCACGTGATATGGTTAATTAGATCTCTTCAGCCATGGATAACGAAGGGGGTGGGGGAGCTTACCCATAACACACCTGATAATGATGGTAAGAATAATAACACTACTGTAATGATATCCCATGATCTATATTTTAAAGTTCAATGATATCCCGGTCAAAGGATAACAAGCACGCGGGTTCATCTGCGGAGACGATTGGTGACGTTGCGGGCGCTGTGTAGAATGTAGGTACTGTGTGGCTATTGTTGTTATCTATCTAAGGAACACGTCCACGAACTCTACCCTCTCCACTTGGGCACACGCGTCTGGTGATAGAGGGGGACACTCGAAGTTAAAGACGAAAGTCAGGTAGAGCCGCAGCAACCGGCCAATGATTCAAACAATCAATGACTCAATCTATTACTGTTCTGACTGATATTATTTTAAAACTCGCATTAAAATGTGCACATCATTTGCATAAATACATGTCGTACATCCCTTTAAATCCCTGCACTAAAATCACGTGGTTGGAGCTTTGTGTGCGGATATTTTTTATTTACACATTATCATTATCCCCCATCATGATGTCACGATCTCCCCCATAATGACATCATTGTCACCGATGCCAATGATTATCTCATCTCTCTCTACCAATCGTCATCGCGGTGCCATGCCAGGCGTGTTGGGCGTCACTCGCCCGGCTGGCAATGAATCGATTATAAAAATATATAATTTTTTGTTTTTGTTAAATAATATACTTTTTTGCTTGTAAAGAACAGCTGTCAAGGGGAGGGCACATCCCATCGAATTTGTGCTTGGGAAAATAAAAAAATAAACCTCCACGGCTTAAGCCACACAATCTCAGCTGCTGCTGTCGCTGCGTGATTATATCACCGGTAGAACAGAAACGTTCACGAATCGCAAGGGCGCTGGTGTTGTCGGTCGCTCGCAAGGCATGTAGCTCACGCTACGCGAGACACACAAGCAAAGGGACGAGATTCAACGGTTCACGAATAAATATTTCAACCGCTGGAAAAAAAAAAGATATCATGCTGTACGTAAATGGCGAGAAAGCAGAATTTTCCTTAAATCTGCAAACTCCAGTTGCGTTTTTTTAAATAGCTGACACACAGTGGGTGGCCAATGTCTGCTTTCCAAAGGCACTAAAGAGGTTACACCTGATACGGCTCGCCTACCCCTGCCAGCCACCGCCACCTCCGGCACCAAATACAAACGTAACAAGGCCCCCCCCTGGAGCGACCGAATCTCTCACGAGGTCGACCGTTACAACTTCTGCGACGTCGATGATGGTCAACGCATCCGAGCAACCGGCGGTCGCGTTGCACGCCGACGCTTCGATTTCTCCGATATGACCGTGGCCGAGCGATCGTTCGTTTTCTGCTCAATTTCTACTCGGCCTCTTCGACGGCAGGCAGGAGGCGCGCGAAGCGTTTCGGCGGCCCACGCTCTCATCAAGGAACGGGGCGGCAGGGCGGGACTCGTTTTCCGTGTGATTATTGGGAGGTGATCGGTGGATACGGGCGGGGGGGGGGGGGAAACGACTTTCCCAGTCCACCCCCCCCCCAACCACTTTATCTCTCTCGTACCTAAACCTCACGACGACGGTCGGCTTCGTCTTTTCGCGTGGCCGCGATTGCGCAACCGGGTACATCGAAGGCAACTTTTAACAAAAGGCCGAGATGTGACGACGCTTTTGCGAGCGGTGCGTCGGTCGTCGATTGAAGGCGACGCCGAGGCGAGAGGCACTTCATTGCGTGGCAGCACTCCAGCAGCCAGGACTAACGGCACAAATGTTTCTAACATCTTTTATCGGCGTGCACTCGCACCCCGGAAAACTAAGTGCAATGCGGAAGCCGCATCGATTAGGTAGTATTAAAAAAAAAATAACAATCCCAAGTTTACAAACAAACTCATGCTGCTGGCACTATATCGCAGCTAAATTGTGGTGCAGCTTTACGTTGTCTCATTGAAATTCGCTACGGGTTAGCTAAGCGGGATGTAACGATTGTTGGGAAGCTACGCGGGATGCAACGATTGTGGGGAGGCTACGTGGGATGTAACGATCACGGGGAATCGTTACATCCCTCCCACTACCACGCTGAGCGAGCCCCCCTCCCCTCTTCTCCAATGAGGGGCATCTCTATGAGCGGCGCTCAATTGTAGTACTGGGCTTCAGCCAGGGGCCCCCACACCTGGCGCTGGAGGCCCAGGTTACGCACGCTGAACGTCGGCCGCGGCTTTGCCAACCGGGGGGCCCTGACGTGCAACACCGCCGACGCCACCGCGGCCTCCTCCTCGTGGCCCCACGAGGGCGGCGGAGTCGGCAGCGCCGACGCCGCGAACGCGCCGAGCGACGACGGAGGAGCGGAAGGAGGAGCGGAAGGAGGAGCGCCGCGGGCGGAGACGGGCCCCGGCCCCCACGGCAGCGTCGCCGCTCGCCGCGTCACGGCGCCGATCGCCGAGGCGGCCGAGGCGGCCGCGGCCGTCTCGGCGACGGGGGCCGCGGGGCGAGACCCGGGGGCCGCCGTTGGCAGGGAGGGCCGGGCTATCGCTTCCGGGTCGTACACGAACATGGCCGATTTGAGCTGGTAAGCCGGCCGGCGCATCACCTCCTTGGCCGACATGGGCTTGCTTCCTTTCTTGCCCTTGCCGCCCGTGCCGCCGCCAAGCTTGTGCTGCTGCTGCTGCTTGCCCCAGGAGGGTGGCGGTGGCGTGCGCACGGTGGACGTGGGCAACCAGGACGGGGGCAGCGAGGATGGCGACGAGGGCGTGGGAGCCCGCCGGGGGCTGTCCACCACGTAGTTCTCCATGCGGCTGCGGCGACGCGCAAACAGCTCCCCGCCTTTACCCTGTGGCACGGGGGGGGGGGGGAGTGGGGTGCATGCCGAAGTGGGGGCACGCCAGTTATCGGTTGACCGTTTTTTACCGGGTTCGCTCGTGGGTTGATGGATGGGCGAATAGTTAATTGGCGTGGGGAGGTCGGTGGGTGGGCGGATGGCTAGGTAAGTGGAAGGTTGGGGTGTGTTGAGTGGGTAGTTAGTTAATTGGGTTGGTGGTTAGGTAGGCGGGCAGGTCGGTGGCTAGGCAGGTCATTGGGTGATTAGCTCGCTAATTATTAAACTGGGTAGATCGGTGGTAGGTCATTAGTTTGGCAGGCAGGTGGCAGAATTTTTAAGAAGGTAGGTGGTAGTTATGTTGATCGGTCTTTTAATGTGTGAGTAGGTAAATATTTAATTGGGTCAGTTGATAGATTAGTAAGTTTGGTAAGTAGGTCATTAGGAAGGTCATTTGGTACATAGGTGGGTGATTTATATTTTTTTTCAGTATTTAACCAGTCCAAATTTCTAATTAAAGCTTTTCACACTCAGTCTCTAGAAACACTTGTTAAAGATGCCAGAGCATTTTCAATATTTGCCAATACCATTATTCTAACACAACTACAACTATGACAAAAATATACTCCTTGATATGGCCAAATTCACTGGAAATCGAAATGTTAACTCAAAGAGCAGTCCTGTCTGTCGGACACTGCGTGAATTCACAGCGCGAGCTGTGGCACTGACACGCTTAGCGGCGTTGCGTGATTGGCATCGGCGTTTTAGTGCCGTGAATGAGGTGGGAGCCCCTTCCTGTCCAATTTCCATCCCCCACACCCCATTCCTCTCGGCAGCCCTGGCACTTAGAGCCCCTCCAGCCCACCAAAACCCCGTGGCAGTTCCACCGCCTGCACGCTCGGTAGCTACGCCGTGGATGGCGCCGCACCCCAACCCCATCGGCGCGCTGCTGACTTTGCGGTGACTTCCCGGCGGCTTCCCGGCGAACGGGCACGCGCGTGTGCGCGCGCGACGAGTCGATCTAGGCGTGCGCGACGGCGGGGCGGGGAGCGTCGGCGTCGCGCATTGCCTGCAGGGTCGGGACGCCCGGCTCGCTGGCCGTGTGCAGGGGGCAGGGCGAGGGTGTGTGGCGGAGGAACAGGGCGCTCTCCTGGGGCTCCTCCACAGGGCTCGACGGCTTGCTGCCACCCGACGACGGCTTGGGAGCGATGGGTGGCGGCGTCTTCTCTTTGGCGCCGCCGCCGCCGCCGCCGCCAAAGACGACGGTGCCGGTGGCCGTGGCCGTGGCGACGCCAGATCCGGAGCGCAGGAAGTTGGACGCCTCGGCGCCGAGGCTCAGGGAGTCGTCCTCGGGGCCGGACTCGAACCGCCCGTCCAGACCCTGCACCAGGGAGAGCAGCTCCGGGTTTGGCCGCTGCTTCTCCTTGGGGGGCTCCGGGATGGAGAAGAGGCGCTGCTTAGGGCGTCTCTGTGCCTGCTGCGTGCGGAGACGGGTGGAGAGAGAGAGAGAGACACGGTCAGGTAAACAACTAGCGGCTAGAACTCGTCCGAACCATAACCCATAATCACAGCCAATTTTGTCAACCGGACACTGGTATTTGCCTTAACCAAAACCATCTCTAATCATAACTGTCCAACCGCCCACGAATACTAGTCTTCTCACCGAACCAACTCGCCCACCGTACCGAACCCTGACCGCTGACTCTCACCTTAGCCCCTCTCTTGGCTTCTCACCTGGCCCCATTCTCACTTTTTCTTTTAACTTTTGGACATTTTCAGCTCCAGCCCTGGGGTAGGTGGCCACCTTGTCCACAGAGCCAACCCGGACGGAAGTGTCAGTCAGCCTAGGGCCTATCAACAAACACTGTGCAGAATAACTGTGACTAAGCGCGACACGACACCGGTACCAGATCGTGGCACAAATCAATTCCTTGCCGCCCAAACACAGAGATGCCAAAACTCGGACTGGTGGCAACCATATCCCCCCCCCACCCCCATGCACCCCATCAACCACAACCACAGCGAACTCCTCTACCTGGAGCACGCCGGTGCGCACCGCCGGCGTGGAGATCCTCTGCTCCCTCGAGGGGAGAACCTCGGCCCCGGCGCTTGCCGAGCCGTGCGGCGCCGCCGACACCACCGGCTGGGCAAAGGTCCTCGGCGCTTCCTCCACCATCGCCGGCATCGCCGGCATCGCCGCCGCCGCCACGGCCGCCGCTCCCTGAGCCCCGCGACCCGAGACCGCGAACGCCTGGGCGGTGCGGTTGACCGCCACGGCTGCTGGCGACGATAACGATGGCTGCAGCTGCTGATGGTGATACTGCTGCTGCTGCTGCTGCTGGGGCGGCTTGGGAGAGAAGCTCACGCGGTTGAACGGCGCCGAGGCTGGGCGCTGGCTGCCGGGCCCCTCCGCCACGGGGGTGAACGGCCGCGCGCTCCGATTCTGCACGCCCGACTGCTGCTGTTGGTACTGCTGCTGTTCGTACTGCTGTTGGTACTGCTGCTGGTACTGCTGCTGGTACTGCTGCTGTTGCTCACCCAGCTGCTGCTGCTGGGCAGGTTGCGCCGCGTGCCCCGGCTCCCCCCCGGGGCCGGAGTAGTTGAACGCGATGGTCACCGGCGCCGCCGCCGTGGTCACGCTGACCCCGTGACCCCGGGTCGGGGCCGGAGGGAGCTGCACGCTGGAGGAGAAGGTGCGAGACTGGGGGGGCTGCACTGGGCTGTACGAGGGGGGGGCATGCGGGGGTGCACCCTGAAGCGCTGTGTGTACGTGCGTGTGTGTGTACGTGGGTGTGTGCGGGCGTATGTACATGCGCGTGGGAGAGACACATGGACAAGTCCATCAATTTCTGCGTGTACACGCATTGATTCACTGTGTATATTTAAAGTAAAACAAAATATATATAGACAATTTATATTTTGTTACATTATATATCATTGCATTTTTAGTTTAACATTGACTAAATCAAAAGTAACTTTTTTTTTAATCCCTTTTTTCTGTCTTTTAACCCAAACATCTACTTGCAACTCTCACAGTGCTGATCAAGCTCGGAATCGCACTGAGACGAAGGAAGAGGAGCAAAGTGATCAGGAACAACTCAATTCACACGCCCGTTGGGACAGCGCACATCAGGAGACGGGACAAAGGTCAACAGATGAGAGCGGTAACATAACGGCTGCTAAAGGAGGGAACATGCCTGGAGAGAATGGCCACCGTGGAAATGGAGTGAGAAGGCGAGTGCAGGATGAAATGGATTGTGGCATGGCAGGACCATGAGGGATGGTGGTGGTGACAGCAGTGGACAACCCACGGCTGATGAATGATGGTTGATGAAATGATCACGATGACGTTGAAAACAAAAACTAAAATTACCATCCGCTTGATGGCCCGCCGCGTGGCCGAGAGAATTTCCAGGGTTCTGCGCCTCGCCTGCTCCTGCCGCTCCCCCGGGGTTCTCGCGCCTGCCCTCCGCCGCTCGCTCCTCCCTCGACAGCTCCTCCACGCGCTGCCTCCTCCGCTCAAACAGCAGCGCGCCCTTGCCCTTGCCCAGCTCGGGGAGGCTGTCGCGACCCCCCCTGCCGTGGTGGCCCTCGGCCCCGGCGCTCTCCCAGTCGGACGAGACGGCGTCCCATGCGTTGGGCCGTCCCTCCGTGCCCTCGGTCCGCGCCCACTCCTCGTCCTCCTCCTCCTCCTCTTCATCCTCCTCGTCCTCGTCGTAGTCCTCACCCGACGCGCCGGGAGGCTCGCCGCCCTCGCCGTCTGACGCCATGCCGTAGCTGACGAGGGTGTAGCGCTTGACGCGCTGCCGGCGCCGGCGGAACATGAGGATGCCGCGCGAGTCCGGGCGGGGGCTGCCGGGGTCGGCGCTGGGCGCGCGCGGCACCGGCGAGGCGAGGGAGTGGGCGATGTTCTGGCACCGCCGGCGCACCTCCTTCTGCTGCTTCTCCACCAGGCTCTCGCCGCGGTTCAGTCCTAAGTGAGTGGGGAGCGGTGGTGCAGCGGTTAGCGCTGCTACGGTCAGCGCGCTGCGTTAGGAAATCCGGCGGCCCGGGCTCGATTCCCGGCCACGGCCAACGTCGGTGACGATTGTCTGAACCGGTCCTGGCTCTCCCCTAGGTCTACTCAGCTTCAAATGAGTACCTGGTGCGGTGTGTAAGCGTCGCCACTCAGGAGACCAAGGCAGATAGGCGTGGCGCTGGCCACCCACACCCTCGTGTGCCGTTCCGACCTTCTTAGGTGCTCGCTAACAGCACTTGCCCCACAACTATGTTCAGGCTATAGGGGAGATCTTTTGTCTTCGTATGAGTGTTAGTGTAAGTAAGAATGTGTGAATTGTAGTGTGCGTTCGCGTATGTGTGCTGGTGTGTGATGTGAGTGATTGCATTTGCGCATGAGTAATGAGGTGGGCGTTTAGTGCACATTCCCTCGCAGCAGTTTGACAGACACAGAGCAGCGTGACACAAGCAGCATAGACAAGATGCAGCCCGTGACCAAATCACCTGGCATCAGCCTGATCTCGGCAGATCCCAGAAGCTAAGCCGGCGTGAGCCTGGATAGTGCTTGGTCACCGTGCATGCCAGGCTGCCATTGGCGGTTGCGGAGCTGCGCCACTTTGTGATCAGCCGAGGCCAACCCCGTCAAACCAATTGACGTGACAGTAAAACTTCTCTGATCCCGCGTCTATGCTCCCAATCAGGCTGCTCAGGGCCCGCACGGCTTGGGGAGGTCCTAAGCCAGCAGTGCGTCGCCCCGGGGGCTGTGACGTCACACAATGACGCGCGTGTACGTCACAGGCAGCGTGGTGGTCTCAGCGGGCGTTCAATTCACAACCGCCACGCTGGTGCAAGACAAAGACAAAGATCCCCCGTGAAGCCTCAACAGACGGTTGGGGCGAGTGCTGTTAGCGAGTGCCTATGAAGGCCGGCACGGCACACGAGGGGGTGGGTGGCCAATACCACGCTCTCGCGCCTTCGTCTCCCGAGTGGCAATGTTTTTATACGCTGCACCAGGTACTCATTTGAGGCTGAGTCGACCTAGGGGAGGCCCGAAACCGGTTCAGATAATCGTCACTGGTGTTGGCCGTGAGCGGGAATCGAACTCGGGTCGCCGGGTTCATAGCGCAGCGTGCCCACCGCCACACTGCCGCTACCCAACACTCGCAGACACACACACAGACACGCACACAGACACGCACGCAGACATGCACGCAGACACACACACAGACACGCACGCAGACACGCACGCAGACACACACACAGACACGCACGCAGACACGCACGCAGACACACACACAGACACGCACGCACGTACGCAGACACACACACAGACACGCACGCAGACACGCACGCAGACACGCACGCAGACACGCACACAGACGCATCACAGCGATAATTAACGGCGCTAACGCTGACCCCTGTCGTAATGGCGACAGGGGATTGATATGAGAACGGGATAAGAATAGAGAGCCCTTACTCATGCCTGGATGTCAGCCTATTAATACACATCCTGTGACATGCCCGCCAAGGCGTGCGTGCTGGCTGACATCCAGGTGTAACGCTTTGGGGCAACGCGTGTTCAGATGGCGTAACAATGGGAATGTCACCTTGATCTGCAAAGCATGCTGGGGAGATCCGTTGTGTTTTGCCTGTTAAAGGCATGTATTTGTGTATGCATGTATAAGCCATGCTTAATACGTAGGAGGCCATCGCGACCAATATCATCCATAATAGAGGGTTTTTTTGGGTTAGATCGCGTAAATATATTAACGTGTCGTTAAAACCCGCCACCACCCGACACAGACAACTAGTAAGGGTTGTCACGTAAATGGAACATCTGTACTAAGATTGTAAATGTTGTGGCTTGGCTCTCCAACACACCGGTGTGCTGTACTAGTGACGAATTGGCCACGTTCTGTTTACGTGACAACCCTTACTAGTTGGCTGTGTCGGGTGGTGGCGGGTTTTAACGACACGTTTATATATTTACGCGATCTAACCCAAACAAACCTCTATTATGGATGATCCATGCTCTTTGGTAATTGCAAAACCAGCTATGGCTTGCTGGTGAGTACCAAGAGCACGAAGCTGATCCAAACCTGACAATATTAATGTGTTTTTGGTATGCTTCAGAACGCCAATTGGTAGTCTAAGTTGAATGGCATCTTGAGAAAATAATTTACGAAATAATAATATATGCAGACAATCAAGACTGATGTAAATTCTAAATATATTATAGGATGGTTAGGAATCTGAAATTTGGCACTTATATGAAATTTAATCTGCACACATAATTAGAAATATGAAAAATATAATGTATGAAATGTGGGATCCCAAAAATACGTACCTAATTGGTCCATGGAAATGGGACAGAGTGGGTGGCATTAGACAGGCCCCCCCCCCCCCCAATTTCTATCCTTGCACCAGGACCCATATCAACCATGCCACTGCCCCCACCCAACCCCCCCTTCACATTATATATATATATATCTCAAACATTTTAACGGATACGGCCCACTGAGCTATATAGTAGCTATTTTTTATAAGCAACCTGGCCATCACAAATGATCGCTCAACGAAGTGGCTTATCACGTGGACATTTACAGCAGCAGCCAAAAACTCTGAACGAGTGGCGTCGATTCTAAATGTGTAGGGAAAAAAACGGAGGACCCGGAGAAAAATCCACTCGAGCACGGGAAGAGCGTGCAAACTCCAAGTATACAGCAGTAGGCGTCACGGTCGGGATCGAACCCACGACCTCATGTACACCAGGCGAGGTCGTTAACATCCCGGCAAAGGTGGCGCCCCAATCAACTTTTGGTGGGGGTAAATAATAACAATATTGCCCATGTCAGTGAGCATGGGCCCCCTCCGCCCCCCTGCCCCTCCCCCAACCCCCCCCCCGCCCGCCCCCCCTCCCACACGCACTCGCTTGCTTCGCCTTCTCCTTGTACGTGGCGATGAGCTCCTCCTCGTCCACGATGGCCACGTTGCGCAGGGGGTCCACCTCCCTGGTGGCGGCGCCGCCTGGCCCTCGCACGGCCAAGTTGAGGGTGAACGCCAGCGCCGCCTGCCCGTCCTGCGCCGCCGGGGCCGCCGCATCAGCGGCGTCGTCGGCGGCGTCACCCCCCCCGTGACCCCCCGAACCCTCGACGTCCCCCGCGTCGCCCTCCTGGCCGCCGTTGAGGACGATGTGCAGGGAGCTCTGCTTCGGCGGGGCGGCACTTCCGTTCACGACGTGGCCACCGGACCCCGACGTTCCGTTCACCACCGCCTGCTTCAGGTGCTGCTGCTGCTGCTGCTGGTGGTGGTAGTGGACGAGCTCGGACGTCGAGTCGTACTCGCTGAGGTCCGACACTTCGACGCCGTCTGCGTGGTAGAGCCCCGTGTCGCCGGACGCGGGGCCGGACGAGGAGGCGAACGAGGTGAACGAGGGCTGCTGCTGCTGCTGCTGCTGGGTGGGGGAGGACCGGGGGCTGCGGCGGTGGCCCCACGGGCGGTGCGACGAGGCCCAGCCCGGGTCCGTGTTGGCGTCGCTGTCCGTTTCGCCGAAGTAAGCGTCGCTGTCCGAGGCCGAGGTGAGCTCCTGGTAGCTGGACGCGCGGAGACGGTGGCCGCCCTCGGCCTCGGTGAGGTTCCTGCATCTGTGCGCGCACGCATCGAGAGGCGTCGGGAGCCGCGCGTTAGGGGGGGGTTAGATCGACTGCGTGCGTGTAACGTGGGGAGCGGTGGCACAGTAGTTGCTGCTTTCACTCTTTTTTTTCTAGACTTTCGTGAAGGGATTGGGGTAGGTTAGGTTTAGGTTGGGGTGCTTGACTTAAAAATGTATATTAGCGTTATCATAATGATGTGCCCCCCCCGCCCCCCACGCCCCCCTCCCCCCGGCCCCCCCTCCCCCCGCACCTGCCCACAAGGATGTCCAGGGAGCCACCGCCGGCGTCCACGAGGTTCATGGCCTGGGTGTGCGTGAGGCCCGCGCACGGGTTGCCGTTGATGGCCACCACCTCGTCTCGCTCGCACATGCCGGCTCGCGACGCCGCGCTCCGCTTGCGCATCTTCAGCACGGACGGGTGGAGGGGTGGGAGGGGTGGGGGGGGGCACAAGGGGGAGCAGAACAGCCTCAGGGAGTAAGTATGTATGCATTCTGTTGTTTATCCACTTTCTTGCCATTGACTTGGATCGCATAGCCAAATCGCAGTAATTGTAACAGTTCATCAGATGACAAGATCAGTAGTCACATAACGATCGAGGGTTGTCTTGGAAAACCTTGAATATAAGAGTAATTCCTGCAGTCACGAAAGCTCCAAATCAAGTTCAAGCTTCAATATATAGTTTAAAAACAACCTATTTTAGCGTCCCCACAGTGTACTCAAAATGTATTTTTTTTCATCCACTTAAATCCACGCGCTCTCAACAAAAGCTCTCTGGACAATGAGACGTTGTCGGGTTGTCACGTGTTTTGTCTCAGACACGGCCTCAATTCTCCCATCCTCAGCCCGACTCGTAACGAAGGGGACAGCTCCAGAATCAAGTTCAGGTGCCACTCGCCACGGACGCGAGCCGTGGCCGGGAATGAAACTCGTGGCGCGGCGCCGCTAGCTGCTTCGCCACTGTGTCCCCAAAGAGGAAAAGAGAATCTTCTTGGTTCTTTCGGTAAAGTCACGTAGAATGGAAATAATAAAATAATAACAATAAAACATTATAAAATAATTCTCACGACGTTTCGGCCACAACGCAAGCAGCCATCCTCGGGTGGATAACAGGTCTGTCGAGAATGACACACCCCAGGCTTGGAACGTCTGTTTAAGCTGGGATGGAGGGGGAAGAGCGCCTTGACAAAATAATTTGCATATCAAGAGGAATTTAGCATATTTATGGGAAATGCAGATATGCGATTAGTACTAATTGTGAAATGCGTAGGAGGTTTGGCGGGGGGTTTAAAGTCATATTATGCCCGTGCATTATGCAGGATTAGCAGCATCAAAGGGAGGGGATAGGGGTAACATTAATAAAGGGAAGGAATGTTAATAGTATGTAGCTGCAGTAACTAAAGGAAAAGAGAAGTAACATTACAATCCAAACCGTGAGTCACCACCCCTCTGGGGTTGTCTTCGTGCATTCGTGGGAACTGTTTTTGAAGTTTTGGAGGCCAGGGAGCCATTTGGGGTTCATTTTGAGGAGCCAAGAGGCCCGTGAAAACTCGACTTTGAGAGGGCGTCATGTTCCTTGCTCCTCATGTCTCATGTTTGGGTGGCAGGGGTCGTGGTGGCGTAGCTGTGGGGAAGGTGGAGGGGGTTAAGCTGCCCTCTTTCACCCATTTTATTGCCATGTCCATGACCCCCCATCGTCATTCGGAGGAGGTCAGGACTCAGGCCGGTAGTAAATAAAGGAAAGCGTCGTGTCATTTGAGGAGTTACGTTGTGGGTAACAGAGGCCAGAGCAGTAAAATATGTTATTGCGCTGAACCTCTATACCACCACGTGTACGCTCCCCGCCTTCACCAATCCACACTGACTGGCGAGTTAAAGCATGTTTGAACTTTCTGACCCGCCCCTCCTGGACATCTGTGAAAAGAGCTTCATAGCTCATCGGATTTCTCCTGCAGTCTAAATAAAGACACTGATTCTTTATAGTAAAACACCCATGGCTGGCACGGTGTGGGGAGGCCTTCATCCAGTAGTGGATCGACAAAGGACTGTACACTGGCAGTCTATTTAGAGATACTGCACTGCTCATTGTGATTGTTAGATATATCTTGAATTGAGCTGCAATTAGGTCGACTCAGCCCAAATCGGGGTGTTCGGTGTTGGCCACGCCACCCGTTTGTGTGCTTTGTCGGCCTTCAGGGCACGCTTGTCCTCATGTGTGCTCAATAAGCGTGGCCAAGTGGGAGAGAATTGCGCTTGACGATGCGTGGTTAGTGCTTGTTGACATCCTGCGTTCGTATTGGGCATTCAGCAGGCCAGGCAGGGTGGCGAGGTTAATTTAGGTGCTGCCGCTGTTCACTTTGAAAGTTTCGTCCAGAAATGACCTTGAAATATCTGTATAGCCCCCCGTTCTCTCTGGACCCTCCCTCCCCCAGCCACTATAGACCATCCCCCAGTGGGAAATGTAATCTGAAACACCAAGGTTATTGACAGAATGGGCAACATTTAAAAAAAAGCATATTAAAAGGTTTTCCGGTGAAGGACTTTTCCCAAGGCTTGGGTGGAACCACCGTTTTAGATCGGCGTCTGATTTTACGATCACAGCCTGCGACCGCTCCTTTCCTGAGGAGGTGAGGGGCTGGAGCAACCCGCCCATGAAAACTCTGGCGAGTGATTAGAGCCACGTGGAAAGGCTTGGCACGTCTCGAAAGGTGCAGATCCCCGCTGTGCAATAAGCAGCCTTGCGAGGGGTGGCCGGGTTGGTTCAGAGGTCAGCAAGAGCCGAGTTGGCATCACTGACATCGCGAGTATGAAACGAGGCTTTGGCTGCCTTGTCGTTGCCAAACTGGGCTTGCAACTGGAGCGAGGTGATGGTCACCGGTTATTGTACAAAAGCGGAATTATGTTCAACGTTAATTTTTTTTGTCTCGCTTACTTAAACTGGCAACAACAAAAAATCCAGTTCTGAATAAAAAGTTACACATATCACAATGACCATTTCACTGCCGTATCGGGAACATTTATCTGTAGGTGGCTGTGTGGGAGAGTGAGTCCGCCGCTCACGTGTGGAGGGGCGGACTTAATTAGGGATCTCAGAAGTAGTTTTGTGACATCACCTTCCACGGGTCGTTCTCGAACGCTCCGCGCGGGGTGATGGACCACACCGCGTGTGTCTGGAATGGTGGCGTCATCTCACGACGTCACGCGAATGCGCAGAAGTGGAATGCAAGTGCAGAACACAAATATAATTGTCGCAAAAAAAATACACGGTGCCATTTTAATAGTGCACTTAGTCAATTGTTTTCTTCATTACCCACCACGTGAATGTGGAATTTCCGGCTGAGAAGAGTAAACGTGAGATGAAAACTCGTTTCTTTAGAACTGCTCTGTGTGTGCGTGGTTGGCTACGTACGGTGCGAAAGAAGTTCAACACATACTACACTCCACACCCCATCCCGGCTGGAAACCACTTCAAATCGTTTTGGCTTTTCAATCGTGACACGCCATCCCGCTGTATTCATGGAGTTCGCTCTTTTTTCCCGATGCGTCTAATCTGATGCGACGCGCAGACGGAATGGAATGTCGACGCTTTTCGCGGCGCAGATGAAGTTGACTAACGGTCGTGCACCATGTGTGCTCTTGTGAACACAACAGAGAGAGAGAGCCACGGAGGGTTGGCGTGACACCTGCACGTGTCTGCCACACGTTAACGAATAACAGAAGTGTGGCGGTGGGGGGTGGAGTCGGGGGGAAGGTGGGGGGGGGGGCACACCTGGTGGATCAACAGACTCTCGAAGCCACGCGTGACAACATTGCATTGTATTGCACTTAAGCGCACGTGTTACACTCCGTGCACGTACATCACTTTTGTCAATCCACGACTGGATGGATGGTGGCCTCCCCACGCCGCAGGTTATGGGGGTTACTTGACCATCACATACTGCTGACGGCAGTGTACACCAACAACAACAACAACAGATTTCCCTGCTCTGCCTACGACAGGCGTCCACAATCTACAACCTGTGCGGCGTGATCCAGAACCGGCTTTCCACGCCACCCGCGCTGCGTGCCAGGTAGAGTGACGGGGTGACTTGAGGGCCGCGAGGAAACCGCTGCTGCAGCCTGAACTCGAATGGCCCCGCTGAATGAAGCTGAATGAAGGAAAGCATTACCCGCGCCTGCAACGTCTTGGCGTGCGGCGACGTTCGACGGATCACTTCCTCCGTCCTCAATTGTCCACGTTATGAAAATGCTTCCCTGTGACTGTCACCTCGAGCGAAACAGCGGACGGTAGCCGGTGACCCCAGCAGCGTCTGCTTGACTGTAAGAGGCTGCGCCACGCTGATGAGACTGAGAAAGTTGAAGCCTGCCCAGGGGTTTGCTCAAGTCTAATGGCTCTGGAAAATATTTGTCCGTGTATATTTTTTTATTTGAGTGTATGAATAATGTTCTCTGTGTATCGAGAAGAGCCCCATTGGGTCACATGACTCTTTCAGGAGGCTCCCTGCACTGGGATGTGTTGATAAATTCGATGAATGAGTGTTTGGCTTGCTGGTGGAGAACGAAGTGCCGGAGAAATCCCACGCACGAGAGGGGGTAACACCGCCTCTGCACAAACGAATTCAAGAGCCCACTGTTGTTCTGTCATCTCTTGGCCGTCTCATTGCATAAAACAGAACATTCTGTGCATGTGCATAACAACACACACTGTGCTACCGCACGTGCAAGAGAATAATATTGGGCACGGTATAATTCAATCCAGTGCTGCACTGCCATGTCTTGCGAACCTCACCTATTATGAAATTGACGTCAAATGTCACGTGTTCCCAAAGTCCATTCGCAGATGTGGAACGTAATTGGAATACGATTCGATTTTGACCACTGCAGAGTTGTTTGAGGTTGCGCTCTGTAGCTCTACGTTGTGTTTCGGGTTAGGCCACTTTTTTGTCTGGTAACAACATCTGACAATTCGCTCCGGCTCCCAGGAGCTTTTTTCACTCCTCCAAAAAAAGGTTCCCGAATAAGATCCCAGTCACATGGAGTGAAACGTCGGACGTCGTGCCAAAGAACGCGCGGGCACAACCTGAAAGCACATCGCAGGGCAATGCAATTCTACTCACGATCGATCTGAATCGCACAAAACGATGGTGCAGATATCAATCTCACTCATACTACTCCCACCTCTGTGTAACGTGGCCACACAGAGCCCCCCCCCCTCTCTCCCACTACCCCCCCCCCATCAACCAACCCCCGCCTCAAATTACCGGCCTCATTAGCGGCACCACGCCAAGCCCAATGCTGGGGCCGCGCGTCATTCCTAAAGCATGCGGGGCCGTCGAAAACACGCACCTGTCGATCTCATGAATCCAGTCGACGGTAGCTGCGATCGTCTCGGGGGCCAAAGAAACCCGTGGGTAATGCAGACACTGCGCTGTTGCCCCAAGCCTTCACGGGGCGACGCGGATTGTTTACTCTTTCCCTGCCCGGTGTGTACGGCTCACCGATGAGCAATAACGTGGTGAAACCGAGTCGGTGTCTCGCACGCTGAGCGGACGGGTCGAGCGTCTGACAGATGTTTTTGGTTTATTTTGGAATTGCTCGCAGACAGCAGTGGATCACCTTGCATCAGAGAATGGCCCCTGGAAGACGGCTGCACGCAATTTGTTTCTTGGAGCCAGAGATCGTCGCATCTCAAATATATTTTGTTAATCTCAGAGTAGGAATAAGCCAAGTTTAGTGAGCAGCCAAATTTAATATTTATTTTCATGCAGTGATTGCTAACCGGGCTGATACTATGAGTGCGCTCCACCGCAGAATGTGGATTTATTACACGTGGAAGAAATCATGACTTGAATCCAGGATTTATGCAGTTCTAGGTCAGCGTTTCTGACCCCAGTCACCTGGCCACTTCATACTGTCCTACTGCAAGTTTTGTTTGGCCAAAAATGTCTAAAAATGGTTTACGTTAAAGAGATGTCAATGTAATTACACGTTTTTTTGAGAAACGGTAATGTAGTGGGAATGTGGATTGGTTTTCACACTGTGCCATGAACCCAGTGACCTGAGTTTAATTCCTAGCCACAGCTAACACCAGCGGCGACTGATATCTGGACCAGTACTGGGCCCAGCGCCTTTACACTGATCATTTAATTCAAGACACCCCGCGGGAATGAGGCCATGTAGTTTAAATTGGTTGTTTGCCATTTCCTGGTGAAGCATGGTCAAACAACCCCTAAGATCCACGCAACATGGGGGCGGGCTTGATCCAGCAGTGGATTGACACGTGGTTGTAAATTAGAAATGTTTACGTTTTATTCAGTTTTGCTGACATTAATATAATTCAATTGTGGGGGTTCTCTAGATGCTAAGTTCTATCATTTGCAAAAAAACAAATCCAAAAAGGCAGTGGCCAAAAACTTCAATTAGAACCCTCATGAAATAAATATTAAAACAGAGCTTTTGTTACGTAAAATGTCACGATGTATTATACATCTGAGACTCTCAAGCGTAAATAGCATTTGACAGCTCCGCACGAAGGTGCGTTTCTGCGACGATGGCTGCGTATAACAAACTTTCTTGTTTCCGCCCTCTGTCTGTCTTTTGAGCGTTTAGCCTCTGCAATGTACGAGACGGGCGAGAGAATATGGGAAGAATCAGAGCACGTGTCTTTTTTGCAGGTCACTTCACGTTGGGAGGATACTGAAGAGAGAGAGAGATGGGGCTATGGTAGGATACGGTTGTGATGCTGAGCGGGTTGGAGGTGTAGGAATTCTCACAATGCGTGGAATGGCCCTTAAAAAAATCAAAGTGGGGCCTTTGTGGGTTTGGTATAGCTTTCCCTCACCCTTTGGCTGAAATTAAACATTTGTGTGGCGACTGCACGCAAATATATAACGACAGGCGTGGCAGACCTTTGGATCCAGTCGAAGAAAGGGATAAATTTGGTGTTGAGTTTTGCCTGGTTTCGGGTGACACGGGCAGGTGGCTTAATTGAATAATTGGAATTCGTCAGTGCTGGGCTGTCGCCAGGCCTGTTCTCTTGGGAAGGTGAGTTAATCTGTACACACTCCCGTGCGTGGAGGCAGCTCTAAATAAGTCAACTCCCAAGCTCAAAGAAGTGCTCCCCTCCATCAATGGTCCTCACCCAGTTGTGTAAATTCCACATTCTCATGGTGAATACCGTTACCTCTCCGTAGCAAGAGCCTCGAATGGCTTCCCATCACGCGGCGTTCACCTGTTGGTACTAATGGGTTTAGTTGGCTATTTCTAGATTTGAAGCTTTCGTGACTGCAAGGATTCATACTCTTTGTTTTTTTCGGTAAAGTCACGTAGGTTAAAAGAAAACAAATAAATTAAATCACGACGGGGGGACATTGATGTATCAATACAGCAATTTTGCTGTGACGGTTTCATTTGAAGACGGAAGCTTGTGTTGCCTCCGAAAAGTCGTGATTTAATTTATTTGTTTTCTTTTAACCTACGTAGAGTTTGAGTTGGCTCTGGCTGGGATTTGTTTTTTTAAATCTAGGTCTCACAATGAAGTGCCTTTCTCTCCACTATGGGTGGACCAGTGGCACGGTGGTTAGCGGTACTGTGCTGTGAAACGAGCTACCTGCGTTTGATTTATGGCCACGGCTAGCATCAGTGGCCAGCAATATCTGAAAAGGCCCTGGCTCCTCCAGGGTCCTCCAGGGCCTATTACGTTACATCAGTACATGATGATGATGATCATCATCACCATCATCCAAATCATAATGTGTAGACGTGGCCAAAAACACAGCATTGCAATCAATGTGAGCACGGATGGGTCATTAATTTGGGTTCAGTACAACAATCGTAATCGTAACACTAAAAAGCTTCAGCACTGAAAGGAAAGGAAATTGAAAAATAGGTGCTCGCTAAAAGCACGTGCAGGTGTTGGATTGAAGGATCGTGAATGGCTAGCGATGGCTTGAGGCATTCATCCAGCAGTGGATTGTGGTGATGATGACATGCACATACCATATCCTTTATATAATTAAACAATCTGCATTGGTGGTATTTTGAAAGCGTATGTAGAAAATAATGTCACACCTTCGATCAATAAAGAAACACACATTTGTTTAAGACTTTGCTGACATACGAGTCGACCTAAAGCCAGAGATGCAGGAAGGCTCTTGCGACTAAGGCCCCCTGCTGCGTCGCCCCACCTGCGGGACCCGTGCCGTGGCGACGTGTCGTGGAATCAACAACCCTGGCGTGACGGGGCTCTTGCCTCGGACATTATTCAATTATCCGTCTGTTGCTAGAGAAGCGATAACGTCCAAATGGTTACCTTTATTGATTTCCAACAGGTCAGAGACCCTGCTGTTGAGACACCGAGCGTTTACATCGGTAAATGCTTTTGCCTGCTTGCTACAAAATAACCAATTATGGGGGGGGGGGCATTGATCCAGAAGGCCCATTAGCAGGCTGATGGACCCAAATGTCATTACATTCGTAACGCGGTCAAACCTAGCCATTGTCTGTCCGCGTATGTATTATTTACTTATCGTTGTATCTGCGGACATATTTAAGTTACAAAATGCGGCGATTGTTGGTGATAACGGTGGAAAGGTCTTCCCAGGCAGCTCTTCTCACGCGTGCTCTGCTTGTTGTGTTCTCCACTCCGGCTGCTATGAGGAATTTTGAAATGCCACCAAGTGCCCCCCACACCCCCCCTCCCGCTCCCCTGGTCATTACGGGGCAACAGGTAACTTGGTGCGGAGATCAAAGGCGTTCCAGCCTCGAGTTTGATCCTGGGGTCCACTCAAGGCATAGTTTCCCCGAGACAAAGAAGATCATTGTTTCCTGCGTGATTCATTACATTTTTACTTTAATTGTGTGGTACTATGCTCACCACCTTCACCAACCTACGCTGACTAGCGTGGTGAAGTATGGTTAAAGAGCTCCCACGACATGCAAGACACGACGAGATCCACATTTTCTTGGCTCTTTCGGTAAAGTCACGTAGAATGGAAATAATAAAATAATAAAAATAAAACATAATAAAATAATTATCACGACGTTTCGGCCACAACGCAAGCAGCCGTCCTCAGGTGAAGAACAGGTCTGTCTTATCGACCTGAGGACGACTGCTTGCGTTGTGGCCCAAACGTCGTGAAAATTATTAAATTATGTTTTATTTTTATTATTTTATTATTTCCATTCTACGTGACTTTACCGAAAGAACCAAGAAGATGAATCCCTGCAGTCACGAAAGCTTTAAATCGAGAGATCCACATTCATCAGTGGATTGGCAAAGGGGCTTCATCTATATACACATCATGTAGACACACACAGAGAGAAATACAAAAACGCCAAGCAAATTGATGTGACAGTTTGGCAGTCATCTGGGTCACCCCTCTTGTGAAATGGTTCTTTCCAAATCTGACTGCACTATCATAGGCGAGATTCCAGGACTGATGCTGGACTTGCAACTGGTGTCGGGTGTCCAACACTTGGAATATTCCAAGTGACGCGTGCGTTAAAGGGGGGATTGGGGGTTGGTGCCTGTGATGGGTGAGAGCAAGTGTGCCTCTCACTCCGGGTCAAAGTACCCTACCCTCGGGTTGTATCCCAAACAACACTTTGGGGCCCTCCTCCCCTCCACCCTGTCGCGTTGCCACCTGCTCGGTGTTATTTTTCAGCAAGTAATTTTTTTTTGACATCGTCTGTCACATGGAAATCATAATCGGCCCCGATGGACAGGCACAAACCCAGACTTTTTATATCGTTCGCGCAGTCGGCCAGACTTCAAACATATGCCGCTTTCGATTCAAACACGGTTGATAAGTGGTGGCGCAGTGGTTAGCGTACTGTGATGTTAACCCGGTGACCTGAGTTTGATTCCCTTCCGCGCCTAACATCAGTGGCGAGTGTTATCTGAACCCGTTCTTCTGTCCCGCACCCCTTCACCATCTCTCAGTGACCAGTGTGGTGAAGTATGACCAATACCTACTCCCCATGACCAAAGCTGGGCTGTAGGCTGGCCTTCATCCAGCAGTGTAATGAACGTATGGCTGTGCGTGATTACATTATATATATAATAATACAAAATATAACAAATAGCAATACATGCAATTCCAGGAGCGGCCGTTCAAGATAAACTAATGAGCAGCAATACAATTTTAATTACTGTAATCGAGTTACTTCTCTTGCGTCTTCGCGGAAGGCCGGTGTGTATTCGAGCCTAACAAATAATAGTGCCCGGAGACCCCCCCCACCCCGCATAAAAAGGAGGCAACAGTGGCACAAGAACCCACCCCCCCCCCATACGTTGCCCTGGCTTCAGCGAGTATTTATAATCCATGATGAGCTTGCAAGATCAGCGACTCTCTGGACCTTGGCTTGCGGGAGGGTCTCTGGTATGCGTCGTGTAAATGAGGGGAGGGAGGGCGAACAGGACCAGCGGATGAGAGGTCGTGTGCGGGGTGGTGGGTTCACGCGTGAGCGTTGGGGTGTCGTTGGGTGGCTGGATGAGTGGCGTGCTCCTTTAGAGATGCTATGACGCAGGAACCGGGGCGCACGCACGTGATGATAGTGGCCGCGTTCCGCGAACAATAATAATGGTGGTGGTGATGATTTGCAGACTTTCGGAAATCCACTGATTAACCGAAGCCCCCCCCCACACTCCGTTCAATGAGGTTGTTTGGCCACGCCGGTGTGTGTCGGTGAGCTGGCAGTGTCGCCTTAAGCCACGGCACATGACCATTTGGCTGTTGTGTTGCTCTGAATCGGGACCTTTATGCACCTAATGAGATCCACACACGAATTGCGCGCGAGGTTACGCAAGCCCGTCTCATAATACGCGGGATCGCCAAAGTTAAGAGCCCCCTCGCATCGAGAGCCGAGGAGGCATTTATAGTTACACCGACTCTTAATTGTGCCGGCTCGAGTACGTGGGAACATACCGGCGACGGCTTTCTCTCACGGCGAGAACAATGCCCCCCCCCCTCTACGCCCGTGGGAATCACGACGAGGTCTGTGCATCGTCACGGACCTCCGTGACGAAACCCCAATGTCAGTCCCGTATCAGGAAATATTTGTGCCCCAGGAATGGACGCAGATTTTGTTCCGCCGAGGGGAGGAAATATTCAGGAATAATGTTCCCTTCCTTTAGAATGTTGCACCCCCCGTTACTTGTCGGGACAGACTAAATCCTTCTTTGCATATCTGTGGATTTTCAACGAAAACTGTACATCTAAGATCACTGTGCACGCTTGTTTGTGCAGAAGCACCTTTTGGCGTCATCTGGTCCAACACTATGTGAGACTAGGCTCTAAGGAAAGCTGTCTCGGGTGTGGACCAATCAACTTCAAGGACAGTGCATACATTATCAGAGTTATGTTTTTTGTTTGCATTATGACTGCAGGTATTGTGGTCAATGCAAACATTACTCCTTGTGAAAAAAAGGTGTCAGTTTTGTTGCCAGATAAAAGGGTAAAAAACCAATTATCATATTTTTTCTTCTGGCAAATGAGGTTCCAATGGTGTTCAGAAGCATATTGCTCAGTTTGCGTTCAGTGTCACTTAAGTTCATGCTACCTCGTGCGCTGCAAGTCGCGCACAACGGGAGCAGCATCCCAGGGGGCATGAATCAATAGAAGTGGTGGGAATCTGTGGATTCTGTGGCGGTATGAAACGCATACTATAAACACGTACGATTGCATATGGAGACGACTTCTAGAAGATGGGATCACGGCTGCATTTCGAAGCTCTCCGCCAACTTATAATGATGGCAACAACCTCCTGACTTCTCCTGAGAGCCACTTTCATCACAAAGTTAATTCCATACCATGTACCATTCACAAACAGATATGAAAATAACTTGATATATTCTTACATACATTCACAAATTGATGCACGTGCTGTAAGTGGATGAATATATTGATTTAATATCCATCCAAGCACGATCCAGGTTCAACTCTGCTTAGACTGAAATGAATCAATATATATAAATAAAAATCAATGCTTTCCTACCAATAAGTCTCAGAAGGGTAGAACTTGGATCGTGCGTGGATGGTCGCCACACATAATGGGCGTTGTAGACTGTGGGGCCACGTTGTGGGAAATGCAGCAAAACCCATTGTTGCACTGTACTTCTATGCCCCTGCGTCTATGTTCTCCACCTTAATCAACCAGCATTGACCAGCATGGCGAGGTATGGTCAAACAAGCCCTCATGGTCCTTG
The DNA here is from genome assembly GCF_964198595.1 of Lampetra fluviatilis. NCBI lineage: Eukaryota > Metazoa > Chordata > Hyperoartia > Petromyzontiformes > Petromyzontidae > Lampetra > Lampetra fluviatilis. The sequence continues at coordinate 2,232,331 of NC_136283.1, forward strand.
GAGATGCATTCATCCAGTACGGGATTTACAAAAGGGCTGTACTTTTTTTGTTATGCCAGCCTACAATATCTCTATCCCAATCTGACATCTCTGATGGCAATAGAGAGTTAAACATACCAAGGAAATATATTTTTTATATATATACTACAACTCTTGAGAACTTTAATTTTTTTCACAATAGCCTTTGATTGCAATTGTCAGGGACACCTTGAAATTTAAAGCAAAAGGATGTGGCACAAAGGGAGGGCCTGAGTGTTGCGTGCGTGACGCTTCAGTGCGTCGCGATGACGCGGAGGCCGAGGTAGGGTGAATTGAATGAGGCGGTCGTGGGTGAATGAGATTCTTAGAATCTTGAGCTCTGAATTAAAAGCAATGGCCCCTGATACAATGCTTCTGGTGAGTCGCTCCATTGATACGTATAGAAGCAGATTAACATCATCACTGACACCGAGTTATCTTGACGCGGTTTTTTTTCTATTCGAGCCTTTACCTTGCACATGCAAAATACAAATTATTAGGGAATTAAATCACATGAAATATGAAGCTTGCATGTGCCGTGGCGGAGAGGCGATAGAGTGGTGAGCGCGTGGTGCCATCTGAACCCGGCGTCCCGAGTTCGATTCCCGGCCACGGCTAACATTAGTGGCGAGCGTTAACGGAACCGTTCCCTTGCCCCTCCGCCCATTCACCGCCCTGCACTGACCATGTGCATGGGCAAGGATGGCCAAAGATTGCCCGTGACCTACATGGCGACCTTCATGCGCTGGTGGCTCGAGAATGGCTGCAGCTTGGCTTGTGTTGTAAACATTCAGGTGGTGCCAAGCGGCGGATACGTGGCTTTCGAGGGAAGGGTTGGTGGACAACGTGCAGATTTGTGACTCGCAAGCCAATTTGGGTTGTTAAGTGGCCAGGCGGTGGCAGTAGAGCAAGAGGCTTTGTGAAACCATCGTTACGGAGCGCCGAGCTGTCATCCCCTCGGGGGGAGGAGGCGCGGGTTTCTCCGCGCTCGCTGGAGTCCTCTGACACGCAACATTCTCATTGTTAAGGAATTGACCGAACATTTTCACGCAGTACCCTCCTGAAAAGCAGCCCACAGACTCGGCGAGGCCTTCCTGCTTTTAACACTCCACACGAACGCGCGCCAGCGAGCGAGCGAGCGAGCGGTCGAGCGTGTGCGTTTGCACAGATTGGTGGATCCAGCAACCCTCACTAAGGCGACACCCCCCGTACGTGCGCGCGATCTCCGTTCTGCCGGGCGTCGTCACCGCCGCTATAAATACAGCGCCTACCCTACACGACGACGCTCCCAGAACGGGGGGCAACGAGGGACCTTCTAAAAATTGCTCGCTTGCTCCCTCGCTCGCGCACGCACGCACGCGCCGGGTGCGCCTTGTAAATACCGCAAGCGGGAGGCCGCTCCTCTGGAGGGCCGGGCACGCGGAGTCCCACGGCGCGCGCGTGCGCAAGGGGCGCCAAAAGCCTCTTGGGACCGAGTCGATGGAAAGTGTAGGCGCGGGAGCATAGAAGTACAGTACGACGATGGATTTGGCTGCACTATCTTCTGCTGCCCACCACGTATCCTGCGCAGCCTACAGCACCTGGTATGCATGAGGGTCGCTCATCCCAACACTCTCGAGGATCAAGCCTGCTCAGCTTTGGTGGTCCGATGAGATTGTCTGAATCCGCGGTGATTTTGTCGTAGGTGTAGTGCGGTGGGACACAACGATACCGGCTGACTTTGGCTCCAGTGCGTCCACATTCACTCTTTGCCCCATCCCATCTCAGCCCTATTCTTAGTTATTTGTATTTTCCCAGTTGTATCTCAATTGTGATGTCGGTGCCATCGAACGAGACAAGGTATCCGTTCGGAACTCTTAAGAGAGCAATTCAACTCCATGTGGTAGAGGATGCCAAGCAAAAATAACCCATCATGGGAACTATTTCTGACATCTTTTCAAACGGGTTTCTTTATTCACACAGACTAGAGGGCAAACTTTTGCACATGGCATTCAAACCAAGATGTTTCGTTACTATGAAAGTGAAAGACAATACTTAATATTTTGGAAAATTCGATTTTGCCTTGGCAATGGTGTGCACATAATAAGAAACTCAACACATTCGTCAATAACTTTTAAATCTAAATTAAAAACTAATTTCTTAATAACAGTTTTTAATGCTTAGTTTATTGCCCTTCCCCCGCACCTCCATTTGGCTCGGTTGGCTAAGTACGGTGCAAAAGAAGTTCAACATACATACAGTACAAAAACGCCATAGCCAAGAAATGAATCAGTTGATGTGTTTGGGCAATGGCACTTTTTATTCATAGCAAATATAAATGACAAATGCGTTGAGTTTTTTTTTTCAGAAAAAAAATATTTTAGTTGTTGTTCAGAAAATTGCCTTGCTGACTGCACCACGACCATCAATTCACTCCACACGACGATTTGATTTAATCACAGACGGCTGCCTGGTTTCAAACCCAGAGGATGACAGCGGTGTTGGCTCAGTGGACCTGACACCTGAGCCTCCTCCAGCAATCTCAATATCTCAATATAACCTTGAATGATGGAATTATGCTAATATTAATTCTGCTATATATAAAGAAGCACGACTGAGACACATTCCAGGAATTTGGAATTCTTATAATTAATGCAATAATCTCAACGCCAATGCGATACTTTTTGGTTTTTAATCCAGTATGATGCACCAGTGTCTTATCATCATTATAATCGGTAGCATCAATGATATCATTGTCATCAGTGTTAGCAGCACCAGCATCTAAGTAGCAAGATCATTATGATCATATATTTTTTATGCCAGGTGAATCCTGAGAATCAACGAAAGGAATTTACCAAAAACCCCAATACAGGACCCTCATCAAAAAAGTCTTGAGACTATCTTGGTTATATAAAATCCACAATAATGACTAATTTATTTATCACTATGATTTGCATGTGAGCTACTTTTAAAATATGTGCATAACATAACAACAACATTCTCACGGCCACGTGTAACACCGTATCTCAGCCTTCATCTTACTCCTCCAATATAAGTGTGAGAACAGAGGAGCAGAGGCAGGTGACTTCTGAGTCAAATCTGATGGGGGGTAAGGATTGCCCTGGTTTTTTTCGGGGTGATTTTAAAACCTCCGATTAGCACGGTTGGTTACGTACGATGCGAAAGAAGTTCAACATACGAATTTAACAACAAACATAAACTCTTACCGAATGGTTTCAGAGCATGTATTGGTTAGTGAATACACTTGAACGTAGGTAAGTGCCCTCCCTGAATAAAATATTTCGTGGCATGGCACTATACCCGCCTCCCCCTTATTACTGCATTACTGGAAAAAGTGGCCCCTTTTACATTGGGAAAAACATACAAACATACATATCCTCAATAAACCCCTCTTGGCTACTTGACACAATATGAAACCACTCTGCCCCCACCAAATATTCACCACCAATCCATCGCTTCTGCACCCCTACGCCGCGCCCCATCTTTAGAAGGCAACTCTCCCAATACCTCCCACCGCTGCTGCCGCTGCTGCTGCTGCTGCGTGTTTACAGAGACGCGGGACGAGACTGCAAGAGGTGGGGAGACGAGAGAGAGAGACACACACAGGAGACGCCGCAGCCAGCCACGAAAGTGAGAGGAGATTGCCACGGTATCCGCCACCTCGCTCGCTCGCTCCCCAGAGCCACGCGCGCACGCGGCGCGCATTCTCCCCCGAAACGAACTCTCAGCGGCGCGGGCGCCTTGGACCCAAGTTGGACACCCGACCCGGGTCCCGCTAACCGTAGCGCCGGTTCAGAGAGCGGTCTCGTCAACTCGATAGCTCCCCGGCGCGAGGAGTCGGGAAACCGGAGACCGCAAGAGGCGAGGGCTTTTTTTAAATCCACTCTGTGAACGTCTTCAGCCTCACCTTTTAAAGGGCCCTGACACACACTCTCTCTCTCTCTCTCACACACACACACTTGCACACATTTGTGCACACTTACCACTCGGGCACACAGCTCTTCACCAGGAAAGGGCATTGTTAGTTTTTTTGTCCTTCCTCAACACCTCCGATTAGCAAGGTTGGCTACGTACGGTGCAAAAGAAGTTCAACATACATACACACATACGGGTGTGGTGCATAGGAGCGGTGGCGCAGTGGCTCACGCAATGAGTCAGGAACCTGACAACCTGAGTTTGATTCCCATTAACAGCTACAGTCAGCAGTGAGTGATATCTGAACAGGACCTGGGCACCCACCTTCACAAACCCGTACTGACCAGAGTGGTGAAGTATGGTCAAACGACTACCGTGATAGACTAGGCGTGAGAAGGCATTCGTCTAGCAATGGATTGTTAAAGGGTGGTAAATTATTACTATTTAATTGAACAGAGAGACGCGTATACATTTGGTGCCGTGTATAATAAAATAATAACCAAAATTAGTAGAAACGTAATTTAATTTTCCACGAAAGTCTGACTCAACTTCAGGGATTGCCTCTCAGGAGAGTGCGCTGGGATATTTGAGCATTGGTGAGAGTTTGGCTTTTGTGTGGGAGGAAAACCAGAGAGTCCGTGCACTGGTGATTACAACTCCAATGTCTAAACGACCAGGTGCACGAGCCCACTTGCTGTACTGCTATCCCCTGGCCACATTGCAGCCCAGGTGGGAGTTTTGATGCCCAAATCGACGTGACCCAATAAGCCTTTCCTAGAAACTGCTGAATCACAGGCATGCACCACCACTTCTGGCTTGAGCTGTTCTCGTTCTGTATTGCTTCGTACGTGTCGAACACTGCCGGTGGCATTCCCATTGTGCCATGGCTCAGCGTTACCAATTTCCCCAACCCTGCGCCAAATCTCGATGAATATCGGAAGCTGAGCAGGGTTGAACTCGCTTGGTTCGTCAGCTGCGTGTGACCGCCGGGGCCTCCCCGGTGATTAATGAGTGGGAACTACCGGGAGTGGCCCGGATATGGCAGTGCTGAGTGCCACCACCGACTCCGATGCATGGTGGGGGTTTTCGCATCCGGGTTGTCCCGGTTTCCTCCCGCACAAAGTCACTTCAATCATGGAATTGGCCAAAGATGCCAATACGGCCATCGCAGGAACCTCCTGAAATTGAGAGCAAGTGAGGCCCTAATGGGTAAAGAACTTTGCACGCCGTGCAGGTCGTGGCAGTGATACGACGACATTTCACCATGGTTCTCAGGGCGAGTTGAAGGTGGGGAGCATAGACATGCGAGCTGCACTGCCCTCATACCTGCTGTGCATGGGATGGTTACCCGTCAAAGCACTAACCCGATTTAATCCTGGTATGAGACCGGGTGCATTTCTGATTATTTGGACAATGGCTGACTCTACTATGCTTGAATTTGTACCGCATTTCCGCTCTGACCCGTTGAGAACGTGATTATAATTTACACAAGTCTCTCTGTCACAATCGCCGAAATGCTGTTCTTAGTTTTGACCGGAAGGAGTTCGGAATGCTGTTCCGGGAATGAATGTTGGTATGACACACCCATCTCGCCTTATTTTGTCCTCAATGCACCTTATATTCCCATCAACCTGTCCATCGGATTATAGAAATATGGGGTAAAATAATAAGGTGATTATTATGGATAGGCGTACCTTGTACCCCTGTGGTAGGGAGTGCCATGCCAATAATCCCTACTCTAAGCCAGCCTAGCAGTGTTCTGGAAAACACACCGAGTGAGAAATGAAGCCCAGTCTATATGTATTTTGTACCGTATGTAGACACATTAAATAACCAGAATAACTAAGTAGAATTTGTCTCACATGGGCAAGAATCGGTGTCTGGTGGGAGCGGTCCCATGGGCGAGGAGAGAGGGGCAGACTTTGGAGCGGGAGCTGGAACATGCCCGCCACAAAAATAAACTCACAGGAACGCAAGCAGCTCATGCACACACCCACACGTGGGGCACTGTGTGTGTGTGTGCGTGCCTACGGCCAAATCACCCAGCAGGAATGAAGTTGAAGCTGAAGGATTTTTTGAGGCTGGTTGGTTCTTGGGGTTGGGTGACCTCCGGCAAGCAGGGCTTGCCACGCGTTGTAGGCGAAGAGAGCTGTGAGGTGGGGGGGGGGCAGGTGAGTGTCACCCTCCTCGTATGCGTGGTGGTGGGGGGGGGTCTTCTCCTGGTGTTCGGGTTTCCTGCCCACTAAGTCAGGCATTGGCCAAAACATGCCAATGCAGAGCCCTCCGAAAAAAAAAAGTCTTGAGACTCAGGGCTTTCATAAGTAAACAATTACCATTATTTGTGTGGAAATGAAACGTTATTTCTGTATATATATCAACATTATGAGTGACTTCCTGCTCCAATAACCCAGTGCGTCAGTGCTCATCTCCCCTGGGAAATTCCACGTTCGTATGGCAGGGGCGAGTCTATCCATCGGACAACCACTATTGCCTTCTCCACAAGTGTCACTTCTCCATTTTCCTCCTTTCCAGTTGCATTCGCCATGGTTTGCTGTCAGTTGCAAATCGCATTTGTGAACACGAAACCATCCTGTACTGTGTACAGACGTTTGCTAATCCACTGCTGGATGAGGGCCTATCCTGCGGGTCCCGTACGCGTGATTCGATCATACTTCACCACTTCGCCACGCTGGTCAGTTTGAGTTGGCGAAGGTAGAGGGCATAGACGTGGCAGCATAGTATAGTGCGGTGGTTCTTAACCTTGACTGCAGACTTGCAACCCTTTGGCTCACAATCGTCAAAACGATTATAATGTTAATACATACATTAGGGTTTGAAGAAACAAATTACGTTGAACTCACGTACCCCCGTGCTTAATTGGTGTTTCGATGATTTACCTTCTTAACAAAAAATCTGGCCACGTCTCGCACCCACAGAAAGGGCATCTCGCACCCCCAGTGGGTGCATGCACCCCAGGTCTTGAAGAACCACCGGTATAGTGTAACAACGGAATGTTTATGATCTGGCCTCTGATGCTCCCAACGTATTCCCGCAGCAGCCTATAACAGCTGTTTCATCATGATGTACGGTGGGCACACATCAAAGCACCATCGATGGTCAAAGCAGCTTTAGCTTCCGGCTGATTTGGTCACAGCCTCAGGTGCAATGATGCGAAACATTTACCCAGAGGCTCCTGCGTTGCGATATTGAACGACACGTGGGTAAAACCCCGTCGCGGTTGACACTCAGCACTTTCACCTCCCCGGCTCATAACGCCTGGGAAGTCCTCGTGGTGGCCACCGATCCAAAGAGACGAACAGCCTCAACTCTGCGCAGCGCTGAGATATGCGACAAGTTCGGACGCATTTGTCAGGGTAATTTGCTCGGAGGCAACAGACTTTGTGGGAAAAGTGCTGTGAGTGAGTAGCACCTATGAAGGGCCAGCACGGCACACGAGGGAGTGGGTGGTTAGCACCACGCCCCGTGTTTAAACATAGCACCAGGAACTAATTTTAGACTGAGTCGACCTAGGAGAGGCCCGGGACCGGTTCAGATAATCGTCACTGATGTTGGCCGTGTGCTGAAATCGAATTCAGGTCACCGTGTTCGCATACCTGTCAACCCATACGGTGTATCCGTATTCGTGTACAGGGGAATTGAGTTTTCAGGTCCATACGGTGTACAGCCGTTTCAATACTGGGCTCAACAAACACCTGTTTATCTATGTGTTTGTGTTTCTCCCTTGTGATGGGACTTTGTAGGATGAACGTTACGATTTATAAGGGCACGGGGTGACTAATAAGGTGTGAATTGGTCTGCAATCAAGTCGGACACTGATAAGGGGTTGACAGCTACAGTGTTCGTAGCGCAGCGCGCTAACCACTGCGCCTCCGCTCTCCCCGATACAGACACGATACACGCGCACTCAAACACAACATCGCTTCTTCGGCTCGTGTGAGTGGCAGTGTTCCATCAAACTTAATTCCCCAGTAAGACTAGCTCCATTGACATTACGCCTCACTTCTGCATTCGTCTATTTTGTTTGAGCTTCTAAATAAACAACACAAATTTTCGCTGCTTTCAGTTCCGAAGACGTCTCAACGGACACGGTGTGAATTGGAACCCCACGCGTGTCTCAATTCGCGTGACTTTGAAGTCTCGAAGACTTTGCCCTGAGTGGTTGAGGGTTAGGCAATGATGAATCCCCATCGTACAGTCGTTTCTTATGGGTGTAGTCATGATATATATATTTTAAAGTGCCTACTCTAAACGAAAATAACAATAACAAATAAACCGCCCCTAGTGTTTTATAATGATATTTTTTTTTTGTGTGCGAGTGCTGTTTTTGCGAGAACCTCTTCAAGGTTGCTACGGGGCACGAAGAGGAGGTGGTGAACAGAACCACGCCTGGTCACTCATTGTCCTCTCCCGCATGGGGATGTTCACACACACCACACCAGGTACTCATTTTAGGCTGAGTCGACCCAAGGGGAGGCTTGTGACCGGTTGAGATATCACTTGCAAACTGGCGCCAGCCTTTAGTACTGTGGCAAGCAATTGAACCCGATAGGTCGCCGAGTTCGAAGCGCAGTGGGCTGATCAATGCGCCACTCATCTCTATCCACTCCAAAGACAAAGATCCCCCGTATAGCCTTAACAGACTGTAGGGGCAAGTGCTGTTAGCGAGCACCTATGAAGGCCGGAACGGTACACACGAGGGGGTGGGTGGGACAGCACCACGCCCGACCGCCTTTGTCTCCCCAGTGGCGATGTTTACACACCGCACCAGGTACTCATTTGAGGCTGAGTCGACCTAGGGGAGGCCCAGTGCCGGTTCAGATAATCGTCACTGTGGTGTTGGCCGTGAGCGGGAATCGAACCCGGGTGACCAGGTTCATAGTGCAGCGCGCTAACCGCTACACCCCCCCCCCACACACAGACACACGTGGACTTACACATGCATCGCACAACTTTATAGACTGTTGGGTCCAAGTGCTGTTAGCGATCGCCTACCGATTGGGCCAACACACGCAATACGAGCTAATAGACGCACACACACACATACACACACACAAAGCTAAGATCCCACTCAGAGACTGTTGGGGAAACGCGCTTTAAGTGAGCACCTATATAAGGCTAACACAGCGAGAGAACCGACATCACGGCCTTATATAGACTTCTGGGGAGCGTGCTGTTAGGGAGCACCTATTAAGGCAAACAACACAAACTCACGCAGAAACACCGTCCGCTCATCTCGGGGCGGCTCCGAACCCCCCCCCCCCCCCTGTCCACCACAGTCCGCGTCCCACGCCGATCCACCCGTCCGTACCTTGGACACCACGAGAGGACTCTGCACCTCACGGCCCCCGCTGAGTCTGAATCCCCAGGGTGGCCCCCCACTCAGCCGAAGCAGCAACCGCTCCTCCATGCCCGTGCCAGCGGCGATCATCTCTCACGCTCGCCCCGACCACCACCACCACCACCAGCACCACCAGCAGCAGCAGCAGCAGCAAACAGCAGCACCGGCACTCCTTGAACGTGTCCGTAGCGAATGAGTTCACCGCGTTCACGCCGCCAGCTCCAGCGCCCAAACCCTCACGCAGCACCACGTGGGCAAATTGGACTCGTACTGTCAATGGAACCACGGGCTACTTTATGATGGTGATGCTGCTGCTGCTGGTGACGATGCCACCGCAACGAGTCGAGGAGTCTCGATCATTCCCCTACACCTGCAGCAGCGCGAGTGAGTGAGTTCATGCGCCTATCCTTAGCCTCTCTGACCGCCGCGGGTATTCGGAGGGGTAGGGTTAGGGTGTTGCTCGGGGAAGGGTGTGTGTGTGTGTGTCTTTGGCGGGGGTGGTGACTTGGTGGTAGTGGTAGTGGTGCGGGGAAGGCATTGAAGTGGGTGTCGGCGCTTTGTGAGTTCTGGGAGTGACGCGCGCGGCGTGGGGAGAGAGAGGGCGGATCGGGGGGAGCGGTGGGAACCCGGCTAGGATGAGGGTAGGGTGGGTGTCGGGGTTGGGTTGGGTTAGGGTAGGAGTTGGGTTAGAGTGGGGTTAGTGTCGGAGTTGGGTTAGAGTGGGGTTAGTGTCGGAGTTGGGTTAGAGTGGGGTTAGTGTAAGAGTTGGGTTAGGGTTAGGTTAGTGTCGGAGTTGGGGTAGGAGAGGGTTAGTTTCGGAGTTGGGTTAGGTTAGATTAGTGTAGGAGTTGGGTTGGGTTATGGTAGTGTTAGTGTAGGAGTTGGGGTAGGGTAGGGTTAGTGTGGGAGTTGGGGTAGGATAGGGTAGTGTTAGTGTAGGAGTTAGGGTGGTGTTAGGGTTCGTGTCGGAGTTGGGCTTCGGGTAGGGTTAGTGTAGGAATTGGGTTGGGTTAGGTTGGGTCACTGCAATTCAGCAATTCTGTGCTGTCAAGATGCTCAGCACAAACGCGCGGCCTCTCCCTTCCTCCTCATCCCTCCCCTCTACTGTCCCCTCTCTCACGAGCGTCTGTTTCTGCGTCTCTTCTTTGCGTCTCTGGATTTTTTTTTAATCGATCATAGCCGATGGTCAAAATAATTAAATAGTGGCAGCCAAAGGATGGAACGCCGTCTGGTGTTGGTCAACCCCTGTGGAGACGGAGCGATGAAATCGGCTCGTGCGCGGGATGGTTGCTAGAATTTGTGTTGCATCTCAGAATCGTCAAACGACAGCTTGGGAGTGGGGGGGGGGGCTTCATCCAGCAGTGGATTGATCATGGCTGACGATGACAAACGAAACAATGTAAACATCGAGTGACGTTGGCTCGTGCGGATGTCTCGTGAGAACCACGGCAAAACGCGTGGGTGCCGCCGGTATCTCCCCCGCAGGCCGACGGCCCCCCCCCACCCCCCCACCCCACTGATGCGATCGTAACTGGTGTGGAACCGTGCGGGCTAAAGGCAGCAGCGCCGCTGTGCCCGCTTAAGTCGCCAGCCACGAGCGCTCGCCACGCAAGGCCACGACACCGAAAGCGAATAAGGAGTGAAGTCGTAGGAGCAGGACGGCTCCTCGCTACGGGGGGGGGGGGGGGGCGCTGTCGGGTTCTTGCGGGAACGCTCCTGCGAATCGCCCGGGGTGGGGGGCACCCACAGCTCGCCACTTCATCGACCATACGGGCCTCTAGGAGCCACGCACCCGCAACAGCGACTTCACTTCATACGACCCATGGCTACATGTGTGTGTGGGGGGGGGGGCGGGGGGCTTTAGCTTAGAATCGTTTTTTTTAAATCATCTAAATTGGTTGGCTATATACGGTGCGATTTTAAGCACCCACTACTTCATGCCCCTTTGCGCATGGTATCCATAACCTCTCACCTTACTGCCCTCGATCTTTCCAGCCGTCTTAGTTGATGCATACAAGCTGTGGACCGGTTTCGACGTCGCTGGGTGTCATCAGCAGGGTGTTTGCTCTGTGCACCGTGACGTTGCGAATATATATATTTTGTAATGTCTCGATGCATCGAGTTGGGTTTGGTGTCGAGAAGCCGAAGCAAGGGCAGCAACACTGACGGGACTTTGAGCAGTTCAGAAGAATATCCCGGGAAAACTTGATAACTCGACGAAATCACGTTGTCCCGGAGAGCCGGCTGTTGTTGGGAGCAGTCGGATTAAGTTGCCCACAAACGTGAATTGTCAAGGTCACCGTTCGGGGAGATGATCATAACAAAAACAACTTTCAAGAGTGGCTCGTAAAGTGTTCCAATGAAGCTAACATGGGTCATCTTAAATCAAAACACACACTTGGCTTGTCAAAAATGTCAAGGACCCCCCCCCCCCCGACGTCCCCCCACCCCCCACTCCTTAATTGCGCTCACCAGACCCATAAACACAGACGACGCAGCAGGGGTCTCCCTGCCCAGATTCGTCCTCGCTGGCGACGATTTGGAGGTTCTGCACAATGGCCAAACAAGGAAGGGCTCGGACCAAAAATAATAATCCATTCCCGGAGCTTCGCTTGTGTTGTTTTTTTTTATAAACAAACTCAACATGGATTTTCAAGTGAAACACGTGGGCCGCATTGGACGGTTTGTAATAAGGGGGCATTTAGTATGATGTTTGTGTGTGCAGTGTGGAACAGTGGCATAAGCGGTTCGCGGACTGTGCTTCGAACCCCCGCGACCGTGGTTCGATTCTCAGCCACGACTAACATACATCAGTAGTGAGTGGTACATCCGAAACCGGTCCTGGGAGTCGTGGACCTCCCATAGATCGACTCGGCCTTAAAAAGGAATGCCTGGTTTGCTGTGTACGCATCAGAAATGGAGAGTCAATAGCGGCCAGGCATGGTGCTAACCAGACCGCCGCTTCTTGCACGGGTCTGCCCTTAACACGTGCTCGCTAACAACACTTGTCCCAACAGTCTATAATTCTGTACGGGTTTTTTGTGGTTGTCTTGGTGTGTATGTAAGAAGTTATTTGAATCTGTCCAGCGTTTCCCTGACTTGAGTGTCGGCTTTACAGTAACAAACATGGTGCCACTCCGCCGACTCGTGCACGCAAATAGGTGTTCGATAACAACACGTGCTCAATCTGTATACGAAATCACGCATCTGATCTTCGTCTGCTGTTGAGTGAGGGTGAGTTCACAAACATGGGAGCTGTAGCGTACAGGCCGGTGTGGTGATTGCGCTGCTGCTCCCTGACCCTCGGTGCACAAATCACCAGTCCTACGTGTTGTTCGCGAAACCTTGCTGAACCTGGCCTTCTAAGTCGACTCAAACCGTAAAAAAAAACAAATTGCTTCATCCGTCAACAACAACAATCAGGGTTCCTGCGGTCAACATCAATCACGGCGAAGACAAAGGAGATACAAAAGCGGCCGACGTTATGGTAGCGCACTGGCTTTATCTGCACCCGTGCTTTACTCGCTAACGGCATTGCCCTCTCGATGCGAGGCTTCCACTGATATCGCCCAGAGCTGAAAATAGCCACGAGCGCTTGGTAACAGCAGCCAGAGCTGGTCCTGTTGCAAAGGCAGCGATGTCCCTCTGTCTATTTCGGTGGCACAGTAGGAGGCCGCAGCGGGCACTGCCCCACACGAACAGCACCACCTGGGATCGATTGTGGTGCGCGGCTTCAGGGGTCGGCGGCGGGGGGTTATCGACGACTCGTCCTCGGTCCTCCCCGAAGGACGACTCGGCCTTCCTTCAATCGAACAGCCGGGGAAGTGCCTAAACATCGGCAGCATTGGGAAGACAAAGGCGGCCGGGCGTGTTTGGAGCCGGGGCCCCTCGTGCGCCGGCGTCAGGGCTTAATAGGTGCTCGCGAACAGCACTTTTGACGACAGTCTACATCGTTGCATAGGGATGTCTACTTTTTTGTGTTCAGGAGGTCATGGGGTCGGTCCTGCGCTCAGGGTCGTATTACCATGGGGGGGGGGGGGGAGAGGGCATGGGGGATGCGGGGGGGTCATTGGGGACACGGAGGTGCCTGTACGGGTGAGGGATGTCACGTGGCACGTTGTGTCTTAATTCAGAGTACTCCACGCGTGTGAGTGTGAGGCCTTGGGGCGCGAGAGACAAATCGACACAGATTGACCCCGATCAATGACCAATCGCTCTCTTTGATATACGTGAATCACGGTACCCACCACTCACTTACACGCATGTGCATAGCGATTGTATGGCATTTAACATTTGTTTTTATGACACGAACATTGACCTTTGGGGTAGAGTCTAAGAGTGGGTGCAGGGCAAAGATTCAGTCACCTTTCAGGTGTTCAGTGAGATAAACTATTAACAGCGCTTCATTAATTCGCTACCATACTTCACCACCCTGGTGAGCGCGGTTTGCTCTAGGGGTGCCCAATACTCGGTTTTAGATTTCACCCACCACTGATTTAGCCACGGCTCGGGGCGTCATCGAACTCGGCTCCGCGGGGTTTTAGAGCGCGGTGCGTTAACCCTTGCCCCACCGTCACCGCCGCTACATCCCAACTTTTACAGCGATTGGCGATTGATTTGGTAAAACCAAATTCCGCGTGTCTGCGTAAGCTTCGGTTGCAGTGTCACATGAACGCACGATGCACGCGCAGATTACTGATTTCTTTTGCTGTGAGACTGCCATGGGATGGCAGTTCAGAAATGTTATCTCGAATCTATCTGTGTGGGACTTTGGGTGCATTACCCTCCTGTATGCAAGTGGGGTATTCACCAGGTACTTTGATTATTCTTTCCGCATGATGCCAAAATGTAAAGTTAACGGAAAGGGCCCAAACATCTAAATGCACCAACACCCTCCTGAAGAAGAGCCTTGAGACTCAGAGAGGCATCCTCGCAGCAGCGGATTTTGGCTGGTCATTGAAGAAAGACGATCACCGCATCGCTGCGCTTTCAGATGCGCTTCTGCGGCCGTCTGGAACGCTCTTCCCTCCGATATTAGGAAGCCACTGGAGCTATGCAATTTTAAATCGAGATTGAAAACTAATTTCTTTAGAACGGATTTTTGTGTTTAGTTTGTTGTCGGTTTGTTAGCACGGTTGGCTACGTACGGTGCGAAAGAAGTTCAATATACATACAAATAAAGCACATTGCCCTCATTATTATGGAGCAATAAGATCAGTTCACGTGTAGGAGCCAGGTGGATTCCAACAGCGTTCGACTGTGCGGGATTGCGATGGCGTGGGGAGACATTCATCCAGCAGTGGATATAACATTTGCCAATGAAGATGACAATTATTATGTAATTAACGCGTTTACTCAGCGAAACACCAAGGTGTGAGCGTGCGCGTGGCTAGGCATGAGTGCTAAAATTGTCCAGTTCAACCTCTACCGCATAGGCAAATATATATATAGAGTGTGTGTGTGTATGTCCTGGGTAGGGAGAGGCTTAGAGAGATTCAGACGAGGCTAAGAGAGACACGGGTGGCAGCTCGGTTGGGGGAGGGGTGTGCAGGAATAAGAAGCCCCATGTAGCCCGGATTTAGTTTCTAAACGGCGACCCCTTGACTCGCAAAAAGCATCCGCCCTGCTGTTCCAGATGCCCCCATCATTGGTCATTGTAGCTCCGCGGTGACTGGCGCTGGCCGAAAGGGCAAGAGAGAGCGAGTGCATTTAACTCCATCAGCTATGCGGCCATCCGCACTCACCATTAACCATCCCGGCTTTCCTCTCCCCTGCACCCACACACCATCTGCCTCCTCTCTTACTCTTGCCCGCACACTCCATCAACGTTCCAAGGCCCCCCTCTCTCCCCTGCACCCCCTTAGTCCACGCACCCCAGAAACTCTCTCTATTTAAGGCCTCGACACGGAGGCATTGGGTCTCTGTGTGTCTATGTTGTGTGTCTCTCTCTGTGTGTCTCTGTGTTGTCTCTCTCTGCTGTGTGTCTCCGTGTTTGTATTCGGTCTCTCTCTCAAATTTAGTTCTACCTGATGACGGTTGCTTGTGTTGCAATCGAAACGTCGTATTCTATTATTTAATTCATTTTCTTTCTACGTGACTTTGCCGAAAGAACCAAAAGAGCAATTCCTGCAGTCACGAAAGCTTCAAATCAAGTTTGATTGTAACTATCAACAATTAAAGTGACAGCTGATCTCCGATGCATTTTCTCGCGCGACCATTCTGGAGTTCACATCGATGGAGGGCGTGAATGAAGGCGAACAGGAAGAGGTCATCAAAGTCAATTCTGTCGCTGCTGCCACACCTCGTTATCACTTCCCGTAGGTCCCCGCAGTTGGTGCGGAGTTACCGGCCGACCTTCAACGACGGCTCTTGCAGCCTCTCGATCAGCACCATCCGCTTTCGGGTCTTCCCCTCGGCCGGACCTCATCAGGGTGCCACTCCAATGTCCGGCGTCAATAACCCGCCCTCCTGCACCCTGCATACGTGTCCCACTCGTCGCCCCTCCGATTAGCGCGGTTGGCTACGCACGGTGCGAACGAAATTCGTCGTACATACATCGCAAGCTGCAAATTAGCGTCTGCATCTCACGACACTTTGTCCTCGTGTTGCACGCCGAACGTCCAAGTCGCTTACCCGATCCTTGCGCGACATTCCTGGCGTCCTCTGCGCGCGTGCACCTGCGTTCAAAGGCTACACGTTTCTCTTTGAACACCAAGTTGACATTTCTCCTCCACCGCCGTGGTTTATGTCGTCCATCAAAACATCGATCCTTCTCGCGTCATGTGTCTCCACGGGTTCCCTCCCACAGCCTCCCTCTGCTCCAAAATAAAATAAAAACTGTTTTTGCATTGACGGAGTGAAAATTAAATATTGAGGTTTATGGGTTAGATCGCGTAAATAACCCCCCTAAAAATCCTCTATTATGGATAATATTGGCCGCGAAAGCTGACGTGTTAAACTGCAGTGCCAATGCTCGCGGTCCCTCATAGTAGGCAGTGTCCGCCCCGTATACACCTTGACCCGAGATTCACCAACGCCTCTCCGGGGATGTCGGACTTCTTTCGCACCGCACGTAGCCAACCGGAGGTGCGAGAACGCCAATCGAAGGTCTCACACCCAGCCGCTCTGCCGGCCGTAAGACCCACTAGGGGGGGTTGGGGGGGGTGCGATCGACGCATTTGTGAATCGCATCTGCTCACTCCCACGGGAGTGAGTTTCAAGCCCGCGTCAGTCACACCGCGACGCGCGCGGCCCACGTGAAGGACCCCCTTTTGTTGCACCTGGAGTTTGGAGGTTCAGTCGCCCTTCAGGTGCGGACAGATTTCGACCAACGTCGCTGTTGTTATCGCAGTCGCGGGTCGTGGGTGAGCGGTGGCCTCTGCGCGGATTGGTTGCAGGGAGGTGAAGGACGCGGCTGCTGACGTGCCCTGGATATTGGAGCTTCGCGCTCAGGACAATTAACGAACGCGCGATTCAGTGAGTGCGGGGGGAGTCGTTCTTTAACTGCTGCACCTCCACGCCCGTCTGCCCCTCCCCAACGCTGTGTTTCAATCATCGTGGAAATTCCCCTTGCATCACCTTTGCAACTCTTATTTCAGCCTGGGGGACTCTGCGTGGAGCCATGCGTGCGTGAAGTGCTCGCTAGCGGCGCACGTGCCCGTACAGTCTGCGAGGTTGAATGAGGATTTTGCGTGGGCGTTGGGCTGCAGACTGCGTGGCTTGGGGGAGTCGTGGTGTAGCGGACAGCGCTGCGCTACGAACCCGGCCAACACCGGTGACGATGATCTGAATCGGTTCTGGGCCTCCTCTAAGTCGACTCAGACCTCAAATGAGTACCTGGTGCGATTTGCAACCATCGCCAAGAAGGAGACAAAGGCGGCCGGGCGTGGTGCTGGCCACCCACCCCCTCGTGTGCCGTGCTGGCCTTCGTAGGTGCTGCTCGCTAACGGCACTTACCCCCAACAGTGTGTTCAGCCTATACGGGGGATCTTTGCCTTTATTGTAGACTATGTTCCATGCAGGGGATCCATGTGCTTGTGCGTGCAGCGGTTTCATCACAGAGGTTCACTACAAACTCAACCACCTGGGTGCGATTCCCAGCCTTGGCCAACATTCGTGGTGTGCGTGATTTCAGAACCCGCGGTCTTGCCCCCCCCTAGGTTGACTCAGCCTTCTATAGTGACATTGAGGTTCTGGTGCAGTGTGTAAACATCAGCACTGGGGATAATAATGGGCAAACTACCCCCTCCTGCCCTGTGTCAGCTTTAATAGGTACTCGTTGACAGCACTTACCCCAACTGCTTGCATGGCTATACAGGGGATCTTTGTTGTATGTGTGTGAGTGTGTCTGTGTGCATATAGGGGAGCGGTGGTGTAGGGGTTAGGTGCGCTGCGCTACGAACCCGGTGACCCGAATTCGATTCCCGCTCACAGCCAACACCAACGACGATTATCTGAATCGGTCCTGGGCCTCCCCTCGGTCGACTCAGCCTCAAATGAGTACTTGGTGCGGTGTGTAAACATCGCTACTGGGAAAACAAAGGCGCACGGGCGTGGTGCTGGCCACCCACCCCCTCGTGTACCGTGCCGGCCTTCATAGTTGCTACTCGCTAACAGCACTTGCCCCAACAGTCTGTTAAAGGCTATACGGGGGGGGGGGTCTTTGTGTTTGTTGCCCAAACACATCGCCTTGTGTGAAGAAAGATAAAAAAAAATCACGCATTGCATTTACATATCCATCCTTGTCCTGAAGAATTGTGCTTCGATCGTCTCCCATATGTCTTCCCCAAAATCGCATTTCCCGTTCCCCATCGCTCATCACCGGGTTTCCCGACTTTCCCCCGCTGACGCTGCGTTTCCACGAAAAGCAACTTACGTGACCTCAAAAATCTCCGACGTGGCTGGCAACGTGTACGTACAAATATCCAACTCGCTTCCCAGCAGTTGTAATTGCAGTCGTATACAGATGACGATGCTCATTTATTTACGTGGAACATTTAACCACAATTGGCACCTGGAATGGAACATGTAGCAGACACTACACGTGGCAGTTGTTAAAACTACAACTTATTAAAAAATAAAAATATTTTTTATTTAACCAGGTAAGGCCCACTTGAGCTACGTAGTTCTTTTTCAGAAGCGACCTGGCCGCAAATGATAGCTCAACGAAGTGGCTTATCACGTGGAAATGTATAGCAGCCAAATACTCTAAACGCATGCTTCTAAATGTGGAAGGAAAACAACCGGAGGACCCTGAGAAAAATCTACGCGACCATGGGGAGAGAGACACGCAAACTCCAAATATACAGCAGGCGTCAGGGTCGAACCCACAGCCTCCTGCATACCAGGCGAGGTAGTTAACATCTCCTAGCCACCGTGATGATGATGATGAGAGAGACACGCAAACTCCAAACATACAGCAGGCGTCAGGGTCCAGATCGAACCCACAACCTCATTCATACCAGGCGAGGGAGTTACCATTTTGCCAGTGCGAGAAGTTAACTCATCACGCTTTCCAAATGCCAGCCATGGCAGAAGGATACACTTTGAAGGGGGGAGGTGTTGTGGGTATATCCCGCAGGAAGACGCGAGACTGCTGAGTGGCGGCGCGAGGCGGTGGAGGCGGGCGAGTGGAGTTGCGTCGCAGGCTACGCAGCTCACCCACAGACTGCCCACGATTAATAACCACAAAGCTGCGAATTTACAAAACGATGAAATCACCACGTGTGTACGTACAGTGCATGTGTAATTACGCAGCGCTTTCTAGATGAATCACCGTATTGGGTGTTGTGCGGGCAACTCTTTTACAATGGAAAGGGGGCTGATTTTTCCAGTAATGCAGTAATGTGGGAGCGTATAGCGCCATGCCACAAAATATTTTATTGCCTGAGTGCACTTCCCTAGGTTCAAGTGTATTCTCTTACCAAACGGCATTAACCCTGCACGATACATGCATTGAATGAAATCGGTAAGAAATTTTGTGTGTGTTAGATTCGTATGTTGAACGTCTTTCGCACCGTACGTAGCCAACCGTGCTAGTGGGAGGTACGTGGGGTGACTGGCAGGCACTGCATCGCTATGAACTCAGTGGACGGAGTTGGTTCCCAGCCGCGGCGAGCGTGAGTTGGCGCGTGATGCCTGAACGGGTCCTGGGCAGGGTCGGATTAAGCTGGTGCGGGGCCTGTAGCATATGTTGTTATAAAGGGGCCCTATTTTTTTCGTAGAAATACATAAATATTAAAACACACATATTTAACTTGCATCGTAAAGTAATTATATATTTTTTTATTTGCTATACAGCCAGATAATACAACAAATCGTTAACCTTAAACAACCAGTCGTTCATGAAAGTTGAAGGCAGTATAGTACTATAGTAATAGAGAAAGTGCAGGATCACTGAACTGGAATTGATAGCTTGAAAGCATTTAGCGAGGAGCCCTTGAAAGCGCGGGGCCCTTATCATATGTAGCTACTTGTGCTACGAGGATCATTCGGCACTGGTCCTGGCTAATCCCTTCGCCAAATCCGCAATGATCAGTTTGGTGAAGTATGGTCAAACAACCTGTATGACCAACACATCATTGGTGGAGGGGGAGGGGGGCGTGGGGCAAAATCGAGCAGTGGATTGACATAGGGCTGTAAATGATTGTTACATATTTGATATGGTGTATGTAATGTGTTTACGTGACCACTGCTCTGTCTAGAGGCCACTACATTCACCACTGTGTAATGCATTTTGAAAGCACATTCTTGAGTATAATAGTGACCCTGAATGGGGCTCAGGGGTGATTTAATTGTTACACCCCTATGCGGTATACGGGCCGCATGACGCGACGCTTCTGAGAAGGGCTGCCACAACACCACATTGCACTCAATGTCGTGACCCCGCGCAGTGCGGATGGAGCGCGATTCGGAATGCCCCTCACACTCTCGGCTTCATTATCCACCAGACCCAGGCTGTGAGACAGAGAGAGAGAAAAAAATCTCAACCACGAGAGACATTGTCGAAGAGCAGTATGACAGTTCTGATGATTCGGTGAAAAGGAAGGAAAGGTTAAAGAGCGAGGGAGGTAGTGGACAACCGTGTTGACGACATTTGGCAAGTGCGGAAAATTAATGCATTCCAAGTGGATGGAAGCTCCCCCCCCCGAGCATTATAATAATAACATGAATACTTACAGACGAAACCAAATTGCGTGCATGCAAGTAAAACAATGTACAAAACACAACACTGCACACAATAACAAATACTACTTCACCACCACGTATCGCAATGGAGCAGACTAGCAGGGCCCCCTCCACAACCTTTATGCGCAGTGAAGATTTCCTGGAAAAAAAAATCCCTGAAGGTGCAGCTCTGTAATCGTCAAAGGACCTCCGGCTCGAGAGAGTTCTCGAGAGCCCCGCTGGAGGGCATTTGGCCTACTCTTCCACAATGGCCAAATGTCTTTGAAAAAAGTGGGAGCACTCACACTTAACGCACCGCATGCGACCAGCTGATCTACTCACTGCGAGATGCGCACCTCGGATTAGCACGGTTGGTTACGTACGGTGCGAAAGAAGTGCGGCATACTGCACTGTTGCGTACCCATTGGTGAACAGGGGTGGATGGAGATTACCGCGCCCGGAGATCGAACCAGCCACCTCTGGATTGCAAACCATCGAGTCCAGTGTGCTAACCATTACACCACGGCAGTATCCCTATCAATCAATACCGTGACGTTCTAATGGTGGGGGAGCCCAGCTTCCCCGTGGCCTTCTGTCAACTTAACCCGTGCCCTGCACCTTCCTGCAGAGCAGCGGCACGGACAGACGAGGTCAGGGTTAACGCTACTGCGCCGCAACCTCTCCCAACATGAGGAGGCAGAGACGAATGAAAAAAAAATTAACCCGTAAAAACAAAGTTTTTCACTATAAATCCTTTATATGCGTGGCGGCTAGAGTCCTCTCGTCCTCTGGCTTGAGATGGCTGCCACCTATGGGTCAGATGATTGTCTGCCAGCATTAAGCAATTGGTAATTAAATATTTAAAACAATTCCCTAAACAATGTAAAATTTTGGAAAACATTTTTGCACGAAAATTAATTGTCATGCACAACGGGTCTGTGTGGAAAATGTCAGCTCGATTGGATCACGGGAAGTGTGTTAAAAAACGACCGAAAGATTTGCACGGTCGTAAGCAAGCAAGCACGCAAGCACGCAAGCAAGCAAGCAAGCGAACTTAATATAAAGGATTTAAAAAAGACGACCCGTAACACGGCGAAAGAAAACAAGTGGGCAGACGCCGAGGGAAGTTGTGTCATGAGTTGGCAATAAAGCATGTCTTGAGGAGCATGAATGCCAAGCTGCGGTCGTGCAGTGACATCGTTGACTGAGCTACGAGACAATACGTGAGGGAGGCGTCGCAGTTGTCATGGAACCAATATAATTATGGAAATACATCACTGGGACAATTATACACAATGACAAAGATCGCTTCGTGTAGCCTCTCACGGACTCCTGCAGCACGCGCTCTTAATGAGAACCCGGAGCAGTGGTTCTTTGTCTTCTTCTTCACCTGGGGAGGGGGGGGGGGTGCGAGATGCCCTTTCTGGGGGTGCGAGACGTGGCGAGATGTTTTTTAGAAGGTAAATCATCGAACACATAAATTAAGCACGGACACGTAAGTTGCAACTTACTTTGTTTCATCAAACATGTGTGTTTTTTAACATTATACTCCTTATTCTTGGTTCTTTCGGTAAAGTCACGTAGAAGGGAAATAATACAATAATATAAATATAAACAATAAAAATTCTCACGACGTTTCGACACCTGTGTTGCAGTCGAAACGTCGTGAGAATTTTTATTGTTTTATATTTATATTATTTTATTATTTCCCTTCTACGTGACTTTACCGAAACTACCAATACTATGAATCCCTGCAGTCACGAAAGCTTTAAATCAAAATTATACTCCTTGGTTACTTCGGTAAAGTCACGTAGGTATAAAATAAAATAGCATTTTTTTTCTCTTCTTGGTTCTTTCGGTAAAGGCATGTAGAAGGGAAATAATAAAATAATAAAAATAAAACATAATAAAATAATTCTCACGACGTCTCGGCCACAACGCAAGCAGCCGTCCTCAGGTGAAGAACATGTCTGTCGGAAAGACAGCGTCTGAAGTATAAAAATTACATTGTCCACTTCTTATCGACTGAGAACCAAAGGGCGCAAGGTTAAGAACCACTGACTTAGAGGATGCTGGCATGGCACGAGCGGGCGCGGTGTGGCGAGAACCACGCCCGGTTCCCTTTGTATCCGCAGCGTTGATGTTGAGACACCAGACCAGGTACTTACTTAATCCTGCGTGGACACAGGGAAGGCTTTGGGACTGGTTCTTAAAAGCACTCGCCACTGACATTAGCTGTTACCAGGAATTAAATTCATATAATTTTAGTACGCTGCACTAACCACCACGTCACCACTCCCCTCTATAAAGATAAATATCCCCCATATAGCCTCAACATACTTTTACGGCAAGTGCTGTTAGCGAGTACCTATAAAGGCCGGCACGGCACACGAGGGGGTGGGTGGCCAGGAATACGCCCGGTCGCCTTTGTCTCTGGAGTGGCGATGTTTGACATCGCACCAGGAACTTATTTGAGACAGAGCCGACCTCGAGGAGGCCCAGGATTGGTTCAGACAATCGTCACTTGTGTTGGCCGTGAGCGGGAATTTAACTCGGATCGCCGGGTTCGTAGCACAGCGTGCTAACCCCTACACTACCGCTCCCCTATATGCACGCGCACACACACAGACACGAAGACACACAGACATGGAGACACACACACAGACACGGAGACACACACACACACAGACACGAAGACACACAGACACAAACACATGCATGATTGTTTTCAAGGTAGTCATGGACGGCCTGATACACAAACCATAAAAGCAATAAACTTTGTGAGCAGACTGCCTGTTAGAGGACAAAATGCAGATGCACATTCCTCACGATAAAACGTACGCATATATATAAAACAGTGATAGCAAAAAAGATAACATTTTAGAGTTTTTTTTCACGATAAAAAAAATTGCATCTAAATCCACAACCGACTCACTAGAAATGCATCTGAACATGTTACATCTCGGAAGCTAAGCAGGGTTGATTCTGGTTGGAATCGGTGATGGACCACCACCACCAGGGCTTTCCAGGTGTTGTAGGGTAGTCGTGGAGCTGTGAGATTTTGCCCTGAGATGGCAGTGCTGAGTGTCGCCCCCTCCACTGCGTGGTGGAGTTTTCTCCGTGTTCTCTGGTTTAATGCACACGTGAAGCCAAACTCTCGTTCAATTTAAGTGATGTTTTCACACAGATGATTCCGTTTAGCCAGTTTCCTGGGGACTTTTGGTCAAATTTGGTATTGATCAAATATCCGATGCAGGACCCTCCTGCAAAAGTCCTAAGACCCAGGCTTTCCTGGGTAAACAATAATTATTAGAGAAATATCAGGCTAAAACTACTGCAATGTGGAATTTAGACTCGGGTCAGTGTTAGGGTGCATTTAATGGTAGGGTAAATCAGAGCCAGCGGGATTAAGCCAGACTCAACATTGAAGAACTTAATTATGTAATTTATATTTTTTGTTCTTTGTAGAGATTCGAATACTCTGGCTATTTATCCGAAATCTATTTTAGTTATAGCGATGACACGCTCCGTGTCGTACAAGAATCAATGACAATTTCATTCTCCCATTATACCGCCTATGACTTTATTTATAATTTATTGGACACTTATTCTTTCTCAGCAGGCGAGGGCAGATCAGACGAAAAAAATATTCCCATTTAGTCTCATAGACTGTTGGGGCAAATTCTGTTAGCGAGCACCTAGCAATGTCAAACCACCATCACCGCGCCCCATATCATCGTCGGATCTCGGAAGATAAGCAGAGGTCAGCGTGGTTAGTACATGGATGGGAGGCTGCCTGAGAATGTCACGTGTTGAGGGCTTGGTCTGCGAGAGAGCCAGAAGATTGTAGACCAGCAAGGGTTTCTTGAAACTATCTGTGTGGCGCTTCAAGTGTTACTCCTTCATACGGAGCAGTGACACGCTCCAGAGGAAGCACGTTCGCCGCTCATTGCAGAGGTCCGTGGATCGAATCTGGCCGGCCACCCCGGTTATTACCGTCAGTGCATTCATCGTCAAATACGTCACGTCTGCTTCACAGTGCAACGTTAAAGATCCCTTAATGTAATTTGCGAGAGCAGGCCATTGTGTGCGAGTGTCATGGTTTAAATGTGCCACATTCAACAAGAATTATCTGCAACTTACTCAATTGGGATTACGCGCAATAATCATCATCAATCCCAGCTGGCAGACGAATGTTTAATTGCAGGCCAGGTGCTGTTAGAGTCACCTTGTGCCCACAGAGAAGGCTGCCACTGTGGGTGCCCTTTCATGAGGATGTTACGTAACAGCTCTCTGAGACGCCCTGGTGTCAATGGCACCGTAGCAATAAGAAACCATCATTATTGTTATTGTATAAGCATGGATGTTCTCCATGTACTTAAGCCTCGTACCCACATGAGATCGAACTCTCTTTTATGGAACTGATCAAAGAGCCCGATGCTGAACCTTGCTGTAGAAGAGTCGAGAGACTCAATGAGGATTGTCTGTGAATGTAATCGCCATATTCTCTGACTAAGACTGGCATAAGACCGATCCGAGTGGGCGCTGTGGTCAGTAGGATCGTAGCACGGGCTGCGTTAACCACTCTGTGCCCAGACGCCTTTTCATTCTGCCCCTCACTCCAAAGCCCCCCCACACGCTACAGATGCGTCTGCTATAAATAAGAATGCGTGTATAGGTCCGCGGATGAGTTACGAGTGTTTAAATGTGCAATTACACATTTTATGTCTCCACGGTTTGACCCATCGTTAGAGATGGCTTTGACCTCTCTCGTTCATTTATCGAGTCGATGTCCATTTAGAGAATAATGCGTGAAATGTCGTTGTTTTTTTTTTCTTTCTCTCTCCCCACGTCTCACCTTCGGGTCACCCGCTGTCTTAATGACATCGCTTGAAAAGCAAATCGACCGGAGGCTTACGCGTGGCTTCCCCTGTGAGCCGCTGCGGTTGTGCACAGTGGCCTCATTATATCTACAAGGAAAACAAAAAAAAAACAGCGGTCCATTGATTCGCGCGTAGATCCACAACAGCTCGTTACAAACTAAATATACAAAAAAAAAATACGTCGGTCTAAGCTCGCGGGCGCATTAAGTTGGCGGTTAAACGTGATGAATTGAGAACGATTATTCCCCGGTTGCATTTGCTGCAGCTAAATCGTTCGTACGGCTACGTGTTCCTTGTGTTCACACGCGGCGCTGTGGAAGAAGTGAACGGTCTCCTCTGGTCAGCTTTGCTCACCGAATGCTAAGCGTGCGCACGCTCCTATTGTGTTATTGTGTTTTCTTAACCCTCGGCAGCTCTCATCAGTCAGTGGATTTCGTGGGATGCAAGCATCTGGTGCAGCCGTTAAGAGTGTGCGAGTTGCAAAAATCGCAATTCGGAAGGATGCACGTTCAAATCTCGGTCCGGCGTCGACTCAGCCCTCATTCCGGGGGTAAACTACCCGAAAGAATAAACACTTTGCCAAACGTTGACGGTGCTTGTCCGACAACACGAAGATATTCGGTCCCTGCCACAGTAATGTGGAAGTTGCACCGCTGTCTCAGGGCTGTGAGCAGCAGAAGAGCGCTGGCCCAATGCTTGTTTGTGTGGGGAACACACTTCGACTCGCACTGCGTGAAATCCCAACGCAATGAGACCCACCAAGTTATTCAAGGGGCTTGAGAGGGGCTCTTCTGAGTTGGGGAGGGGGTGCTGGTGGGTTGGTGAGTACACTGCGCTATGTATCCAGCCACCTGAGTTCCACAGCAGCCAGCATCGACGGTGATTGATATCTCCACAAGTTCAAGGCCACCTCCGACTCCGCTAGCACCAAAGTGTTGTCACCCCCCCCCTCCCCCCCACCACCGTGGCTGACACAACTCTGTGCGGTATGGGGAAGATCCTTCCTCCAGCAGTGGAGTTACAACGTCTAAAACGAACTCGTGTTCATTCATTTACGTACGTTTACCTGCACCTCGATTTGACGTGATGAGTGTCGTCTCAATACGGGCGGGCGCTGTGTCCTCAAAGCGCTCCAGAGTCATCGGCTAAACGCTTGCGCCGTGTTTTTTTTCCTGCGATCCATGCGGGTTGAGCCCGCTGTGATTGTCAGCCCTGGGTGGTCTCGCGACGGGGCGAGGCAAGGCCGCTTCATTCCGTTCCGACCAGCAGGGCCCCTTTATGGAGCCGTCCGTTCGTCCTTGCGGCGTGGATGCGCTCGCATCCTTTTCGAGCGATGTTTTTTTTGGCTTTTTTTTTTATCGAAGTCTGTGGCCAAACGTAAAGTTTTACGATGACTATTTATGTCTTCTTTTTTTGTATCACCGTGATTGCACGTAAAACTTTAAAGAGTGCATCGCCGAGCCAACACAGATGAGCATTCGCAAATGTTCCAGAGACCTGGTGCCAAACACAACTTTTAATGTAATGTTGTCTCGTCACATCAGTCTCCGTACTCATGCCCACAACTTGCCACCAGTACCACAGAAACACGATGATGTGTGGCTCTGCCTATCTCTGACGATGGGAACTACAGCACCTGTTGAAGATTACTCGAATTCGCGAGAGAGAAAAAAATTCCAGGAAAAGTAAAAAATAATAATTGTGTGGTGGTGTTGGTGTCGGACTCGTTTTAGAAGTTGGTTCACTCGCACGCAGCTCAGAATCAGAAATCAGATTGTATTTTATTTTCATACTGGAGGAATCTGATGAGCCGTAAAGCTCTTTTTCACAGATGTCCAGGAGCTCTGTCTGGTGACCCTGTTTACATTGGTGGCGGGGGGAGGGTGCAATAACACGGTCAATGTTAACCAAACTTTGCGCAACCGTTATACGCTTCAAACAAGATGCAAGCTGCTTTTGTCTGTTGTGCACTCCGCTCTGGATCTCCTCTCGCTGTATGAGCGAACGCTTGATTGTACTCATTCTGAAGAGCTGCTACTCTTTGTTTACCAGGTAAGGCCCACTCAGCTGAATAGCTCGTTTTTTTCTGAAGTGACCAAATGGAGGCTCAACAAAGTGGCTTATCGTGAGGACATGTATAGCAGACGAACACTCCAAACGCATGTTTCTCAAAAGCTTAAAGGACGTGGAGCCAAACGTCCGACATCGTATGTAAGTTGAACTTCTTTCGCACCGTACGTAGCCAACCGTGCTCATCGGAATGTACGAATTTCTGCATCGTCTCCAGCCTCCTGCAACGAACGCAGACGCCTTGTGTCGGTGCTTCTCGCCGACCTGACACACTTTGAACAAAAACTTGCCACTCGTGCTCAACAGTTTTTTGACTTGACGACACGAATCTAGCAGGGGGTGGTGGGGGGGGCTGTAGAGAGCTGACCCCTTACGTACTGAATACTCAGCCCCCCCCCCCGCCCATCACACGGCCCCCCATCCCGACGTCTCCTCGCATCGCGACCTCGTGGTGCTGGGTCCAGAAGCTGCGTTGTGCCACCGCTCCACTCTCCTGCCGTGGCCTCCGCGTTTCCTGGCTTTCGGTTGAAGCCGGAATTTAACATCGATGCATTATTTAACACCAGGTGAGAGCCTTTAAATACTGAACGGTCTTTTTTCTTCAAGGGAGACGTGGCTTACGCAGAAGATGCAATCCACATGTAGAAATAAAAGCCCCACAATCAGCGTCATACAGAGATGGCGTTCCCCGTGGGCGTGATGGTGAGTGGGAGGACTCGTCTCTAGTTGGATTGTTGTTCGCAGCACCCCCATTGAGCTGATTCCCCCGCACCTCCGATTAGCGCGGTTGGATGCGTACGGTGCGGAAAAAGTTCAACGTACGATACACACAAGAATACGGCAATTATTCTCATTGGATGCCCTCCCAGCCAGTCTGACAATGTAAATTTGACTTCAAATCATTGTCTGTCGAGATACATGCCATCAAGGCACGTAGTACTCATTCCCAGTCACACTCTATCAGTACGGGTATTGAGTACCAGCATCAATCTATACTATCTGTCACAATGCCACCACCACAGCCACATCGATACCAACCTACCTTGGCTGTACGAGGACACGCGGAAACTAATGTCACAGGGTTGTGCTTCTCAAACTCCTGCAGTCTGAGCGACGCACCACACTGTAGATTTCCACGGCTGTATGTATGGATGTTGAACTTCTTTCGCACCGTACGTAGCCAACCGCGCTAATCGTCAACGTGGCGATTGTGAAACCCGAAGGCGTGCACCGAGCTGGGTTCGATTCCTGATCAGTTCGATTAACGGTGAGCAAGTCACTTAACCGGCCGCTGAGCTTGATCCTTGGTTCGAACCAGCCTCAAATGGGTTCCTGGCGCAGTGTTAAACATCAGCACTGGGAAGACAACGTTCGATGTTGCGTGGTGATGGCCACACACCGGATGAAGCTAGTGCGGAGCCTGTAGCATATGTTGTTATAAAGGGGCCCTAAATAAATAAAAACCCATAAATATTAAAACACGAAGTTTTTACTTGCATAGTAAAGTAATTAGTTTTTTTCATTTGCTGTACAGCCAGATAACATGACAAATCGCTAAACTGAAACACCCAGTCGTTCTAAAAGTTGAAGGCAATATAGTACTATAGTAATAGAGCAAGTGCAGAATAACTGAACTGGAATTGGTAGCTTGAAAGCATTTAGCGCGGGGCCCTTGAAAGTGCAGGACCCGTAAGAAAAAGTAGCTACTTTTGCTGCTAGGGTAATCCTGCACTGACCGCCTCGTGTGTCTGGCTAGCCTGCATAGGTGCTTGCTAACGGCACTTGCCCCAACAGCCTGCTAGAGACAATACGGGGGATATGTATATTTGACCAAATGACAGAGCACTGATTACAATTGAAATAGCGATCTTGTGCATGCTTGTGTCTCCTGTAATGCCAATTCAAATGTATCAGAGCTCCGTCCATATCCGTAAATATCATTGCGTACATCAGTATCGTGATGCACGCAGCTGCATCGCATTGTTCTGTCCGAGTTGTGTATTTGCGGTGCGAGTTAGGCTATCGACGCCAGAAGCACAGAGGGGATGGAACCATAGAGGCTTCTTCAATTCTGTACCCCGAGAAATGTTACGTCAGTCCCAAGGACACCTTACATGTTCTCACACAAAAACTGAAAAACGTCGTACATCGTGCCAAAAAACACGCGAAACAACCAGAGAACGCGTCAGAGGGCTCAATAGGATTTTTTTTGCCGTGAGCAGTTAACGCCATACCACCTGCGGGGTCCGTGTAGCGCGCGTGCACGTGGAAGCGCGTGCACGTGTAAGCAAGTGCCCCTAATTGGCCTGTCTGTTTGTGCGTGCCTTTGCCTGTTTTTGTGCGCACATATTTTTTTTCCCTTAGAAACTCTTAACGTTGAATGAATACTCCCTCAATGCGTTGGCTTGTCAATTTGTCTTAATTCGAATTGTTATTGACGTTGCAGAACCGTTGGCTCCATGCGGCATCCTGCCTTCTTTATTTCGAGTTCACTATGACTTCTCTTGCTGCTACCCTTATTACCGTTCCCACGAACTGTTGAGAATCCGATCTGCAGGTGGACAACAACCCACTCACTCACCCACTCACTCACCCACTCACTCAGCCACTCACTCACCCACTCACTCACCCACTCACTCAGCCACTCACCACACTGCAGGTGGACAACAACCCACTCACTCACCAACTCACTCACCCACTCACTCAGCCACTCACTCACTCACCCACTCACTCAGCCACTCACCACACTGCAGGTGGACAACAACCCACTCACTCACCCACTCACTCACCCACTCACTCAGCCACTCACCACACTGCAGGTGGACAACAACCCACTCACTCAACCACTCACTCAGCCACTCACCACACTGCAGGTGGACAACAACCCATTCACTCACCTACTCACTCACTCAGCTACTCACTCACCCACTCACTCAGCCACTCACCACACTGCAGGTGGACAACAACCCACTCACTCACCCACTCACTCAGCCACTCACTCACCCACTCACTCACCCACTCACTCACCCACTCACTCAGCCACTCACCACACTGCAGGTGGACAACAACCCACTCACTCACCCACTCACTCACCCACTCACTCAACCACTCACTCACCCACTCACTCACCGACTCACTCACCCACTCACTCTGCCACTCACCACACTGCAGGTGGATAACAACCCACTCACTCACCCACTCACTCACCCACTCACTCAGCCACTCAGTTACCCACACACTCAGCCACTCAGTTACCCACACACTCAGCCACTCACTCACCCACTCACTCAGCCACTCACTCACCCACTCACTCTGCCACTCACCACACTGCAGGTGGATAACAACCCACTCACTCACCCACTCACTCACCCACTCACTCAGCCACTCAGTTACCCACACACTCAGCCACTCAGTTACCCACACACTCAGCCACTCACTCACCCACTCACTCAGCCACTCACTCACCCACTCACTCAGCCACTCACTCACCCACTCACTCAGCCACTCAGTTACCCACACACTCAGCCACTCACTCACCCACTCACTCAGCCACTCACTCACCCACTCACTCTGCCACTCACCACACTGCAGGTGGATAACAACCCACTCACTCACCCACTCACTCACCCACTCACTCAGCCACTCAGTTACCCACACACTCAGCCACTCAGTTACCCACACACTCAGCCACTCACTCACCCACTCACTCAGCCACTCACTCACCCACTCACTCAGCCACTCACTCACCCACTCACTCAGCCACTCAGTTACCCACACACTCAGCCACTCACTCACCCACTCACTCAGCCACTCACCACACTGCAGGTCACTACAACGCTTCTCTTTCTGCTTCGGAATTTTCCCTCCCATCGTATTTCCTCAAGTCAAGAAACCTAGCAACGCTTTATCTATCACATCTTAAACAATACTCCTTGCTTCTTTCGATCGAAACGTCGTGATCTATTATTTTCGACCTACGTGACTTTACCGAAAGAACCAAAGAGTATGAATTCCTGCAGTCACGAAAGCTTCAAACCTTAAACAATGTTGTTTATTGCTGGCCACTTTGCGTGTTGTGCCTTTTGGTCGACGCTCAGTAACTGCGATTAAAAACATCGATTTAAAAAAACACGAGGGGATCTCCCTAACGCGTAACATTCGACACGGCTTAGTTTATATTGACACGGCAAGAAACCTTTGGTCCACGTGGATTCTTTGCCTTGTTTACTCGAGTCCCGTGTGGTCGTCACGTCTCTGCAGGGTTTGCTTTTTCACGACCAACCTCTGGCAACAGCGGTGTTTGGGGCACCGCTGTTGCCAGATAGGTGTCCCGGTGGTAAACAACCCGAGGGTTTTTCCCCTTTGTGGGCATCTCCAGCGAGCGGAATGGCGTACGGCGATGCGCGTCCGACACGGCACGCAACCACCCCATGCACACAGCGCCCGTTCCATCTCTCAAGCGCGTTTCAACGCCTTATATAGAAGGCGTGCAATGGCCACGAGGTGGTGGGATGGCGGTGGGGGCGCGCGAAGGAAGGCGGTGGAAAGGGGTGACACGAAAGAGGGAGAAAAACGAGGAGAGGAGAAAAAATTACGGGTGAACATTTTAAGAAAAAAAATTTCACCACCACCACCCCCCACCCCCTCTTCACGACAGAAAAACTCTGCCATAAATTACAATTGCGTTAGCGTTGCCCGGGCAGGACGATTGGAGCAGAAACACAGTCCCACGCATCTGCTGCGCGGCCGAGCCTTAACCCGAGTAGAGAAAAACACGGCATTCCGCTCTCATTATCACGGCACCAGACTTGGGCGAGCCTTAAAAGGGAACTGATTTTGCCGAGTTTGTTGTCCCACCGCCGTGCGACCCGGGTCCGACTGTCGGCTTTCACGTCTGGGCCATACGTCCCAAAGCGAAATGGATTCTCCCCCCCCCCACCTACCTCGCCAGCACCACTTTTTCCTACTCTTTTTTTTGTTACATGTCCGCCAACGCCATGTGTTAGCGATTATCAAGGCCCCCGTGTTTTAAAGAGGCACTGTGTATGGGCGAGGAAGAACCGAGTGGGGCTGACTGGCTGTCTGGGCTGGCAGGGCTTGACAGGGCTGGCTGGCTGTCTCGACTGGACTGGGCTGGGCTGGCTGGGCTGACCAACGGACACCGTTGAATTCACGTGGGATTTTCTCTTTCTTCACCCCGTCCTTTTTTTGTTGGTGCTTGTGGGGTTTTTGCAAAGCGGTGCTTTCATCTCTGGGTTCGCCGTCGCGCTGGAGTTGCTAAAGCCCCCCCACCCACCCCCGCTCCACCACCACCCCCAGCATCACCTCCTTCCGCAAGCACGCTAATCACGGCTGCTCCAGCCAATTTCTAACGAGCCTGCCAGATAGCGGTCTTCATAAACCTATGAGCTCAACGGGCAGGCAAGGGAGGCACGCAGGCATGAGGACCCCTTTGTTATATTTTACATTGTTTGTATAGAAAATAATTGTTAATTGTTGCAATAACAAAGCGGTTGCAGGCGATGTCGACTGCAGTGTGATACGACATGGATGAAGAATGCAACTTTGCTGCACCTTTTTTTCACTTCAAAAGCCACGTACTTTTTTTGCGTGCGCGTGCCTGTGTTTCATTCTTCCTAATGACTTCATATGACAGCCACGTTGCAGGCTTGAACAAGAAAGCCACCCTTTGACTGGTCGCTTTACTGCGCCCACTACATTTGAGTGGCACGCCCATAGGAACATAGCAACATCGCGAAACAATTAATGATAATAATTTACATTTAGTTGTAAGGCGCCTTGCACTAACGTCTCAATCAGGATTTGTGTAGCGTCAAAATGCCATAGCGTCTCACTGACAGGGCGAGCAAATGTAATATTCTTGAGAGTGAGAAGCAGTCGTAGGCCCAGTGGAGAAGAGAAATGATCTCGGAGTCTAAACTTGAACAGGGGCAGGGAGTCGTAAGCACGGGGGACTGGCGGAAGGGATTGTGCCAGACAATGCGGGTCAGCAGAGGAGGAATGAGCGACCTCCCACTGAGTGAAAGGGGTCTCGGGGCTTTGACAAAAAAAAACCTTGCTCGCTGGAGCGGAGGATGCGTGGAAGGGAGTAAAGGGGGAAATCAAAGAACAGTTTGTGATGTCAACTGGGAATCCCCTGGTTTCGCAGTTGACATGAAGTGATGTTTAAGTGTCATCGAAAATGAATGTTTCTTCTGAGAGCCCTGGCTCTCCCAGGTCTTCCGCTGACCGCTTGTGTAAGTTGTTTTAGTGCATTACTGGCGAATGACGACTTATACAAATACACTGTGCATTTTAGTTTTCTTGTTATTATTACTGTTCGGCTAAAAAATATTATACACTCATAAAAAGCAATAATTCACAGCAGCAATCCATTACTGGACGAAGGCCTGCTCACACTGGGGGGTTGTTCGACCATACTTCATCACGCCGGTCGCCGTGGGTTTGGTGAGGCTGGGTGGCAAAGGGAGCATTGCTTCAGATGTCACTTACCGCTGATGCTACTCGCCGTGGCCAGGAATCAAAGTCAGATTGCTGGGTTCACAGTTTAGTGCACGAACCACTGCGGCACCACTCTACCCCACCTAATATTTCACACAATGCTCCTTTTAAATGTTACCAGGTAAGGCCCACTGAGCTGTATCGCTCCTTTTTCATAAGCGACCTGGTCACAGCGAAGTGGCTTACTGTGTGGACATTTATTGTAGCCAAATATTTGAAACGCATTTTGACTCTAAATGTGGAGGAAAAACCCGGAGGACCCGGAGAAAAATCCACGCTATCACGGGGAGAGAGACACCGCAAACTCCAACTATACAGGCGTCAGGTTCGGGATCGAACCCACGGCCTCCTGTATACCAGGCGAGGTAGTTAACGTCCCGCTACCGTGGCGCCCTAATAAACTTTGGGTGGGGGTAAATGATTGATTGACCATGCCATCAAGTTCAACCTCTGCCTCCTCCCCAGGTCTCCCTTGCAGCGGCGATCCTTTACCTAAAAGGGCATTCACCCGGCCGCAAATGAAGGAGGAAATCGCAGGAAACCGTAGGAAGTCGAAGCCGCTACGCCGAGTGCGACTAAAGTTGGAGGGCAACACGCGAAAAGGGGTCATCTACACAACGGTTCAGTTCATTTCGATTGAACCAAATAAATTGCGAAAAGAGAGCCTCCAAAACCTGCACCCCCCCAACCCACTCCCCCCCCCCCCCCCCCCGAAATGAAAGACGCTTTAAAAAATGCGAGTGGAAGCGGTGTGCGCGCGCGTAGCAAGGGCACACCCAGTCACTCCTATTCATTCCCGATCCTTTTATGAGCTCGGTTGTTTTTGCACATTTTACAGTCAGTGTTTGTGCAAGTGCGGGGATTACACCCTGGCTCAATAACACGGCCCTTTTATGGAAGAGCTCTGGGAAAAAGAGCGAGCGAGCGAGCGAGAGAGCCAGAGACGAGACAGAGAATAAAAGCGGCGAGGGGTAGTGAGAGCGAGAGGCAGACGGAGACACCGTGGTGGCGTGTTCAGGGCCGGAGGGAGGGGGGTTGGTTTTGACAAAAGTGGGGCATCTTGAGAGAGAGAGAATTCTAAACGGAGATGGAGTGGGCTTTTGGGAAGATGAATTCAGGAAGCGAAAAAGAAAATGTAAAGCGAGGGAGAGGAAAATCGTGACAGGAAACAGATGCCCGATTGAGTGCGGAGAGCAGCGCTTCTGACCTCGCGGGTCGGTGCAAAGGGAAGCTTCCACGGCCTTGCAGGAGTCAGAGCAGGGCAGAGAGAGAGCGAGAGGGGAGGGGATGG
Source organism: Lampetra fluviatilis (assembly GCF_964198595.1). Lineage (NCBI taxonomy): Eukaryota > Metazoa > Chordata > Hyperoartia > Petromyzontiformes > Petromyzontidae > Lampetra > Lampetra fluviatilis. The sequence goes on from NC_136283.1 coordinate 2,267,555, forward strand.
GGGCAGCGAGAGGCAGCTGGTGCTGGGCATAGATGGCAAAAGAAGAGGCACCCTTTGTGCGCGTAAGCGCCGGCAGACGGACCTGCCTCTTCCGTTTGCCCGCTGGCAGGAATGTGAGACACACACACTGGTGGTAGTGGTCGTGGTTATGTGGACATGGGGGGGGGGGGGGGGCGCTGTAAGTGTGGCGAGGTTTGAGGGTGAGTGCTGGGAACCTGGGTCTGCTCGACTTCAAGAGAATGGGAGTCTGGGAGCATTCCGCGGAACACGTGACCCACGCCACCAGCCAGGGGAAGATAGCAACAACAGGGAGAGTGGGAGGAAGGCAGGGAGGCAAACAGACAGACAGACAGATGGACAGATAGAAGGTCAGATGGACAGAAAGACAAGACTGACGCTCGGACATGGATAGACAGACCAGACAGACAGATGAGCAGACCGACAGATGGGTAGACATAGAGACGAGAAATGCATGCAAACAGACCATATCGGTTTTCATAAATCCCTGCAAGAACTTGAAGGGACATTTCTCTGAATATCACCAGCAGAGCAGCATTCTAAAACACTTGTTGCAATTGGCGCACACACCCAGGGCTGCAAGATCGCCAAGCAGATTTCCTTCCCTTGCACCGATCGCTGTTGAAGTTATGAAAATAAGAGGCAAACCAACAGCAAACAAACACATGACCAAACACTCGCTGGAGTTTGGCAGGCTTTGCCGCATGGATGTTGGCCAATTTATCTGCTTCTAAAGCAGGCCATGGCAGCAGCCTCCAGGTCTCCCCTGCCCACTGTGTGCACAGATGCTGGGATAGCAAGGAGTCTTTCTACTGACCAGGGAGTCCCCGACGCAAGCGAGCTTTTATTTGCGCGCAATATTTAGGATGGACAATGATAGAGTCAATCTCATAACCAGTCCGCTAATAATGGCCCTTGAGTTGAGTGAGCGGGCTTGGTGAGGAAGCGTTCGTTATAGCTGTCGGAGGTGACGGCCGATGGGTGACACCGTTGACGGAATGACGGCCAAAGGAGAGAGGTGCCATCCAAGGAATGGAGGGATGAAATTCGTTCTTGTGGAGGACTGAGATGGATTGTGGCATCGGATCACTGTGAGGGGAAGGGGGGGGGGTAGCAGTTTGGGGGGGCCTTAATCATCAGAAAATACACAACGGTTTGTGATAATAATTATAGACAATAGTTCGTGAGTCTCAAGATTATTTTGAATGAGGGCCCTCTATTAGGGGGTGTTTGGCCAATACCGTTCGCGAGTGATTGGTTTAATGTGGTAAGAAACCAGAGAACCCGGGAGAAACCTCACCACGCTCTATACGAGGGAGTAACACTCGAATCTCCTGGCCATCTCGTAGCCCCATGCCGACATCACCTGGCAAGCCCCGGTGGTGATCGCCCATCCAATTGCTAACCAGGCTCAAATCCAGCTTAGCTCCTGAGACACGTCGATAGTCTAATGTTCTTAGCCCTGCTGAGAGGTATCGTGGCTTAACTCATCCCACCCGGTCGAATTCCCCAACCAAGGCTGACCACGGTGCTAAGGAAGACATTCACAGTGAGAAGTTGGCACCACGTGTCTCCTTTAGAGTGCGAATACCCGGAGGCCGTGTTGTGACATCCCGCATCTTGGGCCTGTGCACCAGCGTTCACGCTCAGCGAAGTGTAAAGGTATCTGCTTTTATCCACATTTTTTTCCTTTTGCTTGTGATGTTGTGCACGTGCGAAGCAGCGGTGCAGTGGTTTCGCGCGCCGCCGTTATGAACGCGGCGACCCGGAGTTCGGTTCCTGAATCGGTTCTGGGCCTTCAACCAACAAGCGCTGGCTACTGTTGCTGTGCACCACTGCCAACACAGGATCTTCACACGGCCGTCTGGAACGCTCTTCGGAAATTAGGAAGCCACTGGAGCTATACACTTTTAAATCTAGATTGAAACCTCGTCTTTTTTTTTACTTATTTTTGGGTTTAGTTTGTTGTCCTTAACCCCGCACTTCCGATTAGCACGGTTGGCTATGTACGGTGCGAAAGAAATCAACATGCGTACATGCAATTATTTATATGAATCAGTCGTGGGCCCCCCTTTTCAAGAACTCACGGTGACCAGTGCAATCAAATACAGTGTGGTAAAAAACGCCCCGCAATGGACACGATGTGGTGAGCCCTTCACCCTGCGGTAGATTGACGAAGGGCTGTACACGACGTTTGTAATGTTTTTTTTTTGGAACACTTATTTATTTAACTTTGTATTTTATGAGAAGTTTACTCTGTCAGTTTCTTTTTTCTTTCTTTCCTGACAAAGGGTCCATTGGCATGGCTTTCCGCGGCAGCTCCGTCAGACGATAAGATCAGAATTTGTTTTATGTGCGAATTCTCGACTGGGGCTTACCCAAAGGCTCCGGGAATGGGCAAGCGGGGCTCTTACTCCAAAGTGGGCCGAAAGCACGGAGACGTTGGCCCTGGCAGTGATTCATGAACCTGCCGTCCACGGGGGCAGCGAAATAAGCCACCTGCCACAAGTTCTATAAGCACTCAATGTTCAAGCTCGCCGTGCGTGGCATGCGGGAGATGTTTGCTGGTTTGGTTCGGTGTCAAAACAGCGAGGCTCGCCGCACGCGTCTCTGAACAAACCTCATTCGCAGGCGTGCAGATTCCTCATCTTACACTTTGCAGGCGTAATTTATTTATTTACGTTAGGGTTGTATTTTTATTTTTACATTAAATATGGAATGATTCATCCCACCCCCTCCTCTCCATGGTGACTTGATGAATTGTCACGATACGTGGTCCATCCGTTTAAATTCCAAAACGTATTCCCTTCTGTTTCGTTTGCATTGCCTGCAGGGGCATGTTCTATCTTGTTTCGTTATATTAACTGATTGAAAACCTAACTTCCTTAGGCACATTCAAACACGTCTTTTCATTTTCAAGTTAATTTCTTTCCCCTCCAAAGGTACATCAAGCTGCTCGTTTAATCATCGTTTTGACGACATGTCATATCGCAAGGTGGATCGTGAAATGAGACGCATTATTCACAGCGACATTAGACGGTGTTTTACGAACATTGGATTGGAAAAATAAAGGCAATAAATAAATAAAAGTGAAATTATTACCCAATCTCAGATTTACTGATGACGTAGTCATTACGTTGTTCAATGGAAATGACCTCCAGCACATGATGGAATAACTTAGAACAGGCTGCAGCGTTGCATTCGCCATAAATATGAGCAGAACAAAGGTCATGGACAACAGGTTCACTTAGCAAATGAAGATATCTTGAAAGCCCACTGGTGTGTACATCCTCCGGGCATAAAAATGCGAATATATTTGGTGGCTTTACAAAAGCCCTATTTTTGTCTGAGGCTTTCTGTGCGGGCGGAAGTCTGGAGTGCCTATTTATAAGCATGCGCACAACGAGCGAAGCCTCCAACCTACAACCTACAGGAGCCACATTACTCGGTGGATGCCTGTTTCAGACAATAGCTACATCATTCGCTGCTCTCATTTGCTGGATGGGGTGGAGCGGTGGCACCGTGGTTAGCGCACTGCACGATGAACGTGGTGACCTCAGTTCAGTCGCTGACCATGAAATCAGCACAGTGAGTGACATTAAACATTTTCACTAGCCCTCCACTCCGCCCACCATCTTCACCAACCCACACATACGAGCATGATGAATCATGGACAAACAACTCCCATGACAAACGCAGTGAGTGTTTTTTCACCGTCATCCAGCAGTAGATTAACAAAATGGTGCACAGTCAATAAATTCACGTCTTGGGTTGCAGGCATGCAGCACCAGTAGTCGAGACGTAGAACACCCCCACACAAAAGGCGCAGGGAAAACAAGTGAAAACGAAGATATATGTTCGGAAAGAATTGCAGATGTGGGGAATTGCCCGACAAGAGATTTACGTTGTCTGAAAATGGAAGCATTTGCATGTGTGACAATTCGCTTTTGCGAAAATATCTTCGTTTTACCGTAAATGTGTGCAGAGGCTAGCGGCCGTCAAATGCGACCCCATCAACGGTCTACAAAAAACAGCCGCGGAAAGGAAACGAGACGATGACAGCCCTCTGGCAGCCCGTGTGTGTGTGCCCTTACTTTGGCTATAGCTTTGCCAGGGCGTCTGTGTAATGTTACAAAATATTAAATTTAAACCCCAAGAGCAATACAAAATAATAACCATCGAAGAGTTTGCGAATAATTGAATTCGCACGCGCAACATTGGCTGTGTGGAATAACCACCCCTGTCAACTCACACGGGTAACCCGTCTTCTTGTGCAGGGATATGGAGTAAAACAAAAATATTATGTCTTTCTCCCTTGTGATGGGACTTTGTAGGATGAACGTTGAGATTCATAAGGGGCACGGGGTGACCAATACGGTGTGGGTTTGTCTGCAATAAGTTAGGGCACTGATAAGGGGTTGACAGGTAGGAATTACAATCGACATAAGCGAGCGCGACAACGAACTGCCGTGCAATCACCAGGGTGCATGAAGTTCACGCGCGCCACGAAGTTCACGTGCACCAACACCCACGCGTCGCGCTACGTCACGTGACGCCCGACCGCCGCCTTCTCTCACCCTCCTTGCAGAAGCAACAGACGAACGCGTTGGGTTTTGTTTGTCATTTCTCCGGCAGCACAACTGGTGTTACATTTTTCAAAATTCACACTATTATTGAATAATCTAAAGGTGGTTGCTTTTTCCTCCTCATAACCGAATAACCAAAATCAGTACACACATGAATGCTACACCAAAAATCAGCAAAAACAATTCCCTTTTCACAAATGCCAGTTCGTTTTTTGAGAAGGCCTGACAGAGAGTGGAAAATGTATTGGAGTGATTGGTTTTATGAGATTATTGGATGGCTGAACTGCAATATTATTCAAATATTTACCACACCCCCATTGTTGTTCTTTTCATCGTGTTGCTGCTATGCATTCATTTTGTTGGTTTGAAAGATATTTGCCAATCGATCGTACCGTCTTTAGCAATACAAGCGAAGGCTGTGCACACGTGTCGCCTTGCTCCCCACGTGGCTTTGGGGGCAACAATAATAATTGGACAGAATTATTCGCAGCAAGTGTAACTAAAAAACATTTCATCAGCTCACATAAGGAGGGATATAAAAAAACAACCAATTGTCGCGGTGATTCTCTGCAAAATTGATATATTTTTTAAACGGTGGAATATTTGAGCGGCGAATAAAACAAACACATAAGAAATCAACGCAGCAAAAAAACTCAGAAACGTTTGGCAGTGGCTGGAGATGGGATAAACATCAGCTGCCCAAGTTTCCATCAAAACTCCACTCCTGTATCCCTCGCCAAAAACAACGGCATCGAACCGCCCCCACCACCCCCCGGGTCCCGTGGACCACGACTTTAGAATGAGGCGCCAACATTTGTAACCCTGGCGCTGGGGGCAAACTTGGCCTTGGCCCCTGAAAACCCAAGCCTCGGCAAGGCCGTGCTGTTTCTATACCCTGGAACAACACCCCCCCCCTAGCCCCCCCTTTGATGGCGGGATCAGCATTCAACAGCCTCAAGCCTACAAGCGAATGGTAATTATTAAGTGGATTAGGAATGATCTAAAAAGCCTCTGGCCTTGTAACAATAGAGTTGTATCACCATACCTAGGGCTGAATGAATGCCGGGAATTTAGGAACCTTCGATTTTGAGGGCCTTCCAAAAATATATAAACGGCTGTATAATGGTTGAAATGCAATACTGTATTACTGTGATAAACCCTGCAGGTAATGTGGTAATTAAAGGTGTCTATTACTACCAGGTTATGTGCCGAAATTAAAATAATTTTGTGTGCTTTAACTTTGATTTAACTGTACCATTCGTGTAACATGAAAAAAAAGTGACGGTGAAATAACCAAGCAAAAAAACAACCACACGGAGTCTTTTGTTGGCGTCAGAGTCGATAAGTGAAAGGAAGGAGTTGAACATATAGAGGTGGGGGGGGCGCTCCAACACTTGAACAGCCCAGGAGGCCCCTCAAACTTAATGTGGCCCTGACCACACCCATGGAATGAATGTGGGTCACAGGCTTGTTTTTGTATCAATCTTCACATATATATACACACAGAGTAAAAATCATAATTATGATTACTCACTGAATATCAATAATTTTGTAGAAGGGCCTTGTATTGGGATGTTTTGGCCAAAGCCATTGTTGATTGTATTTGCTATTTTAGAGGAAACCCAAGAAAACCCACAATGCATAGCAGGAGGTGATACTCAACTCTGCTGTCTCCTGAACGCCTCACTGCCCCTTCCTGACAACACCTTGTAATTGTTATCACTTGGATAGTTATCCACCAAATGTCGAGGGACCATACCTGGGCTCTCCAGGAGAAAGCTGTACAGCAAATATGGTCTAATATCAACTGTTCTATCGCTACAGGATCGAGCGTTACTCGCTCACACACGCTGCTTTTCTCCAGGTGCTCTGGTTACCTCCCCCATGTAAACACTCATTCGTCGGCTGAAATTATCTCAATGTGCGGCATTGTGCGATGCAGCGTCATAAATGACGGACGGGTGGCCACCCATCCGACTAATAATATGGTTGTCTGTACATTAATTGATGGAACTGCATCGCATCAACAATTGCTGAGTGTTTACACGTGGGAGGATATCAGAGCACCTGGGGAGAAGCCACGTGGGCGCGGAGGCAACACTCGATCCTGTACAGACAGGACAGTTGATATTAGACCACGTTTGCGATGTGATCCCCCACCAACACCTTGTGATCCACCACCAACTCCTTGTGATCCCCCACCAACACCTTACAGAGACATGCATAGCTATCACCGCCTGACTAAGTCCTGACCAGTCGCAAACACCTGGTTCGCTTCTGAGAACCGATAAGATCGGGCACATTTCGGATAATTTGGTCATAGTTTAATACTAACATTCGCAGGGCTATTATTGCTATTGTCGTATATCATCATTAAGCATGCTTTAAAAAAACAATGCCAAACAGCAGTTTGACTCAGAATAATTTCCCATGAAACGCTGATACCTGAGAGAAAAACGGACCGCAAAATTCCACAAAAGTCTGACAAAAATTCTGGGAAATGGTCCAAAAGGTCCAGGAACCACGGGTGCATTAATATTCCCTCTCGTACTCGCAATGCAATGAGATTTAGCAGGAAAACCGGCGTGGTTGGCAATTATTTTAATGACACGCATCTGCGCTCTGTTTCAGCCTATTTTTTTATTTGTCTCTTTTTAATGTATAATAAGAGGCAATTTGGGTTGTTGCATAAATTCGGAAACTGTAGGCCATGTAGAACATTACTGGCTCTAAATTGTTCCATATTAATTATCGCATTGCTTAATTTATAGATATTTTACATGTGTTTGCTTGATTATTTATTTATTTCATACCATCCTTCTCTGCGATTTGCATTGTTTACACAATGAATGCTGATTTCCCATTCTATGTCTGTAGCAGCAGCAGCATAATCATTAATGCATTATATATTAACGTCCGTTTACTATCTTGGTATGCACAATAATACCACCATCATCTACCCAAGTTCAAGTTTAAAGGATGAGTCTCACCCACAATTTTCTTACAGCTGCTGCCCGAAGGAGCCCAAGTATATTTAATGGGTGTGTGTGGCTGGGTCATGTAGCCCGCATGCCCAGTCACCGCATGCCTAAACAGCTTTTGTTCGGCCGGATAGAGGGGGCTAAATGGGCGCGGCACAGGCTAGAGAAGAGATGGAGTGATGTGGTACAGGAGGACGTGGAGCTGAGTGGACTTGCCGATGACTGGTACCAGTGGTGTCAAGATCGGCCTCTGTGGAAGAGGCTCGTGAATGACGCTGCTGGGCAGTTGGAGGCAGTCGCCCTCCAACAACAACGAAGGGCAGAAGAGCGACGCTCACAACAACGAGCGGAGCACCGGGTGGATAAAGCACAGCAAGTTGGCACATTAGGGGGCACAGGTGGTGCATCAACCACTCGTCTCAGTCAGTCGACCTGTGGCATCTGGGTCTGCCCCGTGACCTCCTGCCAGCGGGCGTTCAACACTTCACGTGGCCTCAAGGTGCACATAGCCTAGCACAAGCGTCGTGGTGGCGTCACCGCCACTTAGTGGCGAATGGCGGTTGTTGTTATATATACTAATTTTAATTTGATCACTCTTTCAATCTACCGATGAATGAAGGCCTCCCCCACGCCGTGCCAGTTGTCGGGATTGTTTAACCATATTGCACAGTGTTGGTCAGTGCACGCTGATGAAGGGTGGCCCAGCACCGTTGTCATATATTATTATTTTTCATACAAAAAAATCTCCGTATAGCCTTAGCAGACTGTTTACACAACTGCAGCCGAGGCCGAGGACCAGTAGAGATGCACTGATGTTCGCCATGAGCAGGAGGTAGCCGGGTTTCTAGCGCAGTGCACTAACCACTAGACTACCGCTCCCCACTATATCATGTATATACACACACACCGCATATTTTAGGTATTCAAATCAAAGGAGCTATGCTGGCGGTGGTGCACATTTAGCAATGGGCGCTGAAAACGTGGAACACTTTCCAGGATGCATGTTCGTGCATCCTGGTCACCTCTGAAATGTAGCCCAGTGGGTTTAACTTGGTAATAAAAAACAACAATGTAAATCGTTTAATTCAAATCCATATTTAAATGTCATGTACTACTCAGGACCACGCAGTCTAATATCGACATGCCGTTCTCTCCGACCTCTATGCTCTGAAGAAGGGAGATTGCCCGAAAAGTCAGCATACTGTGCATTCCTCTGGTATGTGTGCACGTGGTACAGTAGAGCCCATGGTGTGTGGGTTGCCGGGGTTATTTGACCATACTTCACCATGCTGGGTCAGTGCGGGTTGGTGAAGACTGCGAGCATGGGTGCTGGAACATAGAAGTGCAGTACAACAATATTTCTCTCTGCATTCCTCCCATCAATTAGACGTGCTAGCTTCCCTTAGCTGGCCACTATGTGGGCCCGCATCAGCCAAAAGCTGCCTGCCATGCACGTGGGTCACCAACGCAAGCATTATCCAGTCTCAAAACCTGCTTAGCTTCCAAGATCTATTGTGATGGGGGATGCATTCTGGGTGATCTGGTAAATAGGTTTTGCTGTTGTAACAGAGCGCGAGTGAGGAAAGTGATTTAAAAGAATTGAATCTCAGGTCTCTGCAGCCACCGAGAAGGAAGCCCTTACGTTCCCCATGACAGGGTCTCAATGGAGTGCGGGTTTCGCATGCAGACGAACGGGCCACGCAGATGCAGCATGGCATATGTAAGGGAGTGCAGTCAAATGTGTTTTTTTTTCTCCAACAGCCGGCGCAATAAACACAAGGGCCGTATTCTATATACTAGCTTTACTACCCGGCTTCGCCCGAGACTTGGATTCTTGTCTTGGATTAATACACGTTCTACGCGGAGGGTGGGGGGGGGTGACGTCAGCAGGCACACTGCATGACGCTGCCGCATGCGGGTGACATCACAGATGTGACGTCACCGCTCACTTGCCGTGCAATATATATCCATTATTGCGCCCCCCACCCCCCCCCAAATACAAAAGTCTATTTTTATACGTTTTGCATTGTGTAGAGTCTGGAAGCTACCCACATGCCAAAGTTAAAGTTTGTTGCATGTTGGGAAATATGCTAAACATCTCGAACAGACACACATATTCACACATTTCCCTTTTATATATATATAGATATTCGTCTGAATTTTTGATTAATTCAGTCGTTGCTGGGGCCCAAGTGCCGCAGTTGGTTTCGTGTGGCAGGTGTGTGCCTTTCCACAACGAGTGAGTTCAAAGTGCGGTGGCTATTATACATTTAATGTTAAAGACCCTGTCCTGTTATTTACAAGAGCCGGGAACATTGTGCATTAGTGTTGTCCTAGCCCGAATCACAGTGGTGGAAATTACCTGCAGCTATAGTTGCCACCTGTCCTGGTGATTCCAGAATCATCCAATTTTTTATTGACTCCCCTGGGGAATCCATAAGTCGTCCCGCAGACAGTAAGAAACCTCAGTTTCTGTCAGTTGCATAATAATAGTATTACTGTACCACTCAAGACAATGCATTTGCATGTAGCTCTCCCATCTTCCAGTATCGTGCGGTGTTCTCTCCATTATATGTCCCAGTGTTTTAGTAGCTCAGAAGTGGTAACCATAACCCCCATTAACTGAATCATTGTTGTTACTCGGCTCGTTGGTGTCGATGGCACCACCCCGTTTCCAAGAGCCCCTTACTGTGTTTAAATAGAGAGGCAATGACCAGCGCAATAAAACCAGTCGTGAATATCATCCCTCTTCGCCCGCCCTCCCAACACACACACGCACGCTCACACGCACACAAAAAAATGCAAAGATAAAGATCCCCCGTATAGCCTTAACAGACTGTAGGGACAAGTGCTGTTAGCGAGCACCTATGAATGCCGGCACGGCACACGAGGGGGTGGGTGGCCAACACCACGCCCGGCCGCCTTTGTCTCCCCAATGGAGATGTTTACACATCGCACCAGGTACTCATTTGAGGCTGAGTCGACCTAGGGGAGGCACAGGACCGGTTCAGATAATCGTCACTGATGTTCGCCATGAGCGGTAGTCGAATCCCCCGTCGCCAGGTTTGTCGCACAGTGCGCTAACTGCTATAGCCTTAGCTTGATGGCTGCATTTCGTTAATGCTTGACAAACCCTGTCCACAAAGCGGTTGAATTTCCCATCGTACCTGACCAGACACTTCGCTTCAGGAAAGAACCCGTAGCTTTTGTCGGAATCTGTCACTAGACTCCCAGTTTCCACCCTGTGCCTTCACAACCTCCGAATGTTCCATTATAAACCATCCTGCTAAACAAGCTGAGTCTTGGGCCAGCCGTTAATCCTGTATAGTTCTGGCCTCGCAGCTCAGAGGACGGAGGGCTGAGCCATTGATTGAATCTGGGTTTCAGCTGCCAGCGACTTGACCAGGGCTCCCGGGTCTCGCAAGTCGATGGTCTCAGCCAGGTCACCAATGACTGCAAACAAGAAAACCCCAACTTTAAATGTTGAATAAAACATGTTTTTTAAATATGCGACGAACCCTCTTTGTAGGGTTTCGAAAATGTGTACCTATGGTGAATTCAAAGGCCAATCCAGTGATGTCATTTCCCGGGCTGTTCTCTGACACAGGGTTTGAGAGTCCAAAATGGCAATTTGTTCATGACATTGCACAGATTGCCCTCAGTAGCAAGGTAAAGCCACTGTAAAATGTATATGGCCAGAGAATAAGGTTCGGTATTTATTAAGCAGAAATCAGGAAACTGTTCGCAAGTCACGCTCAACCACAACACACACACAAAGATCCCCCCTATAATAGCCTTCACAGACTGTTGGGGCAAGTGCTGTTAGCGAGCACCTCTGAAGGGTCCAGCACGGCACACGAAGGGGCGGGTGGCCAGCACCACGCCCGGCCGCCTTTCACACACAAGGGGACATGCACACGGGCACACACACACACGCGCACCGGTGCGGCGTGATTGATTGTGCGATGGTTGTTTTACCGGCGCCGGATTGGAGTGTTCTGATAACAGCCGCGCTGTTGTCCCGCTGTAAAACAATAATATGACCTCGACTTAAAGCTTTCGTGACTGCAGGAATTCATATTCTTTGGGTCTTTCGGTAAAGCCACGTAGATAGAACAATAATACAATTATCACGACGTTTCGGTCGCAACACAAGCAATCGTCATCAGGTGAAAAATATAGAGAGAGAGCTGCCGAGACAGGAGAAAATAGATTATTTTCGTCGTAATAATGTAATACTTTTTCTGTCTACGTGGCTTTACCGAAAGACCCAAAGAATATGACCTCGTTTAAAGAGTGCAAAAACAGAACGTTGTAATGTATCAGAGAAGGGAACAAAGGGCATTTACACCCAGCGTTTTCAACAATATGTTTCCAATTATTTACCCAGGCAAGCCACCACTGAGTCTCAAGACTCGCTTTTCAGGAGGGTCCTGCTACAACGGGGATGTTTGGCCAATGCCATTCGTGAGTTGTTTGGCTTCGCGTGGAAGGAAACCGCAGAGCCCGGAGAAAACCCGCTTAGGAGGTGGGGGGTGGGTGTGGAGACACCCAGCACTGGCACTTCCTGGCTACACCTCGTAGCCTCATGCCGACAGCACCTGGCACGGCCTGGTGGTCACTCAACATCCAAGTACTCGCCACGCTCAGCCCTGCTGAGCTTCTGAGATGTGACTGTACTGGGCGCATTGAGCGTGATCCGTAATTTTGTTGCATGTTCACAATCTACCGCCCCGCGAACAACGCATTCGTCAGTAATACTGTAACTTTAAAATGAGAAGCATACAATAGGTGACCGTATCAGGCAATGGTCCGTCTCAATAGCATCTACAAGGAGAGGCCAGACAGCCTGTACCCCGCCACAGGCTGGTTGAATACACTCAGGACTGTGGCCGTGAAATATCGGCGCATGTACACAGTTTTGTTGTGGCGTTTCTTCACCGTGGAATACATTTGTAGGGTGGTGTGCTTAATGAAAAGCAACAAAACATCACAGCGCAAACTCCAGTGACACGTGAAACGGGTTCTTTGAAAAACGTTCGCTGAAAATTGCAGGGTGCAAAACATCATATATTCCCCCGACAAACATAATGCCGCGATATTAAAACCAACATCATTTTTTCCTCTACTTTAAGTGGTTTTTGTTTCAGGGGGGACAGGGCTCATGCCACGCTCTTTTGTGATAACATTTGAGCTATGTTAAGACTGCAGGCTAGCCAGCGCACCTGGATGGCATTACCTGTGTTTTTTTATTTTAAACAAATAAACATTCCTTTCTTACTTATGTTGAGCAACTGCAACTCATGGCCAGATATAGTTCGTGCTGGACCGCAGGGCACATATTAAAGATTGTAATCACATGTAACACAGTAACAGCAACTGGGAGATGGCCTCTTTAAATGATATGTGTGAGTGCATGGATGTGTTAATTGTTGTGCGTGGAAAGCGGTAGTGTAGCCGTTAACGCGGTGCGACACGAACCCAGCGACTCGAGTTCGATTCCCGCTCATGGTCAATGTCAGTGTCGATTATCTGAACCGTTCCTGGGGCCTCCCTTAGGTCGACTCAGCCTAAGAAAATGAGTAAACATCGCCACTGGGGAGACAAAGGCGGCTGGGCGTGGTGTTGGCCACCCACTCCCTCGTGTGCCGTTCCGGCCGTAATAGGTGCTCGCTAAGAGCACTTGCCACAACGGTGTGTTAAGGTTACACGGGGGATCTTTGTCTTTGCCCTTGCGGCGAGAGGTCGTGTAGCCGTTAGTGCGCTGCGCCACGACCCTCTCGACTCGAGTTCGATTCCCGCTCACGAGGGACGAGCAGTGTAAGAGTGACGAAACACATCCTTCAGGCAGGGCATGTTCTTTGCCCAACAGCGATTGAGCTGTGTGTAACAGAACGGCCCACGCACCCACTCATAATTTCATGCAGATTTTCTCGGAGATGGTAATTGAAAATAGCCGAGTCAAACCAGAACCTGTTAGTAATCCCAGCTCATTAAGGCAACATTGCCTCGCTGTGAGGAAGTGCATTTTGTGGGCTGTATAATAAAGGGGAAATACCAAAAAATCTAACTGTAGGAAATACAATACAATACAAAAGGCTGAAGGATGTTGTAAAGCTCGCAACATCCATTAAAATCACTCAAGTCGGACAAACCGACGGTAGTCGACACACAAAGGCAGGACAATGAGCGGAGCGTGTTGAGCAGGGCCGCAAACAAATGCTAGACTTTGGTTAGAGCACTGTGCAATTAAACCCAGAGATCTGAGTTCTTATCCTGGTCACGGCTAACAACACTAAGTGAGTAACAATGTGTAATGACGGTAGAGCCTACATGCGGTGTGAGTGGACTAGTGGCCACGGGAGGCAATGACAGGGGAGTCAGTTGTGAGTGCGAAGGGACTGGTGGCCACGGGAGGCAATGACAGGGGCATTAGCTGTGAGTGCGAAGGGACTGGTGGCCACGGGAGGCAATGACAGGGGAGTCAGTTGTGAGTGCGAAGGGACTGGTGGCCACGGGAGGCAATGACAGGGGCATTAGCGGTCAGTGCGAAGGGACTAGTGGCCACGGGAGGCAATGACAGGGGCATCAGCTGTGAGTGCGAAGGGACTAGTGGCCACGGGAGGCAATGACAGGGGCGTCAGTTGTGAGTGCGAAGGGACTGGTGGCCACGGGAGGTAATGACAGGGGAGTCAGCTGTGAGTGCGAAGGGACTGGTGGCTACGGGAGGTAATGACAGGGGAGTCAGTTGTGAGTGCGAAGGGACTAGTGGCCACGGGAGGTAATGACAGGGGAGTCAGTTGTGAGTGCGAAGGGACTGGTGGCCACGGGAGGTAATGACAGGGGAGTCAGTTGTGAGTGCGAAGGGACTAGTGGCCACGGGAATGATCGAGAAGGGAGCGCGGTCACGTGACGGAAAAGGGCGGTGGAGTCTGACGGTGGAGCGAGCGTCCAGAGTCAGCGAGAAGGTTCGGGAAGGGGGGGGGCGTGACCTCGTCTTGGTATAAAAGGGAGATACGCGGGAGACTCGGGGCTGTTGCAGTGGGGGTTTTGTTTGATGTCAAGTGAACGTGTCTTCAATGAAGTGCCATCTCAAGAGAAGTCGTCATTACACTTGTGTTGAGTAGTTCCGACGGACGTACTCGGAGACGGAGGTAAGTTAGGGGCTTCCGCCAGGGGTTATTAACACTTATCAATACTACACAGCAGTGTACACAACTCCCAGGGGCTAGGGATCCTACTCTGAGTCCGGGTCCCTGCCGGCTAGCTCCGGTCTCTATCTCTCGTGTCGGATCGTGGACTCTGCCGACTCCACCGACCGGCGAGAGAAGCACCTCTACGGCTACCACCGGCTTCTCCCCAGACTCCCTATTCGATCCCTCTCACTATCCCTGGTTCCCTCTTCACCCTGTTTACTATCCCCGTTCCTACAGTGACCCCGCTTACGTCACGGGGTTTCCCTTAAATACCCTAGGAGACGTGACGTCACGTGCACTGCCCAACACGTGCGACCCCACGTCCCGTGATGTCATCGCACCGGACAGCGCACACGACGCCACCACTCTCCTCGACTCCTCTACACTTGTGTGGGTAGCCCGCTTCACCAACGCACACCGAGCAGCCTCGTGGCGCTGCTGTTTGTAGTTGTCACACATCAAGATCCCACTGCTTGACCAAGGCCACACACAATCACTTCCTTTGCCCCGCTTGCTCCTGTACAGCCGTGGCCTCCGAACTCTGTGGAGTCGTGTCGCCGCTCTCTCATCTCTGTGAATGAACTCCAACACGGTGGAGTTTATATTCTTAGTTCTTTCGGTAAAGTCACGTAGGTAAAAAATGTAATGAAAATTAATAAAAAAATAAAATAATAAAATCACGACGTTTCGGAGGCAACACAAGTCTGTGGAGTTTATTCTGTGAATGAACGCCAACATGGTGAGTTTATTCTGCTTCTCATCCCTCTTCAGTTGCTCCCGTGCCAACCGTGCTGACCTCCGATCGGCTCCGTACGGTGCGAAAGAAGTTCAACATGCAAATATACACGTACATGACAGCGTCCTGCCCAGTTCCCCTTGATTTATTTTTTAACCTCAATAGCAGCATCATTGACCCGTGAATTTTAAAATCCATATTTCTGAAGACAAAACCAGCATGGTGAAGAATGGTCACAGCTTCGCCATGACTGATGTGGCACGCGAAGACTTTCAGCAGTGGATTGACAACGGGCCTTACATTATACGCATTGCTGGTTTGAGCCACCAGGCGAGGCAGAGTCGAGTGATCGCGAATGCAAGTTGTCGTTGCGCGGCCCGCGAATCGCAAGGGCTCACTTCTCTCAAACATCGTCACAATGCCAGAGTCAAGGTTCACTCGGCACCAAGCTGTCATTACGCGAAGCGGGGAGGTCAGGTTTAGGGGCTCCCAGGCGCACACAGGAACGGCCTCTTTGGGCTGGTGTTGACAGCGTGTGGGCCGTGTGTGTCAGTGTGTGTCAGTGTGTCGGCGTGCGTATGGGAACTGCCTTTCAACACCCGACTCTAAAGTGTATTGAGGAGTCGCTGTTGCCAGTCTGGGCTTATGGATGTACTCCTTCAGCCAGTGGCGTCGTTGTCGCTGGCATGGGGCCCTGGTGCGAGAAATGAAATGGGGCCTCGATTTGTAGCCACGCCTCGACCCCTCTGGCCCACGTGGTCCCAATCCAAGTGCACCCCTTGCACGCTTCGTGGCCGTGCGTTGTGATACGGTGTCTG
This sequence comes from Lampetra fluviatilis, assembly GCF_964198595.1. Classification (NCBI taxonomy): domain Eukaryota; kingdom Metazoa; phylum Chordata; class Hyperoartia; order Petromyzontiformes; family Petromyzontidae; genus Lampetra; species Lampetra fluviatilis. The sequence goes on from NC_136283.1 coordinate 2,283,890, forward strand.
GTAGCACGCTGCTCTTAGGGTTTACAAGAGTAAACGCTGTTGCAGTAACAACAACAACAATAACAACATCAACGGCAGAATTACTCCGTTACTTTTCAGGATCATAACCCTCGCGTAGCGCTTAACAATGCAGCCGCCATCTACAGCCACTGCAAAAGGCAACCGTCAAGAGACAACCAATCAGATAAGGCACACGTGACGAATTCCTACCGAGTTTTTTCGAGTAGAAGAAATGTTTTTACTTCATTTGACAATGAGAAGCGGCAATACCCCGGCGACTGAAGAGACGAATGTGTCAATGATTGCAGATTCTCGGCTGCGACCATTGGTAACATAAACATGGACACTGACAAGGGGGGATGTAATGAAAGCTTCTAAGTGCACAGAGAAGCATGGAAACATCGCCGAAATAATCACGACTGGATCTCAAACATTAACGCTGCTTTTCGACATATCACTGCGAGGCACGGTGTTCACAGGACATGTGCAGGCCCTTTATTGATCCACTCGCTGGATGAGGGTTTCCCCAAACACGGTACGGGTCGCGGAGGTTTTTCGACCATACTTCACCGCACGCTGCTCAGCGTGGATTGGTTGAAGGGGGGCGCCGAAGACCGGTTGACACATCACTCAGCACTGATTTTAGCCGTGGCCAGGAATCAAACTCAGGTCGTCAGGTGCCTGATGATGATGATGACAATAACGACGACGACGATGAGCAGAAGCTCAACCTTTGCAAGCGAGTGCGGCTGTGCTTATATCCGAAGTAGTGCGCGTGTATCAGAAGCTGCCATTCGCCTTCCCTCCCACCAGTGCAATGTAAGAAAACACTCAAGGAACAATATATAGCCGGCGACGTTTCGGGCAATCACCCTTCTTCATTGCGCATGACACGCCTGCCAACGCAATATCAGCACATAGTGACTGCCATGTCAGGACGCGTCGTTGCGCATGCCAGAACTGTGCTTATATAAGGTGCGCTTATATGCAGCTTCGACCGAATGCGGATTTTTCTGACTGTGGGTAGTGGCAGCCGTTAGCAGGTGTGCCCTGTTGCCTCGGAAGGACGAAGTCTGAAGGCAGGGATGGTCCCTCTCACACACACCACTCAGACCCAGGGAGTCAGCAACAGCAGCAGCAGCCAGTCGTGACGTCCTCCCTCATGGCGCGTGTGACTATAGTGAATGTACACACACCTGAGTCGCCCAGCGGTGGCCATCTCAAGCTGAGTCGTCATAAAACAATGTGTGGGGCAGGTACATTTTTTAAAAATGAGATCATTACCACGACCGGACAGACGTTCGAACGCAACGCGAAGCTCAGGAACCGACCCGACTACGGCGCTCTGAAAACATTTCGAGAGGGAGAACAAATATAGAGCAGATTTTGTGTTTTGTTGGCTAAGCACAAGCTATGCAACTCCTGCATGAAACATGAATTGCGCTCTGTGTCTGCCTGACTCTAGGAGCTCAGCAAGCATGAAAGAATGTATTGTACGGTTGGGAAACATCAATATACATCTGAAAAAAAGAACAGAATTGGGAGTAGGGCGCTGTGGGGGGGGGGGGGGGGGTTAAAAATGAAACAATCGATTTCTTTGCAGAAATATTACTCCAAGGAATAAGAGAAACCGTATCCCTCCTGGATAAAAAAAAAATTCTGATTTAATGCAGGGCCACGTATTTTCTTTTTCGCTCGCTTTGTGCGGAACGTTATGACAGAACGCATCTCCGGCTTGCAGCCTGCACAGTAGTGTGTGTGTGTTGTGTTTTATTCTGCCGAAAGCCTGTGACTTGACCCTTAACTTCTCTCTCACGACAATGTTGGCTGAAGTCTGCTTCCCTTGCAGCTGCCTCGCCCCAACTCCCCAGCCAAGTCTTGCCGGCGTCCCCTTCTTTCACGGCAGCAGCAGCAGTCGTAAGATTTCATTTTCAACGTCATCATCGTCATCATTAGCAGACATTATGTATCCACTGCTGGTTGAAAGTCTTCTCAAGTCGTCGCCACCCCACGCATGAGTGGATGTAATCGCTCCGCCTCCTACAATGGATGTCCTACTGCCAGGCATGTTTTCCTCCTTCGGCTGCAATTTCGTGTTTTGTCTCGACCACCGGCAATCATTTAATCAGGATCTTAATTTATCCTGGAGAAATACGGTGAAATACGAAGCTCTCTTTTTGAACAGCCATCCAGTAGTGGCGGGTCACACATTCACAACAGTGGGCTGTGTCTGGCTTGCGTATGATCGCTAATCCGTGCGTTCCTCTTGTTGTAATTCCAAGTTTGCATCTCTCCATGCGTCTTTGCGCCCTCTTCAGATGGTGTTCCCTTTTCATTGCGTCGGCGTTCACGTATTATAGGTCTGTACGTCATTGCAGGTGATACGCAGCGATCAAACACCTTCTGCTTCAAGCCGCCAGTCATCGTACGGTGGCTGATGATCGGGACCAGACAAACTTCTTCCATTGCTAGGTTTATTTTCAGGAGCGTCAGTTTGTCTGTGTTTCCAGTGACCGTTGCAACTTCACGTCTCTTTCCGCATGTTGACCTGGGTCAAGGCGCGACAGCCAGCAGAGTGCAACACAGACGTCATTTACAGGACGAAGGCATTCAAATCCCCAGCGGAGTCAATCGCAACTTTCAAAACGTTGGAAAAAAAAACGCACGTCCAAAACAATTCAAAGCAAACCCTAACAAAGACACTCCTCCGTACAGCCCCCTTGCAAATCCACTACTGGATGAACGAAGGCCTCCCCGCTCCGTGGGACTTATTTGACCATACTTCACCGTGGCGATCAATGCGGGTAAGTGAAGGCAGCGGAGGTTAAACGTGGGTAGCGCAGAAGTCCAGTGCAACAATGGACATTGTTGTTATTGCACTGCTTTCTCTACTGCCCCCAAACAGCGTAGTCGCGCAGCCTATCGCACCTGTTATTCGTGGATGTCACCCATCAAGCAACGTCCACTTGCCTTCCTGCATCTGACGGGATCGGGCGAATTCCACGGCGATTGTGTGCGAGGCAAGGGACGCGCTGAGAGGCCTCTCCGTGACGGCTCGCAAGCACGAACCCCAGCGCCGGTAGAGATCCCACGTCTGGGGCCCCTTTCTCATCCCCCCACCGCCCCCCACCCCCTGCGCTCCTCGCAGCTCTGGGGGTTCGTAGACACCGGGGTCTTTGAGCCGAGATGGGGCGATGAGCGTCTGATAAAATGAGCGCGTTGTTTATGATTAATGGCCCCCTTATTTCCCTTCTCTGCGGAATGCATCAATGCCTGGGCACTGCGTTACATCGCGCATAGTTTTGGGTCATTTCCGATCAAAAATGCCAAGAAGTTTTACTCGATAATGTTTCACGACGATGCGTCTGAAACTTTGTTTTTTTTTTGCACATACAGCCATACGGCTGCTCGAGGCTGATATTCGGAAGAGTGCTTCGATTGTTGTCACGGCAAAGGGAAGAATAATGCCATCCGTGCACACGTGTACGCTCATTTTTGTACGAGTATCTGGACGCAGGGATGTACCTATGTTGACTCAGCCTAAGGTGAGCACTCGGCCTAAGTTGAGTACTCGGCGATGAAGACGATCGGTGATGAAGACGATCGACGATGAAGACGTAAGAAGCGTGGCTGGGCGTAGGCGATGCTCCGAGCACTTATATTCCAACTCGTGTCATGATAGTCTTGAACGTGTGCTCGCAAACAGCACGTGGCTCCACGAATCGATCCCGTCTACAATTGAGCTGTCTTGCACGCGTGCTGTGCTTCAGAGAGAGTAAACTAACCTCGGCAATGGGCGAGATGCCACGAGATTTGATCGCAAGGCACTGAAACGTGAGCGAATGCCAGGAGGTTGTGATGCCAATGTAAATGGAGTACAAAGCCACACTTTAACAAAAAGTTTAGAAAAATCTGTTCACAGCTGAAACAGCCATCCCATGGCGATGCCACTGCATGGCAATATTGAACATCGACATGTCGTTTGTTCCTTGATGTGCATGATTCGGGATCGTGAGTTAATTCGATCATTGATTACCTTTGCATCATTCTAGATTTGAATTTTTCGTGACTGCAAGGATCCATACTCGTTGGTTCTTTCGGTAAAGTGACGTAGGTGAAAAATAAAGAATAAAAAAAATTGAAATAACTAAATGAAATCACGATGTTTAATTTAGTTATTTCTATTTTTTATTTTTATTCTTATTTTTTATTTTTATTTTTTTACCTACGTGACTTTACCGAAAGAACCAAAGAGTATGGTACATTTGCATCATTTGTATTGCCATGTTCGTATTGTTTGTCGTGTTTGTTTTGTGCCACTTGTACAGTTTTCCCCTTCTCACCTTGTCTATGATATTGAAGATTCATACACGCGATTAGATACACTAATCAGCTGTCCTCGAGCATGTTCGGTGGGTGACTTTACCGACACGTGTATGCGCCCTGAAACAAGTAATCGTCACGTGTTAGTCAAACACAATTTCATTATCGTCGGCGCACGAAGGCAGAAGGAAATGAGACCGCACATTTTTAAATAACGTTCTGTGTGCGTGTGTGTGTGTGCAGTTATTGGTGACAGCACGAGGTTGAGGATATCAACTCACGACACTTGGTAAACAGTTTCACTCGGAGTACTTACCCAGAGTTGAACCCAGGACCTCAGCGCTCTGTCTTGGTGTTCATTCCCTGAGCCATGCAGCCAGCACAGCCAAGATATATTGTGCGTGAGTTGTGTCAATGTCTCAACCTAAGGTCTTGTTCAAGTTTATTCAACAGACTTGGGGTGGTGACTGGCCGGTGATATATTGCTGGGGGTGAACTGATTTCATTCTCCTCGGAGGACATACAATCAGGTGCCTTCCATTTTTTGGCTACCACTCTATTATCAAACTTCTTTTCATATCGTGCATTTATTTTTGGCCAAAAGTGAAAATGAAGCAATGTTTTGTTGGCGCACCACCCCAATGCCCCATAGAGGCCTGCCGCCATTGGGGGTAAATGACAATGCTGGTCGCAAAATCGACCTCAAATATTATTGGAATGTAAACCTCTGCTCCAGCCTTCAAATGCCTCCTTATCTCCTCGCCACTGCCCCTCTTTCTGTCCGAAAAAAACGCCCGGCAGCACAGAATAATAATAATTGTGACCAAAGCGACCGTGGTTAACAACACGTGTGCAGGCCTCCCCGACTAAGCGGGAAGTATACGGGCGCGATGTGCAGACAGCGAGCGACGCTTTGGGTCGCGACGCGTCTTTATCGACCGTCGCTCATTTGCCTCTGCGGAGACAAAATCAGTGTGGATCGATGAGGGGTGCGGTGGCAGAGCTTGGCGCTGCGGTCAGCCCCACGTCGTCGTGTGGTGGTGCCACCGCCCGACGTTACCGGCCTTTTGTGAAGAGTTTGGGTGGAATAAAAAAAACCGCGGCTTGTTAACGAATCGAAAATGTTTCAAGTCGATTTCGTTTCACCCGGCGGAATCGCAAAGAGACCGCGACAGCCGCACGTGCAAGAGCGAACTGGGGGCCATGACGGTGCCAATAGGCGGTGATGGTTGCTGCTGTTATTATATTCCAATCAAGCAATTTGCGGGTAATTTTCGCATTTGGAAAATGTAGACCCTGGCACCAGCCCACCACGACCCGCTCTTACGATGATGTCCGGGGATATTCAGCATCCGCCGTGAAGGAGACAGCGCGAGTATCATGACAGAGATCACGCTCGCAGTACTAATCAGGGCAGTCGCTGGAGTTGAACAGCGAACCTCTGTAACGAGCGATGAACGTTTGACGGGCTGGGCCACGTGACCGCCATTCATGTATTCGTAGGAGTTGAGCGACTTACTGGTTTCAATCGGCAGTTTGCGTTTAGAGGGGTAGAGTGTGTCCAACCATGGAAGAGTAGGCCAAATACTGCCTAAAGCGGCTCTCTAGAGCTCCCTCTAGCGGAGGCCCTTCCGCCGGCAGTAGCGTGCGCAAGCAATTGCAGGGCTGCGCCTTCACCTGTTGAAGCCATCAACGTCAAATAGCTGTCCGCATGCCACCTTGTGGCCGGGCAGCTGACGCACAACTCCATTCATCACACCCAGCACAGAGCTTCTAAAAAAAGAAACAGACGCGCAGCCATCACGCCTCCCCGTGGTCCCCGCTTGACATTTCCTCATTATATTTTTGCCTCCCCCCCCACCACCAACCACCCGCCAATTATATTCCAATTGCAATGCCATATTTAGTTTTAGCTAGGCTCGTCGCTAAGCAACCACAGGAGCAAGGGGAAGGCAGACAGGCGGCGAGGAGCCTCGTTGTCAACTATTGCCCAAGCTTTGGCAGTCCTCGATATATGAAGATGTTTCCAGCTAATGAATGAGTGTTTACGTGTGGGGGGACACCGGAGCACCCGCAGGAGACACACGTGTACGATGGGGGGGGGGCAGCACGCTACCCGTACGGCAGGGTCAGATGCAGAGTAGTCCCACACTCTGCTGTACCGCTCTGTCCCCCAAGCCCAGGGTATGGCACCTCAGGAAGGGAGTTTCCCAAACATGTGTGTGATCCACCAACACTGACCTGCGCAGTGCTGGATTACATGCCTGCGCCTCCAGCACACGACTGGAGTATGCTGCTCATGTGATTTCATGAGGCGAAGATATGTCCCTTGCAAATGTTGCTTCTAGCAGCGCATCGCCCTGCAGCAGAGATCAGTACTAGAGGATGATGCTGCTGAACTCTGGTTTCACTTTAATAGACCTCTCCAATGGGACGTGGAGCGAAACAACGGACATCATGCCCGAGAACACGTGGTACGACCTGAAAACACTTGGGAGAACTCTTCAGCAGAAGCCCACGAACATACGCGGGTCTTTAAGAGACCTCTTTATCCCACCCAGGACACAATGTTGAAATGCCCTGTACAGATTGTTCATCAATCAAACCAACGTCAAGCGAAAATTTAATTCTGCAAATTGAGTGAAAATCCAAATTTAGATTCAATATTTTTTGGTGCGGTTATTAAATGAGCTGCAGAGAACCTAATTGAGTTACAACAGTAAATGTGCATCAGACTCAATGTCATTCAACAACTCGCTACACTGGAGGACACGTTTTAATCACGGGCGGCTGAAATCCACACGTATGCACGTAGCATGTTGAACTTCGTTCTCACCGTACGTAGCCTACCGTGCTAACCGGAGGCGCAAACGCACCCAGGATCTCGGGAACTGCTGGCTCGCTGCTCTGACCTCTGAGCCACCGAGTCGCCTTGCAACAGTTGACATTGGCATGCGCATGCATCAATTAATCAACACAACGCGTGCAGCGACGGGGCTTGAAACGCTTAGTGGATCCAACCTGGCTGGGTGGCTCCCAGAGCTCGTAATGTCCTTGTCCCCGAGCGCTGAGACACAATTGCTGTGAGCCTGGGGTTCCAATCTGCGTCGCCAATCAGTAGACAAACTCAATGGCGAAGCACGGTCAGTTTGGATGACCGCAACTATTTTCCACTTGCATAGAGAGCTCAATTAGGTCATCACCGGTTCTGCGCAACGGCATTTGTATTATTCTAATCAGAGTATCGGGATGCCGTGAGCGCACTCGTCTCGCGTTGGTCCAGAAATTAAATGTGTTTTAAGCGGTATTGTAAATGTCTCGGGCCCCTCCGTGATGTGACACCGGGAGCTCGAGTGACACACGAGCCCTCGAATGGGCATTTCTTCATGTCATGTTTTCACAGCACAATTGAGATGAGACTGATGATTAAAAGCTATTTTTAAAACATAATGCCACTGGTTTTAAAATAGTGATTTGCTTGTAATTCTCTACATAACTTAGGGTGGCCACCTGTCCAGGTTTGATCCGGGCAGTCGGAAATCATTGACGCAGTCCTGATCAGGAGTGAACTTTCCTCGTATGCATATTTAACTTCTTTTGCACCCTACATACCCAAACCTCATTCCAATGGCAGGAGTAAGTCTCTTCAATTGAAAACCACTGTTGACTTCTCCACTAAGTGGTACATCTTTTCTCGACCTCTGACGGGCTGAGTCAACCCCCACACATGCACACGCATAGCCTGTAACAGACTGTTGGGGCAAGTGCAGAACGGCACACGAGGGGGTGGGTGGCCAGCACCACGCCCGGCCGCCTTTGTCTCCCCAGTGGCGATGTTTACACACCGCACTAGGTGACGCCCAGGACCGGTTCAGATAATCGTCACTGATTTTGGCCGTGAGCGGGAATTGAATTCGGGTCGCCGGGTTCGTAGCGCAGCGCGTTAACCGCTACACTACCGCTCCCCAGTATACAGTACACACGTGCACGCACACACATGCATATGCATGCATGCACGCACGAACACGCACAAGCGTACAGCGTTGCACATGGAAGAACACTTTCCAATGCCGTGCCAAGCATTGTATGGTCATCAGCCTTGCCGGCGGCCCTACCCCCCGTGGTCTTGCGGTGCCATGATTCAAACCTGCTTCTGAGCAATGAGCTGATCGCATTGCTCCACCTTCACGGTGGTCGACCCTCTGGGCGTGTATCTCTCTCTCTCCTCGGCTACCATTCCATCACTAGTCTCGCGATGTGTCCTGTACGAACCAACTTTTGCAGTCAATATCCGCCCCTCCGGTTAGCACGGTGGCAACGTATGGTCCGTACGTCTCTCGAAAAGTGGCATAGTTCTATGAACCCATGATTTCCTCGTTGTGTCTCTCCGTTTAAGTCTTGAAGCAGTAGAATTGCCATCTGGCCAGTTGTTGATGAGGACAGTCCAGGGGATCTGGTGCCGTTGATGTGTCGACGTCTCTGAGAGCAAACTGCAGCAGAGCCTTTGACAGACCCGGGGCCACGAGTCGGCAACGCCGCGGCTCCGATGCAGCCAGCGACTCTTAAAGGAAACTGCTTCGTGACGCGTCCTTTATTAAGGACCCAACACCGGTCTCGTATTCACCACCACGGTGCATCGGCGCCTCTTGAAATATTGAGGCCTGTTTTGTTGTTGTTGTTACCGAATTCAAAAAAAAGTGGCTCTTGTTATTATTTTAGTTTGCCGACCCCGTGACCTCGGCTGACTGAGGATATATTCGGGGCTTGGGTCTGTGCAAAGTAGGTGACAAACAACAATAGCCTGGCGAGCGGCTATTGTTTCACACCCTCCGTTGTCGGTGTGCCCGCGTCTTTGTCGTCCCACGTGCAGCAAGCAGGGCAAATGCTGATTGCTTTTCATTATCAAATTCGGGGTCGTTCCGAAAGCGCTCTCTCCTGCTCCCGGCTCGCGTCTGGAGAGGCGATAGTGGCAATTGAGGGTGGAAAAGTGACGCCCGCAAGGTCACATAATCAGCTGGCAAGACACAAGTCAATGCACTGCCAATGGGTATTATTTTTATTATTGCACATGCTAGCGACACGAGCCTATGTACACCGGCTCTCATGTATATTTATTTATATATGTGTATATATATATAAAGCTGGCAAAACGAAAATAGGCAGCTATTTTTTCTTTTTTTGGACAAGTATATGTTTCCATGTAAAGTAATTCCACAAGCGGCAGATGCATATAAAAAGGCAGGTCATCAATGTACTGTACCGTGCACCGTTCTGTATGAAATGAAAACTATCATTTACAGACGTTTTCTTTTTTCATCCACTGCTGGATGAAAGCCTTGACCATGCTTCACCTCGCTAGCTCGTGTCTGCTGGTGTGGCTGGGCAAGGCTGGTTCAGAAATCGCAGCTCACCGATGTTAGCAGCCTGCTAACCGATGCGACACCTTCCCATCCACTCCTCGACTCCCTCCATCTCTATGAAGTCGGTATGTTATTTCCTGGTAAGGAAAACCAAATATTTTATTTCGGGAGCATTATGTACGGAGCTCAGGGCTTCGTGCTGAACACGGTGATTCCTAAAGTCTTATCAAATTGCACGGTCACTCGTGCGCAGGTGGTGACCTGCCCTTTGAAAACGCAGATAATCAATGTACGCGTATCACGGTAAGAGCCATCTAGAAAAAGAAAGGAAACCCCAACACGTAACTCAATATGACTGGAAGGGGATTAGAAGTCATGCACACTCTAAAAGGCAAAATACATTTAGCCCTGGATAATTGTTGGCGCGTTGTCGAACAGTGGACGTGCCGCTTACTTCCATGCTGGGCCTAATTTATTGGTGTAACCCGGCACACCACGTCCAGTATGCGTCTCGCTATGGCTGTGCCGAATAGTCACGTGCCTTCTCCGGTCTACTCGTGACACGGACACTGTTTTACTATCCGGACAGACCACGTCCAGTTTTTCTGTCGCTGTGGTGACTATTCACGTGCCCACTGCGGTGTATTTTATTTCGAGATCGAAAGATGGAGGAGTACATTGGGATGGGACAATACGGGGTAAGGAGCACACCCCCCCCCCCTCCTCATTCCCCACACTGCTTTGGGCAGTGATGGAGCAAGGGTTTTGATATTATCCTTCAATACATTACATTGATAGCCATCGTGTGCAAGCCATTGGATGTGTCATTGCATTTAGCGCACTGCGTTCTGCACGAACGGACCTGGCGACCCGCGTTCGATTCCCGCTCACGACCAATAACGGGGGCGAATATCTGAACACCGGCCTGGGCCTCTCCTGGGTCGACTCAGCCTCAAATGATCACCTGGTGCGGTGTGCAAACATCGCCACTCGGGAGACAAAGGCGGCCGCCGGGCGAAGTGCTGACCAACCACACACCCCTCGTGTGCCGTGGCGGCCTACATAGGCGCTCGCTAACAGCACTTGCCCCAACGGTATGTGCAGGCTATACGGGGGGGGGATTCTTTGTCTCTGCTTTAGTTTATGCACGGTGAGTGGGAAGCACTCTCTGTCCCGGGGTGGTCTGCATGCAGAAAGGGCAGCAGCAGCATCAGTCGCGAGTAATGGTCGATATTTACTGAGACAAAGCCGCGTGCCCCGGCCGTCCCCACGCGCATGGTACTGTGGGGACAGTTTTGGGAGCAGATGGCAGAGACTCGTCCAATCAGCTTAAAAATGCGAGCAGAATTGTGTGTTTAAGCCCCGCCGTACGGCGAGTGCACACGAGTAATCGCGGCACGAAGATGCTTTGCATTCATTATTTGCTTACGTCCCCTTTATTTATTCTAGCCGTCGCAGGGCAACATTTGAATAATTGGAGATTGTGCTTTGCGTGCAACTCTGCATTGGCTCGTCGATTGAAATGGAGGCTCACGCTCACCGGACGTGTATCAATGCCGACACAAAAACCTTCATTTTCGGTTTAGCATATCAAGGGACCGACCACAATTGTACAATTATGAGAGGGAGAATCGCAAAACAATGAAAACAAGCTGGTAAAGGAGAGGATAATAAGGAATGGATTATTTAATCGACCTCAACTCCAAATAATTCCAGAAGAATTGTCACGTGCCTGGAATGTGATGAACTTGTACGGAGCACGCATAAACACACTTGGTACTTGGGGTGCTTTAATATATGACGGCTTGGTATCATCATCATCCACCGTGATCTATCCACTGCTGGAAGAAAGCAACGATTCATCTCGCTCCTGCACCGGGTCTCCAAATGCAATGTCCACTCGGGCATGTATACACACATGGTACATGGCGTGCTTTTATAACAGAGCTTGAGTTTGACTGTGCCAACTTTTGTTTTTTTCGACTAATGCAGCCCTTTCAGTGAGCGAACACGCGAAAATGTTCAGTCCGAGACAGCTGCGCGACATTGCACAAAGCAATGCGGGATAGACCGTGACGTCTCCATGCAACACCGAACGCAGAGAAGTCACGGAGGGGACACCGTTCTAAAACCACGACCGACGCAGGCTGACACGCAATCCATTCATGGGGGCTGCTATAGCGTGGCAGCTTAAAAGGCCAGGGAGACGTGGTGCCAACCGACTGTGATGCTTTTAGACCCGACAGTCCAGTTTGGTATTTTTTCTCTCTCTCTCTCTCTCGGTGGTGTGTTTTTTTTCGGAGCAGCTGTCCCGGCTGTAATTTTGACACAGACAAAATCGGGCATTCTATGCTGCGTGCTAAGATTTACGGTCTTGCCCGCTGTTGGGGATTTTAGGAATCGGGTGGCGAGGTGAGGGCAATACGACACACCGTGGCCAGGGTTTGCCCTTGTGATAAAGGCCTACATTGCCCTCTGTCTGCTTGTGAACGATGAAGAACTGTGGGCTCCAGGCCGACGCATGATGGCCTCTGAGCCTCTGCAGCCCGAAGGAAGATACACCCCCCAGAGATGTCCTGAAAAGCTCCGAGTTTTACCAAGGCGTGGGGCCAATGCGCACGCTCGATGCGTGCCCTTGTGCAGTTGCGTCCAAGGTGCTCGACGAGCCGCGGTGAGCCAAAAATAACCCACGGGGCTCTGGTAAGGTAGGCGCCCTTCCTTGTTAATCCCGTGCTCAATAGCGCCGTCCAGGAGGGAGCCTTGGTTGCACGCTTTTGAGCGATTTTAAATGTGCGCAAACATCCGAGCGCACCGAGACTTAGGCGATGAAGTGATGCACGGCTTGGCTTGAGGTGGGGAGTGACGTACGCGGTTCGTGACCTGCAAGCTGGAGGCCAAAAGCCAGCAAACGATGGATGTTTCACGCGCTCCGGTTAAGGTTGACCGCGTTTGCGCATTAGCACTGTCCAGCCATCCGTCCAAACGTGACGCACGGCACGATGACGCTCGTGAAGATGATGCAATATGAACGAACCTGCCGTGTATACAACTGTGTTGCTGTTGGAGAATCAACCCTCCCCCGCCCCGCCAAGCACGAGGGAGGCCTTCATCCAGCAGTGGATTAACAAAGGACTGCACTTTATAAATATTTGTATTTTCATATCGACATTGGCACTCCAGTTGGCCTGGCGTTTCAACGCATTCCAGCTATGGGTTGAAAGCGTTAATGCTCCGTCTGCATCACGGGAGTCACGATAACTCTAATACAGATGAAACCAATATGAATGAAGCTGCATTGTGCAATCGCTTTTCTAAAATGTATCAAAGGGGTTGGTGAACATTTTGAGACACAAATTACTACAACAAAGGAAAACGGTTACAGCATTTTCAAAATGAGCGAACACGTGCAGCCTAGACCGCCACGCGCTTGCATCTGCACCGCTGATTAAACGCCTTTGAATACGAGCACAAGTGGGGAAGCGTTACGTAACCCCCATGCACATGCACGATTTTCCCTAACTTAGTTTGGTGATGAATTGAGACTTCTCATTTCTCGGGAACATGTTGGGTGTTTTTTTTTCCTCCCACGCCAACTCGCTGCTTTCGAGTCGAGTGCTGCATTACGGATCGTTTTGTGCTGTGCACGCCTTTAGTTTGTCTGAGCCAGACACACGCACGTCCAGTGAATGATAACATTCCTACCCCACGAGAATATTAAAGTCCTGACCCAGACTGGGTAACACAATCCATACAAAACAGAATGTCAAGCAAGTTTTGTATTACATTTTCTCAATTTTAATATATGAAAAAAACACGTTTTTTTATTATACTTATATCCAGAAATACGTTTATCCAGTAAAGAGTTTGTATATTTTGTAATTTTGAAAATGATGTGTGAAAGCCATTGTTTCTCGAAGCAGACAAGCTATAGCCAGACTGACGCAGTTGAAAGTTGGCTGAGTGGGGCTATCAGCACGTGCCAACCTGGCCATGTCACCGTGGCAATAAGTCAAATGAGGGTGGAATTCCTCTCATCAACGACCACATTAGCTGCAATTCCTAATATCCGCGGGAGCTCTAGGGTCTGCGGAAACTCTTATTGTAAGCTTCCCATTCCTTTTATTATCCGCAGTTTCCCCAGTGGACAAGTTGAGTAAATACACAGATACTGCAGAGTGCAATATAATCTGCGTTGTCCAATCCCCCACACCACCACCACCACGGATGAGTACTACCTACGGGATCTTTCACGTTCACTGTGAAACAGACAGCGCGTATATTATATACGGTGATACAGCTGCAGTAATAACCAGGGTGGCCGGTTAGAACCGAACCTTCAACCTCTCTGGCACAAGCGGTGAACACGCTACCGCTGTGATGCATCACAGCCCCGTAAAAAAAATTGTGCATTTTACTGCAAATGAAAAAAAACGTTTCTAATAATTTTCATTTTTAGTTTGAAAATAATAACTTTTTTTGTTGCTGCCATTTTTGTACAAAAGCAACTTTATTTAGTTGTTTTAACATTATATTTTTTTCCACGTATGTTGTTTTTAGCGTACCTTAATGATATATACATTTTTTTTAACAATCTAATTTAAGAACTAGTTTTGGCAACATTACCATTCAGTCATGTGCTCGTTCCTGTGGGATCCAAGCCCATCAGTCAGTGGCTGTTGCCACTTTCCAAGTCAAATTCACACCAAGACTGGGCTTTTCCTTTTGTTTTTTATTGACTCAAATAATTTTTGTACAAGAAAAAAAATACATAAAGATCCAACCAACTCTTTATCTCTCGCCAGCACTTGTGTCCACAATGCGATGTAAACAAGACTTGAATCTTCTACGCAGCTGCCAAAATAATTTGGAATGTCTGCTGCTTTTTGTCGAATTGTAACACTTTTGTTGCCTGCAGGTTGTCGGAAGATTTAAGCTGCACGTGACGGTAAATCTCAGGACGTGTGTTGTTGGATACGATCTCGTTTCACCGTTACAACTCCGTGCACCCTTTGCAGTGTGACGTTAAAGAATTTTATATTTGCTTGTTCATATTAAATGTTCGAATTTTAGTTGTTTGTGTCTATGATGCATAGCGTTTGTTTATATCGCAATCGCATTCCGAATCATTATATTTTTGTTACAGTAATCGTTACACAAACATCACTGCAATATTCCTCGACAACACATTCCAAACTTAAAATATATTCCTACTCGTGGCTGTAAATGATAGCATATTAAATAACTATGCATTTGCAAATAGAACACCTTATTTACAATGAAAATGAATTTTCATTGCTATTTCCGTTTTGCTTTCAGCGAACATCGTATGCTCATAGCTATCATTTTACTCCTAAGAATTGAACTCATGCTTTTCTGGGTTTATTGCCAAATAATACACTCTGCCTTTGAAATTGTAAATGCCTCAATCAGCAGAAGAAAACTCATGGTGCCAGTTGGATGTTCAATATTGTACAAACACTCTGTAATGAGTGGCTGAAACACAAGATAAATATGGGTCATACCGCACTGCATTCGCCTCGTTGTCAAATAGTTCACTGGCAACGTGAAACGTGTGCATTTGAAAGTAATTCCCGCCACGGTTTCCATTACAAATGTAGAGGTCTGCTCGAGTCGGGCTGCAACGATGCACTGATGCATCGATTCTTCATCCAATGACAAACGCATCGCATCACGTTTGAAATAAGCTTTTTTTTGTCGATTTGTATCCGTTGAATAACATGGGATCCCATGACCCTGGGCGCTCCTCATATATTCAGCACAATGTAAAAAAAAACAAGTATTACATTCTTGAATTGCAATGCGACCCTGAATCACAACACACACATTTGTTTCTTTAATGTGGAAAGCTTGCGGCGGGAGGGTGAGGATAGGGGGGGAGGTGGGGGCTGAATCGTTTATTTTAGGGACAGAAATCCCTGCGCTAATCGAAAATTGTTAACACATAAGAAAAATAAAACGCTGCCCCAAGTTTGAGCGCCGGCCACGGCAAACATCAGCGGCGAGTGACTTCTGAAGCGAACTGGTCACTCTCTTCGTAGGCCCGCGCTGACCAGAATGGTGAAGTATGGTCAAAACCCCCCCACGACTGAGAGGTGTGGGGAGGCCTTCGTCGACTATTGGGTTACAAAAAGGTCTGTACATTTCACGACCAATATTTGCTCTTTAAACATCACCACCGATTTTGCACCAAAGAAGAGACCTTGGCAGATCACTGTCCGATCCGTGCCGATGCACGAGCTATATTTGTGCACGTACTTGTCAGATCTTTGGGGTGATTATGTAATCCTGCCTGCGCTGCGGAACAATAGCAGAGTCATCCGACTGGATGGAGCAAGGTGTTGGAAGTGTTACGCGAGAAAGCGTGTTCTGCCCTTGTGAGTTCTGACAGCGTGAAGTGTTGCGGGACTTGAGAATTGAGCTGGCCTGGATGGACAAAAAACCGACAAAACAACTCCAGTTTTGGAAGGATGAGTAATCTGTTGCTGATTATGTTTCCACTTAATCATGCACTCGGCGCTTCTCAAGAGAAATTGAAAATAGCCACTTGAACACGCCCCGACATGACGTGTGGAGATGGACCCAATGAGATCACCTCGTGTGATGGATTGCAGGATCGTGGGACTGAACGAAAGAGCAAAAGTGCGGACGGTAAGATATTGCTTGCTGCTGCTGCTGAAAAATACTGGCAATGCATTTGTATATCACGTAAAACGCATCGCATGGAGCTCTTGGAAGAATCATGGGGCCCCCTCAATCACCCTCTGGCATAACTCCAAATTCGCCCTTGCAGCTTTAGAAGACCCGAGACTGAAACAGAGGAATAGGGGAGGTCACCCAGATCTGCGGCCCCCTCGTGAATGTCCCTCCACAGACCCTGAGTTTACTTGCTTGAACTTGAAATGAGACCGATCCCCCCCCCCCTTTCTTCCCCAAAGAAAATGGATCTGATGCACATACCACGTAATGCTACGGTCCTATACGTCTTAGTTGGTTGTCTGTCCGAGCCGCCTATCCCGCTATTCACCACTCACCTATCGCGGAAGTTGTACACCCCCCCCCCCCCCGTGATTGGATGAATACAAATAAATGCATTTTTGTTTTCTCCTAAAACAAGGGGCAGTGGTGTACAAGCAGGAACATGAAGGAAACTCGCCACATTCATCGTTAACACTGCCTCAAAACCAAATATTTGGGCAGTAGACCTGCAGGGCAGAGAATCACTGTACAGTATATATCTATATATATAAAATAGGGCAGTGTTAATAACAAATGTGAGTTGTTATAGGTATTATTTTTTCCGTTAACTTATTCTCCAGATTACGAGGAACTCCGGAATGTAAGTCGCACCCCAACTTGTGCCCGGTGTCAATAAAGTTACATATATATCTGGTCTCTTTCACACACACACACTCACACGTAGTGGATTATAAGATGCACCCCCAACTTTTTGCTTTAAAATACAGGGCAAAAAGTGCGTCTAATAATACAAACAATATGGCGCGTCTATCGGTTGCGTCTGGCATTCGAGTTCTGCAAAGTAAACAGAACATCATCTCGCTGCGATCTGTGAAAACTACGGTTGCTGTCGTTTTGTCTGGTGGGCCTTGGAGGACACCACGTGGTCACCGCGTGGTCACCGCGTGGGGTCACCGCAGGGTCACCACGTGGTCACCGCGTGCTGTTGGTGTGTGTGGCTGTGCGGCTAAAGGGATTGCAAGGGGCAGCGGGGGTGCTGGCCACTCACTCCCCTCACCACTTTCCACTTCTAACATCCTCGTGAGATGACAGACGATATTTCGACATGGGATGGAGACGTTTCAGAGCGACAGAAAATGTAGAGAATGTAGAGCGATGCAGATAGACAGATGTCGTGGCATGAGAGAACTCGAGATGCAGATGAGATGGAGAGGCAGTGAAATGAAAGAGATGCAGACAAGGAGACAAGGATGGTGTTAGACGAGAGAAGAGGCGAGCTAGGGATGAGCACATTGTCGCAGCCACTCCTAATACAAGTGCGGTATTCCGGGTTAGGCCGCGTGTTGAGCATTCCCCCTCTCAAGCTTTCGCCACGCGCTATTGTAGGCATCTCCAGGAGCTTGAGAGAATAAACGCTCAATACGTGGCTTGACACACAATACCCCACTTCGAAGACAGGGACGAGCCAGATATCTTTGCTGTCGTAAGTCAATTCGCTTGCTGGTTTTTTTTCGGATTTGAATTTGAGCTGCTCGCCCCTATTTCTGCCACGAATCCGGGGGGTGGGGGGGGGGAGGTGGGTCACTCTTTGAGCTGCTTGGGGCGCTGATCATTTCCTTGCTTTGCTTCATGCAAAGCAAGGAAATGGGGGAGGGCACGGGGGCCATGGGTTAGGTGGGTGAGTGTGGGTGGGTTTGGTGGGTGAGTGTGGGTGGGTGTGGTGGGTGGGTTGGTGGGTTTGGTGGGTCGGTTGGTGGGTGAGTGAGTGAGTGGGCGCCTCAAAACCACTCGGGTTCGCTGTCCTTGGGCTGGTGCATGCGGCGGCACATGGCCGAGTTGTCCTGGTGGAGCGGAAACTCGGAGCCTGGGATGAGGATGGATCGTCCCTTGCGAACGCTGTATTGGATCTTCAGCCCCGACACCTTCTCCGACTGTGTGAGCACCTCCCTGTTGGGCCCCAAGACATCATCATCGACATTCGTGTTAGAGAACGGTCCACAATACCGGTATTAGCGCTACGCCTCTGATGGCTCTTCAAATGACATCGGGTTCACACAATTGGGGGACAGCACTTTTCCCACCCACCCTGCCACGACATGTTTGTCGCATGCCGGTCAAAAAGATGATTTAAAAATCTTAAGAGCTTAAATTGTGCCAAGTTAGATGAAGAAACAAATTGAATGTCATGTCTATTTTCAACATTTTTACTTACACGGTGATTGGTGACGACCGGGCTGAGGCCATCAACTCACCGCGCTTGAGACCGCGGTGTCATCGAAGGTAACCGCCGCATGGGATTCACAATTGGGGATCTCAACGGTGCCAGCTCACGGCGCCGACCTCCGAACCCAACCGACCAACCGGCCACCGTCTGTCCACGAAGTCTTTAAAAAGTATTGTTGTGTACGTTGACGGCCCTGCCGCACCTGAAGGGGAAGGTGTCTTTCTCCATCTGCATGCACACCAGGAACGGGTAGGAGTTGAACTTGACGGTGGTGGTGAAGTCCATGCCAGCCGCCGCCTCGGCGCTCAGCTCACTGTTCACCTGCAGGTGGCCCAGCGCCACGGAGACCACCCCGGACAGCATCAAGGCACCCCTAGTGGGTGCGTGCAAAAAGGACAAACACAGGATCGTTTATTGAACCAGCCTACAATAGATTATATCGTCCGTCCGTCTGTCCGATGTCCGATTAGGTGTAGCAACATCGCCCCCTACTGCAAACACTTGGCAGGACCCTATAAAAACCTTTAGACTCAGTGAGGCTTTCCTGGCTAAACAAGTGTAACATTCCCTTATAATTCCCTGAGATAGTTTTTAATTAAAATATTTAAATTAAAAATTAACTCATTCCCTGAGATAGTTTTTAATTAAAATATTTACATTAAAAATTAACTCACAGCGGCCTAAAGCCTACAGCTAGACCTAAAGCCTAGAACTAGGCCTCAAACTCTCCCTTCGTATCGTATTTGTTCGTTCCTACCAGCCCACCCCACAGGGACCTGTTCATACAAGCTGAAAGGCATCACCATAACACATTACTCGAGGAATAGTGAGTTGATGCATACACGTTACTGATCGACCGTGACTTGTGGAATTTATATTCCAGCGTGGGCTACCAGGTTTATCGATAATTCTACCAGAATTCAGTTTGATTGCTCGACTAAACGGATGACTCAAAAAAGTTTTAAAAAACGCCTCAGTCGCGGTGAGGAATCAAACTTAGGTCATCAGGTGAATGGTGCGGTGTGTGAACCACTGCGCCCCACTCCCCCCAAGCCTTCCCTTCTACCCCCGACCCTGCCCACTCTCCACACAACATTATAGGAATGTTGAATTTCAACCACACGTGTAGAGGCATAGTGATTTTCGCACTACACTACAAGCTTGGCAACCTGAGTTCGATTCCCGGGCATGGCTAACAAGAGTGTCCACTGATATCCGATGCAGTCCGAGTCATCCATACTTCACCAAACCGCGCTGAACCAGGGTGGCGAAGTATGGTCGAACAACCCCCATGACTGACGTGGCACGGTGACTCCTCCATCCAGCAACATTGAATCAACAAAGCGCCGAACATTACAACGACGAACTCTAACTATCATTTCTCCTCCTCGAAGTGACGTACTTGTTGCGCACAATGGTTTTGGACTCGCGGTGCCACAGGCTGACGTCCATGCTGCCAGAGATGTCGATGGCCAGGCTTCCTTGAAACTCAACGTCGGCACGCAGCCCTGATGGCAGGCTCAAGTCCTGCAGGACAGACGATCGCGAGAGAAATTAATGAGACTTTAAATAGAAAAAATTCGTTGCCGCGGTGGCGAGATGTCGACTACCTCGCCTGATATATATACAGGAGGTCGCCGATTCAATCCCGACCCTGACACCTGTATATTTGGGATTTGCATGTTCTCCTCGTGCTCGTGTTTAGAAACTATATGCGTTGAGAGTATTTGCCTGCTATGAATTTCAACGCAATAAGCCACTTCGTTGAGCTATCATTCGTGGCCAGGTCACTTCCGAAAAAGAAGCCACATAGTTCAGTGGGCCTTATCTGGTAAAATAGAAACAGTTTATAGTTTTAGTTTAATTGGCCTTTTATGCAAACCGGTGTTTAGGTGTATCCATATTTTTTTCATAAATTGAGCCCCCCACCTTGAGCTCCTAGGGGCTCCCGAATCTTTCCCTTCGCTTGCTCACGTCTCACACCGTTCACCTGCGAGTGATCGATCAGCAGGATGATGCCCTTGACGGCGGAGGTCGGCTCCCCCGTGGCGTCCCACATCTTGGCCATGAGGTCGCCGTAGCCGTGGAAGAAGGTGATTGGACGCAGCTGCACGTCGAAGAGGATGGGCGCCATCCCCGCCATCGAGTCCAGATCCTCCTCTCCCTCGTCCGGCGTGGCCGCAATTAGCCCCTCCAGTCCCTGAGCCTCCAGCGACACCTGGTCAATAAACAAACGCATTCACAAACACACGCACAGACGTACAGCCACTTTAGTTATAAATCCGCTCGCTGCCGGGTGAGGGCCTCCCCCAATGTCGCGAGGCTGGTTTGGGCTGGTTAGTGTGGATTGGCTAAAGGCTGGGAGCTTAGAAGTACAGTACAATCGTGGATTTTGATGCACCGCCTTCTGCTGCCTGCCACGGAGCCCTGCAGCAGCCTGTAACCTGCAGAGCTATAACGATCCAGCCATCCACTCAGCCACGCACTGAGCCAAATACACTCAACCAACTATGTATGTAAGTATGTATGTTGCACTTCTTTCGCACCGTACGTAGGGGGAGCGGGGAAAGAACAACAAACTACCCACGCAGCCAATCAATAAACCACCTGCCCCGCCATCTACCCAACCAGCCACTCAGCCAACTTACCCACTCGGCCACCAATTCAACTACCCACCCAGCCAACCACTAAATCACCTGCCCCACCATCTACCCAACCTGTCACTCAGCCAACTTGCCCACTCAACCACCAATTCAGCTACCCACCCAGCCAACCACTAAATCACCTGCCCCACCATCTACCCAACCTGCCACTCAGCCAACTTGCCCACTCAACCACCAATTCAGCTACCCACCCAGCCAACCACTAAATCACCTGCCCCACCATCTACCCAACCTGCCACTCAGCCAACTTGCCCACTCAACCACCAATTCAGCTACCCACCCAGCCAACCACTAAATCACCTGCCCCACCATCTACCCAACCAGCCACTCAGCCAACTTGCCCACTCAACCACCTTACCTACCCACCCAACTAAGTAACCACCCAGCCAGATTCTAGATTTGAAGCTTTCGTGACTGCAAGGAATCATATTCTTAGGTTTTTTCGGTAAAGTCACGTAGGTAAAACATCAAAATTAATGAAAATTAAATAAAATAAAAACAAAAAACAAAAATCACGACGTTTCAGAGGCAACACTGAGACTTGTGTTGCCTCCGAAACGTCGTGATTTTTGTTTTTTGTTTTTATTTTATTTTATTTTCATTAATTTTGATGTTTTACCTACGTGACTTTACCGAAAAAACCTAAGAATATCACCCAGCCAGAACCGGCCCTAGACCTTTGGGGGCCCTAAGCAAAATTTGGTTGGAGGCCCCTTTGATGTATGATTTTTTTCACCCACTAGCTAGCAGTGACTCTAGGGGGCCCTCTGCTGGCCACGGGGCACTTTGCAATTGCAAGGGTCGCTTAGTGACTGGGCCGGCTCTGCACCCAGCCATCGCTCAATCACTCACTCACCTGCACAGAGTGCAGCTGGGCCTCGTGTGAGAAGAGGAACATGTTCATGTTGCTCTTGCGGAGCATGCCGGAGTTGGAGTAGAGGATGTTGAGGCTGTACGTGCTGGTCATGTCCTTGGTTTCTGTACCGAATGACGGGACAGCCAATGTTTTTTTTAGGGACACCTCGGCTATACATTGCCCAAGAGCATTTTGCGAGGCGATTACACGTTTCCATTTCACGATGCCCCCCCTCCCGTTTCACTCAAAAAGTTCGTCAGTCCAAAAACGGGCGCTTGGTTTTACGCAGTGTGGGGAGGGGTTTAAAAGAGCTAAGATCGATCCGGTGATTTTTTTGTACTTGATTGCATCAATTCAGTTCAATTTCCTGCAGTTAACTATATGAAATCCCATTGTGGCTTTTTTATGGGCACTTCGTTAATTGTTTCACTTTACAAGGTGCAGCGTGAACACCACCACATCGCTGCACGACGACTTTATATTATCACAGGACCTTTAACCAGAGGTCACTTATAAAGTGACCGTTAAAATCTACGGGCTACACAGAATTACCGGGACCGCATAACAATTCTCTGTACAGGGTGTGGAGAAGGGGTGGGGGGGGGGCTGACGGGCGTTCGCTGTGCGTGCACTCTCCCACTGACTGGACATGAAGCCGGAGTAGGCGGAGGAGGAGCCCGTCTTGGAGAAGCGATCGTAGTTGTGCACGATGGGGTCTCGCAGCACCTGTCTGATCACCTGGCTGCTCGCCACACGGACACGCACGTGCTCATGCGGGCAGCCCCGTCGAGACGCACTCCCCGAGCGCGCGACACATCACCTCGCTCGTCCTCCGGAAGTTTTTTTTACGAATCGGGGTCGCAGTTTGTCTCAGGAAGCAATTCCTTCGTCTCATTTGCATAATCTCATTTAGACTGGAAGATATTTTCACAATTCTGGAAACTGACTGATGATGCTGGTTGTGACTTCCAGAACAATGTCTGGAACCAGTTACTAAATGTCTGTGCTGAAGCAGTCATGAATTGGCACGTTTGCTGACGTGACAAATTTAAATAATTGGCCGTGTCGGGTGGCAAAATACATTTTTCTCAAACGATCCGACACAAAATTCCGAATAATGATGATGATATTGGTCTACGTGTTAAAAATATATGTGGACTGTATCTTGTTTATCCCGTGCTGTTATTTGCCGATGCTCCATCCTTTCTAGTTTTTTTTTCGGTAAAGTCACGTAGGTAAAAAATTAATGAAAAAGCAACTAAATTAAATAACGATGCTCCATCCAGCCGGTCGCAGCAACTTTCCGCACATCGGAAAAGTAATCCAGATGTGGCAGAACATTGCAACATTATCCACGCCCCCGCTTATCTTTACAGATTAAATTAGCGAAATATACGCTTTGGTTCTTTCGGTAAAGTCACGTAGATAGAAAAATAACTAATAGATCACGACGTTTCGATCGCAACACAAGCAATCGTCTTCAGGTGAAGAAAATACAGCAGGCTGACTGCTGAGGCAGGAAAAAATGTAGCGTGAGAACAACTGTAGCCAAAGGTTATATACATTTGAGGTGGGTACAATCCAAGTTTAAGTAGGCGGGGCTAGAGATAGCAAAATATGTGAATGTGGTGAAATAGGATTTCCCCTGCAACTGAACAATTTGGTTGATGGCACATTATAAGGGCGGAGTCAAGAGTGGTAGAGGCAGGGTTTCATTTCAGCAGGGTCTGTCCGGCTCGGTGACCAGGTCAGTATTTTTCGGCTCGCGGCACACCACGTCCATCATACCTCTCGTTATGGCCGCCGATACGAGCAGTCACGTTTCCTAACTCCAGCCTACCAGTAACCAGTGAGAAAACAAGCACTGGGAATAGGGGTGGGAGAGAGGGAGGGAGCGAAGCGGGGGGTCGGGGGTGGGTTAAGTGTGGCAGGGGGGACGGTGGAGAGGGTTGGGAGATATCACGGCACCTGGTCGGGTGGTGGAAGTGCAGGAGGTCGTTGACGCGCACCACTACGAACTTGGACATCTCGTTGGGCAGCTCGCCGACCGACAGCAGGATGTTGCGCACCTCCTCGAGGGACGGCTGCTTGGTGAGGATGAGCTCCATGGCGGCGACGCGCACCGTCTTCTCGTACACGCGCCGGTTCTGGTGGTAGATCCTGTTGAGCGCCGCCCGCACCTGCAGCGGCAGCGGCAGCAGCAGAAGCAGCGGCGGCGGCGGCGGCCGCGGCGTTCCGCGCAAGTCAGCCGCTTGCGGAGGAGCCCGGCTGGCTCAGAGGTCGCGGACCCTGAGCCAGCGCTGCCGGGATTGCCTGGTAGTTGCGTCTGGGTTTCAGGTGCCTCTCGTCAAAGCGGTTTCTCAAGTGCAATTGTGAAATAGTCTCGGCCAGGACGGTGAAGGCACCATGGAAAAAAAAACACGTAATAAAAATTGGTTTCATAAATCAACTTTTTGGGTTTAGATCGCGTTATTTATAAATGTATCGTAACGCTCCACCACCACCCGACACGGCCAATCAGTAAAAAAGTGTCACTTTGACAAAAAATTGGTTTATCGTTTAGCACAATTACCACTCTGAGAATTAAATAAATATTTATTTGACACCCCTATGACGAACATGACTCATGTGTGTGCATATCTTTACGTGCCTGTGTAAATGTGAGTTTGTACCTGGGGAACGGTAGTGCAACAGTTAGCACGCTGCGCTACGAACCCGACGACCAAAATGTGATTCCCGTTCACGGCCAGCACCAGTAACGATTATCTGAATCGGTCCTGGGCCTAGTTTGATTCAGCTTCAAATTGAGTACCTGGTGCGATGTGCAAACATTGCCACTGGGGAGACAAAGGCGGTCGGGCGTGGTGCTGGCCACTCACCCCCATCGTGTGGCCTTCATAGATGCTCGCTAACAGCACTTGCCCCAACAGCCTCTTGAAGCTACACGGTGGAAGGGGGGGGGGATCTTTGTCTCTGTGTGTGCAAGTGCCAACGCTGGCCGCACCTCCGGCGTGATGAGCTCATCAGGGAACCGCTGGAGGCCGGAGATGGCGATGACGCTGCTGGCGCCCGAGCCGACTTCGGCGTGCCGCGCGAACAAGCCGACCGTGTCGGGCAGCAGCGTGTTTTTGAGCGCCAGCAGGAACGCCTGAGCCTCCGCGTCCGAGGCGGCGCGTTCCAGCCCCGCAAACAGCAGCTCCCGCGCCTCCACCACCGGCTGCACGCGGACGGTGCGGGCGGGGAGGGGGGACAAAGACGATGCGGGGTGTTGCCGCTGCCACCGCCGCTGTTGGCGAGCACACGGCGGCGCGTTTGCAATGCGCAGATGTGGACGGGGCGGAGGGCTCTTACCGCAGAGTCGCACTGCCCCGCCTGACACAGCTTCCCGACGAGGGCCCCGATCACGATCACCAGCGTGTCGCTCGTCTGCGACTGAGCGATCGGCAACTTCAGCTTTTCCTGAGGCGGAGACAAACAAACACGTAGGAAATATAACGCCTTGGAAAATTATACGGTTGTCTTCGCGTATGTACCCGTGGAGCGATGGTTAGCACACTTGAACTTGTCATGCAGAGGTCGCCGATTCGATCTCCTGGGGGGGGTCCATGCCATCAAGGAATGGCATGGACCCCCCCCCCGCCCCCCATTCCAATTTATCCTCCCCATGTCATAGAGCGGGGCCTGGGCCCCTCTGGCCTATGGGCCCTGATGCAGTTGCATCACATGTACACTGTGCCACTGACTGAACCCCAGGGACATTCTTTTAAAACTATTAAACTAAAACGAAACTATTTCAAATATAAAACTTTTTTTTTAACTGTTTTTATTTTGCCAGGTAAGGCCCACTGAGCTATACAGCTCATGTTCAGAAGCGACTTGACCACAAATGGTAGCTCAACGAAGTGGCTACCACGTGGAAATTTACAGCAGCCAAATACTCGAAACACGTGATTTTGATTCTGAATATGGAGGGAAAATCCGGAGGACCCTACGTGACCACGGAGAGATAGATATGCAAACTCCACATACACAGGCGTCAGTCGGAATCAAACCCATGGCATCCTGCATACCAGGCGAGATAGTTAACATCTCACCACCGTGGCGCCCCCACTCTGACTTTTCAAACCTTTTGCATTAACACCGCATGCAGTGGCATTGCGTGGACGGCGTGGACTCCCATGCAAGGCAATGCGATGGGGCATCCCCTCTCCAACGTCCTCTCTTTGTAATTACTGGGAGCATGGGACCCCCCCACCACCCCCACCCTGCGGCTCGTGGGACCCCCTCGCGCAGCCGCACCGCCATCATGCTGGGTCAGCCACGCCACCAAACTGGCCACGTCGGTGGCGGGGGGGGGGGGTGAGCTCCCGGGGGCTCACCAGCAGGCCGGCGAGCAGCTGCTGCGAGGGCTTGGTGGCGAAGGCGCAGGCATAGAGGAAGCGCTCGTGAGCCTCCGCCATGCTCCCCTGGGACAGGTCGAGGAAGCGGAGCAGCGCCCGCAGCGACGCGTCGGTCTGCGTGGCGCTCATCGCGTCGATCAGCTGCAGCCTGGTCGGGCGGGACGGGGAAAAGCGCACGCGAGCGAGGCGTGCGCGCGGCAAAGGCTTTAATGGTGACGGCTATGGCAGTGGTGGATCGATAAAATGATGATTGGATGACACATCGATGGTTCTTATTCCTGGCTGACAATGATGATTGACATTAATTGTTGGATCATGTTAAAATGATCATATGATGATGATTCTATGATAATTTGATCATATAATGTTCGACGATAATGGTGGTGGTGCTGATGGGTGGTTAATAATCATGATTATTTAATCAATTACTACTGTATTTAATAATATTAATGTTGATGATTCGATTGATAACAATGAAATATATTTTATGGCATTATCGGGTGATGATGATAATAATGAATTGATGGACGATGATGATCATCGATGGAATGATTGATGATAGTTATGATCACACACCAGACCAGATGCTTATTTAAGGCTGATTTGACCTAGGGGAGTCCCATGACCGGTCCAGATAATCGCCACTGGTGTTGGCCGTGAGCGGTTTAAATATCACCCGCCACTGATGTTACAGCATTTAATAGACTGTAGGGTAAGTGCTGCTAGCAAGCACCTATGAAGGTTTGGACGTTGCACGAGGGGGTGGAGGGCTGGCATTATGCCCGACCACTTTTGTCTCCCCAGCAGCATTGTTTGCATACTGCACGAGGTACTCAGTTGAGGTTGAGACGACCTAGGGGAGGCCCATAACCGGTCCAGATAATCGCCACTGGTGTTGGCCGTGAGCGGTAATTGAACTCGGGTCACCCGGTTCGTAGCGCAGCGCTCTAACCGCTACGCCATCGCTCTACACCACTACGCGCCATTCGCCACTAAGTGACAGTGACATCAGCACGGCGCCTGTGCCAGGCCAGGCGAACTCTGAGGCCATTTGAAGTGTCTAAGGCTCGCTGGCAGGAGGTCACGGGACAGACCCAGCAGGTGCCACGGGTCGACTGACTGAGATGACTGGCCAGATGCACCAGCTATGAGCCCCACTACATCGCTCTACGCACACACACAAGACAAAGACAAAGATCCCCCGTATAGCCTTAACAGGCTGTAGGGGCAAGTGCTGTTAGCGAGCACCTATGAAGGCTGGAACGGTACACGAGGGGGTGGGTGGCCAGCACCACGCCCGACCGCCTTTGTCTCCCCAGTGGCGATGTTTACACACCGCACCAGGTACTCATTTAAGGCTGAGTCGACCTAAGGGAGGCCCGGGACCGGTTCAGATGATCGCCACTGGTATTGGCCGTGAGCGGGAATCGAACCCGGGTCGCCAGGTTCATAGCGCAGCACGCTAACCGCTACACTACCGCTCCCCCACACAAGACAAACACACACACACGTGCAGCACGGTGCGCCGTGCCCGCCGCCTCCGCGCGCTCACAGCGTGTCCTTGGGCTCGTCCTCGAGCAGCCGCAGCAGCTCGCCGTACTCGGCGCCGCGGAAGGCGCGCACCAGCTTGAGGAAGCTGCGCGTGGTGACCGTCTGCGACAGCGTCTCCGGGTGCAGGTGCCTCCGCACGTCGCTCAGCTGCTTCTTCGCCTGCAGAGAAGCCCCACCGTCCAGCGGCTATCAATAGGGAGTCTCTAGGCAAGCGACCGTCTTTGGGGAAGCGACCGGCAGACCGCTTAATTGATGGGCGCTATTTAGACAATGACATGGCTCGGCTTGTCGCTGATGGGGTTTCTAAACAGTTGCTGACAGGCCTGTCACCAATGGTGTTTCTGGATAGAAGACTGACAGATTGGTATCTCAAGTGGTCTTTCGGCAATATATTGATGGAACAGTTTGCGATTTGGGCTCTCGACAACTGACTTGACATACTGATTGCTGATGGTGTTTCTAAACAAAAGATTGTTCGACTGGTCACTGATGGGGTCGTTAGGTCACTCACTCTCAGACGTCCCTAACGTGAGTCATCACTCACATCACCGATCATTGCCCCACAAACACTTTTATAGGAGGTTAAAAAATAATCCTTCTGGCAACCCCAGAGGCAATCGAATGGCTTTCCAAACTCAACACACCGTCTTAAACTTGTGCTGTACTTTTCAAAATAGCATACGAATATCTGTCAGACCAGTTACTGATTGGGTCTTTAGGCAACAGGTTTATAAATAAGTCTCTGATAGGGTATTTAAGCAATGCATTGACAGACTCGAATTCATTGCAGTTACTAGATAATACTGGCTAATTGGTATCTGATGGGAGCTGTGCATACTATGCTGCAGATATCTAAATTTAGGCAAGATGCATATTTAGCCAATCGACTGAGAGAGCAGTGTCTCATAGGTATTTGATGGGGTTTGTCACCAATGGATTGACAAACCTGTCTTTCACAGGGCTTATACGCACTAAATTGACAACTCATTCTCTGATCGTGTCTTTCGACAAACGTCTGACAGTATTTCATGTGGACTGCTCCTATACAGCAGACCAACAAAGTGATTTATGGACGGGGTGTCTGGCAAACAGATCGCAAACTCGTCTCTGATTGGGTCTCGAGGCGAGAGGCAAACACGCCAGCCTCAGGAGCCTTGAGAATGCCGAGCCGCGTCCAAATCAACTGACCACGTACCTATTTTAAAACCCCCTCCGCCCCAAAAGCGAAGGCCACTGGGCGATAGCTGCGGTGTGTGCAGAGCGGTGTTGCCAACTCACCAAAATTTGCCCCAAGATCTAGCGACTTTTAAGCGTTTCTCAAGTGGCAATTTTTTGTTTTATTTCTCAGCGATACGCGGAGCGACTATGCGTGACGAGGACTTCACACCGATTTAGGAGCAATTCCAAGTCCTGCATCAGTTTACTTACGGATAATGCAGCCATCCCTCGGTTAACAGTGGCATCGGTTAACAGTTTTTCGGTTAACGTTCCCATAGGACCCCCTGGTTTCGACTGACGTTAACATTTTGATTAACGGTCGTTTACATTATTCACGCGTGCACCAATTACAGCCAATCCGAGCACTTGTAAGTGGGGGCTGAGGCATGCCCTCAGCGTTCAGACCTCGACTGGCTTTGTTTACATTATGTTTTCTGTTTTGGTCGTGGAAACAGCTTTCTTGCAGACTCAGTTATTTTGACTTACTTTTAAACTGATAAGTGAATTCGATGAACAGTTACTTTGGTTCACAGTAGTTTCCGTGGAACGAATTAAAAACATTAACCGTCAGACCATACATGTTCCAGTGACGTTTTTTGACAACTCTAAAAGTTCCACCTAAGTGGCGCGTAGCGACTTCAGGACGTTAGCTTGCCCGCTTTTTCCCACTTCGAGCATTTGGCGACACCCGGTCCAGCGGGCATCGGAAGCTGACAGTCAAGCGCTTACCGAGGGGCAGCTGGCGCACTCGTGGCGCAGCTTCTCGGACGGCAGTGGGCGGCTCGCGTGCTTCCCGCCGGCGCTCGCCACCGCCTCCTTGGCCGTCTTGGCCTTCAGCTGCTTGGCGCCGCCCTCGGCCGAGAGCATCTCCAGCCGCTGCCTGCACGGCGGCGCAGCGGGGCGGGCGGGCGGGAAGCGTCACCAGTTACGGGCGCCGCCACGCGTTGGGGAAGGGGGAGCGAGGGAACGGCTGAACCAGAGGTCGCAACCGGGTACCCGATAGCCGTACCCTACCCGGCTACCCGTACCCGGCCGGGTACGGGTACTGGTAGGCCGTGAGTCACTGGTGAGTAACCGTTTGTCACAATTCAAGTTCCTAGAATCAACCCACCCGCGCCTGCAACATGGCTTCATCCCAGAGGTCGCAAACAGGTACCCGATACCCGTACCCTACCCGTACCCGGCCGTACCCTACCCGTACCCGGCCGGGTACGGGTATGGGTAAGGAATCAAAACTCGTTTGCGACCTCTGGGCTGAATGCACGAGCAGGTTGGTGGTGAAAGAGCGGACACGAGTGAGCACGGTCCCAATCAAAGTTCATATCTCAGAAGCGAAGTTTTTGGCTGAGCCCGGTTGATACTTGGATGGCAAACTGCCAGGGAGTGTCGGATGCTATATTCATATCGATGCATTATTTTTTTATTGACTTGCTTACCATTCATATATTTTCTAGTGTTCGTGAATGCTGTGGTTGTCACATCTGATAATGATTGCTTGTGTTGCAATCGAAACGTCGTGATGTAATTTATTTATTTTGTATCTTTTATTTTTTTATTTTCTTTACCTATGTGACTTTACCGAAAGAACCAAGAGTATATATACAATGTATACACTTTGCACTCCGATCAGTTTTTGCACTGTTTGTTGCTGTAACTTTCTGACCCGCCCCTACTGGGCATCTGTGAAAAAAAACTTCAAAGCTCACGGGATTCAATCTTGATTTGAAGCTTTTGTGACTGCAGGATTCCATACTCTTTGGTTCTTTCGGTAAAGTCACGTGGGTAGAAAATAAAATAAATCGCGACGTTTCGGGCGCAACACAAGCGTCCATCATCCCACCTCATGGGATTCATTAAGTCTAAATAAAGATTCAGATTTCTGAGATCGGCAAGAGCTGCAGGGTGGCGAGGTGATGGCACTACGGCTGAATGTAACTCAGCGGAGTCTTGTCCTGCGTACTGTGGGCTTTTTCCAGGTTTTCCAGTTTTCTCCCCATAAGTTACTCGCTATTTGAATTGGCCAACCATCCAAATGGAGAACGCTCCCGGACAAAAGTCTCAAGACTTGGGGAGGCTTTCCTGAGTTCATTAAGGGCATTATTGGTTTTAAGTCGCAATAATGTCCTCAATTTGTATGGTAACGATAACAATGGAACTGGTATTTTTACATTGAATAATTGTGGCCCTAACGATAATTGCAAGAAACATGGCAATGGGCAGAGCGATTTTTGGTTTATGGCACCATTTACCCCCAAGTCTCCGCACCCTCCAGTGCAGTCGTAAATGTAAGGACTGTACGGGCCTCATTCTGCCCTTTTGACTCATTATCCCCGCGGTTGGATCTGGAGACGATAACCACGAAAGCGTTTTGTGACACTCTCTCTCCCTCGCCTGGTATGCTGGAGGTCGTGGGTTCAATCCCGACCCTGACGCCTTTTGTATATTTGGAGTTTGCGTGTTTTCTCTCCCCGTGGTCGTGTGGATTTTTCTCCGGGTCCTCTGTTTTTTTAACCCTCCACATTTAGAAACGTGCGTTTAGATTACGTGGCTGCTGTACATTCCCACGTGATAAGCCACTTAGTTGAGCTATCCATCGCGGCCA
This sequence comes from Lampetra fluviatilis, assembly GCF_964198595.1. NCBI lineage: Eukaryota > Metazoa > Chordata > Hyperoartia > Petromyzontiformes > Petromyzontidae > Lampetra > Lampetra fluviatilis. The sequence continues at coordinate 2,315,804 of NC_136283.1, forward strand.
GGTCGCTTCTGACAAAACAGCTGCATAGCTCAGTGGTCCTTACCTGGTAAGATAAAAACGAGTTCAGTTTAGTTTTAGACCGAGGCCGAGTTTCCCCTTTGTACCTGCTCACCACCGTCTTCCCAACCTCAGTGCGCATGTTGAGGGTGATGCCGTGCGTCTCTTCCAGCGAAACAGACTTCAGAAAACCGCCCTCAAAGGTGTACGACGCCACACTCTTTGGGCTCCACTTCAACCCGAGCACCTAGGAGGGGGGCAGAGTATTCATCATCATCAGTCATGGTCTCTCCACTGCTGGTTAAAGACATCCCGAACCAAGTTGTCGCGATCTCTCACAGGCATGCGAAGCAACTATCCATCCATCCAACACCTGCACACGAGCTGATTTCATCACTCCATCTTCACACTGGATATGTTCTCTCCTTTGGCCGCAAGTCCATTGTTAGTTTTGACCACTGGCCACTGTCCCTTCGAGGGGCGCGTCCTGCACAACCGCGCTTACTTCAATTGATTGTCAAAATATCGTCCCTAACTTCTATAGGAGGTCAGAATCAGAATATGTATTTACACAGATGTCCAGTAGGTGGACAAGAGGTGGAAGTATTTAGGTACCAGCCCATTGTCAACGATTATGAACTATAAACTATTATATCCTGTGCAGGTGAGCTCTGGACAAATGTGCCGATTTTGAGATTAACTATTTGATTTCTAAATAAGAAGCTTGCAACGAAAGATAATCTCATTGGTATAGACTACTGGCTCGTCAAACGTCTAACACGTTAATCCATAGCTTATATATATATGAGGCACATTATCTAATTCACATTGCCTGCACACGCTCTTCGAACACTGCAATTTGGATTGATTTAAATTTGGCATAAAGGTCACGACTTTGTCATAATGTGATTCCGAGTTCTCTTCCACGTGTTTAATTTCCCTGAATTGTGGCCAAATGGGTGATTCGTATGGCCAACTATGTAGAAAAAAACTGTGGATTATAATCAAAGAACAAGATTAGAATAATATATAATTTTTACGACTCTCATCTCTTGAACTCGGATCAAGGTTCAGTGGGGGGGGGGGGGTAAGCATGCCTTATCAGCAAGCGATTGCCCTCAATCTCATGCAGCCCTCTGATTCTGCTACAGCAGCACCCAAGTCCTGCACTGCTCCACGCAGGTGCTGCCACGTGGCATGTCGCGCGTGGGCTGTGGGAATTACGGCAAGTGGAACGGGCAAGCGACATCACAATGCGCTTGCTTAACCCACGAAATCCTCAGCCAGTCTCGTGGCTCTTACTCAGGAGGGTACTGTTACGTTTTCGAAGTAGGGTGTGTAGGTATGTACGTATGTATATATGTGGGGAGCGGTAGTGTAGCGGTTAGCGCGCTGCGCTATAAACCCGGCGACCCAGGTTCGATTCCTGCTCACGGCTAACACCGGTGACGATTATCTAAACCGGTCCCGGGCCTCCCCTAGATCGACTCGGCCTAAAATGAGTATCTGGTGCGGTGTGTAAACATCGCCACTGGTCAACCGTGCGAATCGGAGGTGCGGGGGAAGGACAACAAACTAAACACAAAAAGCAGTTCGCAAGGTACTCAAATCAGTACCCTGCACTCATATTTCAAATCAGTAGCTTGTGGGTAACATTTCAAATATGGCAAATGTGGACCATGACGCTGGAGCGCACACAATGACCTACTCTTGAGAACGACACCATGGGATCTTCAATGCAGATGGCGCACCATGGTGTATGGATGATGATGATGATGATGAAACACACGGCAGTATTAACCAGGGCGGCTGCTGGACTTTAACCGCGAAGCTCTACGACCGCCCTACCACGGGGCGCGTTTTAAGCGTGCGAATGCAGCGACACTGGCACCTCCCGTGCGGTGTTCAACGATGCATCCATTCACTCAAATTACGACGGTTCTGGCGCTCACGATACACACGTTGAATTGCGTGTGAAAATAAATGCTATGCACATTACGTGACAACTCTGTGTTTGGGACTCATTGTGCTCGAACAAAATAGTGCAAACAAGACAGAAGATAGAAGCAATACAAAGAAGACAGTGAAAAAACTCACCACAAATTCGTGAGAAAAAAATACGAAAGTGCAGCCCAGAATCGTGATAATGGAATGAACGCGGGGGTGAATTGTGATATTGTACATCTATTGCACCAGCTGAAGCTCTACTTTGAACTGAAGGGGCCTTTGGGTGTAACACTGCATTTACTGATGTCAATTATTAAGCTCCGTTTACATTCATAGAAACGTGTGCGTAAGAATGAATGTGTTTTGATTCATATATTCATTGGCGCGCTCGCCACTTGAGGTGTTACCATTCAACGCACTGGTAAAAAAAACACCCAAAATGTATTTTTGAATCGTGACGGTGAAGTGCAGAAATTCATTGAATGTCTGGGGAGGGTCTGATTTGTTCCATATGAAATCATAAGCCTCGCAAAAAGTTCGAACAAAGTAGAGAGCGATGGTACGTCTCTGCAATGTACGTGCACAATTTGCTCGCTGCACCCAGACAAGAAAGAAATGCCTTCAAAACATTTCATTGTTGACGCTAATGCAATCAAATCAAATCCCTTCACTGCAACGGCACCTTGTTAGTTGCGGAAGGCGCGGTCTGATGGTTGCTGCAACTCTTCAGGTCCTTGACCTTGGTCACCTGACCCGAATTGACCTCGTAGGTGACCTTGCACTTTCCAGACACATCGATCTGAGAGGACGACACAAGAGAAAACAGAACGAGCACGAAAACATGAGAGAAATCGCGCTCAATTCCCACAGTGAGCGGTGCATCGTACCATTGCACGTGTGTGATGCATGTTAGCGTAGTGGCTAGCGCAATGCAAACCAGACGACCCGAGTTTTATTTTCGCGCATAGCCAACACCAGTGACGATTATCTGGACTGGGCCTCCAATAGGTCGACTCAGCCTCAAATGAGTATCTGTTGTGGTGTGTAAACATCGCCACTGGGGAGACAAAGGTGGCCGGGCGTGGTGTTGGCCACCCACTCCTTCGTGTGTCATAGGTGCTCGCTGACAGCACTTGCCCCATAAGTCTGTGAAGGCTATAGGGGGGATCTTTGTATTTGTATGTATGTTGGACTTCTTTTGCACCGTACATAGCCAACCATGCTAATCGGAGATGATGCAAAACCGGTCCTGGCCTCTGCATCACCATCCATCCCCCTACCAGCCCGCTCTGATCTAAATGGTGCAGTATGGTCAAATAAGCCTCATGACCTGCATAGACTGGGAAGGCCTTCATCCAACAGTACATAGCCAACCGTGCTAACTGGAAGGACAACTAAACTAAACACAAAAAGCAGTTCTAAAGAAATAAATTTTCAATGTAGACTTAAAAGTGCATAGCTCCAGTGGCTTCCCAATATCGGAAGCAAGAGCGTTCCAGACGGTCGCAAAAGCGCATCTGAAAGTGCGCGATGCGGCGACCATCTTTGTTCGATGGCTCGCCAGAATCCACTGCTGTGAGGATAACTGGGGATCGTGTGATGGTTTATGCTCCTTGATGAGATCAGCAAAGGTATTCTGGTTCATTTGTGGCAAGCACTGTGTGTGTAATGAGCAGGACCTTATGATGTATTCGTTCGGCAACCAGGAAGTGGTACTACATTGAGGCTGTGGACATGGGGGCCTGCCCCCCTCCCATTAATCGTTAGTGCCCCCTTAGTGCCCCCCCCCCCCCGCCAGAATTGGCACCGCTTCGTGGTACCCTCCTCCCCCCCCACTCCCCCACCCCTGCAGTGACCGTCAAGGGCACCGCGGGTCTCACCTCCGTGGCCTCTCCGCTCGACAGCTGGAACTGCAGCAGGCTCACAAGGCCCCGCTTCAAGTTCTCCACCACGACGGGCTCCCCCGGCTCCACGTACAGCCCCTCCACCTGCGCGTCGCAGCAGTCGCGCGCGGCAATGGCCACAGAATTAGAACATTTATTTATACTGGAGGAATCCGATGAGCTGCAAAGCTCTTTTTTTTACATGTCAGAACTTTACAACAACAAACAATACAAAAGCACGATCGGAGTGCAAAACCACAATCGTAAATGAGGACGGTTGGCTACGTACAGTTCGAAATGAGTTCAACATACATGCGTACATACTGCACCAGATGCGGTGACAATAGTTCACACAATCTGGCGTGTCCACCACCGTAGGCTGGGGGACCGGGGGAGGGGGGGGCTATTGCTCCCCAACTTGGCAGAAAAGCACGACCCGCTGTGGTCAGAATGGAGTGCGTAGGCACGCAGAGACCGAGGATTTGGAATTGTGAGTTTGTGAGTGAGTGAGTGGGTGAGTGAATGCAAGGTTGAGCGAATACTTTCGTGAGCTGGCAGGTGCGTGTACCTGCATATTGCACCACAGGGGAGTAGGGGGCTATTGCCCGCCCTCCCACTTGGCAGACTGGGAAGACGAACAATAATACATTTAGCCCCTACCCACGAAAATGTGTATCCATCTGAACAGGGGTGAGGACAAATTTACTTCATTTTAATGGTAAAACGTACATCTTCCTCATTTAATTTTTGTAAAAATTTAATCTGCATTACCTTAAACATATAACGTGCTATACATTCCTTAAGCGGATAGATGCTCTAGCTTAGGGGTTGATTTAGAGAAAGCACCATGTGATCTGAGTATCGGATCAGAACCTGTAACCAAGATGTATGGAGCTAAGCTACTTACCCTTTGGCTACAGCTCCTCTCCACAAAAAGTGCAGATTTTTGTTTTCCCTGTTGGGCATTGCCGAGACGCACGGTGTCACCTCAGCCTCTCCATCCTTCTCATGCGCCTCCACCCCTCCAGCTCCTTCACCCACGGGTACGCGTGCCGGTGAGCGGCGTTGGCTCACCTTGTTCTGGGTGATGAGAACGAGCGTGGGAGCTTGCAGGGCCTTCATCCCGGCCGCTCCCAGAATTCCGTCTCCGCCCGCCGCCCTCGCAGCGTCCTGCTTGGCCGCTCGCTCCGACACGTTGCCGAAGTGGACGTCGCTCAGCTGAGAGCAAGGCACACGCTCGCGTCATTTGATGATTCCTTGAACAGGAATTAGGCTCATCAATCAACACGAAGCGCATAACAAGGAGTTCAAGTTGAGCAACATTATTCACTGTGTTGTGCTGTTAAAATATGTGCGGAACATGATAACCTGGTTTGTGCGAAAGTTGCAAAATAACAAGCGTAAATATCACTTGAAAACCCAAATAACGAGTCAATTTAATTGCAGTTTCTCTGGCATATATACGTCGACTACAAAAAGTAATGAATATATATGTGAAGGCACTTTCACCTCACAAACATAATTATTCTAAACTAAATTTAACTCTGATCAAATAACTAAGAGCATACAATTGAAGGGATGTCCAAGGGATGTCCAAAAGTAATGCCTCTTGTTTTTTTATCTCAACATTTAATTGATCTGATACAAAATGTTAATCATTAATTGGAATGGCATGCACATTTGGCTAATTTTAAACATAGCCTACAGTCGTTTCTATGCCCTTGCACCAATGAGGAATCAGGGCCAGTGTTCAATCTGCTTCAAATAAACATTTGCGAAGGGAATACTGCACCACAGCATCGTGATAAATACATTGTCCAAATAGGTCATCTCGCCAGAGGAGCCGAACAAATTCAATATGAGGGCGCCAGATCTGGGCTGCATGGTGGATGGGGGGCAGCGTAATCCATCCGAACTGTGCATCGGCCTCTTTTGTTCTCAACATAGTGTCCATTCCAGCATTGTTGTGATGGTGGAGGGACTGGCCGTATAAATGTCCTGAATGCGTTTGCCGAATGTTTTCCAGCAGATTTCTTGAGCCAAATGCATGAGTGTAAACAGGCATGTAACGATGCATCAATTCCTTGGTTCGAAACAATTCCAACGCTTCCAATGCATGCTCTGAATCAAGAGTGTGGAATTCAATTATGTTAAATTAATGAAACATTTTAGCCATTTTATATACGTACTAACGTTACATTTAGGCTAGCTGAAAGAAGAAAACTAAACTGTGCAAACTTAAACGAAAAGAACAATACAAACAAGACTAAAAAAGAGCGACAGAAAGAACAAATTCTTGAATTGAATCACAATCTCTAAATCATCACGATTCATCGAATTGCTGGCTGGTTGTCGGAGTAACGGGGTGGCGTGGCAACTTATTGTCACGTGCCTTCGCATAACATTCATAAGCAATGCAAAACGTCAATGAGGTGCTTCAACGTGAGCCGGCTTTCTTCGCCGCGCTAACTCCCCGCGGCACGGAGTGAGCGGCCCACTCACCGTGACGCTCAAAAGTTGCTGCTCCTTGCTGGACCACAGCACGGCGAGGTGCACGCGCCCGTCCAGGCTCACCCCAGCCACGTGCCGGCCTCCCGGGCCCGTCGCCTCGGGCCCCGTCGCCACGCTGGCGCTGTAGGCGTACGCGTAGCGACGTCCCCCGCGCCAGCGGCCCGAGATCGGGCCATCTGGGTCGGGGGGGGGGCGTGACACGGGGTTGAGGATTAACACTGCGGAAGGGGCTTTAAGGGGCTGTGGCCCAGGGCTTGGGATTTCGAGTGGCCCACTCAAAATTATTTATTCTATTATCTGGGTTGTGACGCACGTTTTACTCCTACACTGTGTAACTTAAAACAACCCAGTGCAGAATGCTTCTGACAATAATCTTGGGACTAAATTGCACTTGCCTAGATATTTAATAACATTTTAAACAAAATTATCATATTCAAATTCCCTAACACAATTGCCTCAGTGGCTCACTGCTGGCTTAATTGCTAGCCTCATCGACCTGCTGAACCATAATTCATCTTGTCACTCCCGTAGAAGCATTTTAAATACATTTGCTATAGGTTTTGATTCATTCACATAACATTTCAATTTGCATGGAAACAAATATATAAAATATATGTATTCTTGTTTGAAGGAATTATTGTAGATTGTATTTTGAACATGTGATTGACATTTGTTACAAGTTTTTTCTGCGTAACATCTTTGTGTTACGAAGGTACATTTGATGAATGAAAAACACATTTCACACTCACTTCTAATTCTATAAAAAAAACTTATCCATCACGTTATTTTCTTCCAGTTGCCACTGTTTGAGATAAAGGTGAACAATAAATTAAATAACACCCATTGACCACAGTTCAGTGATCATCTGCTACAAATAAGTGAAGCCCCAATACAACGAACTAACCAAGGAATAAGCAATAAGGGTAACTGTTAGACAATAGACATACAATCCATCACTTATTGAGAAAACACTTTCTAAAAGAAAGCAAGTCCTGCTCATTAAATTAAAAAAAACTGTTAAAAATGTTTTGCTTTATCAGATAAGACAGTTAAACCCTGATTAGTGGGAGTACTATTTGGTTGAGGTCAGAAGTCAAGGTACGTGGTGTAACGACTCCACCTCTGGCTCCTGGACCATGCGTGGCTGCTGGGTTAAAGGTAAATCACAGTTTATCGCGAGTGCCGCCGTGTCTACTCCGTACTTCGGCAACCTTTCGCCCCCCCCCCACCCCCCATATCCACCTGTTGGGTGTCGTAAACTAAAAACAGCATCAGCCGTACGTGTGAATGCGCCCTGCCTGAGTCAGGGATGTCAACCAGGTGATCCAACGTGGAATGTTAAAGGGTGCTCAATTAAAATAACGACCAATTCAAGTCAGCGATGGCCTGAGAGAAGGGCCCCAACTATGCGAGGATTTGAGGCCCAGCCGTCAACCCCCCCCCCCGTTCCATTTGGAGCGATGCCATCTCGATGTCGGGGACAGTGCTGACTGGCTACCCATCGATTTGTGCACACGTGGCAGAGTGGATTGTCGAATGTCCATTCCCGTTGCACCGCAAGCGAACGCGGATGAGCATTCATGTCTCTGTGTGTCACTGCGTTCTGAACTTCTTTCGCACCGTACGTGGCCAACCGTGTTATAATCGGAGGTGCGGGAAACATCTCTGAACAGCTGTTTATTTTTTGTACTAAAGACCCCGACGGCTCGGCTGACACTGTAGGAATGTAGTGGAAAGGTGTTACTGTCGGTGCTTCGTGTCACAGAAGAATCTGCATTTCCAAGAACGCAGAGCAGTACAGCATGACGTGTACTTTATGGCATAACCACACTTTGCAATTAGTTTATTTGAGTGTTTTGACGTTTCATACGTCAATTCGTCTTTGACGATTTCTATACTGTTCGTACTTCTCGATTTGAATCTAGCACGAGTAATTTTCAGGCTGTGCCTTGTATGAATACAGATCGACGTTTTTTGTGATTGCATTTTCCTTTTTGTTGTTTTTTTAGCGCAGGTTTCTTTTGAAAATCACTTTGGGTCTTACAAAAGCTCCCACCAGTTTTCAAGGACGACAACAATAACGACATTTATAACTCGCAAGATTTTGCAGACAAGTCAACGACTCTAGAGGCACTGACGAATGACTACTTACGAATTATAGCTGAACGATTAATCGATTTCCATTCGAAATCGCAATTTTAAACAATGCGATTAGCAATTCGCAAAGGCTGCGATTTTTAGCGATTTGAAAAGTCATATTACTTTCTTATTGGAATTGTTTGAGTTTGTATAATTATAACTGTATTTATTTTACTTAACAATCGTTCTGTTTCATTGTTCTATTTCAATTAAAATGTTTTTATAAATACATGTTGGAAGCAATTCATATCTTTTAAGTTCTCATCCTTGAATTCGAATATGTAGAGCAGTTCATATATTGATGGTATCATGTGATTATGCTCCATCACATGTTTTAAATCTATTACACAGTGAATATTGAACTGAAGCGTGACTTCAAAAAATGTAATCGCAAATCAAATCGCAATCGCAAAATCTGTCAGAAAAATCGCAATTAGATATTTCCCCCAAATCGTTCAGCCCGATTACGAATGCCTTCACACACGAAGCATATATTTGAAAGGCGAAAAAAAATCCGCGATCAAAACACAAAGATGCAATGGCAAAGTGTTAGAGCATTCAAAAAGAACGCGCATCATCAGCAGCGATAGAGGTTTCCACGATTCGGCGCTCGAAAATGCCACGCCGCAGGTTGACAGCGGGGCCAGAGGTGCGATTACAATCCAAATGGCATCTTACCTGTTTTCGCAGTCGCGCAGAGGACGGCACAGATGAGGATGGTGAGAGACAGGACCCTCTTCATGATTGATTCAAATCGAATTACGTTGTGTGTGTTGACTGTTTAGGGCCACCGAATGCTGTTTGAACCGGAGGCTGCGCTGTTCTTTTGTTTGTTAAAGAGAAAGGACAGGACTGGTGTAGCCACGGAGCTTTAAAGGAGTGAGAGGAAGGGCGGCAGTGACGTTCACTCCAATCTCAGGGCCCCAAAGTGTAAAGTCCAACAGGAGCGGGATGGCCATGGTTAATGATTCGTGTGCCGACACAGATTCTCACAAACAGCGAGCCCCGAGTTCACATTGCTAAAAGAAAACCACACACACACACCACTCATTTCTAGTTGTGAGAAAATGAACGCTTGCTTGATGAGGACAGAAATTGTCTCCAGCCAGGAGCGACAGTCACACTCGGGGGTGTTGGGGGGGGGCTACAGTCACACTCGGGGGTGTTGGTGGGGGGGGACAGTCACACTCGGGGTGTTGGGGGGGGGGCTACAGTCACACTCGGGGTGTTGGTGGGGGGGGACAGTCACACTCGGGGTGTTGGGGGGGGCTACAGTCACACTCGGGGTGTTGGTGGGGGGGGACAGTCACACTCGGGGTGTTGGGGGGGGCTACAGTCACACTCGGGGTGTTGGTGGGGGGCGACAGTCACACTCGGGGTGTTGGGGGGGGGCCTTGCTGTGGCCGATTGGTTCGCTCGCGGTTCTGCTCGACCGGGGTCGGCCACCTGTCCGCGACGTGGGAGGATCCACACGCGTCTCGCCCAGGGAGCGCTGCGTGACGCCAGTCACTGCGCACTGCGGCTCGAGACATATCCAGGGTTGGGTTCTTTGTTGCCAAATTGTAACCCCAAAAAAGGCACTTGTTATTCTTATTTACCGACCCCCTGTGATAGACAAAGTTTTACCCCTCCTCCAACAACAATCGCCATTCGCCACGAAGTGGCCGTGACGCCACCACGGCGCTTGTGCCAGGCTAGGTGCACGTTGGGGCCACTTGAAGTGTCGAACGCCCCGGTGGCAAGGAGGAGGTCACGGGACAGACCCAGTAGGCGCCATGAAGTGGACTGACTGAGATGTGCCAACTCCGACAACATATATGTAATCATCAGAGCATGCGTGTCTGCATGTTCACCCCAAGCCCCCGTGTGTGGTTAATGCGAACTTGATTTCTTGCAAAAAAAATTTATGTTTGGTGTTTGAGCATCTTAACACCTGTTTTATTGCCAGAAAGGGTGAAACCTATTAATTGTCCCTACATGTGAGATGACAAGCGTGTTCCACCATAGCTCTGTTGTGAGCAGCAGAGGGCAGTACACAAGCAAGGCACTGTAATTGCTGCACTGTACAACTATGCTCCCATCATGACCAGTTTTATTGTCCTGTGCTATCATGTTAAATATGTTCCCGTGTATTTACAGGTTCCCGCTGCAGCAGCAAGTATTACCAGCGTTGGAAATAGAGAACCGAGGGCTCAAATACCATGGATTTTATCCAAAATTTTGTGGATCCTTGCAAATATATAATGCATCTGAAATATATTCTTCAATATATTGTTTCTCCATATGCTTGAATGATTTATATAAATATTATTTTATTATTTCCCTTCTACGTGAATTTACCGAAAGAACCAATACTATGAATCCCTGCAGTCACAAAAGCTTTAAATCAAGATGAATAACAAGCTTACTATTAGTGTTGCATTGGCTCTCGTACAAATTTGGACGATGGTAAATTCATTATAAATACCTTTTTTTTGTATTTATGTATCACTCATTAGCATTGTTGGTAAAATGTGTACAATTGTTTGTGAGACTTGTACCACTTACAAGTCATGATTGGCCATGATCAATCCAAGTCTGAATGAAGGCCCCCATAGGCCATCGACAATTCAGTATTTCAATCTCGTGAAGGGACAATGCATTTAGTCCGTGCACACGAGCTGATTTCATTGCTTCATCTTCATGGTGGACGACCTCTGGGCCACGTAACCTCCCCCGAGTCTCAAGAATTCATCAGTCGAGTCCTGCATTGGGATGTTTTGGCGAATTCCATCAACGCGTGTTTGGCATGCGGCAGAAAACTGGAGTGCGCAGAGGAAACCCGCACCTACACGAGGGTAGACTTGGGGGGTCACACAAAGCTTCGCACAGATCGATTCAATAATCCATTGCTGTACTGCAATCTCCTGGCCACCTCACACACCTGATTGTACGTCAGTACAATACGTTAGTTACATTACGGAGGGACCACAGGATTGTGGATATTATATAATTGGCTCACAATCACAAATGGAGATACGCACCTATAAATGATCGTTTGAGTTGTGAGGACATTGACTCTTGACGAGACACAATACACATTTCCAAAGATGATGGTGGCTCAGAAATCTATTTGCAAATAAACATATCCCCTTGATGTGTTGATGCGTTTTGGGAGGTTATATGTTCAGAACTCAATTTGCAATGAAATCAACCTTTGTACGAAATTTGCACGGGTTTAACTTAATCAAACAATAGTAGTTTACAGTTGTACTTCTTTATTATAATTTTCTTTGTATATAATACACATACTACACTTCATAATCACGCTACATCGACACTCTTTAGGTGTGTGTGTAGAGAATTTTACAATTCAAGTATTCAAATCACTGCAGATTAACGTACTGCATGTATGTTAACGTCACACCGCGCAGCCTTGCAACAGGGACAATTCCTATTACGGCAACAACAAACGACGAATTTACAAACGGGGATTTATTAAGGGGCCATCTGTTTAGTATGCACGCATGGAGGGGGGGAGGGGGGGTTAACCCAAATGCGTATGCTTGCGTATGGGGGTCTACTGACAATGTACGCATAGGAAATGGGGGGGGGTGGTGAAGCCTCGATAATAATGTGTCTACATTGGCCTTGGAATTAGTTAGTCCAGCGGTGGACTGTTTGCTTAAACACGTGAATATTATTAATCCTTGATCGTTTATGCGTGGATTAAATATCGGCCGTTCTATAGGATTCAGGGGGGGGGGTGTAAAAAGTCCGCGTGCGTACAGGGAGCGGAGAGGGGTCAAGTTTTGACATGTTTGCGTACCTACTAAATATATGGCCCCTATTCAGAAAACCCTAGATCTGCTTGTTCACTCTCGTCAAATGTCAGGCGTGAAATCTCACAATGCAAAGCAAGAAGAGGAGTTGACGGTGATGTGAAAACAAGGATTGGGTGTACGTGATGCATACAATTCAATCATCATTAGCCATGGTCATTCCACAGCTGGATGCATTTACAATGCAATACATGTATACAATTTGGATTCACATTGCGTATAAATGCGACCACACCTCGTGGCCCTGTACATAAACGGTGGAGACATTAAATTTATACAGAGAGGCAGTCACTTGCAGGGAGAGGGGGCCACAAGGGAAGGTCTGGAACCTGGATTTGAACAGGGGGCAGGGAGCCAACAACACGGCTGGCTGCATGAAGAGAGTTCCGGACGATGGGGGCAGCAGACAATGTACACACTCCCACGTGTAGGGCTGCCACAGACAGTAGGACATGTCTGGCAACGTTCACACATCTTCTTGGTTCTTTCGGTAAAGTCACGTAGAATGGAAATAATAAAAATAAAACATAATAAAATATTTATATTATTATTTTATTTATTATATTATATTATTTTATTATGTTTATTTTTATTATTTCCATTCTACGTGACTTTACCGAAAGAACCAAGAAGATGAATCCCTGCAGTCACGAAAGCTTTAAATCGGAACGTTCACACAGTCCTGGTACCTGAGATGAAACGACAGGCAGCCACGTGCAGCAGTTTCGAGCCCCCCTGCGTTTAACTTTAGACCATCCGAAGCGGGAGAATTGTCGGATGTTGCGGCATTAATTGGCGTGGGGCGATAGGTGCAGACATTTTCGATTTAGTGTGTTGAAAGAGTGTAACCATTCGGCACCCCAACCTTCTCCCCGAGTTATTTAATGAATTGGCAAGATGCTAGACCGCGATTGTATTCGAGTATTTTTTTTTATCTCGTTTGTATAGTTTCCTCTTTTTTTCCTGCTTCTTAAAAGTTGCGTTTGCTCCATTCGCCTAAATTAGCATCACACTTGCATAGTGTTTACATACAAGCAAAACATCCATTCTTACGCACAAGATTCAATGCATGTATCACGAGCCTTAATAATCAATGCGAATCGTCGAATACATTTTTCGTTACACCCCTATTGTGTTACTTTTGACAAGACACTCTGCAGTAGCCATATTAAATGATCTAATAGCGCAGGGGTGAGAAACCTTTTCCATCCTCAGGACAAAATCGAACTTTCGAATGCTCTTGGCGGCCCACACATTAACACACACAAACACAAATCAGCCATCGCTGGTCACTCCAAGATTCCATTGCAGTGACTTTACTAAAATTAGAAACGCAGTGTTGTTGCTAGGTGAAAAATATTCATCCCTCATACCCGATTAGTGTGGTTTAAAATGCTTATTGTGATGGATCAATATCTTGTTTGCTGCTACAGAGTCGTAGGCCTCGTGTGGCCACGGGACATATGAAATGCAGTAGCAGGCTAGACATGGCCCACAGGCTAAATGTTCCCAACACCTGCGCTTTACAGTGACAATGTGAAATATGCCTAAATACCTAACGCATCAATAATGCTCACATTGTTGCCACGAGAAAAGGGCGAATAATAAAAAAAACCTTAAAATAACCGTTTCGTAAAATACTACAATTACCACAATTTTCAAAAAGAACAGATACCCACACTTCCTGTATTGGGAGTGCATTGTCGCTGAGCACAGCGCATTGTGAGAAAGGTAAGTGCAATGCATCATGGGGACAAGGTGAGCAGCTCAGCCCATGCTCTCGCAAAGCAGCTTGGGAAATAAATTAACGGCTCGGTCTCCCAAAAACAACTGCCACAGCGTCACACACATCGTGTCACAATATACTTTGGTTCTGAAATCGAGACATTTTTTGTGAGCAACGAAGCAACTAAAAAAAACATTTTCTTTGGGTATTTCGGTAAAGTCACGTTAACATTTTTTGTTACTACGTGACTTTACCGAAAGATTCAAATAATATCAATTGCTGCAGTCACGGAAGATTTAGGTCAAGATAAAAATACATTGCTGGGACTTGTGTTGTTTTCACTATCACCATCAGCCACGGTCAATCCACTGCTGGATGAAGGCCTCCGATCATTTGTCGCCATCCTGCACGGTCCCCTGATGTCGTTTTTTTTAAAATTCAGAATAAAGATGTGCCGCATGCAGTGCCGATGTAAAACAGGTGCCGAGTTATTCAAACTGCTGTTTAAAAAAACGATAACTATGTGCGAAAGAAGATTACTGTATTGATTTTTTTTACGTGTGATATTGAGATATATTAAATCCAAGTCTTATTAACAAGACAAGCGCAACTGTCAAGTTTGTAGGAATGTGGTGACCCCAGGTTTTACGACATCATTGCAATTACAGGACCACTGTTTCTAAGTTTGCCCATGATTTAATTTCGTTATTCTTACAACTTCATTTTTTTACGTGACATATTTTGATCAGAGCATTACACTGCACGCACAGGCTTGTACGGTACATCGTAAGCCGCAGCAGTGTTAAAGGCTAAACAACAAACACATTTAAAAGATACAAGTGCAGCAATGTAAATGAACAATAAAAACACTCGATTTTTGTTTGTTTACTTCCACTTCTTATTTCTTTACATACATTACAGCCGGTGAGACGGATAAACACGCACTACTATTTACAGTGCAGGACCAATAGTCACAAGACGTAAACCCTCCTCCCCACTTCTGTACAGCGTATCACCTCACTGGCTCGGAGGGGAGTTGCACGCCTCAGCGAGTGGGCGTTTCGCAAGACGTATCACTTTTTTCCACTGGCACATCCAAGCTGCACCGGGGCCCGTGCCGTGCCGAGCCAGAGGCCACAGTGGCTCAGCTGGCGCGCCACGTTTTTCCACCTCAGAACCCGAGCCGTGCCACGGACGCCCGCACGCACGCAACACGTGACGTCGAAACGCGTGCAAGGTGACGTGCCGACGTTGTGACCTCACAGTGCGCCCACGTCATGCGCATTGAACACGGAATTAGCCGTGCCCTTGCGTGGCTAGATTGAGAATGTCTTGCGAGGCCATGGCTCGGTGTGGAAAATTGTCAGTGGAAAACAACCTGTGCTGGCACGGTTTGGATGTGTCAATGGAAAAAGGGGATCGATGTGGGGATCGTAGCAGGGGAAAATCACAGTTTGGTCAAAAGAAATGCGCTGTGGTCATACGAAATGTAGGACGATTGTAGAAAAGTTTCAGAGTGTGCAGAATCACCACAAGGATCACAGAATCGTTACAGGGTTTGCATAATCATCGCAGAAATTGCAGCATGGTTACAGGGAAAACATGGTTTAGGGATTACAGAAATGTTTCAGGGATCACATACTTGTTGCAGGGATCACAGAACAGTTGCAAGGATCATAGCGAATGGCTGCGATGACTGCAGAACGATTGGACGGATCGTAGAGTAGTTGTAGAGAACACAACTATTGCAGGGATCAATCAACGGTGGAAGGGATGACACGGAATGGATACCAGGATCGCGCGATCGCAGTCGAACAATCGTAGTCGCGCGATCGCAGCAGCCGGGATCACAGCATAGTCTCTCCCCCGCGGTCGCGCTGGGACAGCGGCGGCTTGTCCGGGTCCGTGTCGCAGTCCGAGTCCACCTGGATGTTGAACTGTGGCACCGAGTGGCCACTCACCTGCGCCTTGGGGCTGGAGGTGGGGGACGGGCACGAGATCTTTAGGTGCAGGGTGATACTACGGGGTGACGGATAGGGATGAGCAGGTGGCATTGGGGGGGCGGAGGGCATTGGGGGGGAGGGCATTGGGGGGGGGGGCATTAGAGCCAATGGGAGTCATGCGAGGCAGAGATAATGAAATACAGGAAAGGAAGGGGTGGGAGGGAAGCGAAGGATGAGGTGAGGAATTGAATGATGGAGGGACATGCATTTGAAATTAAATCGTAATGAAAAAAACATTTAGAGGGAAGTAAGAAATTGGTTGTGGGAGTTAATAAAAAAAAATATAGAGGCGTTCACGAAGGGCTCAATATATGGTGAATCAAGGTAATGAGAGAAGCAATGCAGGATGGTATCACAAAGAGCAATGAAGGAAGCGACAGAATTGAAGGAAGCAACG
Organism: Lampetra fluviatilis; assembly: GCF_964198595.1. Taxonomy (NCBI): domain Eukaryota; kingdom Metazoa; phylum Chordata; class Hyperoartia; order Petromyzontiformes; family Petromyzontidae; genus Lampetra; species Lampetra fluviatilis. The sequence goes on from NC_136283.1 coordinate 2,332,228, forward strand.
AATCACAGAAACAAGGAAGGAAACAGTGGAGGAGACACAAGAGCAAAGAAAGTGATTAGTACTGTTGAGATGTGCTCAGAGCAACGTAAGCCTGTTAAACACAGAGAGAGAAAACCGTGACCACAATCACAGAGCACAGTTACATTCTCGACGATGCGGACATCGACAAGGCACCACAAGCTGCGGTGGGGCAATTACCGGCGATCCTTGAGATCCGCCTGGCTGTTGGGAAGGAGCTCGGCGCGCAGCTGCTCCGCAGACGCGACGGGCCTCAGCTTCTCCTGGGAATGATAAAGCGAGAGACGGACACTCGCGGGTTCGGCCGAAGATGTCCACGTAGGAATCTGGGCGGCTCAAGGGCTGCCACCTCGCCTCTGCTGGTTAAACACTGCCCCACCTCATCCCACCATCTCCACCGTGCTTCATCGTGACGGTGCTGATGTTCAGAGTGGGGGGGGGGGGGAGGGTTTGGGGGGGGCGGGTACCACGAAGCAGTGCCAATTCTAATACACAGGAAATGGGATGGGGTGGGGGGCACTTAGGGGGCACCATCGATTATGGGGGGGGGGGGCGGTAGGCCCCCATATCCACAGCCTCAGTTGGCGATGAGAAAGAGCAGACCTCGGAGGGGAAAGTGTTGACTGAGCAAATGCTGTGGGATCTAGCAGAAGGAAGGAGGCGATGGCGAGATGTGGAGGCATCGTCGACATTGGCTGGGATGACCTCTTTAACAGCATGGGGTAATGCATTGGGATGTTGGGCAAATCCCGTGAATGTACGAATGGGAGTTTAAATTTACGTGGTAGGTAACGGAAGCACATCACACTTAACGGGGGGGGGGGGGGGGGGGCTAACACTCGACATTTCCCTCTCGTGGCTACCTTGCAGAGCCACTTTTGTAACATCTAGGGCAAGGCCCTGCCGGCCTCTCCAACCGGGCCTCGAGCGCCGCTCGGCTGGCGAGGGCTGTGCTCATCGGCGACGGGCGCTCACGTCGTCGCTCTCGCTGTCGGTGCCGCCCTTGGATTTCTTCTTCTTGTGCTTCTTTTTATTCTTCTTCTTCTCGTCCTCCTTCTTCTTCTTGTCCTTCTCCGGCATGATGTCGTCCAGCCAGCTGAGGTCGTGCTGGGAAAAGACGCACTCCATCGTCTTGCGCACCACCAGCAGCGCCAGCACCTGACGAGGCCCACAAGGACAACACAGAATAAATTTCGATGTAAAGCTTTCGTGACTGCAGGGATTCATCTTCTTGGTTCTTTCGGTAAAGTCACGTAGAAGGGAAATAATAAAAGAATAAAAATAATAAAAATAATAAAATAATATAATAATATTTTTTTATTATGTTTTATTTTTATTATTTTATTACTTCCCTTCTACGTGACTTTACCGAAAGAACCAAGAAGATGAACACAGAATAAGTAAATAAGCAGGAGACAACAGGTTCGAGTGTTCCCTTCGTATCAAGGTGACAACGCGAAAGTGGAGGGGGGGTGGGTCACGCCGGGTGGCCATGTCACCCGGAGTGCCCCCCGAACTCGGAACGTGACCGTCACTCGTCAAGCAAGGTCACCGCTGCGCCAACCCAGCCTCACATTGTCAACCGTGCAACCACCGTGGAAAAGAGCAGAAGGAAGGAAGTGATGGCCAGTTGCTGGTGGCATCAACAGCATTGTGGGTGTGGCAGTTGACTTCAAACACAACAGTATACGCCGGGCAAGCTACCAAACTCAACTATAACACAGTGAGAATTATTTTATTATGTTTTATTTTTATTATTTTATTACTTCCCTTCTACGTGACTTTACCGAAAGAACCAATAAGAAAAAAGGTCCCATGATGTAGATGCTAATCCCTACGCTTATTCTTAAGATGATTTTGCCTCTCACTGCTACTGCCATAACGACCTGTTTATGTGGCAAGTGCCATGACGGGGGGGGGGGGGCAGGAAGGGGGAGGGGACTCGCCATGACGGGGGGGTAAGAAGGGGGGGGTAGAAAGGGGGGTGGTAGGAAGGGGGGGTAGGAAGGGGGGGTAGGAAGGGGGGGGTAGGAAGGGGGGGGTAGGAAGGGGGGGTAGAAAGGGGGGGGTAGGAAGGGGGGGGGTAGGAAGGGGGAGGGGACTCGCCATGACGGGGGGGTAGGAAGGGGGGGTAGAAAGGGGGGGGTAGGAAGGGGGGGTAGGAAGGGGGGGTAGGAAGGGGGGGGGTAGGAAGGGGGGGGGTAGAAAGGGGGGGGGGTAGGAAGGGGGGGGGTAGGAAGGGGGAGGGGACTCGCCATGACGGGGGGGTAGGAAGGGGGGGGGTAGGAAGGGGGGAGTAGAAAGGGGGGGGGGGTAGGAAGGGGGGGGTAGGAAGGGGGAGGGGACTCGCCATGACGGGGGGGTAGGAAGGGGGTGGGGTAGGAAGGGGGGGGTAGGAGGGGGGGGGGCAGGAAGGGGGAGGGGACTCGCCATGACGGGGAAGATGATAGCGGCCACGGTGGACTTGAGCACCCAGAGCACGGCGAGGCAGACGATCTGGATGAAGGTGAAGAGGTGGATCCTCCTCAGGGGCACGTGGCGCAGGTAGATGAAGTCCGGCTGGTGCTTGGCTGGCATCATGAAGAGCGCTATGCGGTCCATGAACTGTAATGGACGGGGTGGGGGGGGCAGTGTTTACTGTGCATGTAGGTAATATGATCGCCACCTCGAAAAGCTACCCGGGATATTTAATGGGAAGAAGGATGCATCACAATACCAGAAGGAGAGAGAGCACTGCAAGTAAATGCGTTGTCTTGCACGGTGTATTGTTGTTATTACGACACAGGTAACAAAACTGGGACTTTTAATTTCCCTGAAAGAGAGGACGATCCTGGGAAAACCCAAGTTCAAGTTCATTTCAAGTTCATTTATTAGGTGTAGCCCTGTGAGCCATTCGGCTTATTGAATCGGGTGCAACCGCAACAAACAAAAAACCAAAACATGAACAAGAAAACATCTTAAAGTGAATATGTGACTAAGTGCAAACAGAAAATCCAAGAAAAAACAGCAAAATATTGCTGAAAAAACACCGTACCCCAACGCTCTGTGCAAAAATCCAGGACAGGTAACACAACTCTAGCCGGTAAACCTGTGGCAAGATCCCACCAGTGACTTCATTCCACATAGTAACGTTCGTTAGGTGACGGTAACAACATTAATTCTCAGAGCTGGAAGTTAGCCACATTAATTGCGCAACCAAATGGTGATACTGTTCGACAGTTTTTGTTGTGCAATTGTTGGTGATCGGACTGAGATGACAGACGCATTGCACCTCGGTGAACCCAGAGCCCAATTTGACCGTGGGCCATTTCGCAGATTCGACCTCAGGATCTCAGCAGTGCCAGGCTCAGCGCTCTGACCTCTGAGCCAAATGGCCATCTCGTAACTCGTTTAATCCTTCACAGTGGCCGTAATACGGCGTTGGCATGTGGAACGGGCTCTCCGACACAGCAGACCGACCTGTACTCCATTGAGAGATGCAACTCCCATGTAGAGGAAGACTCCGTACAGCACTGGCATGGGGATGAACTGCAGCATGGCATTTGGGGATTGGAGTGGGAGGGGGCAGGAAAGAAATACAAAAAAAACCCATTAATTCTCAGGCCACAGCCTGCACGATGTTACAGACTGCAGGAAGGTAACTGCCGTGCAGGAGCGGACTGTTAATATTGCCTTTAAAAAAAAAAATCCAGATTAATTTTGCAAACTCTCCGGGCAAGCTGCAAAGCAATGCCCACCGCATGAATGATTAAGCATGGCTCATCAATAATTAATAATATATGCACACTTCCTTAAAATATTACATATATATTTTTCACCATTAACACCTCCTACTGTGAGAATCCCTGTGCATTTTCTGAAGCATCCGACGGGGTAGAGGGACATCTATTGGTAACACTGTACAACTACAGCTCACAGCACAAACGTAACATTCACGACTAGATTGAAATGCAAGTCATGCGTCAACACGCACAGCCCAGGGTTTCTTAGTCTTGCCGCATCACACGATTCCCACGTTTGTAAGGCCACTTCATCAGGGAAGCTGGCGGCTCAATTTGTACACCAAGGATCTGGGCATGGCCTGGATTCCCACAGCAGCATTACTGGGCCACGCTGCTGAATAAAAATTGATTCCCTCCCAAAGGAACCAGATATATATTCCCATCTACTTACTTGTATCCCTGGGTGAGGTTGGCTAAGCGGGTGCCTGACATATCCAGCTGTTGTGAGGCTCTCGGCGTCTTAACACACCGGTCAATAAGAGTGAAATCTTGCCTCGTGGTGCCATGGTAGAGCGCCCTGACCACTGAACACACCCCTTATATAAGCGGGAAACATGGCCCCTTCAACTGGTCCATCCTCGGAAGCAGTCGTGATGCCACGGGGTCAGTGTGGTAGCAGGATACGGCATAGATGCTGTATCTCGAGTAATTTTACTTTAGAGCTGTGTTTGTCCAAAACATAAAAAGAGAAATACAACAGAAAATGTAAAAAATTATATTTTTCATCTTGGGAAAGTGCAACCTAAACCTGCATTAAACCAAATAACAATTATTTTCTCTTAATCTGGAGGGATAGAGAGATATGGTGGTGGAGGGAGGGAGGGCGTGGGATTTTTTTCTATTTACTATTTTCATTTTACCAGGTAAGGCCCACTGAGCTGTATAGCTCTTTTATACAAGTGAACCGGTCACAAATGATAGCTCAACGAAGTAGCTTATCACGTGGAAATGTATAGCAGTCAAATACTGTAAACGCATGCTGATTCTAAATTTGGAGGGAAAAACCGGAGGACCCAGAGAAAAATCCAGGCGTCAGGGTTTGGATCGAACCTACGACCTCCTGTATACCAGGTGAGGTAGTTAACATCTCGCCACCAGAAACGGGGGGGTAGGGGGAGCCCATCGAGTCATGTAGCCCTTGACGTGTGGAGACAAAAGAGGCCACGCTGGGATAATCTTGAAATGTCCTAGCATGGCTCGATTAATATTTACGCTCATCGTGGAATCGTAGCAAAGTACCTTGAGGATGGGAGCCAGGAACACAGACACTCCCGTGAGCACAAACACCAGGACGCCGGTAATCCTCTGCTCCCTGTGGAACGGAGGACACGAATGTCACATCCCGTGCCGTGGTGAGACACCCACTTGCTTAGAATCAGTAGAATTACAGAGGTGGACGGAGTGAGTCGCAGCGCGAGCAGGGAGAGAGAGAGAGTGCGAGAGAGCGATAGCCACCCAAAATAAAAATAAAACATGTTTGCATATGCGGCCATTGCCCGAAACATCGCCCGTTATATATATTTTTCCTTTTTTTTAAGGCGGTGTTATTTACGAATGCGTTGAGTTTTTTTTTGTATTGCTGTTGGAAAAATGGTAGCCTCTGCCCAATTCTTTTGAGTCGCTATTATATATTTTCTGCTGATCTGGCAAATTTTCGTGAAAACTAAGCAGAAACCGCTTATCCTGTCTGGCTGCAGTGGCACACCGCTGTGATCCATCGGTTCAGAGAAGAGCAGTCGGTGGATCACAACAATTGTGTGAAACGTGCGATTCCTCTGTGCTGCGAGGTGGCCAGGATGTGGTCGGACAGTAAAAAGATTCTTCCGATTCATAATTGCAGACCTTTTCGGTGTTATCTCCTCGTGTGCGCGGCTTTTCTCTCTGTACTCCGGTGGCTTCATCCAACACAACACCCACTGCTGTGTTATCAGTGGTGTTGCCATCGCTTCAGGTCAGATAGGCAGTGAACTCCACCTCCGGGTTTTTTCAGTCAAGGAATCCATGCAGCCTCTCAGAAGAACAGGTCTGGCAACAACCCAACAGGCCACTCATGCCTGAGACATCGCCACTCCTTTCAATTTATTCGAATGCTGGCTGTCCGGAAGCCATATAGCTCGGCCCCTATTGGCGTGGCCCACTAAGCTGGGACTAACCAAGAGATACAATAATCTGCAGATTAATGAGATGATGTTGAAGCCGTAGACAAGAGATAGAGGCTACTGAGATGCAACCCAAGATAAACAAGAGGAGATTATGCCGTACATTATGACAATATGATATCGTGTCGTAATACATGATGTCCTTTGACCCGATGGCACGAGCCAATTTTATGATGTGGACTGCAAGAAAATATATCCCAAGGACCCTGATCTAATTCATAAATCACTCGCTCACATCACCTGCAATTACAAAACCAGATTTGGGGAGCGGTGGTGTAGCGGTTAGCGCGCTGCACGACGAACCCGGCGACCCGAGTTCGATTCCCCTCGGTCGATTATCCCCTAGTTCCACTCAGCCTCTAATGAGTTCCTGGTGTGGTGTGTAAAACATCACCACTGGGGAGACAAAGACGACTGGGCGTGGTGTTGGCCACCCACCCCCTCGTGTGCTTTTCAGGCCTTGATAGGCACTACTCGTTAACAGCACTTGCCCCAGCAGTCTCTCCAGGCTATACGGGGGGGGGTGAGGGGGGGGGGGGTCTTTGTCTTTTGGTCCGGAGCCGCGACACGTCGCCGTGCGATCCCAAGCTCTGCACCTGACTCCCAGAAACTTGGGCTGCTCTCCCGGGGCCGACGTCTCCGTCTCCATCTTGAGGCTGTCGATGTGGGCGATGGAGAGCACGGTGGCGGCCACGTACCAGGGCAGGCCCAGGAAGGAGCACGTGGCCATCAGCACGGCCACCCAGAACAGGTCCAGGTGGTACCCGGAGCCTTTCTGTGAGACCCCCACAACACACAGCCAGGAGAAGTTCGCGGTCACCCAGGGTCAACCACCACCAGCAGCAGTAGCAGCAATACAGCTATCACCATTAGCACCGCCACTACAAAAGCCGTTACTGCCACCACGTGTAGCAGCAACAGTAACAGCAGCAGCAGCAACATCGCCATCACCATCATCACTGCCATTGCCATTGCTGTTACCACCACCACCACCTGCAGTAGCAGCAGTAGCAGCAACACCATCTCTTGGCAAGCTGCACAGTGTAGTGTGGAACTCACATACAAGGGTAGGTTAACTGAATAGGGAAACCCCTTCCACTAACTTGTGCACTCTGCAAAAACAATGACAGGAAAATAAAGAGAGGGGCCACTGCACAGTGACGTGTCAACCAAAACTCTTGTGAATTTCATTCAATATCAAGAATCCGCAGTTATCGCAAAGTCAATGTCTGACTTGCAAGGAGGACTCTTACAGCCTCACACCACCACTATCCTGGGTCTTCCTCTCAGTCGCCAACTTTCTGGGTGCCACACCACTGCCTGTTATAGTAACCAGCCCTCCCACATTCTGCAAACGAGTCCCACCCATTGTAACCATCTCTCTCTCATTACATCTACATTTTCCAGATCCTTTGGTGGCTCAACTACTTTGGTGGAGCGGTGTTGGTGGCACAGCAGCTGGACGCAAGGGCGGCACCTTGCCCTGGGCTAAAGGGGACACTTAGCTGCGGCCCTAACTCCTTGCATTCTCCACATGCACCTGGATTGAAAGACCAGCAGCGTTTTTTTTACTTGCCTTGAATATTAGAGGCATTGATCAAATTCAAAGAGGACACATGGGGATATATTTCAAAATTAAGCCATATGCGGTCAGGAATTGTTTCATCAATCAGCGCGTGCTGTGGCCACAAATGACATTGTGGGTTATACAAACTTAATTATAAGGTGGCCAATGCTTTCTTGGGATATATATTGTAATTGGGGACTGGACTTTCAAACCAGAGGCATTTGGTTCCCTCTCCAAACACGGCAGTTGAAAGAATAGGGAACATTTCTTCAATTATCCCCCCCCGCATCCTCTGTTCAACCAACAGCATAGATGGTTCAAGGATCACGGTCAATTGGCAGGTTACGTATTCTGACGTAAAGCGTGGGTACTCTCAGCTCTTCCAAGACGTCTGGCTGGTATGGAAGAGTAGGAAAAGCACCCCCTAGTGGAGGCCCTTTTGTCAGCAGTGGTGTGAGCAAACCATAGTATTTTTACACAGCCAGGGAACTGTCTAATCCATTATCACGCACTGTTGCCACAGCCGGCATTCTACGCAATACAACCAAAATTGTAAATGTGACCAAGGCTCTCCTAAACCTGCTTGAAGCCAAACAAACCTCAGTGGGTCTCCAGGAGCAAAGCCATTCCAGAAGAGAAAAAAAAGCATCACGCAAAATGTTTTTTTTTTTCGATTTAAAGCTTTCGTGACTGCAGGGATTCATCTTCTTGGTTCTTTCGGTAAAGTCATGTAGAAGGGAAATAATAAAATAATAAAAATAAAACATAATAAAATAATTCTCACGACGTTTCGGCCACAACACAAGTAGCCGTCCTCAGGTGAAACGTCGTGAGAATTATTTTATTTTATTCTTATTATTTTATTATTTCCCTTCTACGTGACTTTACCGAAAGAACCAAGAATAACAATGTTTTTTGTTCCTTAACACATCGGGTGATAAATAATATATATTATTGTTAATTCTTTTAAACTGTAACCTTGAGCTTGTTCTCCTTGCGGTTGACGATGATGGCGGTGATCTGCTGGTCCATGAAGACGAGGATGGTGATGAGGATCGCGGGCACGGCGGACACGAGGTACACCCACCAGGGGTTCCCTCCGAACGGCGGCACAAACCAGCCGCGCTCAGGGCTCGTGGGCTGTGGGTCAAGGGGGGTCAAGGCGGGTCAAGCATTCGGGGTTTTTGCCAAGATGCGGAGCGAGGAGTGGGAAGGGAGTGGAGCAGGTGGGGCGGGAGGTAAAGGGCAATGGTGGGAAGGATAATTCATTCAATCGTTCATTTATTCATTCATTTATTCATTCATTAAGGGTTATAAATGAGAAAGGGGTGTGGGAAGAGGAAAGATAATGTTAGACACGCAGGGTGCACAATCACTCTGATGGCATAATTTCACAGGTAATACAGTCATATTTAACTATGTATAACTCAGAAACACACATTTGAATATGTTACCCATTAATTCATATAATATAGTAACTTTAAACAAAGAATATTCATATTTAAAATATTGAAAAAAATGTTACTTGAGAATGTATTATTTTAAGGAACTGCCAAGCAAGCAGAGCACACAGAAGTGATTGAAATGAATAAAAATGAGAAAAGATACAAATATTTAAAAAGGGCACTTTTAAAATATGGATTCCAAAGAACTCTACCCAGGTTTAAAGACAGCACGAGACAGCTCCAGGTGTGGCTAAAGAAACCGCTGCTGCGCCTCCGTTGAATGTGATCGTGTATTTATATACGAGAGTGGAATTTGGCCATTATGAAAAATATATATGTGGAAATGCGATAGCCACTGAGGCCACATGGCTCATTCATATATAGCAGCTCAATAATACAGGGGTCATCTTTTCAAACCTAAAGTTAACTCTGACTATCCAAACAGCTATCTCGGGGTACAGATGACAACTCCAACATCTGCATGGTGCGAGGGATCTTTACCTGCTACTCAGACACCGCCTGCATTCAGGACGTTACCTTGAACTCGGTGGGGACCACGAGTTTGGGGGTCTCGAGACCGATCAATATGTCGAGGCCCACGAAGGTGAAGATGGACAAAATGATGGAGAAGTCGCTGATGAGCTTACGGATCTACGAGCAAGAAACAATTGACGGAGCAGCGCATGCGTGTTCGCAGGAGGGACCGGGCCCAGGAGATCAGGAGAGATGGGACAGTCGGGGAGGGACCCAGAGACGTGGTGAAGGGTCAAAGGGCAGGGAGATGCAGGCCGTGGAAGAGGGTCGGGGGCAGGTGGCGTGCGAGACACCGGGCACCCGGGAGGAGAGAGAGAACGCAATTGCGGATAGGGGAGAGCAGAGAGAGCACGGTCAGCACATGGTTGTGCATCCGAAGGGAAAGCAGATCAGCGAGAAGAGAGACACATCGTACAGAGTGTTAGCTTCCGTGGTCATAACTCTCCTTCCTAAACGAAGACCTCTGAACTTTTCTTGCGATGGATATGTAAGTCACGTTCATCTCCAAGGTCACTAACCACTGCAAAATTATTTTTTGCGCACTGTGTATATAGTGTTAACAAAAAAAGGTCACTATTGTATACGATGAACCAGATGTGATGGGTTATTTGGACACTGGTTGATTATTACCATGAATTAAATCACACCTGATTTAAGGCTTTATTGTTTTCCTTCTACGTGACTTTACCGAAAGAACCAAGAATATAAAAATCACACTTGTTTTCATTTAATGATAGCATAACAAGTGTGCACGTGTTGACTACAAAATAACCGCAAGAGGGAAAACTCAGAGGTCTTTCGTCTTCGACGTTGTACTACTTGTTCCCCCGATTGCAGGAGCAGGAGTGAATCAAAGAGGGAGGGGGGCTTAGATTTCCTCCAGAGATCATCATATCAGCTCAGTTGCGAATCACACGCAGCAACAACAACTCAAAGACCGAGAGTGAAATCTCGACGCCGGAGCCTCATCCCGGAGGCAGACCTTGAACTCGCTGGGCACGATCAGCTTGGGCGTCTCTAAGCCCACGAGCGCATCCAGCCCGCAGAACAGCAGGATGGAGAAAATGATTGAAAAGTCACTGATCAGCTTCCTGACCTGGTGGTGGGGAGGAGGACGCCACGGGAGGGGGTGTGGAGGGGTTTGGGGGATTAATCCTTCGAGTCTCAGTGGATGCTGGGCCTCATGAGATGAGAGGGACATTGGGAAGGCAGGTGTAGGTTGTTAGCTGCTCCTTAAAAATGCCTCATTAAAAACATGTATACGTTCTTTTTGTTATGATAATTTTGCTTTTATTTTTCACCAATAGTTTTTTTGTCCTAACCGTGATATAATGATACTAATAATAACTTCAACCTGTAAAGTTCAGCAGAGAGTGAACGACTACTGAAATAAGGGTCAATACTTTCCCACCAACCTTCCTACAGAGAAAAAAAAAGTTCGTCAAACTGACGACAGTCCTGCTGATATTTGCATTAAAAGCAAAACCAAAGTTAGCATGATGTTTTTCTTTTCATACATTCTTTGATGACCAGGCTGAGCTCATCATCTCGTAGCGCCTTATAACCCGGTTTATTCGCCTGGAATCAATCCCAGTATCTCAGTGGTGCCAGACCAGGCCGATTCATTTTGTTAACGATGTAGTAAATGTCACAAATCAAGCGGCTGCAGGAGTCACGTGAACCGAATACTTCCAACGTATGTGAATTAAAATCATTGATTCTTTCACGCACAAATCCCTGCATGTATTATGAGTGTAAAGAGTCAACATCAGTTGACGAACCAATACATCATGCTGGTGCTGTACTATTTGCCCCTCATTCTGCTCCACGTGCGTGCATGCAGAAAGACAAACATCCCCCGCGTAGCCTGTTGCAGACTATTGAGACGAGTGCTGCTAGCGAGCACTTCCTGAGGTCCGATCGGTGCACAAAACGGGGTGTTGTGGCCAGCAACACGCCCGGCCGCTTTTACCTACCACACCACAACAGGTAGTCACTATAAAGCCAAGTCGACCCCACAAAGATGCCCAGAATAACATCTGACATCACTCGCAACGAGCGTTAGCCACCGCCGGGAATCTTTAGCCCGATCGGCGGGCTCGTAGCGTAGCCCGCCAACCACTGCCGACACCTCCGCTCGACAAGGAGCACGGGCGCTCACCGTGGTGGGGAAGTAGCGGCCGGTCTTGAACCTCTTGAGCGCCATGGTGGTGTAGTAGGTACCCATGAAGAGCAGCAGAGACACGAGGGCCACGTCCGGCACGAACTTGCACGCCTTGCCGTTCAAGCTGCCGCCATACTTGTAGCACTCCTTCTTGCTGAGCGCCGACCAGTCGGACCCTGTCGCATTGCCCAGGTCCGGCTTGGGGTGGAGGTGCACGCGCGCGAGAATTGCGGGGAAGACGGAAACCGTCGGGGAGAGAATGTGGATGCGAAATAATGAGAGTGGCGTGTTGCACGTCGCGTAAGTGTGAGCGTGAGAGCCCGCACAGTGAATGGATCAACCCCAAGAGACTGACCTGGGGCAGTGGTCTACACGTGAATGCAGGAAAAGGCTCAACTATCACCAATGACACGGCCTTGTGAACACATTTTTGCGTCACTCGTAATGCTTGTGTTTTTGGAGCTGACTCTTCTCCAGAGCTCTCTATGCTATGGACCGTGGCCTGAAACTGTCAATATATATTTAAAAGAAATGTGTTATAAGACAATGGTGTTGTTACTGCGATGTGTTTCTAAACGTGCTATGGACATAACGTCACGAGATGCCACATCCACTCAGATCTCACATGGAGCATCGCATCTCAAATGAGACGAGCTAATTCTGCGATCCCTTCAAATTGACCGCATCTTCCCACAGGCTTAACTCACAGATAAATGTTGGTCGGAATCCAGTTAAACTGATGCTTTTTTATTTAAAATTTAATATGACGGTTTTTGTTTGCGCGGTTATATTTGTGCTTAACGGGTAGAGACACACCATGTACAATACCTGAGAAACCAAGTTAATCACAGATGGATGCAACCCGAATGTGAATCCAGGATCTCAGCTGTGGTGGCTCAATGCTCTGAGCCACGTAGTCACCTCGATTGTATAAGACAACGTTAATGACAGCAGTCTTGAGCGTTTCTTTCCCTAATTCCGTAATGAATGGATACATGTGCAAATGAGCAAGTAAATATTCAGAAATGTTGGATTAAAACATGCGAAATAAATAAATAAATGTGCACACGGAGAGCCGAGGGGCCCTGTTGGTGGAAACAAAGCGTTACTAATTGTGGTATTAATTTAGGCCTCTTTCTGAATGTAACAACTGCAAAATTAGATGCATATTCATCATTGTACCATCTTTGTTTTACGCACGCATCGCACGAAAACGTATATCGCTGTTCCTCGCACACAGCATGTTAATGCTTAATGGCTTTCAAGAAGTACATTTCATCACATGTGTCTGCTGGTTGCTTACTATTAATAATATAGCTATTTGCCGATGATGCAAAGAAAGTACTGCGCGAAATGAATGTCTTAAAATAACCAACATTGGAACAACGTTCATAATTGTACTATATTTATAACTGTTATATTCTCCCTGCAGTATGAAGGACAGAGTGAACTACGCTGCACCAGCGTTGCGAGCTTATTTACTTATTACTTACAATGCCGCACACAATTAACATGCAAAGGTAGAGGTGCAGCCCTGAAATTGCTTGCTCACGCCACTGCTGACAGAAGGGAGCTCTCGGTTTATATCTGTTGAACTTCATTCGCATCGTACGTATTCAAGTGCGCTAATCAGAGGTGCGGTGGAAGGACGACAAACTAAACACAAAAAGCTGTTAACAAAGCAATGAGTTTTCAATCTAGATTTTAAAGTGCATAGCTCCGGTGGCTTCCTCATATCGGAAAGGAAAGCGTTCCATGATATTTGGTCGACTCTTCCACGCTGTCCACATGTGTTGGAAGAGGAGCAAGTACCCACACTTGAACAAACCACCCAGCCGATCGACTGAGCGTGGTTCACCGAGCCGTCCTGCTGGGTGGGATGCGTTGTTTATTTATGCTTCCTCTTGCCAAGAAGATACGTCGCAGTTGGGTAGGCGACTTACACTGGAGCAGCACTGATGCATTATCAACAGAGCTGAGAATTTTTAAACACGTGGCAAGCGTCAGGGAGGTAACGCCAGTGCCACGACCAAATGGGCCGAGAGATGAGAGTGCTCGTTTTGGAAAATGTGGCCGTTTATTTAATCGGTGGGCCATAACGAACGTTTTTACTGCCGTTTCTGCTTTGCCAGTGTTGGCAGCGTTGCGCCTTGCACTTAAAGCGCTGAAGCAAGAGCTGCTCTCACTGCAGCAGCATCAGCAATGCAGGGCTGTGATCTCGCATTTTGCTGCAGTGCAGCATTCTCACATGGGGTGGAAAAAAATTACGCCCAGCCATTGGCTATCAGTGCCCTTTCGATTCAGCACAATTTTTTACATCGAAGCCCTAATCTTAACGACCGCAATTTAGTGCCACAATTATCTCAAGCATTAACCCTGCATCTAACCCTTTGCATGCACCCGTAGGTTAACGCCAATGTTGATTCGCAATGCCACGCATTTATATCTGTCCATTTTTTTGCTGTCTTTGCATGGCCGGTACAGTAAAAAGCCCTTTCTGGAGCTGGTTATGATTTTGTAAACTCTACAAACCTTAATCGTTACAAAACTTCATCGAAATAAACCCGCCACAGCCTTCGTGGCCCACATGCCTCGCCTGTTATCTAACGTCACCTAAATAGGACAATTAAAAGCCATTTTTTTTTTACAAAACTTAAACTATTAAACTATTTATATTTGACCAGATAAGGCACCACTGAGCAATGTAGCTCTTTTTCAGCAGCGACCTGGCCACAAATGATAGCTCAACAAAGTGGCTTATCATGGAGAAATGTATATCAGCCAAATACTCGAAACGCATGCTTATAAATGTGGAGGGGAAACCCGGAGGACCGAGAGAGAAATTCACGTGACCACGGGGAGAGAGAGACATGCAAACTCTAAAAGTACACGTATCAAAGTCGGTATCGAACCCATGAACTCCTGTATACCAGGCGAGGTAGTTAACATCTCGCCACCGTGGCACCCAACAACAGAGCGGATCCAACACCGCCCCCCCAACCCCCCTGCCCTGGGGTGCCAGTGGGACTCGTGATGGTGGAACGCGTGCGAAGCCGAGATCGGCGAAGGGGGTGCGGTGTGGCGTGCGCAACGGGCGTACCAGAGAGAGAACGGTGTCGTTAGGACCCAGGGTGGTTGCCACTGTTACCGTACCGTTCACAAAATAGTTGACTGCGAAGGAGAGGAGGAGGGGGTACGAGACAAGATGCAACATAACGGCGGCAGGCTTTTCTTAACAATTTTAAACACACACACAAATTGTTCGTGGTCTAATGAGCACACCAGTATGTTACATAATAACGTAAGACATGTAACAGCCCTTTTGTCAATCCACTTCTGGATTATAACTTCTCCACGCTCTGTGGGTCACGGCAGTCGTTTGACTCTCCTTCACCAAGGTGGTCGTAGCAAGTTGGTGAAGGCGGGGAGCATGGATAGGGATACAAATATGGTAAAACTACGGATTTTGCAGCACTGCCCACTACTGCTCACTACGTAGCTCTGCAGCTGCAGGCTACAACAACGTGCTTTATGAATGGTGATCACCAATCCAAGTGCTATCTAGGCCCAAACCTGCTTAGCAGCGATTATAAAATCATAGAATGAATAGCAATTTTATACAGGGGGAAGCATAACACTGCACACACGTGGTATGTTCAAACAAATTGAGTTCTAAATGGAAATACTCTAACTCAGTACATGCAGCTCAGAATGTAAAGCATGCAACATAGAATGCTCTAAGGACCAACATAAGCACTGGATGTCCTAGGTCTCAGGATGCAGGCTCAATGATGTCTTCCGCATCTCAAGCACCAAATTAAACTTAATGCACTTTACTCTCAGCTGCAGCAAATAAGTTTTGGAAATGTTAACTCAAACAGATTGTTCTCCTCTAGGGACGTAATAAAAAAAAAGTCTAAAGATTCCTTTTTTCTAAAAATATTTTACAAAAAACTGAATTTCAAATTATTACAGTCTGTCCGAGATGCCTGTTCACATCGCCATGATCGCAGGCAACCCTGGATGGCACCGGGAGAGAGGGTTGCATTGCGTGGCGGGTATGCTTGAGTGACTCTGCATGGGCTGAACGCGGACGAGAGACACAAAGGCACGTACTCACTCGTGGTACACAGCAGCGCATGTTCACGCAAGGTGGAAGGGGCAAAGAGAAGAGAGAAAGAAAGAAAGAAATCATTGCGTGAGAGTTGAGAGCACGGATGAACTTCGGTGATAAAACACGAACGCCAATGCGGGTAAGAAAAAAACTCGGTAAGAAAAAAAAACTCAAATATTTCAAGAGCCGCAATGCACGTGAATATACGTGACGGTGGTCCTGATTAGATAACGCGTCACGAAGCAGCAGTCCTTAAAGAGCCGCGTGCGGCTCAGGATCAACGGGCCGCCGACAGCTTGCCTACGCAAATGTGGCGGCTGCCTGGCACGTGTGCACGCCTTGCTCCTGCAGTCCAGAAACCATGGCCGGCTTTGTATCTCGACAAGGACGCGAGTTTGAAAACAAATGAAGCTACGCGCAAAATAAATACACTGGCCAGGATGGCGCAAGCGCTCTCGCGTAACACGTCGGCAAATAAAGAATTACAAGTTTAGATTGATGGTACAAGAGTGGAATGAATATTTGATCGTGTCAAATGTACGATTTAGAAGGCAATAAATCTGTTGAAGTTTTCAAAAGCACGCTCGAGAAAAATAGAGGGAGAAATGTGGCACAAGCTAGGTGGGGATTTTTGCAAGGTACAATAGGTTAGGATATAAAATATAAACAGACAGGTTATCTCTAGGAATGCTTATTTTTATAATTAAAACTGAAATTTTATAACAGCCCTCATAGGTAAAATGGAATATTTGAGATTTAAGTTTCTTATCCTGAGTGAGAATGTATCCGTGTCTTGAATATTGTTATAGCTAAGGTCAAATGTGGCAGATTTGCACTTTAATTCCAAACCAAAATTATAATTTTTTCTAAATAATAAAAAACCTATTAATAAAAGATAAGCCCCAAAATTACAAAAGTGCACAAACCTACACATCCACTCAGGCACATCTATAACATGAGATAAGAATTTTTAATACTTTTTTATCTAATGACTTACAAACAGTTAAGCAAAAAAAAAATCAGCTGGGCAGATACTGTGGAGTGGAGAACGTCTCCCTGTGCAGAGTGAGCATCACCACCTCCCCACTTCGCCCTCCAGAGTGAGCCCCAACACAACGCCACTGTTCGCCGGTCAATTCTCACTGAACATTTTTATATCTTCCAGGTCTGCCGGTAGACCGGGAGGTGGCATGTGACTCGTAGCCACAGCCGTAGCGAGGGGATTATGACTGTGGATGCGATGCCCCAGCAGATGCGGATACTGTTTCTGAGGTCAAGTTAAACAGCAAAGGTGCGGCCCTGCAACGTCTTGTTCAACGCCACTGCCCGTGGAAGAGCTTGCACTCGAGCGATGTTGAGAGAGTCCTTCCAGAGAGTACTTTGGCCTCCTCTATCCACGCTGGCCAGCTGTCTTGAAAGCGGTGTGAGGTGCTCACACGTTTTACTCCCAACACACGCGACCTGCCGACGGACTAACCCTGGCGTCGCCGCCGTTCACACCGCTGGGTGGCCAGGAGCAAGTGTGGAGCGGATCTAAGAACAAAAATAACAACACATCGTCGTTGCAATCGAATCGGATTGAATCGCATTGAGTCGGCGACCTCCGTATCTCTGCTGAAACGAAGCCCCTGCACGGTCGCGGGTCATCCCCGGGTCAGCGACGAGCGACGCGGGCAACACGTACGTGTGGAACAGCAGCGCCTACCTGGGTCCGGCGCCTGGCAGCTGCAGCTGTAAAGTGTGACGTAGTCGGGCTTGTAGTCCAGGTTGATGGGGTAGTAATTGAAGAGGCCGAGCATCTTCTTGATGGCGTCGTAGATGAAGATGAAGCTGATGAGGGCGGAGAAGCCCTCCTCGGTGAAGCGGGTGAAGTACTGCACCAGGTAGGAGGCGTCCGTCGCCACCAGAATGAGGCTCATGAAGGCCGACCACAGGCCGATCCAGAGCCGGAACTCCAGATAGTCAAAGTGGTTCTCCCTGGATGCACAGGGATGAAAGAACAAAAAAAATCCCCAAATAGGTGCCGATGAAATATTGTGCCCGTTAAAGTTGTTTCTCTTGCACACGTCTCGAGAGGAACGTCGGCTCATTTGTCTGATTTTGAAATGGGACATTTGCACGCTCTGGTCTGAAGATTGCCCTTTAATGAGAGAGAAAAATGACCAATTCACCCGAGTATAAAATAACTCATCACGTAGATAAAAAGTGTGCAGGCTGGAAACAAAAAAACGAATAATACAAAAGACAAGTTTTCATGTACAGCCTGCATTGACTGTTGGGGCAATTCAAATCAAGCACCTAATACAGTTGAAAAGGTGTATGAGGGGGTGATATGGCCAAGTCCATATCTGGCCACCGTTGTCTCACCAGCGCTGATGTTTACGCAACAACACACCATCTACTAACCATTCAAGGCTTAGTCGACTTAAGAGAGACCCCAGAGCCACCCGCTACTGACGCCAGCTGTGGCCGGGACGCGTGCGCGTTCACGTGCATGCAGCAACCGCTCACTTGCTGAAGTTAAAGAGGAGTCTCTCAAACACCAGCACGGGTCCCGTGCTGCTCAGGATGATGAGCGGCTGCCCGGCGAACAAACAGAACACAGCGCCAGACAGGGCCGTGCCCAAGAAGCTCTCCAGCACGCCCTGGGAAAATAAGGCACAAGCACACCAAATAAAACCCAACGCTTGTCATTTTAATTTATTTATTCTTTATTGGTTGAGTTAATGAGTTAATGATGACGTCACCCTGCTGCTGCTGCTCTATATAAGAACGGGAGACACAGCAGAGCCTCACCATTCTGGCGAATTGCCCGATGATGCTGGATGCAATTACCAGCGAAACATCGTACTCAAATTGTAAATGTTGTGGTTTCGCGCTTCAACACACCGGTGGGCTAAAGCAGTGAACTAATTTGTCTTTTGGCAACGTGACACTTTTTTACTGATTGGCCGTGTCGGGTGGTGGAGGGTTACGACACATTTATAAATAACGCGATCTAAACCCAAAAACGTTGATTATGCATTTTAATTTATGTTCGTGCAGAGCATCCCCAGTCACTTTATGCAGAAACACACACACGATCTCATGAAAGCCGTCGCCTGATTAATCCAGCCCCCAAAAAATGCTAACTCAAACAAATATGCGTTTTAAGTTCGATTTGAAAGATTTGATCGTGCCAGCATTCCTGATGCGACTTGGAACAGAGTCCCAGAGACAGGGAGCATCCCAACGGAAGGCCCCTTGACCCCTCCCGAGTTCGGACGACTTCCTCGGAACCACCAAGAAGAGTTCAGCATTTTCAACTCGGCTGTTGAAATATTTGGAGCACAATTCATTCTGTACATGACGTTTTCCAAACCGAAAAGCTTGAGCGATATTCAACGGCGCGTAACAGATAATCGTTGGGAATGATCGCTGCTGAGATGCTGGTGAATGCCTTGGGCTTTCAAATCTTCATATCATGTGTGTCGACAATGCCATGAGAGGTACACGGAGTTTTAGAAGGATGAGCCTCATGCAATATTAGGAAGCCACTGGAGCTATGCAATTTTAAATCTCAATTGAAAACTAATTTCCTTAGAACTAATATTGTGTTCAGTTTGTTGTCCTACCCCTGTACCACCGATTAGCATGGTTGGCTACCCACGGTGCGAAAGAAGTTCAACATACATACATACAATAACATCTTCATTGTAGCAAGTGTGTGTCCGTGTGTGCTTGTTTAGTTTTATTTACCCAACTCAAACTGGCAATTATAATGATTTAATATTCGATTATACCGTTATAGACAGCTTATGTATTGAAAACTTACATGTTCTAATGCTGCACAGCATCATGGGAAACAACCACAATGCATTGCAGACAAAGCCAAAGTACGTTGACAGCAATGTACTTGTGACCTACAGCTCAATCACAATTTTAAATAGATGAATCAACAAGGCAATTTTACATCAGTGTGTCCTTCTTTACATGGACAGTTTATTTTTAGTTTAACAACCACATTATGGTTTGGAGCTGTGCAGTCACAGATATAAACTGTTGTGCCCTCCATAAAGAGGGGAATGGAAGAGTATAAAGCCTTGACAAACAGCATCATCCCAGGCAATTGGAATTTCTACCAGCTTCAAAAAGAAGAAGTGCATCCCAGTTATATGTTAACTAAACCGCAACACCCTAGACGTAAACAAACTTTGCAGAGACTCACGTAAGCTGCACATCTACACCGCCAACTACTTTCGTCAGCATTTAAGTTTTCCTTCAACTGAACGAGCAGCGTTCTTGCAAACGCTTATTCCCAGCTCCCACGCGCAATAAATGCGCTACATCCTTGTCACCCTCGCAGCCGTTCCAAATTGGGGACATTTATCATATTAACGCACGAACTGTCAAGTTCCACCTTCGTCGGTGAGCGTCTTTGCATGGCAGAGTGAATGTGCATTATCAGAGGCAGCCAAACACAAGCCCCTCGTGTGTGTACAGTCGCACAAGTGCTGTGGCGTGAGCGGATATTGTGCCGTCAATGGACCATGCAACAATTCCTGTCCCAGGTGCGTTCACTCTTCTCCCTGCAGGTGAGCAGCGGTGGTAACACAAGGCGCAAGCAAACGAAGCAAAAGGCCTGATTCGTGTTCACGAAACAAGTAAGATTTAACCCAATATCATCGCAACAAAAAACTCCGATTCGTAGACAAATGAAATAAAGTTGCTGAATATATATTTCTTGAAATTAATCGAGGAACTTTAGTATTTCACGTAGCTGTGATGCAATTAAGTTACACAGCGTATCCGGGAAAACACATTCCTGCAGAGGGAGCTGGTAGGAACGTTGGGTTGCTCGGTCAATGGCCAGGGTCAACGGCGGCGTGGTGTATTCCGCAAATATGCCCGACTGTGAGGGCGGGCACAAGCCGGCATGAGTAGGTTAAACGTTGAGTTTTATAAGGGCACCACGGGGTGACCAGCCCCTCCTCACCCAGCACCTCCCCGCCTTCCCCACCCAGCCCCTCCCCAACCTCCCCTCCCCTCCCCACCCAACCCCACCCTCCCCACCCAGCCCCTCCCCACCCTCCCCTCCCCACCCAGCCCCTCCCTGCACGACGGACGGACGGGCACAATAATCCCCTGTGGGCTGGTGTAACCAGGAGGTTCCTACCAGTATAACGTTTTCAGTAATGTGGGTGTATACAAAATATCGTCTGCTCTGGGTTCTCAATGAGCTGCCACCACCACGGGTGAAGAGGGGAGGTGAATGGGTGGTGAGCGAAAAGAAGGTAAAGGTGCAGCCCTGCAATTGCTCTCGTCACTGCTGGCAGAAAGGGCTATGTGGGTCCAATGTGCCATGTTAGCCAGGCGTGTTGGAAGAGGGTGCGCGTACCCACACTTTACCCCACCATATGCGACCTACCGATTGCCCACCTTTGGTTTTAACTATTTATACTCCAGGGTGGGGCAGAGGTGTAGTGGTGGTGGGGGGGGTGGCGTGATGGAAATTTGATAAATGTACACCGTTGCTTCAACTGCTGCGTCAGGAGATGGCATTAAACTGGGCAACCGCTAGATTGCAAGTCCAATGTGCTCACCATGACACCACAGTATCTCCCGGAGTAGTGAGAAGTATTACTGTAGCAGCCTCTATTTAAACTGGGGGCGAGAAAGCCCGTATCCCTTCAGAGAGGGGCACCTGCAATCACCGCCGCAATTATTGTCGACTCACGGTGGGGGGGCGGGGCGGGGTGTGGGGGGGGGAACGCGGTGTTCCATGTGGGTCAGTTTCAAGGGAGCGAGCCGGATTGTCACATTACCGCGGGGCACGGCGGTTATTGCTGTAATTAATATAACCGCTCTCTTGCCGCTGTTGACTCTGCGGGTGTACGCTTGATCAATATTGAGCGTGCTTCTTAGAGTTACAGGCCAGCACAGGACAAGCAAATATTGGGAGGTCGTCAATTCCTGTTCTGAGAAAGTGCTTTTGAAAACGCATTTGTCATCGCACGGGCTGTTGTGGATTTGCTGTCCATATCAAAGCTTGCTGATTATTGAGTTTAATGTAACACGCAGCAAGGACACACTCGGATGTCATTTGTCGAGGTGACACAGAATTGGCAAACACAGTAATTGACGAGAAAAGTTAAACGCTGGTCCGTAGATAAGCACTGCATGAGCTGAACAGTGAAACGCTCCGGTAGTGTAATTCAAACCGGTTCATAACGAACTCTACATTTGGGGGGAATGAAAAAAAACCCCTCAGATCACCAGATTCTTAGTGCAGTGTGCCAACCACTGCACTAAAAACCTGGTAACCTGAGTTTGATTCCCGGCCATGGCTCACATGAGCGACGAGTGATAACTGAACCAGTCCTGGTGGCCGTGACTGCACCGTCCCACACTGACCAGCGAGGTGAAGTATGGTCACACAACCCCCGTGACGGCGTGGGACGTCTGCAACCAACAGCGGACAAAGGGCTGTAATGTATTCTTATTATAATTAAAAATACTGTTACGGGACACACTCTGACTCAATTAAAGGGAATTTTATTTGCAACATTATCCAAAGCAATTCATTAAGTAGGATATGTTTATATATTTATTATTGGAGGTCAGAGATAGGTCAGCCATTATTTAATTACATGAGCGTGAATCAGATTATTTAATATTGAAAGTGGAGGTCAGTGTGCGAAGCATTCAGCAGGCATTCTCTTCCTGCTATCACATCAAAGCAAAGATAAGGTGCAAATGTTAAGACTCTTTCATCGAATGGGCAACACAGAGACAGCCAACACACAAAACATCGTGTGGGCTGTCACGGTTGTGCTGTACGGCCCTCGGATGTGTTATCAGATCGTAGCGCATTGTGTTGTTCAGCACGGTGTCCGACGTTTCGCTCCATGTGCTTGTACTGTTGGAACTGAACGGAGCCATTCAGTTTCTGTGGAACTACTACTCCTAGTTGTGTTAATTTTACCAGCTAAGGCCCACTGAGCTATGCGGCTTTTTTTCAGAAGTGACCTGGCCGTAAATGATAGCTCAACGAAGTGGATTATCGTGTCGGAATTTAGAGCAGCCAAATGTTCTAAAAAGCTTCCAGGACGTCGAGCGAAACGTCTGACATCATGCCAGACAATACTTGGTACAACCCGAACAAACACACATCGATGGGTGATGGTATAATATATTTATGTTGAACTTCTTTCGCACCGTACGTAACCAACTTTGCTAATTGCATCAACTTTGTCCAACCATTCGAGCCATTCGCTCCATCCTCCAGTCTCCTGCCACAAAAGCACTGTGACATTGGCTGGATTGTCATGCCGCCTTTCGAATTGCGCAATGCTGGTGGCTGTTGTTGCTTTTGCGCGGCGCATGTCCAGAGTGGGAGAGGCGAGCAAAAAACCGAATAATCTAAAACATTACGCAGCCTCTGACCTTTGGGAAATGCGTTTAAATACGTTTGCCTCAATAATTCGCATTGACTTATGTGCATTCCTGGCGGGTGCAGAACAAACGTTTACATTTTATTACGTTTCAGCAAAATCTCACACATTCTTAGATTACATACGCATGGGTGAGTTTGCGCTCGACAAACACAAGTCCAAAAAGCGTAGCTCTGAGGTTGACTTAAGCGACAGTTCACTTTGAGTGTACGTCCATCTGATATGTTGACTCCCTCATCGTCACCACTGTTATCCGAGGGCGGCCCTCCCCAAAGAGTGTCGCTCCCCGAGGACACTGAACCACGTGGCCCACTTTACAGCAAGCCACGTGACCCGGCTGGCTTGGTCTGCAAAGGATGCTGTGGAGAATCTGGGCAGGTCCCCCTCGTCCGGATTACGGAGCAAGCCAACTCACTTCCCACGGGTCATGGGAACGTGGCCACGAGAGAAGGGTTTGGCTGGTGTTGCGTTAGCAGGAGCTCTTGCCTGCATGTTGTCCGTGGCATCCCCCAGCAAGCCGCCAAACGTGATGGCGTTGGTGATGGTGGCCAAGTAGATGAAGAGGGTGGCCGATAGCGACTGGATGCTCAGCGCGTCGTAGATATCGCTGCAGAAAAATGGCAGCTTCCTCTTGATGTCCTTGAACAGGCCACCGAATAGCCTGTAGAGGGCACATGGGCAAGACATGTGTTTGTACAGCGGTTCGTTTAATAGGCAAGTGTGTGTGTGTATATATAAAAACGTGTGACACATATACACGACTGAACGACACAACTCAGGAGACAAATGCGTTCGGGCGTTGTTCTGGTCACCCACCCCCTCGCGTGCCGTGCCGGCCTTGTTCGTTGGTGTTCGCTAACAGCACTTGCCCCAAAAAGTATGTTTTGGCCCAAACGGGGGACCTTTGTCTTTGTTTGCATGAGCATGTTGGTGTGCGTGCGGCTGCCCAAACGATGGAGCTCGATTTGCGTCTCTGGAATGGTTATGAATGCCCCTGCCCCTCGGAAGTAAACTTCCTAAACAACAAAACGATTCTTGGTCAAAGTAAATATTTTTTTTTGTTGTTGTGCTGGCAGACGCATTATGCATATTGGCGATGCTCTCGAACAGCGGTAAACATTATATAATATGTACCTACAAGCGGTAGTGACGACGATGAGTATAATTAGTGGCTGAAGAAGATGAATATATAACAATGAATATGTTTGATGATGTCACAGATAATAGAGTGGCAATGGTGCCGACAATTGAAATTATGCAGTTATAATGATGATGGTGATGTAATAATGCTATGACGATGACCAAGACAGTGATGCTGCTGCTGATGATGATGTTAATTGTGATGATCATTGCGTCATCGTAACAATGGTAACAATGGAGTGGTGTTACCGTCCCGTGCGCTGCAGTTCCTCCCCGGTGCCGTGGCCACCGCCACCCCCATCGCCGCCACCCCCATCGCCGCCCTCCTGCGGAGCGTCCCCATTGGCTCCCGAATCCATGGCCGAGAAGTGCGACTTCCTGCGCGGAAACCAACGCGGTCGTTTACTCGTTACATTTGTTAAAGAGGAGCAGATGTAAACCTTGCGCATTCATTCTCTCCGGCGTTGCCGACGAATTTCCCCCGTTGGCGGTCTCTCCACCGTTAGTCTCCACCACCGGCCATCATCCCTCCTATCGATCTATTCTTCCAAAACCCACTTGCTTCTTCTGAACCCTTTCCCATTCTTCCGATTCCATTCCGATGATGTATGTTGTACGTCATCGGAACGGAATCGGGAAGAGAAACTAAAACCAATGAACTTCATCAGTACGTCTTCAGGTCTGAAGATGTACCGAGGCCCCCACAAGGCCATGCGGGAGGGCGTGTGGCACAGTTTGGCACCAGCTTACATACAGTGCGGTCGTTTCGCTACAGTTCTCTGCGGGAAGTCTTTAAAAAAACGGCGTTATGCCTCTCTAAATAAAATTTACGTGAACCGCTGGCGCGTTCCTAGATTCAGCGGTGACTGGGACACACCCTGCAACTTGCAGACATCTTGGAAAGAGATGTCTCTACCTTGTAATTGGTGTCTGACCCAAGTGCTCCTCTTTCCATGTGTAATAAACGACTGGACCCCGATGTCTGGCTCAGTGTCCTTTATTATTCGGTTCGTGCTGTACACCCACACGGCTGTCTTTACTCTGTAGCTTCTCCACGGTGCTGACTCCAATGTCGGCCCGATCCACAACAGCAGCTCCGCTGCTGTTTCTCTCCCACAGCCCCCCTTGGCTGTACTCGCTGCTGCTCTTCTCCCTCCGCAGCTCTGACGGCTTCTTGCTCTCTCTCTCCGCAGCTCCTCCTGGCAGCCACACCGCTGCCTCTAACAAGCAGCCCCCTCTCTCTCTCTCTCCGCAGCTCCTCCTGGCAGCCACACCGCTGCCTCTAACACGCAGCCCTCCTGGCTGTCTCCTCTGCAGCTGCACACCACTCCGCAGCTTCCTCTTATCTTCGGGGTTGGCTCCCGATGGCCGTCGGCGCCCCCCCCTCCCACACTCGCCCCCGTGGCCTCACTCTTTTCCGCTCACACCCCGACTAACTTCCCCTTCCGGTTTACCCGCTTAAAGCCCCGAACCTTCCCCCCACGTCACATGACTCCACCCCCCGTGACGTCACATCCGGAAGGTCGCTTACGCCCGCATTACACATGTATCAGTGTAAATCCAAGCGTACGCCTCTTCAACTTCATTTTCACACTTTTAGATTTGTTTCAATTTCCTCTGTCAGTGTCCATGTCTGAACCATGTGTCCCTGTCTGGACCATTCCGCAGAGCAGGCAATGTGCACTTGTCGATTGCTTCTCGTGTTCTCTCATCAAGTTCAGTTTCCCAAAAGCACTACAACCTGCTCTTGGTCACCTCTTTATTTCCCTCACTTGGAACCTGGTTCACCTTCAGCAACTGCTTCATGTACGTACATACTCTCACGTGGGTTCTTTTTGTTTTTCAATTACTGTGCTTCTCATAGATACCTCCAATTGTTTAATGAACTTGCACAGTCATTTTAACAACCAACAATAAAATAACTGCGGGAAATTATACGAGAGCTTGATAAAAAGACAAAATGAGAAGGCTTGAAAAGTGGGTGCTTCAAGGTAAATGAGAAAAAAAAACCCACATCCAACAGACCGTAAACACTGAAAAAAATGACATTTAATTCCAGAGGTCGCACCGACTGCGTTCATAACTCGGGGCTGCGATCACCGAGAGAAATAAGCCACCATGTGACGTCTAAGCCAGATGGAAAAATGAAACAATCGTCGAAAAGCGCCGCGTAATGTCCAAATGCTCGTGCATTGTCTTTGATCCGAGCGGTTAATAGGCGGCTTCGATGTTTCTCGGAAAATTACGAAATGCAAAAAAAACTTTGTATTGGCACGCAGCCCATGTTGGCTTAGGGGAGACGATGGTGGAATTCGTTGGTGAAAACTCGAATCCTCGTCGAGTCCCAATCTGGCTGTTGTATACTTTTAATGATATGGTTTACAAAAAATCATACCATGCAAGCAACGCACACGTCGGAGCGTCAGTTGGCATCGGGCACGGGTGGCGGTGGTGTTACAACGGTCAAGCGAAGTAATCGAACGCAGAAAGAGGGGGCCGAGGGCCACCCCCCCCCCCAAAAATAACTACAGCACCCCTAAGTGGGTGGACGCCATCATCAAACCTCCTCCGTGAGGCGCCCACCGTTTTTCGGGTGAGGGCAGCGTCTTGGGGGGCTCGATGCGGATGTTGGGGTCCCACTCTCCGGGCGGGAGCACGATCACCTCGTCCAGGAACTCGTCGATGCCGGCGATGAGGTCCTCCCGGTCGCGTGCCTTGTACGCCACGTCGTGGAACACCTGGCGGGGGGCAACGGCGGCGTGAGACGGCGCCGGCGATCGGCGCGCAATAATTCCTCCCCCACCGTACAACTAGCCTGGCACCGCCGATTGAGATCGATTTTATATATTTCAAGCAAATCGAATACATTTCTTCGATTAGGATCCTCTGGCTTGCGCAGTGAGGTACAGAGGAGATTCGCGAACGTATGAAGGTGCACTGCGGTGGGTCACGACGACTGGACTTTGGCGAACGCTGGCCTGGAGAAACTCGCTGCGTTCATGGCCGCGTCAAAACGCCGATGTCTGTTCCATCACAGCACCGGGGGACAGGTGACGCTCGGGCTCACCTCGTCGGACATGAGCGTCGCGATAGCTCTCCCGATCTCGTGGTACGACTTCGCCTTGCCCTTTGGCCCGAGCAAGATGAACAGAAACCTGGCAGGGGAAGAAATGGAAAGACGGACGATGAAATATGCCCGGCTCACTCTCTAATCCGCACCGCTTACTCCGGAGAAAAGCCATTAGCCGTCCGTGGTTGGCATCGGCGCTCGCGAAAGAAAGTGAAGGTACAGTCCTGCAAATTGGTTGCTCATGCCACAGCTGGCAGAAGGGCCTTCACTCGAGGGAGCTCGAGAAGATAATTGAGCCGACTTTTCCATGCTGACATCTTGGAAGAGTCTCAGGACAGCAAGTTAAACCGTGTGCAATCGGTTGCCTGAGAAGTATGGACGTGGAGAGGGAAGAGAGGGTTAGGAAACTGTAGCCTGGGCAAGCTGGAGGGGGTGGATGTATATATGTTGAACTTCTTTTGGACTGTACGAAGCCAACCGCGCTAATCAGAGGTGCGGTGGAAGGACAACAAATTAAACACAAAAATCAGTTCTAAAGAAATGAGTTTTCAATCTAGCTGATAATTTAAAAGTGCATAGCTCCAGTGGATTCCGAATATCGGAAGGAAGAGCGTTCCAGACGGCCGCAGAAGCGCATTTGAAAGCGCAGCGATGCGGTGGCCGTCTTTGTTCGACGGTCAGCCAAAAGCCGCCGCTGGAAGGATGACTGGAATTTGCGTGATGATGGTTTATTTCCCTTGACGACATCAGCAAGATATTGTGGTTCATCTGTGGCAAGCGCTTTGTACGTAGTTAACAAAAGCCCCTTACAGGGAGACCGTGCAACGGAGGAGAGCTCCAGCGGCACGAGGTCTTCTGCAAGTCACGACACTCGAATCCATTCAAAGGATTTCCTCCAAGGCAATGTTTTTTTACGCGTTTTTTTTAGAAGCATGACTTAACAATGGCCTGTGTGTAAATAATGCACTCTGGGTCGTCTAAAGCAATTAATTAAAAATTAGGTAAATTATTTAAAGTGCGGGTGGATTGACAGTGTCCACTGCTGGATGATGGCTTCCCCATGCCATGTGGGTCATGGGGGCGGGGGTTATTTGACCATATTTCACAACTCCGTTCAGTGCTGGTTGGGTTGAAGGTGGGGAGCATAGACAGTGCAGTACAACAACAATTTTGCATCATAAATGTTGCATCGTTGTCACAACATCATAAATAGATAATTAAATAGACATCATTTACCAGTGGGCTTAATTTCCTGCCTAAAATTTCCTGGGACGCTGAGGCACTGGAGCAGGCATCGGATTAAGCCACAGCGAGAGGCATGGCATACTGGACGTGGTGTGCCGGGCATTGAAAACATTTCCCACGTCGACCCAGCTGCAATGAATCCGCGATCGTTACAAAAACGCGTTACATACCACGCTACGCATCGCGTTGCACATCGCATTGCGCGGTGGTACGGCGGATGTGGGCGAAGCGGAGGGTCGAGTCGTGATCTTCCCTCTCTCGGGGGGGGGGGGCAAGAGTGGCGACCCGGGGAGCGCAGTGCAGAGCTATCACTGCACTCGCCCCCATCTCCTAGCACCGGCGGAGCTTTACAAACACATCCCCGTCACCCCCCACCCCCCTCCCACGGAGAAAGTTTGTTCTTGGCTCACCTCCGGAGACGAAAGGGTCACGTGTTGCGCACCAGCAGCGCGCACAAAAGCCTCCGAGTGGCATCCCAACTGCGGCCTCAATGTGTTACATGACCGCCCGATTGTAAAACAAAGTATCTCGGCATCAAATGAAATGCTGTTATTGGAACTGGTGGCGGTGGCGAATAATGTTGAGTAATAACAAAAAATTATTTTATGTGCATGAGACTCCAATCTAGTGTATTGCCATTTTAAGCAAGATAATGCAATGGCAAGAACATTATAACGTGGAATACTCTGCAATAGCCATGTAGCACTAAACTATTAAAAGTAAAATATTCGTTATTTTACCAGGTAAGGTCCACTGAGCTATATAGCTCTTTTTCAAAAGCGACCTGGCCACAAATGCAACATTTTAGCCAAGCAATTCAGGAAAGTAAAAGCAGGACATCTTGCTCGATGGGTTGATAGCCAATGGACAAGACTGGTGACAGAATGGCAGCATTAGGAGAGAATGCATCCGAGAAGGCGATCACTGGCGAGACGTAGCGATGGCATCGGGTGAGTGTGCGGGAGAGTGAGATGGATGGTAGCAGCACTCCACTGAGGGAAGGCGATGGCTTGTGGAACCCATCTTCCATGAGTGGATAGACAACGTCTGATGATGACGATGATGAGCCATTCAATTCCGGATGCACCACTCAGTCTCCTCCCCATTCTGTGCATTGGCAGAACTCGCAGGATCAAGTGCCGGGTGCAATTGGCCGCAGCTCGGAATGTCCCACACGTATCAAAGCTCTCGTTCTCGCATGCCACGTTCTTTGTGCCTTTTAAATTCATTCATTTGGTCGACAGTACAAATCACAATGGCCTTTTTGTTGTTGTGAAAGCTGGCACTGCCCGGCATGTGACCACGTAACTCCAACCTTGGCTGGCTCCAACGCCTGTCTTTCCCTAAATCCTCTTTAATTTGAACGTAATTCAGACACGAGGATAATGTAGCGTAAATAATAACGCGCACCGCGGAGAGCCAGAGAGCACGATCGAATTCCGCGTCGCAGCGCACCGCTCGCTGCCACGCAAATAAACAGACATGTACTATCACAATATCAAAATGCACGCGCGCAGCATGGTGTTACATTGCAGGCGAGGGGAACAAAATGTCTAAGGGGGGTAAATACAAACACCAGTGCAGGATGAATAATTGCTTCGTTATGCTCTCCGTGTTGAAGCTTTAATGTGTCCGCCAACGTAACAGTGGCGTTTATGAATGGGCGCTTGCTTGCATTTCATTCGGTGAATCTAAAACAGCTGCACTGCAAGCTGTAACAAGGCTCACTCTGTGCTGTGGTGGTGGGCGACTGTGGATCAAGAACAATGTGCATGTTTGTACAATGTACATGTGTGTACATGTACATGATGCATGTGTGTGCATGTTCAGACCTTTTGACATGCCGCTGCTGGATGAGGGCCCTCCCACACACCCTGCAGGTGATCTGCTGCATTTCATCGGCATGCTGGTCAGTGCAGCTGAGCAATAGTGAGGATCATAGGTGTGGCAGCATAGAAGTACAGTACCAGAATGGAATATGCTGCACAATCCCTCTGATTGTCCACCACACAGTCTTGTAGTCTACACCACAGGGTTATGTGTGGTGTTCGCCCATGTGACCACTGTCCAGGATCAACAACTTTGCTTAGCTTCCGTGATCTGACGAGGTTGGGCACGTGACATTCTTGATGATTTGGTCACAGGCAATGAAAAATGTTCAGGGTTAGGTTGGGAGTTCATCTCTCAGCATAAACATTAAAAACAAATGTGTCCATTAGCCTACCGATCTAGTGGACAAATGCTTTCCAACAGGAATTGTTTGGACAGGCAAACTTTGGACCGGATTTGACTCCCTGGGGCTCATGAGTAGAGTCAGGCACATTAAACCATTGCTGCACTATAAGTGGCTGTGTGGCTAAGCAAACAAACCGAGCCAGCACTGCTGAAATTGTGAATTAAAATCCCATGTTCCCACCCGAGATTAAACAGGGATCAAACAAATCAAGAGCGAAACATTAAATCGTCTGGAAAATAACGAAAAACAACAACATTGCATTTAGGTAGCTTCTGTTTAACACGTAGGCTTTCGTGACCAATATCATCATAGGTAGCTTCTATCAGCACAAAGGTCCCACAGGCCACGATGTAGAGGACATAGAGAGAAGGACCAATGGAATTATATTATTGTGTAACTGCTGCCCATGTTACATCACACTGTGTTTACAGCGCCTGTGCTAAACATCACCATGCATTGAGTGTCCCCATTACACTTCTCAGTGGTCCAAGTGTTCCTGTTGAAGAATTATAAAGTAGCCTCGACTGATGCACCAGTATATATCATGCCCACTGAATCATGCCCACTGAATCATGCCAATCCCTCTGTTCGTTTCACTTCTCAGCTGTGAAGTGAAACATTTTACTCTCTTATGCTTAGGTTTTTACGGTAAAGTCACGTAAGTAAAAAATTAAAATTAATTAACTTTTTTTTTTTACCTACGTGACTTTACCGAAAAAACCTAAGAATATGAATCCTTGCAGTCACGAAAGCTTCAAATCTAGAATTTTACTCTCTGATTTTTAACAATGCAGCCAGGTGGCTCAGGCGGTAGCACGGTGGGATGACACTGCTGAGATCCGGGGTTTTAATCTGGGATTTAGTCCACCCGTAATCAAACTGGGGTCACTACTCACTGTGTGAGCTCGGAAATGGCAAATTTACCATGGTGATGCCAATAGAGCAATTTGAAATAAAACCCTCAACAAAAAGTAAAAATCTTACTCGTTATATATATTTTTTTGTATTGGTACTGTGATCCAACTTGCGTGTTGCATGCCAAGGGGATTATTACGTCCCAGAATCATTTAGAGATGGACTGGGCAAGCCTTCATGCATAAACACATTCCTGCGGAGGGAGCTGGTAGGAACGTTGGATTGCTCGGTCAATGGCCAGGGTCAACGGCGGCGTGGTGTATTCCGCAAATATGCCCGACTGTGAGGGCGGGCACAAGCCGGCGTGAGTAGGTTAAACGTTGAGTTTTATAAGGGCACCACGGGGTGACTAGCCCCTCCCCACCCAGCCCCACCCCTCCCACTCCCCACTCAGCCCCCCCTCCTCTCCACCCTCCCCACCCAGCCCCTCCCCACCCTCCCCACCCAGCCCCTCCCTCCCCACCCAGCCCCTCCCTGCACGACGGACACAATAATCCCCTGTGGGCTGGTGTAACCAGGAGGTTCCTACCAGTATAATGGCTGACAGTGAATAGCAACAACTATCAGTAATAAAAACTATCATACTAACTACTGTTATAATAATAATAATAACAACAACACGTGTGGTCGCGTGGGCCGCAAGTGTGTTGCACCATCGGCGCTGCTCGCCGTCAGTGCCGGACTAAGCGAGTGCGGGGCCTGTACCATATGTTATAAAGGCGGGCTGAATAAAAAAAATACCTAAATATTAAAACACAATTTTTTTTACTTGCACAGTAAAGTAATTGTATTTTTTTTCATTTGCTACACAGCCAGATAATACGACAAATCGCTAACCTTAAACACCCAGTCGTTAATTAAAGTTGAAGGCAGTATAATACTATAGCAATAGAGCAAGTGCAGAATCACCAATTGATAGCTTGAAAGCATTTAGCGCGGGGCCCTTGAAAGTTCGGGGCCCGTAGCGTGTGGAGCGACTTTTGCTACGAGGATCATCCGCCGCTGCTCACCTTGTGGGCACGGGCACCTCCGTGAGGCTGCCCAGCATCACCGCTTGCTGCAGCCTCACAAAGGCCACCAGGGGCCGCTCCAGCAACTCGAGCTCCCCCACCAGCACGTTGCTGGCCTCCGCGTCCGGCGGGATCTTCTTCATGAACTTGTTGGTCATCTGCGGAGGGACAGGCAGGGGAGATGGGAGATGGGGGGGTGGGCGCGTTGCTCGCGTCGCTTAAGCACCCGCCGCATCCTTGCCGCGTTGTCACGCGTGGCGTGCAAGGCTCGGTAATTGAAACTGAACGTTGCGGCGTGCTAACCCGCTGCAC
The DNA here is from genome assembly GCF_964198595.1 of Lampetra fluviatilis. Lineage (NCBI taxonomy): Eukaryota > Metazoa > Chordata > Hyperoartia > Petromyzontiformes > Petromyzontidae > Lampetra > Lampetra fluviatilis. The sequence goes on from NC_136283.1 coordinate 2,365,372, forward strand.
CTTACCCCCCTTGGCAGCATACGAGCTCACGCACACAAAGACAAAGATCTTCCGCATAGCCCGAACAGACTGTTGGGGCAAGTGCCGTTAGCGAGCACTTACGAAGGCCGGCACGGCACACGAGGGGGTGGGTGGCTAGTACCACGCCCGGCCGCCTTTGTCTCCCCGGTGGCGATATTTACACACTGCACCAGGTACTCATTCGAGGCTGAGTCGACCTAGGGGAAGCGCAGGACCGGGTCAGATCATCGCCACTGGTATTGGCCGTGAGCGGGAATCGAACTCGGGTTGCCGGGTTCGAAGCGCAGCGTAGCGCTAACCACTACACCACCGCTCACCCCCCCCCTCCCCCGCAGACGCACGCACAGACATACGCACACCCATCCTTTTGTTGGCACTGATAGTTTAAATAAAAATTGCCGTTTTAATTAATTGCAAAAAGATATTTGTTCAGTCCAATGGTTTCCAGTGACATTAATTGCCGGCATCACAAATCAATAGCCGGGCAAGGCGCAGTGCGATGTGTGGGAGCCAAGCCCCGCGAGGTCATCATCGTATCAACCCGGCATCGTCGGTGGAAACTGTCGGCAGCTTAAACCGCGTCCGACAACAGCGTGGCCTCCAAAGCAAACGGATCTGTGCCGCGGCGTTTTTTTTGCTCGGGATAATTTAAGTTTTTCTCTCTCTCTCAATACGTCGCGTAATTAATAAGCGGCGAAATGGGTCGAAGTTTTCTTTTCAGCGAATTGAGCGGGCGCTAATGTGCGCGTGTGCGCGCGCGAGCACGCGTTTTAGCGACGCGTGCCAATAATTCAAGGGTACGCAGGGTCAAAAAGGGCCCTTGCCAGACTGGCGAGCATAATTTTCATGCTCCTGTAATGCGGGCGAAAGCGACCTTCCGGATGTGACGTCACGAGGAGGCGGAGCCAGGTGACGTGGGTGAAAGGTAGGGGGTCCTTAAGCGGGTAAACCGGAAGGAGAAGGCAGTCGGGGTGTGAATGGAAAGGTGTGGGGCCACGCGGGCGTACGAGCCGAGGGGGCACCGTCAGAAGCGGGAGCCAACCCTGGGAACAGTAGGGAGCTACTGGGAGGTGTAAAGCTGCAGATAGAGATAGGCAGTAAGGCTGTGTGTGAGGAGCAGCGGGGTGGCTGCCAGGAGTCGCAGGAGCGACGAGAAGGCGAGACAGCACGAGGCCGTGAGAGCTGCAGCAGGAACAGCCAAGGGAGCTGTGTGAGAGTACAGCAGCGGAGCTGCTGTGGGGCTGCAAGAGCGACAAGAACAGCAGCGGGGCTGCTGATGTGGACTGGAGTGACATCGGAACCAGCACAGAGAGAATAAGAGAGACAGCCGTGTGGGAACGCAGTACGGACCGAATAAAGGACACTGAGCCAGAGATCGTGGTCAAGTCTTTTATTACACTGGGGTCAGAAGTGAAACGGCATGTCTAAGCAAGTAAGGAAGAAAATTCCCCCGGCGCCAGCATCGGCTTCTTCGTCCGACGACGACGAATTCCCTCCGACCACGGATTCTGCTGGGGTGGTGGAGGAGAGCCCTGCTGAGGCGAGCACGGGGACGGGCGTGGAAGATGTCGGCGCGATGGCGGGTCCGTCAACAACATCGGACGCTCACCAAAGATGGCAACAGGTGGCAGAACAACTGGAGACACTCAAGGACGTCCTGGCGCATCTATGTCACCTCGTTACGCCAAGGACGACGATGGAACGAGAAGGTGCTCCACGGGCCGCCACGTTGCCTGCCCTGCCGCCGCCATTGGCCACGCGGCAAGAAGACGCCATCTTGCGCGCTCCGCGGCGCCAAACCGCCATCTTGGCCACGCCGCGGGCCGACGCCATTTTGAATTTGCCTCCAGAACAACCATCATTGGAAGACGGCGTAAAGAGGAGTCGGAGTCGCCACCTTACTACAGTTAAGGAATTCTCTATCGGGGGCGATTGGAGCGCTTTCGCCTGCCGATTTTTGGCGGCGGTTCGTTCAGCAAGATGGACCGATGCGGAGGCCTTGGAAGTGTTGCCGACTCTACTGGACGACGAATCTGTTCGATTTTTCCGTTCCATAACAGCCGATAAGAAGAAGACTTTATGTGGAGTTTTTGAGGAAATGGCCGACGCCTATGAGCCACCTGACGACGCGCATCGGCGATTCGCTCAACGACAACGAGCACCCGAAGAATCGCCCGTGGCGTTCAGGGGTGCGGTGTTGGAGCTGGCCATGGCAGCATATCCTGACACGCCACAGGATCTGCTCGAGCCTCTCATATTGGGAAAAATGCTGGAGCTGTCTCGGGATCTGGGGATCCCCATGCCTGTGTGTGGGCATGAGAAGCTCACGTCCCGGGCGGCAGCAAAGTGTCTGGATGCGCAGTTTAATCTCCGTCGCTGGAAGCAAGTGGCGGCATGGACGGGTGGGCCCGTCAAGGAAGGAGGCGCGATGGGGTGGGACCCCACAAGGGCGATCTATGTGCCGGATGAGCGGGGTCCACAGGAGCTGACGGCTGCCTCCTCTCCATGGTCGGGACGCGGAAGGCCGGGGCCGCGCGCTACGCCATCGGGACGGGGCCGCCGGGATGCAAGACCTGCGCTTCGGCGCGACGAGGCCGATTGCTTCCGCTGCGGCCGTAGGGGCCATTACGCCAAAGATTGCTGGGCCCGCTTCCCGGGTCCGCCGCAGCAGGAGCCCACAACACCGGACAAGCCGACCAAGGAACCTCCGAAACAGGCATGTCGGCACGCACCAGACACTCGGCAAGGCTTTACACCTCACCCACCACCCTTGTTGCGCGATCCTATTGTTGTTGTTAAAGAAAGGCCATCGACGGGGCCTTGTCATTCAGTTACGCAGTGGCGCAAATTGGCACGGAGAGTTGTCGCGGCCGCTACGGGTTCGTCCACTGTGCCGGGGTCCATACAAGGTGTGGACGTGCGCATTTTGGTCGACTCGGGAGCGTCTGCGACTATTATATCGGATGTCATTTTCCATCTGTTGGGCATTCCGCCGGGGGCTGTGCGTCCGGTTTATGGGTCTTGCGTCGCTGCGAACGGGGGTAGTATGGGTATCGTGGGCCAAGTGGATGCTAAGATATCTATAGGGGATGTGTCGGCTTCGGGCGTTGTGTTAATATCGAGATCTTTGGCGGTTCCTTGCTTACTAGGCACGGATTTTTTGGCTAAGATGCCCATTTTGATTAAAATCAATGAGAATTGTATTGAATTGCCGGGGGGCCGTCGAATCTCGTTTCTGCCGTCGCCCTGGGGGCGACCTGCTTCGGCCGTACAGGTGCAGGCGCTGTCCGTCGCATCTGTGGACATCCCACCTGGTTCACAGATGCTTATACCCTTGCGGTATCGGAAGCCCCTGCCCAATCGGCTAGGAGCACAAGGGGTCTTGTTGTCACCATCCGCCACGATAACAACGGGATTGGCGTTAGTTGGGGCACAGACCATCGTCCGGCCGGATCAATTACCGGTTTTACAGGTGCTTAATGCGGGGGTGGAAAACATCCGTGTTCCGGCCGGTACGGTTGTGGCACATGCCACTACGGCGTTTGCGACGCGCGATTGTCCGCATCGCCGAGGAGTGGTCGCTGGTGTTTCCGAGCCAAGGGGTTCGGATAATCGTTGGATCGCTACCTTATGTGATGAAAATTCTTCCCTGTCCGTGGGGCAACGTGATGCGCTGCGTAAATTGTTGCTGACGTATTCGGATGTGTTCAGCTCCGACGATTTGGATTTGGGACGCACATCGTTACTTTCCCATCACATTGAGACGGGCGACGCTGCCCCTATTCGGTTAAATTCGCATCGGATGAGTCCAGCGGAGCGAGAACACGTTCGGGGGGCGGTGGAAGACATGTTGGCTGCGGACATTATATCGCCATCTAACAGCCCATGGGGCGCTCCTGTGGTCTTGGTTAAGAAAAAGGATGGCAACTTGCGATTTTGTGTCGATTTCCGGAAATTGAATAAGATATCGGTGGCAGATGCGTACCCCCTGCCGCGTATGGACGACTCCCTTGACGCATTGTCGGGGGCTAAGTTCTTTTCCACACTGGACCTCTCTTCGGGATTTTGGCAGCTTCCCCTTGACGAGTCCTCACGGGAGAAAACCGCATTCCGTACGCCGCAGGGGTTATTTCAATTCAACTGCCTCCCGATGGGATTGAATGCGGCCCCTGCTACATTTCAAAGATTGATGGAGCTCGTTTTGACGGGGTTGCAGTGGGAGACGTGTCTTATATATTTGGACGATATTATTGTGTTCAGCCGCACATTTGAGGAACATTTAACGCGGCTGGAGACAGTGTTCACGAGGATGCGCTCTGCCAATTTGAAATTCAAACCAAAGAAATGCCACCTACTGCAACGGTCCGTCCGTTATTTGGGGCACATTGTGAGTGCAGAGGGGGTGTCCACGGATCCGGAAAAGACGGCGTGTGTCCGGGATTGGCCGACTCCGGCCTCTGTGGGGGATGTTCGGCGCTTTTTGGGATTTGCCTCGTATTACCGAAGATTTGTGCCGGGGTTTGCGACGATTGCGAGGCCCTTGCATCTCCTTACGGGTAAAGGACAGAAATTTGTTTGGGGAGAGCCGGAAGAGGCGGCCTTTCGGAGTCTGCGTGATCTATTGGCTACGGCCCCGACATTGGATTATCCCGATTTTGATCGCCCTTTCATTCTTGATACGGACGCGAGTGACACAGGTATTGGGGCGGTATTATCACAGTCTAAAGGGGGCGTAGAGCGCGTCGTGGCGTATGGTAGCCGAGTCTTGTCGCCTGCGGAAACACGCTACTGTGTCACTCGTAGAGAACTTTTGGCGGTTGTTTTTTTCCTACGGCAATTTCGACCGTACCTTTACGGTCGTTCTTTTATTGTGCGTACGGATCATGCGGCCTTGCAATATGCACTTAAAATGGACCAGCCATCGGGACAGTGGGCACGTTGGTTGGACACGCTGCAGGAATTTTCCTTCCAAATTCAACATCGGAAGGGAGTGCGCCATGCGAACGCTGACGCACTTTCCAGGTTACCAGGGCGCGACCCTTGTAAATGTGCGTCGGGGACGCATAGGTGTTCGCCGATTCTGAACCCCCCTCAGCCGCTTACGTTGGCCGTCGGGAAGTCGGATACTCCGATGGAACCGGGACCGACTGATGGGGTTTTGAATCTGCCGCGGTCTGTCTGGATTCGGGAACAGATGATGGACGAGTCGTTGTTGTCCATGCGGAAGCGGTCTATGAGGGACAATGGGAGTCCGAGTTCGGCTGTGGGGCCGCGAACCGCTCTCCGAGATGGTCTGCTTATGTGGCAAGAAAGGTTCCAGGAAAGCTGGCGTGTGGTGGTACCAACGTCCTTGCGATTTGAGTTGATTAGAACTCTCCATTGTGACACACTATTGCATTTAGGGGTGCAGAAGACCTTGTTGACGTTACAACGTCATTATTTTTGGCACGGCATGGCGACAGATGTCGTAGGGCACGTGCGCGCGTGCCCTGAATGCGCCCGGCGTAAGCCGCCTAAACATCCTTACGTGCCGCCTCTCCAGTCGATTCAGGTGTCTCGAGTCAATGAATTGGTGGCACTGGACATATTGGGACCCTTCCCACCATCGGCGAGGGGAAATAAATATTTGCTGGTAGGGGTTGAGTATCTCTCCCGTTGGCCGATGGCCTGGCCGTTGCCCGATCAGTCGGCCGCGGCCATCACCGACGCCTTTTTGTTTGGGTACATTATGGACAAGGGGGCGCCGGAGAGACTCCTCACGGACCAGGGCCGAAATTTCTCTTCTAAATTATTGGCTGAAGTGTGCGCAGGCCTTGGGACTAAGAAGATACGGACATCTCCATACCATCCGCAGACGGATGGTATGGTTGAGCGGCTGAACAGGACATTGTCTGCCATGCTTTGCCATACTGTGAGTGAACAGCAATCGGATTGGGATCTGCACATCCCCGGAGTGCTTTCGGCGTACAGGATGACGCCCCATGCGGCTACAGGGTATTCGCCGTTTTACCTTATGTATGGTCGGGAAAACGTGCCTCCGGTGGATGTGCAATTGGGTACTGGGGTGAAGGGACCTCGTAAACCACTCCCTGAATACATTCAGGACACGGTTCGCCGGGTTACGGAGGCGCGGGAAAACGCCCGCGTGGCTACGGCCAAAGCCCAGGCCCGGAACGAGCGGTATGCTCGGCGGTCTGAGGGGGAGTGCCCCTGGAAGGTGGGAGACCTGGCCTGGCTCCATTGCCCGCAGGTGCGGCCGGGGACCTCTCCTAAATTGCACAAACCTTGGCATGGTCCTGTGCGCCTCATTGAGGTTCCCAATCCACAGTCGGCGCGCGTTCAGTTTGGTTCTCGCCGTTGGTTTGTTCATACGTCGCGGTTGAAACCATATGTTGCTCCCCTACGTGATGCGTCATCTCCCAATGTTGCCTTGCCGGGGTCTGTTGCTGCTGACTCTGACTCTTCCCCGCCTGCGTCCATTGATCTTGCTGGAGCGCCTGTCGTACCTGTTCCAGACAGGCCGACCGTGACACCGCGGGGGAGGAGTGGGCCTGTTCGGAGGGCGCCTGCCAGGGCTGCGGGACCTTCAAGCCCGGCGACCCTTCCGACCCCGCTGCAGGCGCATTCGCGGAATACGACCAAGACTGTTTCGTCAGGGACACGAGATGTCGGTGGACTTCCAATCGCAGCAGGGGAATTACCCCCTGTCATTTCTCGTGTTCCATCGCGTCCCCGTTCTACAAGTGGGCCGCCGACCGTCCGGGACGGGCCGGCGACCCGCACTCGTTCCAAATCGCTTACGTTTCGTTGATTGTATGTTGTTATTGTTCTTGTTCTTGCCGTCGTATTTATCGCATGCTTTCGTACGTTCGTCGATGTTACTTGTGTGTTGTTCTTGTTGTTATATTGCATGCTTAGTGTCCTTTAAGGGGGAAGGTCGGTTCACCGCATTACGCTTTGGTGTTGTTCAGCCGAGGTCGGCTGGGTTTTTTCTATGGGGGAGGGTGGTGTAATGCGGGCGAAAGCGACCTTCCGGATGTGACGTCACGAGGAGGCGGAGCCAGGTGACGTGGGTGAAAGGTAGGGGGTCCTTAAGCGGGTAAACCGGAAGGAGAAGGCAGTCGGGGTGTGAATGGAAAGGTGTGGGGCCACGCGGGCGTACGAGCCGAGGGGGCACCGTCAGAAGCGGGAGCCAACCCTGGGAACAGTAGGGAGCTACTGGGAGGTGTAAAGCTGCAAATAGAGATAGGCAGTAAGGCTGTGTGTGAGGAGCAGCGGGGTGGCTGCCAGGAGTCGCAGGAGCGACGAGAAGGCGAGACAGCACGAGGCCGTGAGAGCTGCAGCAGGAACAGCCAAGGGAGCTGTGTGAGAGTACAGCAGCGGAGCTGCTGTGGGGCTGCAAGAGCGACAAGAACAGCAGCGGGGCTGCTGATGTGGACTGGAGTGACATCGGAACCAGCACAGAGAGAATAAGAGAGACAGCCGTGTGGGAACGCAGTACGGACCGAATAAAGGACACTGAGCCAGAGATCGTGGTCAAGTCTTTTATTACACTGGGGTCAGAAGTGAAACGGCATGTCTAAGCAAGTAAGGAAGAAAATTCCCCCGGCGCCAGCATCGGCTTCTTCGTCCGACGACGACGAATTCCCTCCGACCACGGATTCTGCTGGGGTGGTGGAGGAGAGCCCTGCTGAGGCGAGCACGGGGACGGGCGTGGAAGATGTCGGCGCGATGGCGGGTCCGTCAACAACATCGGACGCTCACCAAAGATGGCAACAGGTGGCAGAACAACTGGAGACACTCAAGGACGTCCTGGCGCATCTATGTCACCTCGTTACGCCAAGGACGACGATGGAACGAGAAGGTGCTCCACGGGCCGCCACGTTGCCTGCCCTGCCGCCGCCATTGGCCACGCGGCAAGAAGACGCCATCTTGCGCGCTCCGCGGCGCCAAACCGCCATCTTGGCCACGCCGCGGGCCGACGCCATTTTGAATTTGCCTCCAGAACAACCATCATTGGAAGACGGCGTAAAGAGGAGTCGGAGTCGCCACCTTACTACAGTTAAGGAATTCTCTATCGGGGGCGATTGGAGCGCTTTCGCCTGCCGATTTTTGGCGGCGGTTCGTTCAGCAAGATGGACCGATGCGGAGGCCTTGGAAGTGTTGCCGACTCTACTGGACGACGAATCTGTTCGATTTTTCCGTTCCATAACGGCCGATAAGAAGAAGACTTTATGTGGAGTTTTTGAGGAAATGGCCGACGCCTATGAGCCACCTGACGACGCGCATCGGCGATTCGCTCAACGACAACGAGCACCCGAAGAATCGCCCGTGGCGTTCAGGGGTGCGGTGTTGGAGCTGGCCATGGCAGCATATCCTGACACGCCACAGGATCTGCTCGAGCCTCTCATATTGGGAAAAATGCTGGAGCTGTCTCGGGATCTGGGGATCCCCATGCCTGTGTGTGGGCATGAGAAGCTCACGTCCCGGGCGGCAGCAAAGTGTCTGGATGCGCAGTTTAATCTCCGTCGCTGGAAGCAAGTGGCGGCATGGACGGGTGGGCCCGTCAAGGAAGGAGGCGCGATGGGGTGGGACCCCACAAGGGCGATCTATGTGCCGGATGAGCGGGGTCCACAGGAGCTGACGGCTGCCTCCTCTCCATGGTCGGGACGCGGAAGGCCGGGGCCGCGCGCTACGCCATCGGGACGGGGCCGCCGGGATGCAAGACCTGCGCTTCGGCGCGACGAGGCCGATTGCTTCCGCTGCGGCCGTAGGGGCCATTACGCCAAAGATTGCTGGGCCCGCTTCCCGGGTCCGCCGCAGCAGGAGCCCACAACACCGGACAAGCCGACCAAGGAACCTCCGAAACAGGCATGTCGGCACGCACCAGACACTCGGCAAGGCTTTACACCTCACCCACCACCCTTGTTGCGCGATCCTATTGTTGTTGTTAAAGAAAGGCCATCGACGGGGCCTTGTCATTCAGTTACGCAGTGGCGCAAATTGGCACGGAGAGTTGTCGCGGCCGCTACGGGTTCGTCCACTGTGCCGGGGTCCATACAAGGTGTGGACGTGCGCATTTTGGTCGACTCGGGAGCGTCTGCGACTATTATATCGGATGTCATTTTCCATCTGTTGGGCATTCCGCCGGGGGCTGTGCGTCCGGTTTATGGGTCTTGCGTCGCTGCGAACGGGGGTAGTATGGGTATCGTGGGCCAAGTGGATGCTAAGATATCTATAGGGGATGTGTCGGCTTCGGGCGTTGTGTTAATATCGAGATCTTTGGCGGTTCCTTGCTTACTAGGCACGGATTTTTTGGCTAAGATGCCCATTTTGATTAAAATCAATGAGAATTGTATTGAATTGCCGGGGGGCCGTCGAATCTCGTTTCTGCCGTCGCCCTGGGGGCGACCTGCTTCGGCCGTACAGGTGCAGGCGCTGTCCGTCGCATCTGTGGACATCCCACCTGGTTCACAGATGCTTATACCCTTGCGGTATCGGAAGCCCCTGCCCAATCGGCTAGGAGCACAAGGGGTCTTGTTGTCACCATCCGCCACGATAACAACGGGATTGGCGTTAGTTGGGGCACAGACCATCGTCCGGCCGGATCAATTACCGGTTTTACAGGTGCTTAATGCGGGGGTGGAAAACATCCGTGTTCCGGCCGGTACGGTTGTGGCACATGCCACTACGGCGTTTGCGACGCGCGATTGTCCGCATCGCCGAGGAGTGGTCGCTGGTGTTTCCGAGCCAAGGGGTTCGGATAATCGTTGGATCGCTACCTTATGTGATGAAAATTCTTCCCTGTCCGTGGGGCAACGTGATGCGCTGCGTAAATTGTTGCTGACGTATTCGGATGTGTTCAGCTCCGACGATTTGGATTTGGGACGCACATCGTTACTTTCCCATCACATTGAGACGGGCGACGCTGCCCCTATTCGGTTAAATTCGCATCGGATGAGTCCAGCGGAGCGAGAACACGTTCGGGGGGCGGTGGAAGACATGTTGGCTGCGGACATTATATCGCCATCTAACAGCCCATGGGGCGCTCCTGTGGTCTTGGTTAAGAAAAAGGATGGCAACTTGCGATTTTGTGTCGATTTCCGGAAATTGAATAAGATATCGGTGGCAGATGCGTACCCCCTGCCGCGTATGGACGACTCCCTTGACGCATTGTCGGGGGCTAAGTTCTTTTCCACACTGGACCTCTCTTCGGGATTTTGGCAGCTTCCCCTTGACGAGTCCTCACGGGAGAAAACCGCATTCCGTACGCCGCAGGGGTTATTTCAATTCAACTGCCTCCCGATGGGATTGAATGCGGCCCCTGCTACATTTCAAAGATTGATGGAGCTCGTTTTGACGGGGTTGCAGTGGGAGACGTGTCTTATATATTTGGACGATATTATTGTGTTCAGCCGCACATTTGAGGAACATTTAACGCGGCTGGAGACAGTGTTCACGAGGATGCGCTCTGCCAATTTGAAATTCAAACCAAAGAAATGCCACCTACTGCAACGGTCCGTCCGTTATTTGGGGAACATTGTGAGTGCAGAGGGGGTGTCCACGGATCCGGAAAAGACGGCGTGTGTCCGGGATTGGCCGACTCCGGCCTCTGTGGGGGATGTTCGGCGCTTTTTGGGATTTGCCTCGTATTACCGAAGATTTGTGCCGGGGTTTGCGACGATTGCGAGGCCCTTGCATCTCCTTACGGGTAAAGGACAGAAATTTGTTTGGGGAGAGCCGGAAGAGGCGGCCTTTCGGAGTCTGCGTGATCTATTGGCTACGGCCCCGACATTGGATTATCCCGATTTTGATCGCCCTTTCATTCTTGATACGGACGCGAGTGACACAGGTATTGGGGCGGTATTATCACAGTCTAAAGGGGGCGTAGAGCGCGTCGTGGCGTATGGTAGCCGAGTCTTGTCGCCTGCGGAAACACGCTACTGTGTCACTCGTAGAGAACTTTTGGCGGTTGTTTTTTTCCTACGGCAATTTCGACCGTACCTTTACGGTCGTTCTTTTATTGTGCGTACGGATCATGCGGCCTTGCAATATGCACTTAAAATGGACCAGCCATCGGGACAGTGGGCACGTTGGTTGGACACGCTGCAGGAATTTTCCTTCCAAATTCAACATCGGAAGGGAGTGCGCCATGCGAACGCTGACGCACTTTCCAGGTTACCAGGGCGCGACCCTTGTAAATGTGCGTCGGGGACGCATAGGTGTTCGCCGATTCTGAACCCCCCTCAGCCGCTTACGTTGGCCGTCGGGAAGTCGGATACTCCGATGGAACCGGGACCGACTGATGGGGTTTTGAATCTGCCGCGGTCTGTCTGGATTCGGGAACAGATGATGGACGAGTCGTTGTTGTCCATGCGGAAGCGGTCTATGAGGGACAATGGGAGTCCGAGTTCGGCTGTGGGGCCGCGAACCGCTCTCCGAGATGGTCTGCTTATGTGGCAAGAAAGGTTCCAGGAAAGCTGGCGTGTGGTGGTACCAACGTCCTTGCGATTTGAGTTGATTAGAACTCTCCATTGTGACACACTATTGCATTTAGGGGTGCAGAAGACCTTGTTGACGTTACAACGTCATTATTTTTGGCACGGCATGGCGACAGATGTCGTAGGGCACGTGCGCGCGTGCCCTGAATGCGCCCGGCGTAAGCCGCCTAAACATCCTTACGTGCCGCCTCTCCAGTCGATTCAGGTGTCTCGAGTCAATGAATTGGTGGCACTGGACATATTGGGACCCTTCCCACCATCGGCGAGGGGAAATAAATATTTGCTGGTAGGGGTTGAGTATCTCTCCCGTTGGCCGATGGCCTGGCCGTTGCCCGATCAGTCGGCCGCGGCCATCACCGACGCCTTTTTGTTTGGGTACATTATGGACAAGGGGGCGCCGGAGAGACTCCTAACGGACCAGGGCCGAAATTTCTCTTCTAAATTATTGGCTGAAGTGTGCGCAGGCCTTGGGACTAAGAAGATACGGACATCTCCATACCATCCGCAGACGGATGGTATGGTTGAGCGGCTGAACAGGACATTGTCTGCCATGCTTTGCCATACTGTGAGTGAACAGCAATCGGATTGGGATCTGCACATCCCCGGAGTGCTTTCGGCGTACAGGATGACGCCCCATGCGGCTACAGGGTATTCGCCGTTTTACCTTATGTATGGTCGGGAAAACGTGCCTCCGGTGGATGTGCAATTGGGTACTGGGGTGAAGGGACCTCGTAAACCACTCCCTGAATACATTCAGGACACGGTTCGCCGGGTTACGGAGGCGCGGGAAAACGCCCGCGTGGCTACGGCCAAAGCCCAGGCCCGGAACGAGCGGTATGCTCGGCGGTCTGAGGGGGAGTGCCCCTGGAAGGTGGGAGACCTGGCCTGGCTCCATTGCCCGCAGGTGCGGCCGGGGACCTCTCCTAAATTGCACAAACCTTGGCATGGTCCTGTGCGCCTCATTGAGGTTCCCAATCCACAGTCGGCGCGCGTTCAGTTTGGTTCTCGCCGTTGGTTTGTTCATACGTCGCGGTTGAAACCATATGTTGCTCCCCTACGTGATGCGTCATCTCCCAATGTTGCCTTGCCGGGGTCTGTTGCTGCTGACTCTGACTCTTCCCCGCCTGCGTCCATTGATCTTGCTGGAGCGCCTGTCGTACCTGTTCCAGACAGGCCGACCGTGACACCGCGGGGGAGGAGTGGGCCTGTTCGGAGGGCGCCTGCCAGGGCTGCGGGACCTTCAAGCCCGGCGACCCTTCCGACCCCGCTGCAGGCGCATTCGCGGAATACGACCAAGACTGTTTCGTCAGGGACACGAGATGTCGGTGGACTTCCAATCGCAGCAGGGGAATTACCCCCTGTCATTTCTCGTGTTCCATCGCGTCCCCGTTCTACAAGTGGGCCGCCGACCGTCCGGGACGGGCCGGCGACCCGCACTCGTTCCAAATCGCTTACGTTTCGTTGATTGTATGTTGTTATTGTTCTTGTTCTTGCCGTCGTATTTATCGCATGCTTTCGTACGTTCGTCGATGTTACTTGTGTGTTGTTCTTGTTGTTATATTGCATGCTTAGTGTCCTTTAAGGGGGAAGGTCGGTTCACCGCATTACGCTTTGGTGTTGTTCAGCCGAGGTCGGCTGGGTTTTTTCTATGGGGGAGGGTGGTGTAATGCGGGCGAAAGCGACCTTCCGGATGTGACGTCACGAGGAGGCGGAGCCAGGTGACGTGGGTGAAAGGTAGGGGGTCCTTAAGCGGGTAAACCGGAAGGAGAAGGCAGTCGGGGTGTGAATGGAAAGGTGTGGGGCCACGCGGGCGTACGAGCCGAGGGGGCACCGTCAGAAGCGGGAGCCAACCCTGGGAACAGTAGGGAGCTACTGGGAGGTGTAAAGCTGCAGATAGAGATAGGCAGTAAGGCTGTGTGTGAGGAGCAGCGGGGTGGCTGCCAGGAGTCGCAGGAGCGACGAGAAGGCGAGACAGCACGAGGCCGTGAGAGCTGCAGCAGGAACAGCCAAGGGAGCTGTGTGAGAGTACAGCAGCGGAGCTGCTGTGGGGCTGCAAGAGCGACAAGAACAGCAGCGGGGCTGCTGATGTGGACTGGAGTGACATCGGAACCAGCACAGAGAGAATAAGAGAGACAGCCGTGTGGGAACGCAGTACGGACCGAATAAAGGACACTGAGCCAGAGATCGTGGTCAAGTCTTTTATTACACTCCTATAGAATAATTATTGACTCGTTTGCGGGCTAAGGGCAAGGAACGCCCATTAGCGCGCTCGCTCGCAGAACAAATATGTCAAAGGTTGGTCACTTATTTCCAAAGTTGAAAGACTGAAAAAATTAGAGTAAAGTAAAACAGACGTCATGTGCTGACCCTGACTTTAGATTCAAGTTTGGGCAATATATTTGCATTCGAGTGTGTGCCTAATCTTATTTTCTTACCGAATGTCACCAAAGGCTTTGAATAGCAAACTAAAAGCAACAGTTATGGACATTGCTTCACGACTCAACAATGAAGATTTCAACATTTGTATGAAGGTTCTTTGTTTACGTTCGTGCAATTATATTCCAATATGGCTATGAATTTTTTTGTCATGAGAAAAATACATTCATAGGAATCGGTGTTAGGATCACCACGTGTTGGCAGACGACATGATAGGTGAACTACTTATGGTTTCCCTTCAGTTGCCTCTCATCCACACGAAGAGGCACTTGACCTCATCACTGACCCTGCGATAGAGGTTGCTCCTCGCATGGCAATGAAAGCTCACCTATTGCAACACCGCAAATCAGCGCTGCAATTTGCCAAACCAAGTGAACACTACATTTATATCTGTTCTCTTTTGTGTGCAGTCACTGGTGACCCGGCTGAGAACGATCAACTCTCAACATTTGAGAACTCATTTTAAGTGGCCGAAAGCTAGATTCGAACCCAAGATATGAGCAGTGCTGGCTCTGTTCTGATGCAGTCTTAGCCCCATCGCTGCACTACAAGGCCACCGCGCACTGGGATAGATTTCACACCATGTTGTGGGTGACCGTCACAGCAGTGACAGTTGAGGTACCAACAAATAGGACATCGTGGGAAGATAGGGGGAAGAAAAAAGAACACGTGCATTTTCTTGAGTGGTGTATCGTCACTCCACTGACAAAAACACCCGAGAAGATTAAGAGGAATTATTATTTGGTTCTTTCGGTTAAGTCACGTCTAAAGATAAAATAATAAATTAAATTAAATTATAGAATACGACGTTTCGATTGCAACACAAGCAATCATCATCAGGTATAATGAAATAGCGACATAAAATCTAACCAGAAAACTATAGACAGACATATTAGCAGACAGATATCACCAAGATACATAGCGGGAGCAACACAGGTAACAGAGAGGGGTGATCGTCTCTGTGGGGTGGCCTTAAATAGAGAGAGGGGGGGAGGCAGAGAGAAGGAAGGTGGGTTAGAGAAAAAATTTGCATATCAATGATATAATTTAATTTAATTTATTATTTTATCTTTAGACGTGACTTAACCGAAAGAACCAAATAATAATTCCTGCAGTCACGAAAGTTCTAAAATTAAGATTAAGAGGACC
Organism: Lampetra fluviatilis; assembly: GCF_964198595.1. Lineage (NCBI taxonomy): Eukaryota > Metazoa > Chordata > Hyperoartia > Petromyzontiformes > Petromyzontidae > Lampetra > Lampetra fluviatilis. The sequence goes on from NC_136283.1 coordinate 2,380,479, forward strand.
TCAAAACGAAGGTGATTCTGGGAATCCAGGACAGGTGACAACCCGACTTGCCATGCCACTTCGCAATTACCACGGACACCGCCAATTCAGCGAGCTCGTGGGGCATAAGAGAGGAGCTTTTACCTGTTCCTTTCCCGGCATGTCCGAGATGTCATTGAGACTTCCGATGCCAATACCCAGGCTCCTCCGGGAGAGACCCGGGCTGTCTGCGGGAGAGAAGCGCGACAGTGCACGGTGTACGGGGTTTTGCGGTCACCACCCAGCGCTCTCGCGGCACGCGCACCAACACGGCTCGCGGGCTCTGGCACGGCTTACGGCACCGGTTCGCACGCCGTTTGAACAGGAGCAGCCCAGGAAACGGAAGAGGAACGCGAGCGAGGGAGAATGAGAAAGCGCGCGGGCGTGGGGGGCGTTGCAGCGAACCCGGGAGGGAAGTGGACGGGGTCGGGGTGGCGGTGCCCATGCACGGGGCAGCTCGTGCGTGCCTGGGGAGAGGCTGGCAAGTGGAGGCACAGGGTGGTGGGGGCAGGGGTGGTTGGAGGGGGGGGGGGTTGCTCGTGCAGGAAGTGGTGGGAAGGAGGTGAGGGGGTTACGCGAAGGTGAGCAGGGCAGCACGAGGCAGCGGCGGCGGTGGAGTTTGTACACTTACTCAAGCGCCCAAGACTTTGGCTGTGCCGCAGCCTGACATCTTCAGTAGAGCGATGGAAATTAGCCCCAGGCATGGGACCTTGGCCTCGGCCTAACATGGCAATGTATGCAGATGTGTGTGTGTGTGTGTTGCCGGATGTGTGTGCGTGCGTGCGTGTGAATTGTGGTAATTGTGTGTGTGTGCGTGTGCAAGTGCATTTGGTATGGATGCAAATGTGCGAGTGCATATTTTGGCCAGTGAGCGAATGATGAAAGTTAAGTTGAGGAAGTGTGCGTGATGAGCGATTGGGAGTGTGGGAGTGCAAGCGGCACGTACGATGGGACGGCGTGGTTTGCGCGGTGCGGCGTTGCGCGTGATGTGAGTGAGTCGTGATGCAATGTGAACAGGTATAGAATGCAGCACGTGAGAGTTGGGAATTGAAAGTAAACAGAGAGAAGGTAAAAGTTTTAGAAAATCACACGCGCTTGCCTCTCACGAACTAATAAAGGAAGTCGTGAATGTATAGATTAAAAGGCGATGAAAATGGGATGTACAATACATCCAGTGTCGCGCGACATGCATTTTGCTTTTTGAAACTTACTACTGTACACAATTTCCACAAATGTTTGAATGGCGTGGTGTGAGTGTCAAAATACACCCCGAACCTTTATTACCAAATTCATTATGAATACTGCTGAAAGAATGGGTATTTTTGAAGACTGTTATATACATTTTTCTGCTATTAGTATTCATGACAAATATGGTCATCTTTTCTGCTTTACACTCCTGGCAAGTGCAGCCTTGCAATTTTGTTTTGTTTAATTCTACGTATTATGTATTGTTGTTATTATACCTCCAGGAACAACAGTCATATGATGGTGTATACGTCACAGTTTATATGGAGTGCTCGTACAAATAACAACTTGTAATGCAGCAGCATTTGTTTCATGCGCCTGATTGCCAACGAGACTCACAGGGTGGAAGCAGGTCCAGAGTTCGCTTTGCTTAAACAAATGCCGCACTTTCATGTTATTTTTGAAGGGCCAATCGACCTTTATTTATACGGCGAGAGTTCTGCTTGTATTTATATTTCATGAACGTAAAGTGTAAGGCTCAAAAATGTTTGCCCGTGAAACAAATCCACTGTACCCTCTTTCTCGTTTACCACAGCGAAGGGGAGATACGCACGCACCGGGCCGACAAATGTTTATGCCGACAAAATGAACGAGCTCAACCCCGTATGGTCTCCAACGTTACGGCAGCAAAAACCCTTTGCCCGCTCATGCAAACAAAAGCGGTGTGTGAATGGGGCACCGGGCACCATTGCTCCACGTGGCCTCTGGGTTCTGGTAGCAAAAAAAAAAACTAATAAATCATTCGCAAGGGTACAAATCACCCCAGCATCGACCCGCACGCTCCCAAATACAAATCAATTGGTCACATGAGCTCAACGTTGGCTGTGCGGTGAGCCGGACGCGTGCGCAATGGAAGGGAAAGTTTAAATTTGGACTGGAAAAAAAGACTCCATCGGCGAGGGAGGGGTTCGTGCCCGCGCATTGAATAGGAAACGATTTACCGAAACCATTATGAAGGCTGCCATCTATTTTCACGTGGCCTTGCAGGAAAACATTTCCACGATAAATTGCAATTTTTTTTATTTCTTCAGTTGTTTAGCTTTTTACAAAGCTCTGCCAACCCTGCTGCTGCCGTGCCCAGGCTATCTTTTGATAAGAACAAAGGAAAATACCACGGGAACTTCCTAACGTTTGTGTGAAAGTCCTCTAATTCTCCCGCAGAATTTCACGCCTATGACCTCATCACCCCAAATAGGGCTGATCTCATCCGATCCCCAAGCTCGTTCGACTACTGCAGGATCTGGCCTGGCAGTGGTGGTTCTTAAAGCCAAGACAACTGTGACCACATCACACTGAATGTGCCAACATCTCTTCAATTCTAGGAAGCTAAGCCTGGTTAGTGCGGGAATAGGACATTGCCTGCAAAACCGAATGCCGTAGGATCGGGCTACAAGATGGTCAAAAGATGAAAATACGGCAAGGAACTCTTAAATATATCTGTGCGGAGCTTGGAGTGTTTCCAACCTCGTATGTCAAGCATCGCAATGCAGGATTTTCTCTGAGCTCAGTCTTGACACTGATTGAGGATTCCCTGGATCAGGGGCATTGTTTTCATTATTATCAGTCGAGGAACCTGACAGCTGTAGTTTGTGTGCTCTTCTCACAATCCTGTACTCGAAGCACTGCAAGTAATCGGCATTGTTTACGTAATGAAATGCAAAAACAATATGTATTGTGAGGTTTCTTCTTTATTCTCGAGAATTTCAAGAAAATCCGGCCAATAGAATTACATTACTGGGAGCATAAATTGAAAAGTTAGAGCAATTTAAACTTAACTATTTCGTCTTCTGTATTTGTTGCTCCCACATCCTCGTTGTCCATATCTATTCTATGCCTCCCGAACGTCTTCTGCCATTTCAATTCAGATCAATGAAATGTTTATTTGTGACGGAGAAAATCTCGTTCAGCCAGTTACCCAAACCGCACCTCCGAGTGAACGATAGAAGCGCGGCTCCGTTTGGCGGCCATGGCAAATTTGTTCGAGCGAACGAGCGAGCGCCTGCAAGCCCCCCCCCCCCCCGCCTCCAGTGGTGCATCTCTCTTACTTGATCCCGACACGGACTTGCCGATGTCGGCCAGCGAGCGGAGGTTCGACTTCTTGGTCTGGTGGCGGTGGCGGCGCAGCAGGGTGAAGGTGACCTGCTCACGCTGCTCGGGCCGCAGCAACCCGTCCACAATCTGCCTCTCGGTGATGCACTCTGCAACGCCGCCACAGCAGAGGCATTCGGACACGGACGATCGTTAACGAGGTTCGAGCTTCAAAGGCGAGCGTGGTGAGAGAGGTGCGGCCCTGCAATCTCTTGCTCGTGCCACTGCTGGCAGAAGGGCCTCCACAGCAAAGGTGCTTTGATGAGCTTCGATTATGTTGACGGTATTTTAGGCTACTCTTCCACGACGGGCAGACATTCTTGGAAAAGATGGGAGTACCCATACTTTACCCCCCCCACCCACACCACACACACTTGACCTGCCGATTGACCCACTGTGGTGTGCACATTTAAACTGCTGAGTGGACACAGGCAGGTCAAATTTAAGAAACTTGCAAATTGTCGCAAATTGTTGCGATAATTGTACCGGCGACCTCTGCATTGCAAGTCCAGTGTGCGAATCATTACACCACGACGGCATTACACTTGCTCTCCACGTTTCATTTAATAGCCCAGCACACCACAATGGGTTCTCGCACCTGCGCACGGGGTAACTACATATTGACCTACTATGCTGCAAGCGCAAGCCAGCGAAATCGCTGGTAACGAATGACGAGGTAATTAACGGGGTGGACGGACCGATGATTTGCGGGAGGCTGTGGGCCTCCAGGTCGAGCAGCACCGTGCCGGACTGCAGGCACGTGCGCAGCTCAAAGAGGCTGTGCAGCGACAAGGTGGCCACGTGGGGCTTGCTCCAGCGCTCGCCGCCTTCCTCCACCTTCTCCTCGAACTTTAGCCACCTGCGGGGGCGAGCGGCGACAATGACGAGACCGTGAGCAGAGATCGTGGAGCTCTCGTTGCGCGCGTGTGCGTTGAACTTCTTTCGCACGTTACGTAGCCAACCGCGCTCGTCGGATGCGCGGGGGAAGGACAACAGACTCAACACAAACAGCAGTTCTAAAGGAATGAGGTTTACATCAAGCAGATTTAAAAGTGCATAGCTCTAGTGGCTTCCTAATATCGGAAGAGCGTTCCAGACGGACGCAGAAGCGCATCTGAAAGTGCTGCGCGATGCCGTGACCACCGTCTTTGTTCGATGGTCAACCAAAAGACGCTGCTGCTGCTGCTGAGAGGGGGGCTCGTGGGCCAGTGGCCACGCAAACGGTGGATAAACATGTCACTGTAGTAGCAGGACGCAAGAAGAAGAGCTAGAAAACAATTAATGTCCGTTTTGCAAATGTCAAAAACAGGATAGGGCTGTCGGAAAGACAGCGTCCGAGTGGACGCTGTCTTTCCGACAGACCCTGTTCGACAGCCCTGTTCTTCACCTGAGGACGGCTGCTTGCGTTGTGGCCGAAACGTCGTGAGAATTGTATTCTATTATGTTTTTATTATTTTATTATTTCCCTTCTACGTGACTTTACCGAAAGAACTAAGAAGAGGAAAGGTATATTTTTGTGGAGGTTGTTTTAGTTTAGTGTTTTTGTAAGTTTTCACAGATTTAATTCAATTGTGACCTCGGGGTGACGTCATGATTTGCAGGCTCAACCCATTCGTCCAGTCGACAACCAATGAGCGAGGACGATCCGGCACCCTGTTGTGTGGAGAAGCGAGAGGAGTGCCACGTGTAGTTGTTGTTATTGTCGTTGTTCTGTGTGCGTGTGAGGGCCGGTGAGGACCTGGCGGTCTCCTTCCACTCCATCTCGTCTCCGTCCATGGCCAGCTCGTCGAGCTCGGTGAAGAGCTGCGGGGTGCGTACGTCCTCCTCGTCCCCCAGGATGTAGCGGATGCGCTCGCAAGCCGGAGAGACGGCCAGCGAGGTCGTGCCTGCGGGGCGACGGGGGGGGGCAACGGACGCCCCCGGTGGGACTGCGGCTCCCTCCGCTCGTCACGTGGCCACTGTCAATTTCAGTCGGCGGTTTTTTTTCTTTAACATCGTTTAAAAAAATAATAATCCGCGTGAGGCTAGTTGACGACAATCATCGTGGAATTGTGCAGTCAAGTCTTGGGATCGCATCGAGTCAGTCTGTCGAGTCTAATCTATTCCACTTCCTTGGTTATTAAGTGTCGTGTGAGGGGAGTGACAATTCCCCCCAACGCCCAATGTGAAGACGTACAATCAGTGAGCTCAATAATAATATTTTTGATAACACATACAACATCTTCAGTCACACGAGATAATGTTGTCCCGTGTGTTGGTGTCATCGTCATCCACTCGTATTTATCGCTCATTGCAAGTGGAGGAAATTTTAACTTAAATTAACACTGCAAGTAACTGAGTCAACAAACTCACAATGTCTTCACGCTCACAAATGCACAGCACCAAATTGGCATAGCTATAAAGTGCCAGGGTTCCTGAGATGGAGGAACCCAGGCGCTGGGCTATGATGAGAGAGGAATTGGCCAAGGGATTCCGGTTAATTCCTTGCACCAAGATCCAGGCCGACCGCAGAATTAGCCTCTCAGTATTAAATCTCTGAATGCCTCTGGCCGGTAGGGCTCCATTTAAACTATAAAGCAAAACTATTTAATCAGTTAAGGCCCACTGAGCTATGTAGATTTTTTTCAGAAGAGACCTGGGCACAAGTGACAGCCCAACGAATTGCCTTATCACGTGGACATTTATAGCAGCCAAATACTCTAAACGCACGTTGATTCTGAGTGCGGAGGGAAAAAACCGGAGGACCCGGAGAAAAAAAACCACACTACCACGGTGAGAGAGAGAGAGAGAACATGCAAATACACAACGGGCACCGTCACCGACGGGGATCGAACCCACGACCTCCCGTACCCCCGGCGAGGCAGTTGACATCATCTCGCCGAGCGCGAGCGGCTCCCTCCGCCCGGACCTACTCACTGGCCCGCAGCAAGTCATCGGAGGAGCTGAAGTTCTTCACGCACTCCCCGTTGCCGACGCCGCCGCCGCCGCTGCCGGCACCGCCCCCGCTCGACGTGAGCTCCGCGTCCGAGGGGTCGGACGCGGAGCCGGCGCGCGGCCGCCCGTCCCGGGAGCGGCCCGACGAGGCCACGCGCCGCCGGTGCCTCCGCTTGCGCCGGTGGCCGCGGGGGACGTGCACGCCGATGTAGATGGCATGGTGGCCTGCGGGCGACAGCGTGCGGGCAAATCGGGGGGGAGGGGGGGGAGAAGCGACACCATCGTTATTGTTGATAATTGTTTTTTTACCCTTCTATCTGGCAACAAAACTGACACTTTTGTCTTAAAAGGAGTCATGTTTGCATAGACCGCAATACCTGCAGCCATAATGCAAACAAAAAACATAACTCTGATAATGTATGCACTGTCCTTGAAGTTGATTGGTCCACACCGGAGACAGCTTTCCTTAGAGCCTAGTCTCACATGGGTTGGACCAGATGACGCCAAAAGGCGCACAACTCAAAGACAATGCACCATCAGAGTATGAGAGCTCGGGGTAAGCATTTACACCATTGGAGCCTCATTGGCGTCATTTGGTCCAACCCATGTGAGACTAGGCTCTAAGGAAAGCTGTCTCCGGTGTGGACCAATCAACTTCAAGGACAGTGCATATATTATATATTATCAGAGTTATGTTTTTTTGTTTGCATTATGGCTGCAGGTATTGTGGTCTATGCAAACATGACTCCTTGTAAAAAAAAAAGTTGTCAGTTTTGTTGCTAGATAGAAGGGTAAAAAACCAATTATCATATTTTCACTGGCAAATGAGGTTCCAATGGTGTAAATCGTTATTGTTGTTATTAGAATTATCTGAATATGATCATGATCAACATCATCGCTGCCTTTAACGCCACCACTGGCTTGATAGCACCATTGTCAGTGTTATCAATATCATACTCCGACCGCGCCTCCGATTAGCGCAGTTGGCTATGTATGGTGCGAAAAAAGTTCTACATACATACAACATCATCATCGTTGTTAACACCACCATCATGATAACCTTTCATATACTTAACATTATTTCACTCATACTTTTAGTAGGTATATATGTAGTCGACCTCTGCATCAAAATCGTCATCATGACCATCACTGCCTTTAGCACCATCATCAACTTTCACATCATCCACCTCATTGTCCATACCATCATCATGTTTGAATGTATGCCCCTGGCTGGTATATCCATGGTTTACGTTACACTGGCATCTTCAGTATCATCATCATCATCAGCAGCAACGGCATCCTGACCAACATCATCAATCACCATATCCTCCAATCTGATACTGTTTGTATTGCTGTCAGGTCCTGTTATTTTGCACCAAGTAATATGGATAAATTAACACTCATCGTCTCTTTCGACATCGCTCACTTGCCAATACTTATGTTAATGCACTCGGTATTGAAGATCTGACGAAACTTGATGTGCGATAACTACATTTTTTTTTACCAGAAATCCTGAACAAAAATGAATTTAAAAATGCCTGCTAGCAACATCTAACGACGTCAGATGGTGATGTGGCAGAGTGCCCAGCAGAGACATTGATCCATGCTTTCGCTTACTCTCGGGTCGACTATTGCAATGCCCTCCTGTAACGCCTGCCAGCAAGGGTCCTTAACCGATCACAGTGTGCTCACAACGCAGCAGCCCCCGAGTTCTATCGAGAACACCTCCTGCTGAACACGTATTCCCAGTCCTTGCCTCTTTGCACTGGCTCCCGGTAAGGCACGGAATCAACGTCAACGTTCTAGTGTGAACCTTTGAAGCTTTAAGAGGGATCGCACCAACCTACGTCCGTGACCTATTGAACCCTCGGTCAAACATCACGCAACCGACGCGCCTCGGATCACGGCATTCTCTGCATCCCGAGGGCACGTCTTCGATCTAACGGTGACTGTGCATTCTGGGGCACGGCTCCTATGGAATGCACTCCCTATTTGCATCCATGACTCAGCCTCTGTTGTTGATATTTTCAAAGTGTGCCTTAAAGCTCATATTTTGTCAGTTGTTTGTCACGGCTCCCACACGTCTCGCTCCTATTCGTACGCTCCCGGACAACATCTCTTTTGGCCGTAATACTGTTGCGTAATTGTTCAGTGCTTTTTTATTATTATTTTTGAGATTTGCGTATTTATTAGCTCTACAATGAAGTCTAGGGTCCACGAAGACCTATCATCTGCGTGGGGTTAATAAAAAAAATAGAGTACCACCTTGTGAGAAGTCAACCTTGGTTATCCTATGAAAAGAATGGTCCCCACAAAGATATTGGGGATCAGGGCAGAATGGATCAGGGTAGAACATGCGTGCCACTCAATGTTTCTGAATGTTTCAATGTTTATTTGCGAATGCGTGCACTCACGTATTAAGGGAGCAAAATAACTACTTCTTGCCATTCCTAGGAAATATTTGTATCTGCAAGATCCATCTCTCTATCCATTGGACTAAGGCCCATTCACATGCTGGAGGGAAAACTAAAAAAAATCCTTAATAAAATTGCTACGAACCTCAACACGTAGTTCGCCACTACCAACACGGCTTACCAACCAATGGGCACTGGGAGACTCCCTTGATAGGCTGGCTTGCCAGCTTGCACAGACATGACTAGGCTTGCTTGGCTAAAGGGAGTAGAGGTGTGGGAGAATCTTGTGGACAGCGCTCTCATTATACACCTCGGTCTGCTCCCCTCCCCCACGTGGCCCAAGCCTACCTTCCACCTCCTCGTCGTCGCACTTGTGCTTCTGGTAGACGTATCCACGGTCGACCACTGCCTCGTCCTCCATCCTGTGAGGAGGGTTGAGAATGAATTAAGCCGCCGATAGCCGGGGGTGGGGAGCCGGGTGGGTTGATGACAGGTGGGAGTGCGGTTAACCACACCGCCCGACAGCCATAGAGACCGGAGATGGCAAGTACAATGGCACAATTCCGCCTTTACAAAGGAAAAATCACCACACCGCACCTCCGTTCAACATACATGCACCAGTACCAATACGATCATTTAAATGTTTTAATAGTTCATATTTTAGAATGTTTAACTTGCACAGTCTTCGTTTGCTGTCAAGGAGAGAGCATGATTTATCGTTGCAGGGAACCACAGCCAAGCGATCAGCGGAGAGGTACACAACAATTGCCCAAGCTCTGTGGCCCTATATTTGGATGTTTAGTAAACTCTATGAATAGGTGTTTATACGTGGTAGGAAACTAGATCGCCTGGAGAAACCCCACGCATGCGAGGGAGGGAAATACTCAAGTCCCGTACAGAGGGGACACAGATGGGAATGTATCCACTTGCTGTCCTGCCATCATACTCTGGCAAGCCGGGAGATGGCTGCCTTGATGCTCACAAGTAGGAAGCTTTGTGAATTTGTCTAATCCACCAACCCTCACCTCCAAAGTGCTCGATAGCAGCAGGGCATGTGCCTCACTTACTCCGCATGTACGGAATCTTGATACGTGGTCGCGTTGAGACTTGTTGTAGATCCACACTGGATTTTATCCTCATTCGAGGTTTATTTTGCGTGTCCAAATTACCCGATACAGTTTGTTTTTTAACGAGAAGCAACAACGCTTTCAGGATTTTTTAGTGTTCACCAAATCGACGCTACAGCGCAGTTTACATCCACCGGAGCGCACTGCATTACTGGCACATGGGTAAATATAAATGCATTAAGCCTATCGGAGTAAATGTCAGATTTCTATCTTCATTTGCTTCGTAGAGGTTTGTTATTGGAGTCAATCTGGTATATAATGTGTTAATGCTCGGCAGTTTATAAACTGTAGTAGATACCATATTGATAAGTAAACGTACACTAAATGCACTTTACAAATACTGTATGTAGGGTATCATCACAAATGGTGACGATCATATATCTGTTGTTTTACGGCACACATGGACACACAACGCACAAAGCACACACACACACATATTAAAGTATATGCAAGCGTTAAATAACATATATTGTTATCGTATTTAAATTACTAGATATTCATAAGGTCGCATTATATTTGAATTATACAAGCGCCGTGATTTGCAAATATATGTAAAAAACTGCCACTTTATAATATTATGAAATAATTAACAAAAACATTATTACAATTAACACAAGGGTAACACTATAGATCAGACATTAACGATGTATTTACTGTGTTTACATACATTTGACTGTATGATTTACTTTCCAAAAATAACTATCTGGCATGGACAAAACCCCACAGGCAAAAATACATTTCACGGCACCAAAATCAAACAACAATAGAACACACATTTTAAAAAAAAATACGCAAACACTTACGCCGTTTCAGCACGTTGAGAAAGTCACAAACGCGCCAAGATAAATAAATAGCAACGCTCATACGCAACCCTCGCCCGCCCGCCCGCCGGCTCCCGTCCGCTATAACCTCGGGACAGCGAGAGACGCGGACGACGCGACACGGACCTACGGTACCTAAACTGGTCGAGCCACGATGCTCTCCGACGTCGAGGGTTGTCATGCAGCGACCGGGTGAGCTCCATGCACGAGCTACGGCACGGCAGGTCTTGCCAGCTCGTAACTCGCCGTGGCTGCGTCAATCATGACCCTCGCCTCCAACCGGATTGGCTCGCCGAGTTGACTTAGCCAGCGAACACTTTTCCCCGTGTGTGGGAATAGATTTTTTTTTCTCTCTCTCTCTCTCTCCGGGACTTTATGGCCCGGCTATTGGAGCCGCGTCTGGTTGGGTACGCTGCGGAGATAATATTTGCGCTCGATGTTGCTGCGCCGTGGCTGTGGCTGTCCTGTAGCGCGGGGACGATGACTTATTTAACTTGTAAGAGCTGACGTGTCCGCTAATCGATGCAGCACCCCGTGGCGAGCATCGGCTCAGTGCTGTGGATGCACCGCGCTAAGTTCGCAATGGGTTGGGGTGTGCGCGTTCGGAGCTGTGCACCCCACACAAATGAAACGGCAGGCCTCCTGAATGAGCTCGGCACGAGTTTGCAGACGTGCAATGAATGTATCCATCAGACCTTATTTGTGCACACACATCGGACATTGACTTCAATTGTACAGGACCCAAATTCACTCTTAACGTGTTGTTCATTTACTCCAAAACTCGAATGAATTGTTTTTATTACATTTTTACACCATCAGACTAGCGTTATCATAGTGGTTTCTGATATGAAATTATCACCATCATCACGATCTGTGGACAGATAGCCCATAGGTGTTGTGCCAACATGCTCTAAGTGGAACTGGAAACCAGAGTTGTATTCTCAGACATGGCTAACATCTCCCGTTATCAATATAGTATGGGGAAGTCTTCATCCAGCAATAGCTTGACAAAGGGGCTGTACTTTTTGTATTTTTTTTGTGGAATTAATTTGTTCATATTGGATCGGTGAAGGAAGTAATACGATTAATGCAGATTTTAATTAGTAGACTGTCAAAAAAGTCAGCGATTGGGGTCAATGAATAAAACCAACAATTAGTGGCAGCGGCATTGTTATTACAACATTATTTATAAAGGGTAAATTATGGTAATGACGAGTGCGCACAGAAGTGCGATGTCAGCAATTGTGGAGTTGTGCGACGTTTCCACCGTACCAGTCTGCCCAGCACACTCGATAACCCCAAGAGACCCTAAAAGAGCCCCCCCCCACCACACTTGATACCCTTGAGAGCGACGAGGGCACTTGGGGTCTCAACAAGTGTCGCTCGACCGAGCGATAGCAATGGGCTCGAGTTGATTGCATTTACGGGGGCCCCTCTACGACTTAAATGAAAAACACTCCACCCTGCGCCCACCCACTACGGCTCCTGCAGCAAACCAGGCCACCGGCACGGGCCCACAAAGCCACCACGATGCCCTCCCCTGTCGCTAGGGCAATCAATTAATCACGATCAAATGTGGCGGCATTTGCATGGAAAGTTATTAACGAGATCCACGGCGGACGTAACAATAACCCTGGGAGCATTCGCATCTCGTTCCGCTTTTTTGTTGTTTTAAATTGCTCGCTCACGCGGACACGCGTGGTGGACGGCTATTGAACAATCTCGGTTGCCCACTGCCCTTCACGCTGCGACGAGCAGGCGAGATGGAGGGAGGGGGAGATGGCACGCCACGCAACCAGCATAGCCTCCCCCACCCACCAGCCCACGTGTATTGGGGCCACGCGCTGCTGCCTGCACACGTCTGGCTCCCCGCGTGCCCTCTGTGATTTTCCCTCTGGTCTCGTGGAAGAGGGGGGGGGGTGGAAGCGACGAACCGCAGGTCGATAATAACAGTGGCCGCGCCGCAAGCGTCACAAAGCGCCAGCGTGCCCCAAATGATGATCCCCGTGGTAAGAGCGGGCAGCGAGCTCCGTGCGTTGCCGAGTTAGCGTTAAGTTCTCCGCTGTGTGTGTAATATCGCACTTGACGTGGAATTAAGTTTTCACGTCGATTTGATTTAATATCGTTATCGGATGGGGTGTGGAGCGGTGGCGCAGCGGTTCGCGCAGCTGTGCTCTGAACCCAGGGGCGCGAGCTTAATCCTGGTCTGCGGCTCAAAACCAGTGGCGTGTGATATCCAAACTGGCGCTGAGCATTGACGAGAATGGCGAAGTATGGTCAATAAACTCCTACTTACCAACATAGCGCAGGGGAGGGCTTCATCCAGCAGTGGATTGACAAAGCCCCATACACAAATTAACGTATCGAAAGTCACTCGTATTATCATTTGGAACAATGTTATCCCGACGGTCCTGCTGTCCAAAATGTCACTTGCATGAATAAATATCCATTCCGGTCTCTTGCAGAGCAATGCATCACCGCGCGTTCGAGAACTGCCTGTGGACGGTGATGTCACAAGAACCGCTTCTGAGGTTTTCTTCACAAACGACCCAATCCACACAATGGGAACCACCCTTACCCCGTCGCACAGCAGTCAACCAAAAATGTGCTTGTTCATTCTCAGAGCAAGAACGATCGCCAAATGAGTTTACGAACTCATTTGAAGACTACAGTTGTTGCGCAGTCGTTGGTAACCAGGCTGAGAGAGTTATCTCAATAAGCCTGGAAACCCAACTTGGTTACGGGTGGCTGAAACGCAGGATTTGCGAACCGAAAATCGGAGCGAATAAGCACAATCCTCGCTTTAAATGGCAAGTTTGGGAAATGAACAAAAAATGCTGTTTGAGGTTGGGGTGAAAAAATATGTTTTGGCCAAAAAAGCAAAGGTTGAAAATGCCATCATCACATTGTGACGTTGCAGGCGCAGCACATACTTTGAGCATGGCCTGGCTCTCAAGAGGCATTACTGTTACGGAAGTAAGTGGGCTTGGGCAGGACGGCTCATCCATAATTGGGATGATGGTTGAGAGGACAAGACTGGTATAGGAATCATAGCCAAAGGAGAGGATACCACACCTGTCAACCCCCTGATCAGTGCCCTACCTTATTGCAGACCAATGCAGACCCTATTGGTCACGCCGTGCCCTTATAAATCTCAACGTTCATCCTACAAAGTCCCATCACAAGGGAGAAACACAAACAGACAACACATTTTCCCCGTATTGAAACGGCTGTATGCTATATGGACCTGAAGACTCAATTTCCCTGTGCAAGAATCTGGGTGACCATTATGGGTTGGCAGCTATGGGAGAGAGAGAAAGGGTTGCCCAACATGGAGATGGCATTTACATTGCAGGAGTGCGATGGATTTTCGCATCGCAAAACTGTGTCAACGGCATGGGCAGGCCCATGCCGGATAGACATTTGCTGATGATTCGTGATCATGAATATGAGCCTATCTCTTCACATGTCCACTAAAAGAGCGTCCCAAGCAGCCATGCCCAGCGTTGTAGAATTCACAGGTGAATGGCGACAGACAGATTGTCGGGGAAAGACAAACGCAGCGTGGTTCATGATGCCAGTAGAGATTTTTCCACCTCTGCCTCAAAATATCACGAACTTTGGCAGAAGGGGTGACTTGTACACGTGGGAGTAAACCGAAGCACTGGGATAACTGGTTTCAAAACTAGTTTAACGTGAACTGTTGGAATTCCGTTCTGATGTATTTTGAGTATTCGCTCGCTATACATTTCCACGTGGTGATAAGCCACTTCGCTTCGGTAGCATTTATCGGCTGGCCGCTTTTGAAAACGAGCTATGTAGCTCAGTGGGCCTTACCTGGTAAAATGAAAAAAGAGTTTAAATAGTTTTTGTTTTAATGTCAGCAGTTTCTATTCGCCCTGAAGGGAATAACTTACATAATTGTTAAGAATGTTCGAAACGTAACTATGAGGTTAAACACACAACTATTTAAACAGTACATGCAATTGCAACAAAAATGTATTTCTTTTTTTTTACTCCAATGCAGGATGAAGGTCTCCCCATGGAACATCAGTCATGGAGATTGTTTGACCATACTTCACCATGCTGGTCAGTGCAGATTGCTGAAGGAGGCCATAGTTCGCATTGCTAGATGTTAGCCATTGCCCAGTATGAATTCAGGTCATCAGGTTCATAGCGCAGTGCGCTAAGCATTGCAACACCACTCCATCCTAGAAATTAATCCAAATAACTTTGTACGCTAATTGTGTACGCTTAGCTTCAAACTGCAGTCGGTATGCATGCATATAGTCAATGTATATATCGAAAATCATACAACGTTGACGATAGCAAGCAGTATATCAGAGTACTGATCATCGCCACCATCAAGAGTCATGATCAAGAAGCTGCTGGATGAAGATCTGCCAATGCCATCACCATCCCTCGCAGTCTTCCAATGCCACAATCGACTTTATTTTGCTGCTGCTGCTGCTGCTGTGCGTGAGTGCATCTCAACCGCTCCACCTCCACGATCTTCCTCTCAAGTTTGCTCCCTGCGTTGGCTGCCATTCCATCGCCGTGCTTGACCATCGGCTATAATTTTTTCTCGTGACGCATCCTGTGCAAGTCCACTTACTTTTATTAACAGTCTAACACGGTGGGTTACGTACGGTGCGAAAGAGGTTCAACATACATACGATGCCTCTGATTTGTGTGTGTTTTCTAATCCTCTTTCTGTCTCTCAGTGTAATTCCCAGCATGCATCTCTCCATACTTCCTGCGCTGCTAAGTGTTTTCTCTATCGCCTTTGTTATGTCCCATGTTTACAAGCCACACATCATTGCAGGCGGTACGCGCTGATTTAAAATGTCCTCTTGAGGCACAATTGCTATGTTGTTTTTCATTATGAAATTTACATTTTCAAAGTCCATTAACCAGCTCCGGTTCATTCTCTGTCTCACCTTAAGTGTGTTTTCCCAGCGTTGTGCCTCCAACAGTTATTTTCCTTTTGTGTAACAAAATTGTCGTCCTTAACATTTCTTTTGCTCAACCTAACCTTCAAAACTTTTTTGTAAAGTTCTTCAATAATTTCCGAAATGGATTTTCCACCAGTTGCTATAACGAATCTGTCATCATAAAATACGAGATGATCAATACTTTTCTCCATATATGTTCTATTATGTATCCATTTGAATGCATACGAATACTCGTGTACATAAATGCTCGAATGATATTAAGGTGTACAGATATCCAGGTAGCATCATAGACAAACGTTTTCTCTACGCAGACAGCTCCCGCTCAAAGCCAGTGTGCATCATGCCACGTCAAACGATTCTGTACACAAGTCTATTGAGAATGAATGCCCAGGTGATAATGCATTACGTCACATTAACTCTTGTCACAGAGTCAGCTTCACTCCAAATAGCCAAACTAAGGCATAGCCCTCCTGATGCTGATATGAATTTATGATTAAACTTGCAAAGCTCCAAAGCTTCATTCAAACACACATTGACCACGTACTTTATATGCAATCACACACGCGCGCGTAAATAATCAGTGGCGATTACGATATCACGCCTTTTCTTTTCGGTTACTGTAACAGCAAACGTCTTCAATAAACATTTACCTAAAATGCCGGTGGTGTTAAAATCGTGTTTGGCAACTTTGCATGCACACAAATCACCGTTAGATCGCACGATCAAGCCAACTAAAATACAACTGAAACCACAGCAGGAATACAGCGAAACATTTCCACACTCTCTTGGTGCCCACATCCAAACACTTTTGCTCCCCCCCCCTAAAAAAAACAACCCATAGATGACTGCGACGGCGGTAAATTTGACAAAAACGCTCCCACGCTCGACGGCGAAACGCGGACGAAAGAGTGGAAAATCAGCGGCGAGGACGACTCACACTCACCGTGATGACCTGTCGAGAAAAACTTGAAAACAAATAACCCGGGCCCCGAATGCGCCAGCGGCGTCTGCTGCTTGCCCCTCCACGGGGGTCGATCGAGCAATGAGGCAGGGCCGGCCGCGACTCACGGCTTTGAAACTCCGCAAGCCACCCACCCACCAACCCACCCACCAACCCTACTTCCCTCCTCCGCAACCCTGCGCCCCCCCCCCCAGCTGACGTCGACGGACATTTGAATGTTGACGTCGGTTCAGAACGGACGCACGCGGGCTCGGAAACACTTCGTAACTTGACGCCCTTTTTATTGTTGTTGTTGTGCAACTTTGCAAGCTGGATGTGAGTCGCGACCCACGCCCCCCCCCACCACTTTTGCTGGCAAATATCATGAACGTGCCCTCTTATCGTTTATCCGTGAAGAGTTAAAATTCTGATTTAAAGCTTTCGTGACTGCAGGGATTCATCATCTTGGTTCTTTCGGTAAAGTCACGTAGAAGGGAAATAATAAAATAATAAAAATAAAACATAATAAAATACAATTCTCACGACGTTTCGGCCACTACGCAAGCAGCCGTCCTCAGGTGAAGATTTAAAGCTTTCGTGACTGTCTTTCCGACAGACCTGTTCTTCACCTGCGGACGGCTGTTTGCGTTGTGGCCGAAACCTCGTGAGAATTGTACTTAATTATGTTTTATTTTTATTATTTTATTATTTCCCTTCTACGTGACTTTACCGAAAGAACCAAGAAGAGGAGTTAACATTCTTTTCGGCTCCCCCTGTCAGTCTACTGCTGGATGAAGGCCTGGAGGGGCTTGGTCGGTTTTGGAGGGGGGCCGGAGGGGGGGTATATCTGACCCATACTTCACCACGCCGGTCAGCGTGCGTTGGTAAAGCGGAAGGCGCCCATACACGGCCTCGGATATCGCTCGACCGCCGCCGACTGGTCGTACCCATTGGCCGGGAATCAAACTCAGGTGGTTGTGTTCAGGGGCGCAGTTCACGAATCGTGGCGCGCCACCGCCGATTTGCCCGGCCCTAAACGGAGCTAGCTACCTGTTGCTTGCCTGCGCTGCTCGGAAACGAATCCCCCCCTCCCCTGGACGTCGCAACACGGAACCTCTGCGCGTTCCACTAAAACCATTGCCTAAGGGGCCGTCCATAAATGACGTCACGCGATTTTGGACGATTTTTGACCCCCCCCCCCCCTCGGCACACGGCGTCAAAAAAATGTAAGACCTCTGCCCCCCCCCCCCCCAAAATAAAACACATGCTTCAAATCGCTTTAAACTAGTGTAATTATAGTGCGTATTTAATGTGGCGCTGCACTCTGATGTTGTAGGAGAAAACATTTATTAAAAAGTGTATTTAATTAAGTAGAACGTGTTGTCTATATTTATTTAAAGTTGCGCATTTTGATGTGACGTCACATTTCTCACCCCCACCCTCCCTTCGTCACACATCGTCACATATGTCTGACCCCCCCCCCCCAGGTGCGTGACGTCATTCATGGACGGCCCCTAAGGTCGTCTAAGAAATTACACGCGGTTTTTTGTTTCGCCCCCCCCCCCCGCACTCGATTACGCAACGAATACACGAGCGTACAAAGTTACGTCGGTAAAATTTGCACCGCCGTAATTGCTATTCACGAGAACGAATGTCTTTAGAACTGCCTTTAGTGTTTTAGTTGGTTGTCCTTCGAGTATGGATGGAAACAATCACCCTCGCGCTGGGCGAACATCTACCAGCAGAAGGCAGTTGCAGCAAGGAGCATTGTGATAGATCATCTACACTCGTGTCTGTGATGTCATTCATTCACCTCTAGGCTACCGTGAGTTTGTGTTTGGTCTTTCTATGCTTGTGTTTCCAAGTTCTAAGTTTAATTACCATGTTCGTGATGCTCACTCCTGTGTTCTGTACAGAACGTATAGCATGGTTGTCGTCAATGATGGTGACACGCACAAATCAAATACCGTTATTGGGACGATGGTGTGACCCATAATTTTAGTTTTAGAATATCACAGTGAGACTTGATATGGTTTTCTTATGTAAACGAGTTTTTTTTTTGCGTTAACGAGAAAAGTTCTCAAATGTCCAGTCATCAATGTTCACTTGTAAACGTTCTTGCAATATCCCAGTTTTGTCTAGGCCCCGAAATATCCAGTTACGAGCCAATACATTTCACTGACCCCTCTTTCTCTCCGCTCTGAAGAAGTGCCAGTGCCTAAAACGTCAGCTAATTTTTTGATATTTTTCTGATGCAAGCGATAACAATGAATGTGATGAGTATTTTTGTGCGCGTGCGCAACTGCCTCTTGCGGTCCGTAAACTGTTTTTGCTCAGTCATATTATGTGACTTGTTATTCACAAAGCATGGGCCAAAAGTTAGTTTACCGAAATAGCATCACATTTGTTACGTGATTGCACCATTGCCAAGTTAATATTTATTCACATGACCACATCAACATGCATAGGCCATCAACATACATTGGTCAAAACGTCAAGGCACATTTAAGTAAAGTTGATGAAAAGGGGGCTAAAGTAAGCTTTTAATTCGCTTGTCTGTGTTGCTGGTTGTACACATTTGACAACAACCAGCCACACAATGAGATTGCTCTGGTATTTTGTTACGTACCTCTCGACGTTGACCTTAAACAATATACACTAAAAACACATTATCAGACCTATGAACAAAACAATTGTTAAAAATGCAGATTATAAGCTCCACTTTTCTCAATAAACTGGCCCACACTGTACTGTCTTCAATCATAATACTTAAAAATGGGGTTAAAGAGACGTCCTAAAGAATGGCTTTATTGTTTTTTATTTCCTGGATGAACACAATGACTGCATTATTATGACGTCCAATTGTTACCGCTACACAAGACATCCATTCATCGATTAAAATACATTCTTACACTCAAGATACACGCATTCAATTGTGCATCCGAAAATCGATCAATTTTCATTTGTCACAATTAGTGAACCAGGCTGCCACGAGAGGCGCTACAATTAATGGTAACGAAGAAGAGAGAAAAACAGCACTGCCTTAAAAGGAGATGTTTGTATTAGGCAATTGCCTGAAACGTGATATGCTTTCCTTTTAAGGTACTGTTATTGATGGAAAAAAAATTGTTCGGGTTTTTGTTATTTGTGACTGTGTTTCACTGCCAACGCAGAACGATCACAAAATCGTTGTATTTTTTTATGTAGAAACATTTCATTGACTGTTGAATCGAATGGCAACCCCGAAGCGAATCAAACCCCCGAATCAAACTGCAAACCCGACACTGTGACAATTCCTCACATCGCAATAAGGGAGGGCAAATCGATCCAGACCTCGTTACCGCTGATGTTGAGACACACACACACTCACCCCGCGGTCATGTTTCAGCAATAGCCTTCCCGGCTGCAGTGTGAAGCTGCATGTCACCGGACCATGACACAGTCATAA
Organism: Lampetra fluviatilis; assembly: GCF_964198595.1. Taxonomy (NCBI): domain Eukaryota; kingdom Metazoa; phylum Chordata; class Hyperoartia; order Petromyzontiformes; family Petromyzontidae; genus Lampetra; species Lampetra fluviatilis. The sequence goes on from NC_136283.1 coordinate 2,400,469, forward strand.
GTTATTGTCAAGGAATAGATCGGCGCACTTTATGTAATTTACGCATGGACGGATGGATGGGTGTGAGAGTGTGGCACCGTGAACTGGGACTGACCTCCTGACCCCTGTACATACCGCGGAGTCGTCATTCACGTGTGGCTGCCCTGGAGCGAATGTGTATTTGAGTTCAGTAAATCATGCAAAGTGCGCCATCCGTCAGATTGTCCGAGTTACTGAGTGTTGTGAGCGGTTGCATTGAGCGTGACTGCTTTAAGGGGGATACGTCAACCGGCTGGAATGGCTTTTACACTTTATCATCGCGATTTTCACGCGCAGAAGCAGCCGTTGTCTCGCCACGAGCTGGACGGAGCAAGGGCTGAACACAGACGCGTTTCTTTTTAAATCACAGTTTCTGATACAAAAAAAATTAGCAAATAAAGAAACAAGCTACATTTGGATTGCACGAATGGAGAAGATTGAAAATATGAATGTCAAACTAATATAAGAAACATCACCTTGGAAAAATATGAAAGTTCCCCTGGTCAAAATAATTCCTCGACATAGGAAACGACGCATGGTCACTATGTTGAGCGCATCGCGAAAACTGTCTTAAAAATTTACTTCTGAAATATTTTTCATTGTGGGGGGAAAGGCAGTGCCCTGGGAAAAGTCATGCATTCAAATGAATGCCACTCAACCTACTTGCTGTACCACATCCTATAGGAAGGTCACCACCACGCACGTGGTTATCGCATGCAACTGAACTCTGAAAGACCCACCAATACTTCCTCCATGAGCCTAGAATCACAAGGTAAATATATGTGGAGAGGTGCGTGCATGGAGATTACACTCAGAGACACGAAGAGGAATACACAGATGAGAGAACATCACACAAATTAGCATTGTGATGTGTGCTCGAGTAGCACGGTTGGCTACGTACGGTGTGAAATAAGTTCTAAATTTAATATTTGTTCAGCTTTTGGGAGAAAAGCAGAGAACCTGGAGGAAACCCACGCAGGACCGAAGGAGACTATACAAACTGCACACGTAAAGTTGCCCAGGTCGGGTATCGAACCCAGATATTTTTGCTGTGAGATACAAGTGTTATCACTGCGGCACCCTACAGCCCAACATAGGTGATTTGTCGGTTATATGGTTAGGGTTAGGGTCAGTGGGAGGACTAGCACTCGTGACTGGTTGTTAGCTCGAGGAAGGGTAAGTGCTCGTATTAGTGCCTCGTTGGCTAGTTGATAGGATCAGTGGACAGGGCGAGTAAGGGTGACTGGTTCTAGATTTGAAGCTTTCGTGACTGCAAGGATTCATACTCTTAGGGTTTTTACTTGATACAGCAAGCGTGCTGTGACGGTTCCACCTGAAGACGGAAGCTTGTGTTGCCTCCGAAACGTCGTGATTTTTATTTTACTTTTATTTACCTACGTGACTTTACCGAAAAAACCTAAGAGTATAAGGGTGACTGGTTTGGCGAGTTGACTCGGGCTCGTACCACGGTAAATTATATTTGGCGCAGGTGCCCGTATCCTAGACTGCCCCCCCCCCCCATGCCCTGTCCAGGTTGTATGATGGTTTTTTTTGCTCCGCGTTCATCTCAGTCCCAGTGCTCCGCCGTGTCGCCCTCCAGTGGCCACGCCGCGCCTCTGCAGCCCGCCTTTTCCCGGGCCCGTCATTCCTTTGCGCGCACAGCTGTGGGTGGACTCGTTTGGGGCCGTACATAAATCACGTCACGTGATTTTGGACGATTGTTGACCCCCCCCTCCCTCGTCACACGGCGTCATAAAAAGTCAGACCCCCCCCCTCAAATATGACGTCACAAAGCTCTGCCCCCCCCCCCCAAAAAAAAAATATTTCCATTTTGAAAATTAAACATGCTTCAAATCGCTTTAAACTATCGTCATTGTAGCGTGTATTTAATATGGCGCGGCACTCTGTTGTTGTAGGAGAAAACATTCATTAAGAAGTATGTTTAATTAAGTAGAACGTGTTGTCTATATTTATTTAAAGTTGCGCATTTTGATGTGACGTCACATTTCTCAACCCACCCCCCCCTCGTCACACATCGTCACAAATGTCTGACCCCCCCCCTAGGTGCGTGACGTCATTTATGGACGGCCCCTTTGCCAAACGAAGGCATCCTCCCGTTGTTATGATTATCGTCATTGTCGCCATCAGTCGTGATCTATCATCTACTGGATGAAGGCCTCTCCACGCGCTCGCCATCACTCACGGTCATGAGATGCCACAAATCTATTTGGCTCCTGGTCAGGAGCTGGTCCCATCGCTCGATCTCCGCAAGTCGTCGGCCTCTCGGACTCGTTCAGCCTTTGGCTGCCATTCAGTTAACAGTCTCGTTCATTGGCCATCATCACCACCATCATCCCCCGTCTAGCGATTTGTCCTCCCTAGTTGGTGACTGCTGTGCATCATGCCATACACTTTGCAATAACAACCGTTTTGAATTCATGCAATGCCAGCAGCGTTTGTCACGCTAAAAAGATATATATATCGTGAATAAACACTGCAAATAAATCTTACGAGTAAAATAAAACACACACACACGAGCATTCTTATGAATATATTTATCCCATAGCCCTCTCGCTTCTTCAGAGCAGAGCGGCGGTTTGCCCGGTCCAGTTCACTTTTATTTAGCAACACAAATCATGAGGGCAGCACAAAATGTCTTGGTTGCCGAATTCCACCAGAGCTACCGCGTCCCGCCGGGTACAACTCAGCTCTCCCGCACAGAGAGTACAGCTCTGACTCACTGGACTAACACGAAATCGATCCCCGTGGTGGCGTGGATATTTTTCTCTTTCACGTTAAGAAACATGCATTGAGACTCTTTAAATTTGTATTGGCGCTGTAAATGTCCAAATGATGGGCAACTTTGTTGAGCTCATCATTTATGGCCAGGTTGCTTCTGGAAAATAATTTCATACCTCCGTGGGCTTTGCCTGGTAGGATGGGGATACTTTCGTTTTCATTGCATTTGTTTGAGTGATTTGTTTACCTCTCGAATTAAAGTTTTCGTGACTGCAGGGATTCATCTTCTTGGTTCTTTCGGTAAAGTCACGTTGAAGGGAAATAATAAAATAATAAAAAGAAAACATAATAAAATATTATGTTTTTGTTTTTATTTTATTAATATTATGTTTAATTTTTATTATTTTATTATTTCCCTTCTACGTGACTTTACAGAAAGAACCAAGAAGATTGTTTAGCTTTCTTGTACTTTGCACTGCTATCGTGTTTTGTATTGTTTGTTGTTGTAACGTTCTTTACCGTATTCCTCCAGTATAAATAAATACTCTGATTCTGAGATGAGCACACCTGCTGCAGGAGAACATGGGAACATCTGCAAAGCCTCCAACCATGCCTCAGACGCCACGATTAGAAGGTGCCCCGATAAATTAATACATGTGTTGCGGTACAACTATAGGTTGGTACAGCATTTTGTCAATCCGCTGATGGACGGAGAGTATCTCCCCATCATGACGGTCGTGGAGGGGCCTATTTGACCACGCTGCAACAATTTGGTCAGTGTGAACATACTGGGGGCAATAGACATCCGTGAAAATAATGGGACACCTGTGAAGAAGAAGCTTCATAGCTCATCGGATTTCTCTCGGATGGTTTAAGATTCTGATTCCGAAGTGTTGATGAGAGGCAACGGAAGAGTCCTTAAAAGTACTTCTGCAATTTCATCTTCCAGAGACCGTTCTCTCAAATGGGGTGATGCAAGAGTTGAATGGAAGCAATCTTTTTGGCCATTGACATGACACAGACATCACAGTTGTAATATAATTGGGAAAAAGAAGAAAAATTATCCACACTTACACATATTGATTATCATTGCTGAGCAACTTTTGCCAATTCAAATTTTGCTAAGCGATGCAAAAAGTGGGCACAATTGCAATTAACTTTCTGCTTAGAATTATAACTACCTGAATAACCAACACTTTTTAATTTGGGCCGCTCAAAATATAGGCCGAAGCGTGTTTGGTTTTATGTACCAACCTCCTCCAAGTCCCGTGCTAAACACCTCAAGACATCATCGGTGAAACAAGTAAATTGCCTCCAGCAGAGTGTGACGCTCAAGCTCACAGACGGCGAGGCAACACCTGCCAACAGTTACGAGTAGATGATAGTTATTGCAAATGCATAAATGTGCCCCTTTTCTGACGTCGAAAATAAATTCACGCAAATATATGACGTTTCATTATTGAGGGGCGTCCTGCTTTCTTCGAGTTGGGCTTTTTCTTGAGAGTAGAAGAATTGTCAAAAAAATGGTGACTTGCGGAGTTAATTGTGCCACCGTCAGCGAGGAGGTGATATCATAAAACAATCAAAGCTGGCTTGTGAAGTGATAGTGTTGGCCATATTTTTTTACCGCATGTCGATTATATTCTTTTCTTTAATATACACCTAATTTGGCCCATCACTATGGGTGACAATTCATGCAATGCCAAAATCGAAAAATGTTCAAGGGCCTCTTCTATGCAAACCGATCATTGTTTAAATTGCAGACACCCCACAAAACATTTGAGGCTTTCAAAAATTCGCTCGAAAAGTGAAACGAGTGAGGAAAAAGCCCAGCATTTGAACTGAACTAATTTCAGAATGTGCCAAGGTGGTGGCACATTGCAGGTGTTTGTACATTCACCCAGGCGTGGTGGTGGCGGCGGGGGCGGCGGCGGTGGTGGCGGGTTGCTGGACCTCCTCAACCACCAGTGGGAATCTGACGGACGGGTGCGATTCTCCGAACTCCTCATCAGCTCCTCCAACAAGTCGTAGCGGCGGTGGCGTCTCCAGGAAATCCAGCGAGCTCCCATGCGCCTCGTTCGCATCCTCAGGTCCCTGCACCTCCACCACCTCGACCTCCACCACCTCGACCTCCACCACCTCGACCTCCACCTGCGGACCCTGGCGGGCCCCGTCGGCCCGTCCGAGGGCCCCCTCGGTCACGCGCGGGACCCCGAGGGACTCCTCGGAGACGCTGCAGTAGCCGGAGGAGTGTCCCGCGGGCTCCTCCGTGCCGGTGACCTTGGGCAGGGAGCACTCGCACGAGCGGAGGCGCGACGGCCTTTCCTCGTCCAGAGAGCCGCGCGAGCCGCCGCCGCTGATCGTGGGCACCTCGTGCTGGGAAGACATCGGTGGCGTGTGGCAACGAGTTTTGTTGTTGTTGTTGTTGAATCGCGGGACGATGGCTGCAATTGCGTTAGGCACGCGTGCGCGTCAAGCTAAACATAACCAACCCCTCCCGGGATAGAGTAACTAAATGAGCGGTTGGCAGTCACGCACACGTGCGGGGTTGGTGGTCGCACACGTGCACAGTTTACGGGACCGAAGGGGCGAAAGATGCCAAACGGTGACGAAACCCGGGTTGTTATTTTGTGTAACGGACTAGTGCTCCATTTGCGCAAAGTGCGCTCTGCGCTCTCATGTCCGCTCACGGCTCAGTGGTCAGTTTTTTTTTTATTTCACTTCGATAGTAATTTTGTGATCACAAAGCCACCTCAAAAATGCTCGGCTCGCCCGGCATGCTTTCAATGGAGCGAGCGCACAAGGTGCGATTGTTGCGAACGGATTCAACAATGCGGCCGATTCAAACGCAGATATTTTGCAGCGCGCGCCAGGGCTCTCCAAAGTCCCAAGCAAGTAATCCGATTTAGTTTTGTTTCCTCCATCCTAATTGCTAAGGGAGCCTCGCATTTTACTTGTTTCTAATTAGCGAGCTGCTAATGCGCAAGTTACAGGAGGATCAGCACCTCTTAGCGGGGCTATTGTTACTCGAGGATTTTGGCATTCAGAGGCAGGGCGCTCATTAATTTGTAAAAAATAAAACGGGCCTGGCATGTTTGTTGCCCGCTTGGCCAAGTGTCATTGAGTTCACTCAAAGGATACCCCCCAAAGAACAATGAACTCGCCTTGTGTGTTGCGATGCTGTAATTCGCACGAACATTGTCACTTTGCGAGACGCACTGGGGGCCACTGGGGCCGTGTGATTAAAATTGTAATTACCGCGATGGGCGGTCATAACAAAATAAAAATGTCCCTTTGAAGTACGTGCACTGCTTACGATGCGAATGCATGGGCCTACTCTTAATTCGAAAACGGGTCAATTAAAATGCGTTGGCACCGGCTTGTTGCCTTGGCAGTCGAACTATTGCCACAGCTGACGCCAACACGGGCGGTGCGCTCCCCGTGATCGACTTTGTTTGGGGGGAAGGTGGTTCACGCACCCATGTGCGCGGATCTTGCAGTGTACGTGCGAGTTTTTTTGTTTTGCCTGGGCTCACACGCGAAGCATATCCTATTGGAATTGGCTACATGCCTGGATTGCACACTCCACAGCACGACGAATGCCTCAAGTCGCCGTTGTTTAGCCCGTGGTCTTTGTTTCATTATACTTCACCACGCCGGTGAGTGCGAATGTGACGAAAGGGGCGATGGCATGACCGGTTAGGATACCACTCACCGATGATATAAGCCACGGCCTGTTTTTTTTTTTTAACTCAGGTGCCTGGGTTTAAATTGCAATGCGATAGCCACTGCACCACTCCTCCATCATACCAATCATGTGAAAGGAACATTTATTGTAAGGGAAGGGAGTTAAACAAATTTGGCTGTATAATACCCAGCGGAATTTCCTCTCAGGGCAGGTTAAATTGTAGAGGTGTCGCAATTCGCAACCCGCGATTTGATGAATTGTTAAAATTCAGTCGTGATTCAATTAAAATTATTACTTTTTTACTCTGAATGCTTGCAGTGAGTGATAGTTCCCTCCGGCACATCACATACAACAACAAACTGACAGCCGAATACGTCGTTACCACCACAGTTCGTCATTCGCCAGGTCACCTGTGGTGGGGTCAATTGTGGGCACTCCCACCTCTTCCACGGTGTCCGACCCATGTGGAACAGTAGTCCAAAACATCCTGCCGAGGCGTTCTCCGTTCTCGAAGTTCTCCGCTCTGCCAGCAAGAAGTTGCAGGGCTGCACCATCACCACATTTACCTTCCATACACATCGATAACATCGACTCCCACGCGTACGATTCGATACACGTGTCGATATAAATTGATGAATCCACCCTGCACTCGATGGACCATTTCCCGGCGAGTGCCACTCGTCCGGGGGCGTCTTGGGAGGCTGTGCGCAGCATCGTCTGCGCAAACTTCATCACGATGCGGGGGAGTCCATTGGGACGATGGTCGTTGTCGCGAGAGAGACCTGGGACCCATCGCAACGAGTGCGCACGGACCGTCACAGCCAGATTTGCTGCATCAAGTCATGCAGCAAATCTGGCTGTGACGGTCCCACCTGATGACGGAGACTTGTATTGCCTCCGAAACGTCGTGATTTTTATTTTATTTTTTATTAATTTTAATTTCATTTTTTACCTACGTGACTTTACCGAAAGACCTAAGAGTATGAATCCTTGCAGTCGCGAAAGCTTCAAATCTAGAGTGCGCACGGTTTTATCTCGGTGCAGGAAAGAACAACAACAACAACAACAAAACACGTAGCAACATAATCATTCAAATCCATCGGGATGAGCAAGTAATAAAGCTTGCGTTATTAAATGCACATGAATAATACATGTGAAATACAAAAAAAAATATGGCTTGTTCCCGTCACGCGAATATGATTTGTGTGAATAAAATAATACTCTTTTAAATCCCTAATATCAATTCATCGCTGGATGAAGGCCCAACCCACACGTCGTCAGCTCGGGGCTTGTTTTACTGAATCTGACCACGCTGCTTCGTCTGGATCAGTGAAAGGGAGAGACCGGAACCGGTTGAGGAATCAAACAACCAGGTCGATAGAGAAGTGTGCACTCGCCATTGCACAACCATTTCACAAAATACTTTTAAACTCTTTTATTTTTATTTTACAAAGAGAGGGCCACTATACTAAACAACAAAAAACAATACTCTGATAAATTATCTCTGATACATTTTCAGAGTATTGTTTTTTATTTGCATTTGACTGCAAGTATTGTTGTTAATGTAAGCATGATGCCTTGCAAAAGGTGTCAGTTTTGTTGCCAGAAAAAGGGGAAAACCCCTATTAGTATATTTTGGTACTGGCAAAGGAGGTCCAAAAGAAAGGACCATTGAGCTATATAACTTGTTTTCAGAAACGACGTGGCCACAAATGGCAGCTCAATGAAGGGGCTTATCACGTGGAAATGTATCGCAGCCAAATACTCTCAGCGCATGTTGATTCTAAAAAAAAAGCGGAGGGCCCGTAGAAAAATCCACGTGAACACAGGGAGCGAGACACCGCAAATTTCAAATCTACAGCACCAGGCGTCAGGGTCGGGATCGAACCCACGACCTCCTGCATACCAGGCGAGGTAGTTAACATCTCGTCATCGCTCGCCAAGTATATTGCGAGATGTAAAACTGATCCCTACCATATGAATGTCAAATATTCACGACTGACTCGTAAACAGCGGTGGAGATGAGTGCCACGCAAAACCTATTATAATACGGGTACACCAAGCATCATATTAGTACATCAGCAACAGAGCATGCTGCAGCCTTTGCTCTCACAAAATTATGTCGGAACTCCTTCAGCCGATGCACAGAGCGTTACGGCACACACCGATCGGGCAGAGCGCTCGGCCAGAAGAAGACTCGATGATTGATGGGGCTATTCAGTCCGAGGTGGGGCGGGTTGGCGGGTGCACGTTTCGCATTGGCAGCCGTGCGATTCATCCCAGCGGAGGTTACAGGGCGCCAATTCCGCACGTCACAGTGTAGGGGGCATGCGAAGCGATGTGTACAGCTTTGACGGAATTAATATTGAACAGAGTGAAATAAAAGGGCGTGAGGCGATGTGGATTTTTTGCGCGCTGTTTGCTCAATGACACGGCACGGAGGCGCGGGCATTAAATGTGTTACCGCTACCGATAATAGACGTGACGAAATGTTGGAAAAGGGCAATTGCTCATGAAGCATTGGCTAAGAAATCCCATTCATTGCTGTAGGTCTGCTGGGGGAAGCTTGACGTGTAATTAGTCCGTTTTTCTGTATTGACGTGTGGACGTCTAACCGTATTCCGCAGTCCTGTACTTGTTAACATTTGAAACACAGTCATTTATTTGAATCAAGTCAAAGAGATCACCAATATCACTGATGCCACCACACACCCACATCGCCAACCGCTTCCTCCAATCGCTGCATTGTCGCCACAATTTAATTTGGGCGGAGCAGTGGCACAAGCGGTCAGCGCACCGCATTGACCCGGCGACCTGAATTCGATTCCCATCCGTGGCTAACATCCCCCGCCACCCCCCAATCTCACGGCCCCAAGGGACCTTCACCAATCCGCACTGACCAGCACGGTGAAGTATGGGCAAACAACCTCCGTGACCGATGCGGCGTGGGGAATCCATCCTCCAACAAGAAACACAGCCCATTATATTCAAGTTATTATTCAAAATTACTCTGAAATAAGAATTCAACCGAATATGGTGCATTTGTGGCCTAAGCGATGTGTGGTAATGGAAGTAAATCAACAAGTATGGTTGGGGTCAGGGTTAAGGTGAACTCATTGTTGACTGGCTACTCATTAAATTTCATGGAGCCAGCATTTTGCATTATATCATCACGCCACGTGTTTGCCTTGCCACTTTCGCTCACAACACGCACGCTGAGTGGATTGCAGACAGGCGATACCACGTGTGTCCACCAGTAGGCGCCAGACCGCTATGGAAGGGCTTTCCTGGCCAGTGAGGCACAAGGTGCAAGCCCGAAAAATAGTCTCTTCAGGCTCGGTGTAACTTTCCTGCAATGTGTTATTATTTAAAAAAAAAATCACATTTTTCCATGCGCAAACTCCTATTTATGCAATAGCATGTTAATGTATCCCTGGATTAGCCAGGGCTACTAAGTTTTTAAAGTTTCACTTTGAAAGTTACGGAAGACCCTTCCACCTCTTTCCCCATCCGCCACTATTATTGAAGGATTTAACATAGTCTGACGGATGATACAGTAAATTAAAGGTTATTTTCCATCAATAAAACATTATTGAGTCTCCAGTCGTGTTTAGGGAAAAAAACTCCCTCCGCATGTTTGGTCAACTATTGTTTGAAGTTGTAAATATTACCAGCCAAGACCTTCCTGTTCTTCTTTGCACATAACTCACTGTCTCTCTCTTTGTATAAAATAATTTCATTCACATCTTCACCATACTGCTTTCTTCAGTACAGTAGCCTTAGACTCCAAGGGTTTGGATGCCTTATTATTATGTATCGTATAACATCCACCTTTGCTCAGTTCACCAACCCCCATGTGAATCGTGTTGATTCCTGCATGCACGCGTCGGTAAACATTAATTTGGCGTCACCATTGATGTAGTTTTACATTTGAATCTCTTGCCGCAACGACCTTCATGTACTATGAGGAAGTGAAGGCCATTTCCCGTAATGTTACCTGTTACATGCATTTTTCGTTTTAGAGCCACAGTGTTATTGACGAATGTTATTGTTTTTTGAGTTTTTATTCTTTGTTCTCATGCCCCACTGCCAATGCAGTATCTCAAGAAAATAAATCGATTAAACCTCCATAAAAGTAAAAATCTCACGACAACAATAACCTTACAATGGTGCCAGACCAAGTCATCCGGTTTTATTTTTCTCCCACGGGGTGCGTTGCCAGAAAGTTACCGACGCGTTCCGCGTGGCAAAAGTGCGCTAATTGTATGAGCACACAGACACGCGTGAGTGCAGAGTGACGGCGCGAATATCAAAGTCCACACACATCGTGTGCCACGCTCTAGGCACCTACCGGTGGTTTGAGAAAGACTCATAATTGCGACAGATGTGTTCTTCATTTTTGTGTGTGTGTGTCTATTTTCAATTCTCAATACCTCTCTCGCAGAGTGCCTGGGTGCACCGTTTCAAAGCGGCGAGGGCTCGTAGACGCATCTGGGATGACAGAAGCCGCCGTGTCGCGGACCTCTGATTTTCCGCGGATAAAAGCAAAGAAAAACGAACGCGCGCCTTCGCGATACGACCAGGCGGCTGCCTCTATAAATACCCACTCTTTATCATTAGCGAACTAATTGTACCCGCGTACATTATTCTCTCGGTAAACGATCATTAGGATCGCCACGAAGCACTCCCGCATCAGTCAGCAACAAACCCAAAGCTGGGGGAGGGGCGGGGTGACACCTCCTGTCGGAGGCGGAGGGACGCAATGCCTAATGGGTCATAATGAAAACGGGCAGTTTGTCCATACGCCATTTAGACCGTGGATTTAAAATATTCATGAATTGTCGTGATTTTGCGACTTGAGCGTTCAAATTGGATATTCAAATACGGAAGGGCAGGTACATCAATTAATAATGATACCGAGTTTTTACAGGCGTTTGTCAACACAAATGCTGGAAGCAGACCTCCCCATGGCATTTGTTTGACCACACTTCACCCATCCGGGCGAGTGTGGCTTGCTGAAGGTGAGGGTTGGCACCGGGTCCTTTAAACATATGTTAGCCAGAGCAGGGAGTAAAACTCAAGGCGCCAAGGTTCATAGGTCGTCGCGCTCATCACCGCACCGCTGCGCAAGCCACCTTTGAGGTCGCTCATCTTTATTTAAAGCAGGTGAGAACCCACTGAGAATAACATTCTCTTTGTTCAAAGGGAGACCTGGGTCAAGAAAGCAATCTTGGCACACACGTGGATAAAAAAAAACTAACGAGCACGTATTTAGAGTTGAGATAGCAAGACAAGTTACAATCTTTGAATATTCACACATTTTGGCTTCACTAATTTAATGACAAGTCAGAACTTGCAGGCAACCCTCTCACGGTCACCTTACAACGGAGCGTGTCTCTGGCTGTAGCCTCTCCGCGTGTGGGAGTGTGAGTCCCAGGTTCGGACACTGTCTTCTTTGGTCATATTGTGCCATGACTCCCTCGGATGTCCTCTCGTCCTTGTTCCACTGATTAGAAAATATCTGTATCTATTCAAACTGTGTGCGCAAAGTAAAATAGTAATCTCCTTTGGATGACGTTGATGACATCCCTTTGCTGTCCCACTTCCTTTCAGTGTTCCTTCTTTTATCTCTCCGGGTTCATTCCAATATCTTTCTCGGTGAAGCCCTGTGGAATATTCGTATCTTCCGCTTGTCTTTTTTTTTCCTTGCAGCGGGCAGATTTTGTACAATGGGAAGGGTTGAATCGAGCTTTAACTCGGTCTGCCTTTTGTCTCTCAATTGCTTTAGTGTTGCAGATTCTACGAAGATTATCTTACCTACACCAGAATACCCAGTCTCCCTGCCATATCGTCTACGTGCACAATGTAATATTGAATAAAGTTAGAGTCTCATCATTTACAGAAAGTGTTACACTTGACTTAACATCACCAACACTAAGCTGCCAAGTCGTGTAGACTGTGGTTTAAATTCAAGAAAAATGTCGGTATATTTTGTCAATGTGATTCTTTTTTAACACGTTGGCTTTCGCGACCAGTATTATTCACAATAAAGGTTTTTGGGTTAGATCGCGTTATTATAAATGTGTCGCAACCCTCCACCGGTGGGCTGAAGAAGTAACTAATTTGCGTTTTGTTAACGTAACACATGTTATTGGCCGTGGAGGGTTGCGACACATTTATAACAACGCGATCTAACCCAAAAACCTTCATTGTGATTTTTTTGTCGTAATTATCAATATACGTTTTTGAAAAAAACGCATTTGGGATTTTTACATTTTTATTTCAGTGAACATTTTGTGTGAGTTGGCAACTGAGCACGGGACAATGAAAAAGATTCATTCTCCCAAGTGGTAATGCATCCTGTTCAAAAGAACATTCCCTGGTTACAGCCCTGGAATGGAAATTCCACTGCCCTGTAACAGGGGCGAGTATGTCCATAGGACAACCCCTGTTGACTTTGAGCCAAGAGAGATGATGAGCTGAGTCAACTCCCAACCTCAAGCTTCCAATTGTGAGCTGCTCGCATAATCAGTGAACCACCTGGACGGTTTATGCATCGCACAAGCAGACACCGTGTATTTCCACAGCACGCAATACATTTGGCACACATCTCACGCGTTTAAAGGAATTCAAATGCAAAATGCGTGAGTTTTGAAATTCAGCTCAACATTGCCACGTGTAATGATTCATTCTTGACACACTCTAACAGATGCTATAATTGCACTGCCGGACGAAGGCGTCCCTTTCTCTCTCGTGTTCGACTGTGGGTGTAACGCGACCACACTTCTCCACGCTGGTCAGTGCCAGTTGGTGGAGGGTGGGTGGGTTGGTGCGGACCAATGAACAGTTCAGATATCACTCACCACCAATGCCAGTCGTGGCTGGAAATTGAACTCAGGTTGCCAGAGTTCATAGAGCGCAGCGAGCGAACCCACTGCGCCACCGCTCCGCGCTGTTATCAACGCCCCATATATAGCCAAGTGCAACAGTGCATTCCTGCTGCCTGCTGTCCAGCATGATTGACGCACGTTGACTGATCCACAATAAACAGCTTTCAGTTTCAGTTGGGGGGAGGGGGGGAAATCCAATAATGCAGGGACGGCCGTCCGTGACGCGATACGAGGCTGGGGGCGCTCTTTTAACATCGAAAATAGCCAACAAAAGGAAGCTAAATGGCCCCCGCTGCACCCAATTATCCACACGCTCTGCGTCTGTTTATTCGCACGAAAGTGCTAATGTGTAGAAACTGTGGGTGACCGTTTGAATCTTTGGAAGACGTTTTTTTTTATTATACATATGTATGCACCTCCGTATATTCGTGCACACCAATACCAATAGCCGCAATTCGCCACGAAGTGACTGTGACGTCACCACGGCGCCTGTGCCAGGCCAGGTGCACTTTGAGGCCACGTGAAGTGTCGAAGGCTCGCTAACAAGAGGAGGTCTCGGGACAGACCCAGCTGGTGCTATCGGTTGGTTGACTGAGATGACCGGTAGATGCACCAGCTGTACCCGCTACTGTGCCAACTTGCCGCATTTTATCCACCCGGCGCTCCGCTCATTGTTGTGAGCGTCGCTCCTCTGCCCTCCGTTGTTGCTGGAGGGCGACTGCCTCCAACTGACCAGTAGCGTCCTCCGTGTACAACAACCGCCATTCGCCACTAAGTGGCGGTGACGTCACCATGACGCTTGTGCCAGGCCATGTGCACCTTGAGGCCACACACACACACGGACACATACACACTCAGAAACAGACACAGCTCCTCCTTCACGAGGACTGTGTGTGCCAATCGCCGTGAGTGAGCAGCTACTAATGGCCGAGCGGCCTACACGGTGGTGTTGTGGCGAGGACGGCACCTGCCTGCCTTTGTCTCCACGGTGTCGATGGACAAGCACCGGGCCCATGATTTAGGGAAATTCCAGAATTGATTCAGAGATGGCTCGCGAGTGATGGATAGCCTTGGCTGGGGAATCAAACTCGGGGCACTCGGTTCATAGGGCAGTGCCGCTAACCACTGCATCGCTGCACCCCACAGACATGCAAAGTTAGGAAGATAAAAAAAGATCCCCCGTATAGCCTCATCGGACTGTTGGGGCAAGTGCTGTTAGCGAGCACCTATGAAGGCCGGGACAGGGTGGGTTGCCAGCACCACGCCCGGCCGTCTTTATCTCCCCAGTGGCGATGTTTACACATCGCAGCAGGTACTAATTTTAGGCTGAGTAAACCTAGGGGAAGCCTAGGACCGGTTCAGATAATCGTCACCGGTGTTGGCCGTGGGCGGGAATCGAACTTGGTCCACCAGGTTCGTAGCGCAGTGCGCTTAACGCAACACTACCACTCCCCACAATGTTTTATTGAAATGTTTTATTGATTTGAAAGTTTGCACAAAGCCAATTATATTATAGTTATATTCACATTACGATCAGCTACCCCTATGAATACAATATCATGTAACGACATTTGGAAATTCCAAAAATACTCATCATTATTAGGATTGTGTCTTCTTGTGTGGAAATTTCAAATCCTTCGATGTGTCTGAGATGTTAACTACCTCGCCTGGTCTGGAAGAGGTCGTGGGTTCAATCCCGACCCTGACGCCTGCTGTATATATTTTTGCATGCGTTTAGAGTATTTAGCGACTATAAATGTCCACGTGATGATGAGCCACTTCATTGGGCTATCATTTGTGGCCAGATCGCTTCTGAAAAAGAGCTACATAGCTCAATGGGCTTTACCAGCTTAGATAAAACGTTTGCGTTATTTTTGTTTATAAAAAAAAAATGTATTCACTGATGCATTCCTTATGGCGAGACACATTTATTTTTGTAACAAAAAAGTTTTGAGAATTGAATATTAAGGTATTCACAGCCATTAATCTGTTGCTTCACATTTCATTAACTGTTAATATGAATTCACTTATTCCATTACACGTTATATCCCAAGCATATAAAGACGGAGGCTTTAACAAGAGCTCAAGGTACGGTCATTGTGACATCTTTTAATTCTTCTATTCTCAAAACTGTTCTGCCACCCTTGCAAAGGCTGATTGAACGAAGTGAAAAGTGGGATTAAAAAAAAAATAACGGACAGTATGGTCCCAATTAGTGATCCGGAATGAGTTACTCTCCTGAAGTGAAACCATTAACAAGTTGCCCGCATGCCCCATTGCATGCCGTTGTCCATCGCATTAATTTACCTGCGTCGCATGGCAAAAAAAAAAAGTTGGCACTGAAAAAAGAGTGGTAAATATTTTAGACGGTGCCAAAGAGCGATTACGATTCACCCCCTTACACCATTACTGCACCCCAAGTGCATCCTGGGAGTAGCCCAACATTAAACTTTTGAACTCCCTACACCCACCTCTCGATATTCCATAACAGATAAAGGTGCGTCCTTGCCATTATTTTCACCATGCTACTGCTGGTGGAAGGATCTCCAACTAGAAGAAGCATTTGACATCCCTTTGCGTGGGTAATCAGACCTAGCCTTCCACATTAGCCGGACGTCTTGGAAGACGTGGGAGTAATCCACTCTTTACCTCGCCACACATTGCATGCCAATCGACAGAATGCGGTTGAACCCATTTATTTAAACAACGAACTATTTCGATTTTACCAGGCAAGGCCCGCTCAGCTATATAGCTTATTTTCCGAGTCGATCTGGGCAAACATGATAGCTCAACGAAGTGGCTTATAATATGGAAATGTATAACAGCCAAATACTCTAAACGTATGCTTCTCAATGTGAAGGGAAAAACCCGGAGAAAAATCCACGCGACCACGGGGAGAGAGACACGCAAACTCCAAATATACAGTAGAAGTCAGGGTCGGGATCGGATCCACGACCTCCTGTACACCAGGCGAGGTAGTTAACATCCCTTCTGGGTGGACAGAGTTGGGAGCGAGGAGCCCCATTTCTTCAGCCGTCACGCCACGGGAACGCACTGGCGACCACCAGATTGCAAACACAGTTCACGAAACCATAAACACCATGGCAGCATCCTCAAAATCTCACAACGTGGAGAAATTAATCATGGAAGGATATTTAAATAAATGTATTTTTTTCTAAATCACCGTTGTAATTAAAACACTGGATCAGTTTGCCACATATGATACGCCTGCATTAGCTGGCCAGCACATATTGTATTCTCATTAAATATTGACAAAAAATTAATGACATTAATGAATGATACATTCATGCCACGTGTTTTTTTGTGTTTTTTTTTTGCTTTGAGTGGGAAACAGTGGCGCGGTGATGCAAATCGGTCGGCGCACTGCGATATGAACCCAGTAAACCTGAATTCTAATCCTGGCCACAGCTACCCTCAGTGGAGAATGATATCCAAACCCACCACATTCACATGTGCGCACTGAACAATTTGGGGGAAGTATGACTCCAACAATGACCACAACTGACACGGGATGTTTCATCTTTAATCCAGCAGTGCATTCAAATTAGGCGGATCGTTATTATGATTATTATTATAAAAATGGTCTCAGTTATCAGTGGTGTAAAGTCTTTGGGATTTCACTACCTCAATTGGCATTCACTCCGGTGCTCCAAAAGCATCGTCGCGTTTGTTTCGTGTCCAGAATGGCACTGTCCATGAGTAATGATTCATGCTCACAATCAAATTAGCTTTGACTAATTGCCCCACAACAGACATGAAGCGAGCACCTATGAAATAATAACTTTAATTACTGCAGACTAAATGTCCGTCTAGTCAGCATAAGCTATATTTTAAGAGATAAATGATGTATTGGCCTACATTTAACAAAACATATACAAGAATCGCAATTCATATTTTTTTCTTCATATTGACACATGCAAATATCCCTCTGTTAATCAAAAACAAAATGTAATCGATGTTCATAACATGCGATGTGTATGTCCTCTGCCTGACTCACGATTCGTCTGTAATATTGCACAGATACATACACAGATCAACATTGCATGAATGCCCTTTTGAATACCGCGTGCACTATAGATGTAACATTTTCACGTTACATACTCTTACTTGCACGGCTAGCATAGACACATGCCTCTCTTTTGTTGTGGACTGCAGTGGTAATTGGTAATAATTTTGCTGGAGCACTCCTCAATCAGCACATGCACATGTGCAAATAGACTTGATTAAAATGTAATTTATTAACATTACTGCAAGGAAACAGATTATATTTGATACCCACACAATAAAAGCACACTAATGAGTAGCTTGAAAATATTGAACATTGCGAATAATGAACATCGGCATTACAAGCATTCACTAACTGCTGTGAAAACTACCTCCTCACGAATTATAGCAACGTTTTTTTTTAAGAGTACATTTTATGATCTGCCGGCTAAACACTTAACTTGGTACATTGTAATCTGTATTGACGAAATTAGATGCAGAAGTCACTCTGACAAGCACTGATTGAGCAAAAAATGAAGATAAAATGTGCCGATATGTCCTACGCATTCATAATCAACGTTTTTCGGTTTAGATCGCGTTATTTATAAATGTGTCGTAACCCTCCACCACCCGACACGGCCAATTAGTAAAAAAGTGTCACGTTGACAAAGGACAATTAGTTCACTGCTTTAGCGCACCGGTGTGTTGAAGCGTGAAACCAAAACATTTACAATTTGAGTACGACGTTTCGCTGGTAATTGCATTCAGCATCATCGGGCAATTCGCCAGAATGGCGAATTGCCCGATGATGCTGAATGCCAGAATGGCGAATTGCCCGATGATGCTGAATGCAATTACCAGCGAAACGTCGTACTCAAATTGTAAATGTTTTGGTTTCACGCTTCAACACACCGGTGCGCTAAAGCAGTGAACTAATTGTCCTTTGTCAACGTGACACTTTTTTACTGATTGGCCGTGTCGGGTGGTGGAGGGTTACGACACATTTATAAATAACGCGATCTAAACCCAAAAACGTTGATTATGAATAATATTGGTCGCGAAAGCCTACGTGTTAAAATGTCCTACGCAGACTGTCGGGGCGAGCGCTGTCAGCAAGCACCTATGAAGGCCGGCACGGCACACGAAGGGCCGGTTTTAACATGCTGCACCAGCTACTCATTCAAGGCTGAGTCAACCGACAGGACCAAGGAACGGTTCAAATATTCGCCACTGTTATCGGTCGTGAGTGGGAATCGAACTCGGGTCGCCGAGTTCGTAGCGCAGTGCGCTAATCGCTAAACTATAGCCTCTTGCTCTTTGGTTGTTTCGGTAAAATCACGTAGGTATAAAATAAAATAATTCACGACGTTTAAAACAGTCTGCCTCAGCAGCAGACCACGCTTTCCCACCTGATGATGGACGTTTGTGTTGCGCCCGAAACGTCGTGAATTATTTTATTTTATTTTATACCCACGTCACTTTACCGAAAGAATCAAAGAGTATGGATTCCTGCAGTCACGAAAGCTTCAAATCAAGATTATAGCATCTTGTATACCAGGCGAGGTAGTTAACATTTCGCCAGCGTGGAAACCCCCACACCTACACACCTGCTGAGCCGACACATTGACATTACAGATACATTTCGATTTAAAGCTTTCGTGACTGCAGGGATACATCTTGTTGGTTCTTTCGGTAAAGTCATCACGTAGAATGGAAATAATAAAATAATAAAAATAAAACATAATAAAATAATTCTCACGACGTTTCGGCCGCAACGCAAGCAGCCGTCCTCAGGCTCTTCCCCTCCATCCCAGCTTAAATAGACGCTCCAAGCCTGGGGCGTGTCATTCAGACTCTGTCTCCTCGACAGACTTGTTCTCCACCTGAGGACGGCTACTTGCGTTGTGGCCGAAACGTCGTGAGAATTATTTTATTATGTTTTATTTTTATTATTTTATTATTTCCATTCTACGTGACTTTACCGAAAGAACCAAGAAGATTACAGATATACACTGCATTTGGCGAACACGCTCATTGAATTACAACTATGTTGCTTTATTACAACAACAACAAAAATCGCCCATTGGCACAAGGATGGGGTGGAACAGGGTCTTTTAGTACCGCAACTTGTCCGCGTTGTGCACGACGGGTCAATGATTCTACTGCGCAGGGCGATATCTTTTGAGTGGCACTCTGCAGCTGACTTTGACAGTTTACGATGACGCTCACAGCAGCCGATAAACGCAAGCAAAGGCGATAGCAATGACTCACCACGCAATTCAACATGTGCACCGAAACTCATGTAGGCTGCTAAGCAGAGTGGTGAAGACGGCACGGGGTGGATGGGGTTGAGGGATAGGGGAGTGTGTCATGTTTATTAGACGTCTGTG
Organism: Lampetra fluviatilis; assembly: GCF_964198595.1. Lineage (NCBI taxonomy): Eukaryota > Metazoa > Chordata > Hyperoartia > Petromyzontiformes > Petromyzontidae > Lampetra > Lampetra fluviatilis. The sequence continues at coordinate 2,420,199 of NC_136283.1, forward strand.
AGAACGAGCTTCATAGCTCATCGGATTTCTCCAGGATAAATACAATATCTGATTTTGAAGGTGGAAGTGTATGTCTCGATTTCCACTCACGGCGAACACCAGTGACGATTATTTGAATCGTTCCTGGTCCTGCCCTATGTGGAGGTAGCCTCCAATGAGTACCTGCTGCAGTGTGTAAACATCGCCACAGGGGAGACAAAGGCGGCCGGGCGTTGTGCTGGCCAGCCACCCACCCCCTCGTGTGTCATGTCGGCCTTCAAAGGTGCTTGCTAACAGTACTTGCCCCAACATATTGTTTAAGGCTATATGGGGGATATTTGTTTGTTTTGTGTATGTCTCCATAGCTGCACATTAAAGAATATGTGTTCATTTTTTTGTCTAATTTTGTCCCATTTTTTTGTTACTCGTTGGGATTGTTTCTCTATTTTTTTCACATGTGCAATTTTCCTATATTTACGTTTCTCCTAAATCTAACGTAAAAAAATGGCATCATCATCACCCATGATCAATCAACTGGTCCGTCAATGTCACAATCCATCCAGCACTTGCACATCCGCTGATTTCATATCATTTGCATATACTTTGTAAGTCCAGTGATAATAATTTAATCCAATGTAACCTCCTTTGCCTTTTGGCTTCATCTGGTCCAACACCATGTGAGACTAGGCTCTAAGAAAAGCTGTCTCGGGTGTGGACCAATCAATTTCAAGGACAGTGCATACAATTTCAGAGTTGTGTTTTTTGTTTGCATCCCGACCGCAGGTATTGTGGTCAATGCAAACATGACTCCTTGTAAAAAAAGGTTTCAGTTTTGTTGCCAGATAAAAGGGCAAAAAACAAATTATCTTAATCCATTGTCTCACACATACTTCATTCGATCGATGCATCCCGAGAATTTATAAATATCTCAATTGATCGATTCTTACATAACGCTCACGTCTCTGCCAACAATTGAAGAGGTTTCAGCAAGCAACATTGAGTAAGGTTTTCCACATCTCAAGAGTGCCTCTTTTGTTCCACCCAAGCAACGCTAATCTCCTAAAAACGAATTTGCAATTGTCAATTCTCCGCTTTAAGCACACATTTTCCCCCCAATGCGCACACCTTGAAATGCTTCGCCAGAATTTGCAGGCGCGCTGACATCGGTTTGCCTTGCTGCTCCACGTCAATGCACACACACACACAGACAGGGGAGTTCACGGAGAGTGCCAAGTGAAGACGAAGTCATGCCCTCGCCACGGACAAATATAGCCCGACGTGCAGGTCCTCGTTGAAGATCAGTGAGCGGGTTTCCCATTCACCTATTTTTTTTATAATAAAAAAAAAATCACCATTTATATGCCAAGTGATTGGTTAGTTACGACAGTCACTGAGAGGAAAGTAAGATCGTCACATGTTGGTTTGATTGGCCTTTATTCAGCAAATGTTGAAGTCTAAAAACATATACCTAAACTTCCCTTCGATAAATAAAAAAAACGGTTCCTTCCTTAATGGTAAGGAATATGGCTTTGGGATGCGGTGAATGAAATGTAAGCCGAAACAAACCACCGTGCGGCGATTTCCATCCAATCACAGACAGTGATAATCAACACATGGAGAGGTGGTGCATCGGTTAGCACACTGTGCTGAGAACCACGACCACGTGAGTTGGATTCCGGGTCATGGCTAGCATCAATAGTGTTCAGTGATATTTAAACCGGTCGTAGGCACCCTGCTTTCACTAACCCACACTGACCAGCGTGGTGAAGTATGGTCAAGCAACCTCCACAGTTGACGCGGCGTGGCGAAGGCTTCATGCAAATGTGTATTGACAAAGGGCTGAAGCATATTATAAGTATCGATTTAAAGCTTTCGTGACTGCAGGGACTCATCTTCTTGATTCTTTCGGTAAAGTCACGTAGAAGGGAAATAAAAAAAATAAAACATTATAAAATAATATAATAATTATTATTATTTTATTATATTACTAGCAGAATTACCCGGCGTTGCCCGGGTGAAAAATATATTTCTTAATAACCTTACATATATACACAGATGGGCTGCTACCCCTGCCTCCCCCCCCCCCCCCCAGCCACGATCTCCTCGGCCGCTGTGCAGTAATATGTACGGCCTATAGTGTGGTGGGGTGTCGAGGCCTAGTACCGTGCAGAGCCTCCGGCCTCGCCTAAATTGCCCACTCGGCTGAGGCTGGGTACTGGGGCCGTTACCCCCCCCCCCCCCCCACCGCGCTACAATAATACTGTCTAATCGCTATAATTGTATTATCTACCGACCCTATAATAGTAATTGCACACATTGGGGTGGGGGGGAGTGAAGAGGACGTGAAACTTTGATGAATTTACCTCAGAGTCGCGTGTTAATGCGTGCGCATATTTTTAACGGGAATTAAAAATGGCGTCCACCCCGCAGCGAATGCGTCGCTACCCGTTGCCAGGGGCAACCACCGTGGAAAACCAAATGGACCAATCGTGTCTCGCAAATCCCTCACATTTCGTCAAATGAAACTGCGTATGGTCCGGCGACACACAGACAGACAGACAGACACACACACAGACAGACAGATTTGCGATTTTATATATATAGATACTTTTTATTATTTTAGTATTTCCCTTCTACGTGACTTTACCGAAAGAACCAAGAAGATATTAAAAGTACATTATAATCAGCACGCTATTGCAAAATAAAAAAACGTCACGTTAATTACACTTCACAATGCCTTGCAGTTGCCGTGAGAGATCAACTATTAAATCGTTGTGTGTGGAATACACTTCGATTAAATAAGCGGCGTCATTTCTCCGACTTATCAATGGGAACCGCGAACGCGCCGCAGAAGCACCGGTGCGTCGTTGCCATTGCGAGCAAATGCCGCAGCGTCCATCAATCATAATTGTTGCTTTTTAAGCCGCCATTATGCAAAGCCTTTTTCGAGGCGTAACTGGTATTGCGACAGTGGCATTATCAGAATTCCTAAGCCGATTGAATGAAATGTGTTAATTAAAGGGAAGCAAATTGTACGTTGTGTATCGAATCAAATATTTGCACTCACGCAGTGCAATGAGTGAAGTATAATTAGCTGCGCAGTGAAAGTCCCAAAAACTCAACATGATTGATTTGTATTACTCTGCATCCTTAATTAACGTAGGACGTGCGATATTGCCAATAAACTGCACACGGCAAAGCTTACGTGAGTGTTTGTGATCCAATAGTATATCTCCAACTGAGAGGATCCTCCCTGCAGACAGAGTCGGGCAGGGCATCACATCACCAGCGCTTCATGTGTTCGTCAGGCAGGAAAATCACTCGCAGTTGCCAAATTACCAGATAATCACTGCCCGAGAGATTGTGAGAACCTAGATTGTCTCTCTATTGGCTTATGAGGGCCCTTGCATTTTTACACAACAATAATAATTACGATGCTTATGAAATAGGAAAGTGGCAGCGAAGTGGTTAGCACACAGTGCCATGAACCTGGTGAACCGTCTTCGATGACGAGCTAAAATAAGTGGCGAGTAATTAAGGCATTCACTCCACAGCTTCATGGAGTGTGAAAAAGATATTGTTGATTTCCATTACTGAGCTGAACATCATCTATGTGTTTTTCCCCTTAATATAACGAATAAGAGAGAAAAGTGTTTTTATTTAGCTACGTTTAACATTTGCGTATGTACGTGCGAATCGGAGGTGTGGTATATTTCAATTTAACACGTAGGCTTTCCCGACCAATATTATCCATAATAGAGGTTTTTTTGGTTAGATTGCGTAAATATAAATGCATCTTTAAACCGACCACCACCCAACACAGCCAAATAGTTTTCACGAAAACAAAACATGCCAATTCTTTACTAGTTCAGCACAGTACGACATTACAACCAGCATCATCAGGCGACAGCCAGAGTTAGTACTCGATGATATCGATAATTCAATGCAATGAAATAATTTACACCGAATAATGTGAAATGATCATGACTTTGGAGGTGTCTGGGTGGCGGAGGGGACTCATCTTTCACCTTCATCACGTCAATGAGGAAACACATCTGAGATCTTGTATTTAAATCGTAGGTCCTGATATATCTATAAACAGGCGTGCATTTTATGAGCACTGTATGGTCTTGGCTAGAACAGAAAAACCAATAATGTAGATATACTTGCTTCTGTTAAGTACATTTACATAACTGTTTGTACATTTGTACTTAACTGTTCAAGCTCAGGGCTAAGCTTGGATGGCTGAATACCGTACATGACAGATGTCATAGGCTGCTGCAGGACGGTGTTGTGGCCGATAGAGGACGTTGCAGCAGAATCCAATGTTGCACCGTACTTCTATGGTGATTCCAAATCTATGCAACCCGCATTGACCAACCAACAATCGCCAACCGCGGTGATCTATGGACAAATCGCACCCACGACCCACACGGCGTGTTGATGCCGTCATTCGGCAGTTGGACGGGCAGATGGGATGTTCACGTACAGGTGGATGTCCCTTTCAAGGGTAATTGTTTACGATGTGCCTTAGTTCTGAGTGCAGCGCAGTCTGCTTTGGTGTCATCACAATCACACAAATGCCTCGATGTCATTGATGTCGAGAGGGGATGTGGGGGGGGACATTACGTTCACATTGGAAATGTCCCCGTGTTTGTTAAAGCCATTCAACGTCGGTGCAAGCACATTACGATTGGCTGCTCCATTGATTCCTTTAGTTTCGGAATGATGTCGCACTTTCTTAAGTGACACAGTCAGTGGGTTACAGAGCGCTTTTATATCGGCAAACGTTAAACCGCGTGCGCATTGTGATGTTGAGTTTAAAATGAGTTCAATTTCACCCGAGATTGCGACACGGGGCAGCGTGTCCACTCATTATTAAAAAGGTAATTTATACAACAACAAAAATGTAATAATTGATCACAAGTAGGAGCTTCTGACTCACACTATAGCAAAACGCGTTGTAAAATGGAATTCGAGAAGAGAATTATGGCTCCGCTTCGTGATTCATAAACATGACGATGAGTCAGACAAGGTGATGTGTTTGAAGCCGCAGTCAATGGTGACTGAAACAAATTCGTGCTGCGTAGGAAAGCTATTTTTTTCTTTCATGAAAACTTGCAACTGAAAGGAGCACAAATGAATCATGGGCTGGTGGGTGGGTGACACCGTCGCAGTGGGTTTAAAAAAAAAATCAATCATCACAACACGAGAGCCGACGCGTTGGGCATCGATGACATTAGCCAGCTGCACACAATCGCGTCGAGAATATAGAGACAAGCGTGAGACAGGATCTCCGTTGCGAGGCAGTTTGACTCGCTGACCTCCACAACTGCAATTCTCTGAGGTCCTCCGGGTTAATCGTCATCATCATCAGCCATGATCAATCTACCGCTGGGTGAAGGCTCTCACCTAGCCGGCGGCAACCGTCATGGTTCTGCGATGCCACGTTACAACCCAGCACCTGCACACGACCTCGGATTCATCGCTCCATCTCCGCGGTGGTCGCCCTAAAGGGCCCTTTCTATTCCACGGCTGCCACTCCAGCATAGGCTCTGGAGGTGTGAGTAGATGTAAATATATGCTTCATATCTGTCTCTCCGCATAAACAGAGAGAGGCATCGCCTATAACATTTGGCAGTTCGCTAGCATTCATCCAAGCATGCCCCGCTCTGCTGGTAAAACACATTGACTTTTTAAGCCCGTCCAGAGTTTTCTTCGATTTAGTCAATGCTGCGAAAATGGCGTGTTCCCAAAAGACAATGGTGGCCGTTGAGTATGTCAAGATGTTTATTTGATAAATGTGGAGACACGGGTGTTTGAATGAGACACCGTCTGCTTACAGGTGTAGGTAAACGTGCGTGTATGCGTGTTGAACTTCTTTCGCACCATAGGCGGCCAACCGGATGCGCGGGGGGAGGACAGCATCTGTGGGTAACCACGTTGTGGTCAAGAGCACGCACTGAGAAAAGCGAGCAGCACCAGTGCGGCCACCTCGCCAACCCTGATCCAGCAGCAGCAGCTCAACACCACCACGTGCTTTGTTCATCGAGGGTTGTATCGACTTGACAAGGCCCCCGATCGGGATTCCATTTTGTTTAAACACATTCCTGCGGAGGGAGCTGGTAGGAACGTTGGGTTGCTCGGTCAATGGCCAGGGTCAACGGCGGCGTGGTGTATTCCGCAAATATGCCCGACTGTGAGGGCGGGCACAAGCCGGCGTGAGTAGGTTAAACGTTGAGTTTTATAAGGGAACCACGGGGTGACCAGCCCCTCCCCACCCAGCCCCACTCCTCCCACCCCCCACCCTGCCCCTCCCTTCCCACCCAGCCCCTCCCTGCACGACGGACACAATAATCCCCTGTGGGCTGGTGTAACCAGGAGGTTCCTACCAGTAAGACTTCTACTTCTTCACATTTCCGCCTCGGTGCATTCCAACAATCAACAAATGCTCCGGTGTTACCGGTTGTTGCGAGTCTTTGTTTACAGAGATCATTGTTGGGTTGTTGTTGTTGTTGTTTAGGTTCGGTTCGCTCAGGGGGTCCGCAATCTGCGGCCCTTTAAGGACTGCTGCTTCGTGACGTTATTTATTTAGAACTGTAAGTCTCGTATTCGACGTTGCATTGGCGGCTCTTGGATGATTGAGTTTGTATTGTTGTTTACCGAATTCGAAAAAAATGGCTCTACTTGTTCCTTTGGTTGCCGGTCCATGGGTTAGCGCAACAGGGGAGTGGGTGGGTGGTGTCTGGGGGTGGGGGAATGGTGAACATTTGGGGGGGCTACGAGCTGCGCATGTTGTCTGACCGAGAACAGTGTTCGTGTGTCCTGGTGGCACTGGGCCCAAGGGTCTCCGACATGAGAGGTTTTTCAGGAATGGCTCGCATGTTCCATTAAAGTACACCTCCTTTTCCTTTAAGCCTGTATCCCAGGTGCCCCAGAGAGGCTCTAGCTGATGTAGGGAATTTGTTCCACGCCACTAAGGATCGAAAATCGTGTTTTCCCACGTGCCCCGTATGGTTTTTCGTACCGCTCCGTACGACGTTTGGGGGAACGCGTTTTTACTTTTGGAGATGCCCTGGGCTTTCATACCCAGAAGTGACATTTGCATTTATGGAGCAATGTTTGTGGAGTTAATTTTGTTGAAGTATGCAGCGATGTCCAGACAGGATCAGAGTGCACGCTCGTATGTCCGATTTGTGCCACGTGGACTTTTGGGAGAATTTTGCGGGATGTAGCAACGTTTTCATTTGTAAGGAGAGTTCCGTACAAAAATACATTGGATGGTCCCTAGGGAAGATCATCTGGGGCTGTTATGTAGTTACTTCCAAATCTAACTCCATTGAGAGTCTGTGATGGCATTGGGGGAAATTCCATCCCATAGTGCCTTATTTATGGGTCTCATTGGCGTGTTATGGATTATTAGGATTTAGTCGGATTCCTTAATGGCATACATGGTTCTGTGGCTTCAAAGTTAGGTGATCAATGGGGGGGGGGGGGGGAGTTAAATCTCCATCTCGTGCTTCGTTGATTGCACTTCGAATCTGTATCTGAAAAAGTGTGAGTTTTAGATATCGTATTTGGCTCCGATGCTTTGACAAGTATCTATCTCCACCCTCTTCGCATTAGTAGGTCTCCAATCTTGTGGACATTTTTTACAAATGGATCGATTCCACCAGATAGCCGAATGGGGGCGGGGTGCTTGTGGAGGACATCATTCGCCTCTGAGTGACTCTACGCATCCACATTGTACGGCACGCCGATCAGACTGGTTTGAGGTTCAAGGGTTTATCTTTGGGGTGGGAAAAGGTTATTCCTGCCAAGGGCTTTTTGAGGTTTGTTCCCCATTGGGATTCAATTTAAGACCAAGTTGGAATTGAGGCATCTATTAAAAACAAAAATACCCCGATTTTTTTCTAATAGCGCTATCGGTTTTGTGTCAAGGAATAATAATAAAAAGGCTATTCTTGCATGCAGCAGTGCATCATAACCCTGCGCGAGAGGACAGCCTGTAAATGGTGATGTCCCAGCACTATTTCTGAGATGCCTTCAAGTGATCTCTCATTCACACGAGGAGTGTTGCACTTTACCAAAAGGCTCTGCTGCAGGAGAAATGTTTATCACACCATAGCCAAACCAACATTGGTAATCATCTGAGCTGGAATTTAGACAAATTGAACGAAAATCTGAAACTAATATGGTGGTGTTGGGGTGGGGGGATTATGAAGTTTTGGTAATTGGGCTGAGACCCTCACCTGGGTGCCACAATGGCAAGAAGTTAACTCCTTCGCCTGGTATACAGGATCGTTGGGGGTTCGATCCCGATCCCGATCCTGAATCTGATGCCTATATATTTGGAGTTTGCATGTTCTCCCCATGGTCGTGTGGATTTTTTCTCCGGGTCCTCCGGTTTTTCGCTCCGCATTTAGAAATATGCATTGAGATTATTTTGATAATTTTGGTGCTATAAATGTCCAAACGATGGGCCACTTTGTTTAGCTATCATTTGTAGCCAGGTCGCTTCTGAAAAATAAGTTAATACCTCAGTGGGCTTTGCCTGGTAGGATGGGTGATGGTTTAGTTTTATTTTTATGTGTTTGTTTGATTTTAGTTTACCTTGTACTGTGCACCACTATCATGTTTTTGTACTGTTTGTTCTTGTAACGTTCTTACCCAGCCCTAGTGGACATCAGTGAAAAATGTCTTTATAGCTCATCGGATTCCTCCAGTATAAATACATATTCTGATTCTGATTTCCACATTATAAGCCACTTCGTTGAGTTATAATGTGCAGCCAGCTCTCTTCTGAAAAAGCACTATATTGCTCAGTGGGCCTTACCTAGTAAATATTAAATAAAAATACATAGTTTATAGAACTGGATGTAATCACAGCTCGCTAAAACCCAGATTCATAGCCAAGATCTCGGTGATGTTGGCTCAGCAGCCTGGCTCGTGAGCCACCAGGCCACGTCAGGCACACTCATTCCAGGCTGAATTAAAGGCCAATCCAGGTGGGTGTTGCACCTTGCGCCACTGGGGTGGTGGCGCAGTTCACGCCCTGACCCTGTGAAGCTTTAAATATTTAGCTGTTTCTCAGCGAAGTTTGACCATCAACAGGAAGTGCCAATATATGTGGTAATTCTACGAAGTCAAACACCGTGTTTGTACTCAGTGCGGGGAAATATGTTACAAATATGTGGGAAAAGTCACCCTTTTGTGAGCTCTGGCCGTAAATAATGTATTACAGCCGCCATATAAGGTTCCGATGAAGGTATACAACGATGACAGCAAATTTGAACAGCCTCTCTGAAGCCTCGTCGTATTTGCCTTATGTAAAACCACCACAAGACAAAGCTCACGGAGCCCACATTGAAAAATCATAACCTAGCATTTGAATGAACCAAAGCAAATTATAGACGGTGCCTAGGCTTTTGTCGGATATCTAAGGGAGGCTCCGACTTGGGTCTTCTGCTCTCCCAGTGACACTGGAAGAGTTAAGCCAGCCTTCATAAATAAACAATTAAAAGTGAATTGGGATTCGCTTCCTTTGACGGTGCTGACCTTTACACATGGCATTTTATTATCATCCCCTGGCCTCCCGCTGTTTGTGTCACTCTGCCTCCTCATACCTCCAGCAGTGTCTGCCCAGACAGACCCAACCCCCTGTATACCTTCTCACGTGCAAATGCGCGCATTCGCAATTGGGCATGTCGCATGCCACATTTCACGAAGATGTGAAATATGAGAGGAATTCCCGGGTTCAGCAGTTAGTTAGTGGTCTTGGCAGCCAGGCACTGCTGGGAAAGTGGCATCTTCCGCGGAAAGAACACATTTCTCTTCTTGTTATGTCAAATTACCTCGCAACATTGTGGCATATATTAGGTTTGCCAAAGGCAGACAAGCTTAGATAATATGGCAAAGATGCAATTTTTGCTATTATTTTAAAATAGCATAAAGGGAATTATATGACCATATTTCAACACGCTGGTCACTGTGGGTTGGTTGAGGAGAGAGAAGGCCCAGGACTGGTTGAGCTATTATTTACCAATATTGTTAGCCGTGGCTGGGAATCATCGTGCAGTGTGCTAACTACTGCACCACTGCTCACCTCGACTTATAGTAACTGTGAGGATACAATGCACTCTTTCTTTGTGTCTGCATAAAGTGTTGTCACTACCATTATGTTTAGAGATGGTGCATTGAAAAAGCGGCCATAGAATATCCAGGTGATGGCAACATCGCTTAAAATCCAAATTGCATAAAACTTAAAAACCGGAACCTTTGTGGCACACACATTAACCATATCTCTCATTTCAACATAAAGCGACACATGCATACGTGAGAAGATATTGATAAGCGTGCATCTCATAGAACAAGCAGATCGTGGAAAATACCAACTTAAATTCAAACGGCCCCAAACTTGCAAACTGAAACCTTCAGTAGCAAACACAACACAACGGCTGTTCTCCTTTTCGATATAAAGCAACACAGATATGCGTCAGCAAGATCTCTGCGTGCACACACACACGATACATTTCAAACACACTCACGCACAAATTGACGGGTACGGGTACCCGTTTGCGACCCTGGTGCGGCCGGGTATGGGTAGCCGGGGTAGGCCGTGAGTTACTGGTGAGTCTCCGTTTCTCTCTCATTTCCCAACGTCTTGTCTCTTCTCACAATTCAAGTTCCTAGAATCAACCCACCCGCGCCTGCAACATGGCTTCATCCCAGAGGTCGCAATCAGGTACCCGATACCCGTACCCTACCCGTACCCGGCCGGGTACGGGTAGGGTACGGGTACGGCCGGGTACGGGTACCCGTTTGCGACCCTGGTGCGGCCGGGTACGGGTACGGGTAAGGAATCAAAACCCGTTTGCGACCTCTGACGCGAACCCCACCTGGCCGTCTTTAATTTGCCAAACGCTTCCCGTGGAACGCATTCACAGTCGGTGGCCGTCAGCGCCGTGTCACTTGTAGGCTCGGCGGCAGCGCTGCTGCTCCATTTGCTGCTATCGGTTTAGAAAAAAAGAAAATTCCACTTTCAGCCGTCCAATTTATTTATTTTTACACAAATATACCCCCCCCCACCGCCGAAAACCGTGAGCTCATAAATCTGGTGCTAATAGACTGTCGTCAACGGTCATGGAAATAAAAGATAAATTCTCAGGAGAACGAGTGCAGTTTGGTTCAACTTTCAGAAAGCAACGCCAACCCCTGTGTTGTTTTCATTAAGGCTGACGTGAAGAATATGTAAAGTTTTACCACTGCGTAGGTGATTGCGGTTGTGTTGTGCAGCTCTACGATGTGTTTTTGTTTTCTGCTGTGCGTTCTTCACCACGATGCGCGATGATTTACACCACAAGCTGGGAGATTCTTCAGGAAATTGAATAATTCATTTTGTCCCTCTTCATTACGTAAAAAAAAAACATCCTCGATTCCATCGCTCTATGCCGCACTTGTAACTTTCTCACTTGTGTTTAAGTTAGGGAGTGCGTTTGTTTTTTGGTCGCAGAGGTCATGCGATCACCTGCTCATGCTCAATTTCTCAGATCTGTGTCGCACGTGGTATAATGTGGTTCGACTTTGATGAATGGCCGGGCAAGCATGAGGGGACGCGACATCCAGCCCATTCCCCTTCATCTCACTGCACCCACAACTCAGCCACGGAGTTACTGTCATGTCCAAATGTGAAATCGCTGTGAGTTCACCTGCGCAAAGTCCTGCCGACCCGAGGTAACCTCTGTTACCGAAGGCAATAGGCATAGGCAATCTAAGCAAAAGCTTAGCGTCCTAAGAATCACGTGGAGCCCGCAATTCATGATTTAAAAAAACATATATTTGGATACACCAAATCGAACTCAGAGCCTCATACAATCAAACAAATCTGGTCATTCAAATAACACTATTAAAACAAATGTAATTCGTCTAGTGATTTAATAATGTCACACAACTGTGGCGTCATTAATTTACGTGCCTTTTCCCAGCACATGTTTGCAGTCGTGTGGCGCACCCAAATGAATTTCTGCTTCGGGCCCCCTAATCACGCCGTGGCACCGCCACTGTCTGCAGCGACACGGAGCTCCCAGCCGCTTGGCGTTCCCAGACGACCCACGAGGACGGCGGCGAGCAGAGGTGAGGCGCGCCACATGGACAGACTTCTTGTGTTTCACCTCCTGCGGCGCCACGGTGGCTAGGAGATGGTAGCTACCTCGCCTGGTATACGGGAGGTCGTGGGTTCCATTACGACCCTGACGCCTGCTGCTGTGTATTTCGAGTCTGCGTCTCTCTCTCTCCCCGTGTTCGTCGGGATTTTTCTCCGAGTCCTCCGGTTTTCCCCTCCGCATTTATAAACACGCGTTTAGAGGATTTGGCTGCCTTACATTTCCACGCGATGAACCACCTCGTTGAGCTATCATTTGTGGCCAAGTCGCTTCTGAAAAAAAGAGCCAACGTAGCTCAGTGGGCCTTACATGGTACAATAAAAAAAAAACTAAATTGTGTTTCAATCGCATAGGCGAGGAGCAACTCGGAGAGGGTTTCTTTTGCATCCCCTCCAAGAGGCCGCAACAACAAAACATTGTCACGCCGTGACGCTTCGTCGCGATGCACACACGAATGCTTCTGTTGTCAGGACAGGTGAGGGAAAGACCTCGCGAGTGGAAAATTAACGCCGGGTTAATGCTCGTGGGTGAACACAAGCGTCGCTATATATGGCAGACACACTGATATGGTCCATATAAACAATAAAAATAGAACACACTTATACTGGACAGTAATATACATACCTACACAATTTATTCAAGACCCACGTATATGTGCGCATGTGTTTTATACAATCTCCGGCCTTAGGGGCCGTCCATAAATGACGTCACGCACCTAGGGGGGGGGGGGGGGGGGTTCAGACATTTGTGACGATGTGTGACGAGGGGGGGGGGGTTTGAGAAATGTGACGTCACATGAAAATGCGCAACTTTAAATAAATATAGACAACACGTTCTACTTAATTAAATTTACTTTTTAATAAATGTTTTCTCCTACAACATCAGAGTGCAACGCCACATTAAAAACACACTACAATGACAATAGTTTAAAGCGATTTGAAGCATGTTTTTTTTGGGGGGGGGGGGGGCAGAGCTTTGTGACGTCATATTTGAGGGGGGTCTGACTTTTTGTGACGCCGTGTGACGAAGTGGGGGGGGGGGGGTAAAAAATCGTCCAAAATCGCGTGACGTCATTTATGGACGGCGCCTTAACAGACTGTTAGGACAAGTGGCATTAGCGAGCGCGCCTATGAAGGTCTGCAGGGCACACGAGGGATTAGTGTGAACATCACCACTCCGGCCGCCTTTATCTCCCCAGTGGTGATGCTTAGAAAAAATTGACAGCTACTTATCCGAGGCAATGTCGACCAAAGGTAGGTGCAGGGCTGGTTCAGATATTAGCCACTCAAGTTGGTAGTGAGTGATAATCAGGTCATCGGGTTCACCGCCCAGTTCGATAACCAAAGCGCTATACGCACACTCACACACCGTTTATTAAAAACCCATGTGGTGTAGACGCATTCAATCTCTCTACACAAGTACAATTTATATATTTATATATATAAACATGTACCTCATATATGCGCATACACGATACCGGACCCATGTGCATACCACAAAGACAAAGATTCCCCGTATAGCATGTAACAGACTGTTGGGGCAAGTGCCATTAGGCATCACCTATGAAGGTGGCACGGCACATGAGAGGCGTGTGGCGAGCACCACGCCCGGCCGCCTTTGTCTCCCGAATGGCAATGTTTACACACCACTCCAGGTGCTCATTTGAGGCTGAGTCGACGTAGCGGAGGCCCAGGATCGGTTCAGATAAAATCGTCACTGGTTTTGGCATTGAGAGGGAATCGAACTCGGGTCGACAAGTGCGTGGCGCGCTAACTGTTACACTGACGCTTCCCATCCCAAAGACACACACCATTCACTCGCCACCCGTGTATAGCAAGCACATCGCATTGCCGTGTTGGAAACACCGCAATACCCCTGTGGAATGCACACGCAAACGCGAATTCATTCAGTCCCCATGTAGAGCACGTAATATGGGTGCGTGTGTGTACGTGGTTTGTTCAACACCTGTGCAGGATGAAAATACACCATTCAAGACCTATGTACAGCGCAGCGTGCAACGCCATTTATTTCTTCTCTTTTAAACAACACGGAACCTCAAGACTCTGTTTTAAGAGCGTTCAGCAGGGCTTCATTGAGTGACGCGTGGGGGAAAGCCAGCGTGCCCGGAGAAAACCCACGCACAATCGATCTTGGGTAGCGCTCCAACATCCGCATGGATCGAGTCAAGCTTCTAGTGCCGTATTGCCATCTCCTAACTTCCACGCATCTCATGAACTCTGCTAACCAATTACTCACAGGGCTCAACTATAAAAAAAACAACTCAACACATTCGTCAATAACACTGTGGCCTTGAAAAGGAAATGTCTATAATAGGTGACATTTAGGCATTGGCCCTGGGGGGGACTGGGCGCATTTCGGGCGACGTGGTCACGCACAGGGCTTTATTTCATATTTTCTGGGGCAGATTTGCGGTAAATATTTCCCCACGAGACCTGTGTATAATGAACACACACACACAAATCATTCCAGACCCACGCAAGCTGGCTGGCTGGCACTGATAAAGATGCATCACACAAGTCTTTGACAGCAGCTGCTTATGCCATCTGCGAATGTGACCTCAGCTCCCCGAGGCTACAGCCAGACTGTCTGCCACGGCTGGGTACCACGCCACCGGTTTCGTCGCAACGAAGTAAGAGGACCAGCGCAATTACAGCGGGATCCACGGAGCAGAGGGGACCCAGGCGCAAGTGGACTGTTGACGAGGGCATTTGGAAAGGGGGCAGCCAATTTGCATTCCTTGCCAGCGGTGTTATGTCATTGCCCCTGGTGTTGTGTTCATCACACTCGACTTACAAATCAGAGGTCGCCGGTTTGATCTCCTGGCGTGGCAGTTATCCTTAGCCACCCGCCTTTGTCCACCCGGTAGAATTAATGGGTACACCAGTCGACTGAAAGGTTGCGTGTGGTGGGATAAAGTGTCGCTACTCCCATCCCCTTTCAAAGACATCTCGCTGGCGTGGAAGAGTCGGGCAAAACACGCGGTCGCGGCTCCCTCTAGAGATCCCTCAAGTTCAGATGTTTTTTTTTGTTTTCACCAGCAATGGCTTTCGCAATTCATTGCAGGGCTGCACCTTTAATTGTTTTTCTGTACCTCAATCCCCGGCTCGGTCACGTGCCCACCCGCTCCACGTTTGGCTACCCCCATGTGGTGGTGCACAATGCGACGGAGGCGGCCGCTGTGTTCCCCCATCGCACGGTTCGACGCGACCCCGCGTTGGCCACCACACGAGGGTGAATGCCCTGGACCGCTCCCAGCGCTGATGGATTCCCAAACCGATCAATGCAGCGCTTGATGGGATGGAGGCCACAGACGTGTGCCATGTGTGTGACGTCGCAATGCAGAGCGCTTCGAAGGCGAGCGCGCGGATCATTTATCATTGACTGCCGGCGTCATGGTCCACATTTGAAGAGTAGCACCGCAGATTACTCAATTGTGATTATTCGTGGCAATCATTGCACCCCCCCCCCCCCCCGACTGCAAAAACTTGGCAGGGCCCTGCTGAAAAAAAAGTCATGAGACTCGAGCGCAGCTTTCCTGGGTAAAGCACCATCATGGACATCAATGCAATCTAAATGCCTGTCTTGCAGTAAATGATTCATGCGGCGCAGAAAAGAAGAGTTGCCGGTGCACAGGTATGATATGTGTGCATGTGTTGGAGCAGACAGGCGATGCATACATACTGCACTGCTAAGTGGGCTGTGTTTTACTCGGCCAGGGCCCATTGAGATTTCAGCGAGATGCCTGGGTAACAAGGGAAAGCAGGTTATTTTTTTCACAATACATTATTTGGTGACCCTGTGTGTGCAATGGTGCACAATCACGAAATAACACAACTCACATTCGCCAATGACAACACGGAGGCCTTAAAAGGAAAAGTATATCATGGGAAATGTCTTAGGGCAATAATGCCCTTTCTTCGTATTACATCAACATTTTTCAAGGTACCTTTCGAGGGCTACAAAGAGCCATTGTCCCAAAATGCCACCGGGATTATTTCGGTACGGAACATGTTACCATTTCCTGTGTACATACGAACATATGGACGTTATGTTGAACAGCTTTCGCACCGTACGTAGCCAACCGTATTAATCGGAGGTGCGGGGTGCTAATTGGATGAGCAACAAACAGAAATAAAATAATCATTAGTGTTGTCGGTGAATATCCAAACCAAAACAATTTCCCGATACAGTACACACCTAACCCGGTCACCAGCATTGGTTCAAGCAAGCCCGACTGCTTACGAGACATTAAATGTCAACAAGAGTCCAGTTTCCTTGTGTTGAAAAGATCTTGCTCAAAAACTGCACTCCCAGAAGGCTGTGGGCGCTGATAGGAGGTGTCTAAATTACTCTTAATATTTCCTGCAGAGGGACAGATGCGAAGGAGGCAATGCGTACGCTTATGTTTCTTGCTTAAATGCACGTGTGGCACACCGTGTACGGGGTGCACGCGACCGGACACAAGTGGAGCGATGAAACGGTGGCTCGCGAATCGCTTTCTGAGTCCGGTGCTGCGAGTTCGATTCCTAGCCACGGCTATCATCAGTGGCGATATGCGAACCTGCCCCTAAACCCACTCTCTCCTTCATCAACCTGGCCCTGAATTTCGATGTAAAGCTTTCGTGACTGCAGGGATTCATCTTCTTGGTTCTTTCGGTAAAGTCACGTACAGTGGAAATAATAAAATAATAAAAATAAAACATAATAAAATAATTCTCACGACGTTTCGGCCACAACGCAAGCAGCCGTCCTCAGGTGAAGAACAGGTCTGTCAGAAAGACAGCGTCTGAATGAACACCACCAGGCTTGGCAGCGTATATTATTTTATTATTTCCATTCTACGTGACTTTACCGAAAGAACCAAGAAGATTAACCTGGCCCTGGTCATTGGGACGAGATGGCGAGGCAAGGCCTTCATCACTCTGGGCATAGATTTTAAAAGTGAAACATTTCTGAAGGAGCATTGCGCTGCCTTGCACTCGGCAATTGTAGCAGGTAGAGTGCCGCATATTGCGCACAGCTTGGTACTGATCGGTGATGAAACATTCCTGCCGCATTGTCAGAAAAATTGAGCCCCTAAATGATCGTGCGCTATATTGAAAAGCAGCATGCGAAATAATCACGCACCAATTTCACTGCATTATAGATCTACGCACAAATGTGCGTGGATTCGTCAAGTGAAATTATGCGTGACATTAGTTGGTTAAATAAGGCCGCTTATAACTTTGTTGAACTAGTTAAATAGAAGTCTAACCGCGATGAGTTAGTAGGCAAAACAGCGCAACCAGTTCCAATACATGTTGACAGACCTTTCGACTAAAACACAGTGATCCATTACTTTTTATTTCAAAGTCAAGTCATTAATCGGGTATTAAACATTTAAATCTCAAAGCCCTGCTGTTAATTAAAAGGCCACGTGCCACATCGTGTGGAGTAAAAGTCTCCATTAAATGCTCCTGGAAAGGACCCCCAAGCAATTGTGCCACAATTAACAAAACATTACTTGCCCCGATTGAATAATTAAATAGGCATTAATAGTTTGCCGACGGGTGCATTATAATTTAATTTAAAACACGTATAAAAGTGTGTCTCTTAGCCATCATCGAGTTGGGGAAGGGGGGGGGGCAGCTTCACACAGATGTGTGAGCTCATGAACGCCATTCAACCAACAACTTTAAAACAAAACAAAAAAATGTGAACACAAAAAAAGCCCACCATGATCATTTGCATGCAAGTCAAGACGTGTGGCGTGAATGCAGGGAGCTTCCAGTGGTATTTGGTGAAGTCAGAGAGAGAGAGACGCGGTTTGAAGCGGTGTCTCATTTTTCACGGAGAGGCAAACAAGCAGTGAGTAAAAGCAGCTTGGGAGACTCATCTTGCACAATGTGACAACAAAGATTCGCAATTATGTAAAATGACGATGATTGACGATGACTTTTTGTGATACTGCGTTGGAAGTGGCGCATACGCGCAACAAATCAAGACTCACATTCGTACTAAAAATGAAATGTATATAAAATGTGACATTTTGGAAATGGACTTGTTCAAAGCACATTTTCTATTTTGACGTGATCATGAAAGAGCAAAACATTGGGAGGTAGGTTTTTAGACTATTCTATAGTTTGTTTGTAAAATCCGGTGTGTTTTTAATGGCAACTACAAAGTCCTTGCGCGTGTTTTTTGCCGTAATATCATCTTAATATCCTCCATCCCAAATAAATTCTTGATTAAATAACTCACATTGTGCACGTGGGATAACTCGGCGATGGAAATAGAATAAAAGCATCGGAAAAGCATCGGAGCTTTTCAGCACGTTTTTTTTTTATGTAAAACTTGCCTCTGCTATTCAAACAGTACAAGTTGTAATGTATGCTGAACTTCTTTCGCACCGTACATAGTCAACCTCGCGAATTGGAGGTGCGGGAAATATTACGACTTTCTATTAAATAAAATGAAACAAAATTCTCCCAATTATTCATATAGGCATGTTGCACACACTTGCACACGTTTTATTAATATATACCAGAGCGATATGAGCATTATTTTTTTATTTTACAACTGTTGCGATGTAGATCTTTGTCATGGCGCTTGTGCGTATGAATGCTGGAGTGTATACGTGCGTGCGTACATACGTGCGTGCGTGCGTTCGTGTACGCACACGTGCGTGGTCGTGCGTGCAGTGCAACACAGTATGTGACGTCTTCTGTTCACGCCTCTGCTTCCTCTATGAACGCATCACGAGCTTCTTCTTGCTTTTGCTGCTCGTTCTGCAGAATGATGTCCTCTAGCCGTCCGATGTAGCACCACGACAGAATTATGCCGGCAAGCTGCAATGCAAACAAAGCCACATTACTTGCCACCACCCGGCACAACCAATTAGTGAGGTTCGTCACGTTAACAGAACATCGTTACTAGTACAGCAAATCGGCGTGTGCTTGATGAGGCTAGTTGTAATTACTGGTGAAACGTCGTACTCAGATTGTAAATGTTGTGGCTTGGCTCTCCAACACACACCGGTGTGCTGTACTGGTAACGAATTGGCCACGTTCTGTTTACGTGACGAACCTTACTAATTGGCTTTGTCGGGTGGTGGCGGTTTAACGACACATTTATATATTTACACGATCTACCACCCAAAAACCTCTATTATTGGTGATCTTCTTCTGCTATTGTAGTTTTTTTTCTCTCCCACAATTTTGTCCCGATTGTGATAACGGTGTCACGGCAAGAGATGGAAGTATCCACCTGGTGTTTATTACCCGCTGACGAAATATGGGTTACGGCAACAGGGGCACTGACAGAGAATACGGAACAAATGCTGCAAGGATGTGCAAAGAAGCGGAGACAAATACACGCTTAGAATAACACTCGAGAGAGAAAGGGGAACACATGGATAAGGGAACAAACACAAATTACAGACCGCTAAGGAAAATAGATGTATAGATTTAGATAAGATTTCATTAATTTCAGCAGGAAGCGCCGCCAAAAGCTGTTAGGCTCCGTTTAATGGGTGTCCTGTGATGGTACAGATATATACTGGTACAGACCTTGGTGACAATCGTGGCTATATAGGTCACGATACAAATGGCACGTACTGGTACATTTTTTACTTAGAAATTGGCCATGGGCAGGACACATCTCCAAAAGGGTTGATGACTCATGGACAAAACTGGTGATGGAATGGCAGCCGAAGGAGAAAACACGCCCATGACGATTGTGATGAACGCTGCAGAGTTGGAGCAATGAGATCGGCTCCTCTCGATTTAAAGCTTTCGTGACTGCAGGGATTCATGTTCTTGGTTCTTTCGGTAAAGTCACGAAGAATGGAAATAATAAAATAATAAAAATAAAACATAATAAAATTATTCTCACGACGTTTCGGCCACAACGCAAGCAGCCGTCCTCAGAGTCTGACTTCTCGACATACCTGTTCTTCACCTGAGGACGGCTGCTTGCGTTGTGGCCGAAACGTCGTGAGAATTATTTTATTATGTTTTATTTTTATTATTTTATTTTTTCCATTCTACGTGACTTACCGAAAAAACCAAGAAGATGAATCGGCTCCTCTGTTAGGTGAGATGGATGTTGGACTCATAGCACTTTGTGAAATGGCAACAGCATGGGGATGCCTTCATCCAAAAACGGTGTAATCATTGATGATGATGATGATGAGGAAATGTAATGTGACATGCCTAATTATGTTGTCGATTAAAAAAAATTCCGGTTAATGATGGTGCTGATTATGTCAGTGACAGAAATAGGAACTGCTAATGGCGGTGGTGATTGTGCTGGCATTCCTTTGCTTTACAACAGTGATAGAAACTGAAAATGTCAATAACAGCAGCAAAAACGGCAACCGCACAGTGCCGGAGAGGATTGTCGGGGTGGTCATGTCCAATTGGAATGTCGGGACATGTTCAATGCCAGAGGGAGCCCTCTAACCTGAGGCACGAGGAAGCCCATCAGGATGGCGGCCATGACGGTGTAGTGGTCGATGAGCCAGATGAGCAGCGCGTCCACGCAGCCCCGCGTGTAGATCTGACCCCGTAGCTGCAGCCGCTGCACATTCGCACGCACGCACGCACACACACGCACGCACACACACGCACACACACGCACACACACGGGAGCAGACACCAGGTCACAACAGCAGCAGCAGCAGCAGCAGCGTCAAGAGCGGCAACCACACAGGCGCCATTCGCCATTAAGTGGTGGTGCTGTCACCACAAGTGCTTGTACCAGGCCAAGTGCATTCTTTGAGGCCGACACGTGAAGTGTTGGAAGGCTTGCTTGCAGGAGGTCACGGGAAAGACCCAGGTGTTACGAGTTAGCCGATTGAGATGACCTGGCCAATTGTACCACCTGTGCTCCCCGCTGTTGCCAGATTGTTGAATCAGCCCCGGAGCGCTGTTCGTTGTTGTGAGCATCGCTCCTCTGCCCCCCAGCAACAATCGAGTGCAAAGGAGCGATGCGCACACACACACACACACGTGCCCATGGCAAGTCTAAGGTATTACATTTAGAAATATTGCCAAAGATACCATTGTTTCACCTTGCTCAGATAGACTCCTGGTTTACCGTGACATTCGTGAGTGACTATTGAGGTTAAAATAGCAAACGAAGGGGTGGTGGGGCCAGCATAATCCACTCCCTGTTGTCTTTGCCTCTCTTGTACAGATATTGACAGTGCAGTGGGTTGTTATCTTTTAGGCAGAGTTAACCTCGTAGAAGTCCAGGCCAGGTTGATGGTGCTATTGTAATGCATGGCCATGAATCAGTCTCAGGCCACTGAGGTAATATAGCGCAGTGTATGAACCGATACATTATTTCTCCTCGACACGAACACACAAACCTCCGTTAACAAAAACACGTTACATTTCATATATGATATTGGACTAATTCCATGCGTGTATGTACAGCCATGTCGATCCACTGCTGGATGAAGGACGTTTAATCATGCTTCACCATGCTTGCCATGTGCAGGTTGGTGAAAGTGGGGGAGAGCCAGGCATCACTCACCAATGATGTTAGACCCCGGCCGGGAATCAAACTCAGTTTGCTGGATTTAAAAACACAGTGCGTGCAAACCACTATGCCACCGGCCCACCTCAAATGCATACATACTGCACAAAAATGGTAACCAGAAAAAGATGAATGTATTTTTATTATTCACCATATTAAAAAAATAATGCGTGACATTTAGCCCGGTAATGGAAAATAACAACATATTATTTATACCACTGAGAGCTGTGGAGAGAATCAGATCAAACCTAATTATTCTGTTGCTCTGCCCATTCATTGCAAGCAGCCCACATACAAACAAATCACCCATACCAAATTAATTTTTTGTGTCCCAGACGCTGCAACAGATGCCTCTTGACATGAGGAACCAAGCATCTTGAAATGCCCCCTCCTCTCTCGAATGTAATAACATTCATTGCTGTGTACGGACTCGCGCTGCCCAACGAATTTGTGCAAGGGACTGCACCGTTGGCAGCAGTGTACATGCGAAGACCAAAACAACTCGCCACCGTCACCGTTCACACCGGATTAGAAATATTACAGAACGACTCGTCAAATAATAGGGAGGAATTAAAGCGACTTTGCAGTTCAAAATCTCACCAACGGTGACGATGTTTAATAACCTGTAAAGATGGCCCGAGACAGCGTGGTTTGTAGAAATGGATCTGCCTGTATGCTCATCGCTGTGTTATGCAACAGAGTGATGAGAAAGTGGTGAAAGTAGCTTTCAGCCCGAGTGAATACATTGCTGGATGATGGGGTCCCCCCACGCTGTGTTGGTCAGCGAATGATGGCGAAGTTGACCAGGGCAGGATCTGATGTCAATCGCCACATGTTAGCCGTGCCTGGGAACCGAACTAAGGTCACCGGGTTCAGACTAAAGGAAATGAACCACTGCACTACCGCTCTTCCCCGCTACACTCCATGGTGCTATAGGGCCCATCAACATTTCCTAACACCTTCCCTCTCTGTTATTAAAAAAGCATGACCCAATATGTCAGCCATCAGCATATTTTACCACTATAACAGCAGTCTTAATGGCAATGAGTGTTTTCAAAGGTCTGCGCCCACTGCCTATACACGTGTGTAATGGTAAAAGGTGAAGGTGCAGCGCTGCAATTGCTTGCTCACACCACTGCTGACGGAAGGCCCGCCCGCTAGAGGGAGCTCTAGAGAGCCCCCATCTCGAGAGTCTTGTGGCCTCTCCTATGACGATTGCTTGTGTTGCGATCGAAACGTCGTGATTTTTTTCATTATTTTTCTATTTACGCGACTTTACCGAAAGACCCAACGAGTGTGGTGGAATCACTTTAAACCGTGCTGCGCGTGACGGACGCCGGGGCTGGGGCGATTCAAGGAACGCGTGGGTCCACCGCTTCAACTGCCGCTCCGGCAGACCGAATCGAAACGACGAACTCTGAATTGCAAGTCCAGCGCGTTGACCATCAGCAACCCTGGGCAGCATTCCCGAAAACATCTGTGTGTGCGCGCGTGTTGCGTAACTAACTCAGGCGATGAAAACACTTGCCTCCAGTTTCAGGGCTCCAAAACCGCACTGCGTGTTTTTGACAGGCTGCGAACCCTGTGGAGGAACACAGCGAGAGAGTGAGATGCGAGCGAGAGGGACTGGCGGGGCATGGCTCTTGTTCCAGAAGCAGATTCGGCCAACAGACAGCAATAAAGGGTGACCGATGAATCAATTAAAGGACAGGACCTTTAATCACATGCATGCCCAAGGAGCAACGCCGGCGTATTAGACTGCGAAAGGTTAAAAGGTGCAGCCATGCAATTGCCTGCTCATTCTACTGCTGGTAGAAATGCCTCCGGTGAAGCGAACGCGAGAGGTTACTTGGTCTACTCTAACCCCGCTGGCCAAGTGTGTTGGGGGACGTGGGCGTACCCACACTTTGCCCCACCGTACGCGACCTGCCGATCAACTCTGATGCACTTTTATACATATATATGTACTGCTGGGTGGACAGAGGCGGGCGTGATTTGAGAAACATCGCCCTTTGTTTCAACTGCCGTGCCAGGAGATGTAATGGAACTGGCAAACCTCTGCATTGCAATTCCATTATCTGACCATTACGCCACAGGGAGCTAAACCTGCGATGCACGCAAACTGCACCGTCTCAACCAGGGGGGCCGAGCACCAGGTGAGGCTGAATAAATGTGCCACTGGTTAATAATGTAGCTTTCATTAAAATTAGATTCTGAATATTTTGTATTATTTTTAAAGGTTGGATATGCATGACCCGCATGTAAAATGCTTGCAAAATGAAAGGTCAATTGTCAACGCGGTGCTTTGAAATGCACCGAATTGCACGGGGAAATACGTCTGATAATTATTCATGACCCATTCAAAACATCAATGGTTAGTTTTTCTTAGAATATATTCAGTGTAACAAAAGTCGAAAGTGGCAGCAACAGGATGAGAAGCATTTTAGCATTACTTACGCTCAAGTGCTTTATGGATAATCAGATAAAATCCCTTTGAGGGTTAAAGTCTATTTTTTTTTTATTAGTCAAGGGAAACCTGAGTTTAGAAAGCATACCCAGCGCAGAAGCAAAAGTTATGTGCAACAGAGCCAGCATGGAAAACGCAGAGGGATAAATCTAATGCATACATTTCGCAAATGCAACTTTTGTCATAAATAATTACATGAGGAGACATGTAAAAGTTTACGTAATATAGTAATTGAATAAAAGGCACGTGCATTTAGAACATTTTGAGTGAGAAAAAATATCCACTTGTCTAAATACTGTTTAACTGCAGAAGCTAACGGCTTGCAGAAAACCGGGCGCGATTCAATTGTTCCCGAATGTAAAGCAGACGCAATGTTTATCCACTTGTCTTGATGGACCGTATCGTTTGCAAAAGAACCAATCTCAAACTTAGTACTGTCTTGACTTTTGG
Organism: Lampetra fluviatilis; assembly: GCF_964198595.1. NCBI lineage: Eukaryota > Metazoa > Chordata > Hyperoartia > Petromyzontiformes > Petromyzontidae > Lampetra > Lampetra fluviatilis. The sequence goes on from NC_136283.1 coordinate 2,444,799, forward strand.
AATGTTAAACATAATGTGGGCCACGTGTACTCCATTGTTGAATGTCGGCCCCATGCCATAGTCAAGTAAAAAAAAATGTTGGCACGTTAATTAGCACTGGCATCAGTTCCCAGTTTGGTGAAGACCCCATGACCACTGTCTGCGGCCAGTTGGAGGGGTGCTGGACAACATGGAGGAAATTAGTTCAATGAAGCCCTGGCCTCGCCTCGTATACACAGAGGGTGAGAGCCAGAGTAGAACACGTGACAGACAAAAAGCAGACCGAATCGTCCCTCGCTCTGTGTGGGCGTTGAACGTTAATTAAAAACGGTGGGTTTCTACAGACCACTGGGTCTCCTACATTGCCCCCCCCCCTCCTCCATGACCACCCTCCATCCCAAACACACAACCAAGGTGACTTTGGCCACAATACTTAGAGGACACATGTCCATGCGACTTAGTCACTGCGGTGCTAGAAAGGTATGCGTTTCACGTTGTGTATTCGTGTGCTTTCTGGTAAGCATTTCTTTTTCGTGCCGTGTATCAGAATGTGTTGTGTTGGTACGGAAAGTGTGTCATGTTGTTGTATGATAATATTTTGTGTGAGTAAGGCGTGTTTCTCATGTTGCGGTACAAGTATACTTTGGGCACGTAAGGCATGTGTTTCGAAACTCGGCGCCGATGCTCCCCGTGAATTGTATGCTGCACAGTAACCATGCCGAAAAGCCCGCACGACCCACGGACGAGAGAACCGCTGGTTTAAAGTTCGTTCAACGTTGACCGAATGTTTTTGTTTCGTACTCCCCCCCACCCCTGTGACGTTCTTGCCCAGCCCCAACTGGACATCTGTAAAAAAAAAAGAGCTTGACAAGCTCCTCCGGTCTAAAAAAATATTCGGATTCTGATTTCCACATTATAAGCCATCAATCTCATTTCTGATTGCGTTTTAAAAGAGAGTCTGCATGCAAAGCGAAAAGCGTGTGGGCGTTGTCATCGTCGGCGTCGTTGTTGTTAGCATCGTCAGCATCGTCATCGTCAGTGTCGTCAGCGTCATCAGCGTCGTCAGCGTCGTCAGCGTCGTCAGCGTCGTCAGCATCGTCATCGTCAGCATCGTCAGCGTCGTCAGCGTCGTCAGCGTCATCAGCGTCGTCAGCGTCGTCGTCGTCAGCGTCGTCAGCGTCGTCAGCGTCGTCAGCGTCGTCAGCGTCGTCAGCGTCGTCAGCGTCGTCATCGTCAGCGTCGTCAGCGTCGTCAGCGTCGTCATCGTCGTCATCGTCGTCAGCGTCGTCAGCGTCGTCAGCGTCGTCAGCGTCGTCAGCGTCGTCAGCGTCGTCAGCGTCGTCAGCGTCGTCAGCGTCGTCAGCGTCGTCAGCGTCGTCAGCGTCGTCAGCATCGTCAGCATCGTCAGCGTCGTCGTAGGCATCGTCAGCATCGTCAGCGTCGTCGTAGGCATCGTCAGCATCGTCAAAGTCGTCAGCGTCGTCAGCGTCGTCAGCGTCGTCAGCGTCGTCAGCGTCGTCAGCGTCGTCAGCGTCGTCAGCGTCGTCATAGGCGTCGTTATCGTCGTCAGCGGCGGCGCTCTCTCTCCGTGTGCAACCGCGACCACGCCGGTCGCCGCACCTCCAGCACATCGCAGCAGGTGTACGGCACCCCGCAGGAGGCCGGGCCCGGCGAGGAGCACGAGTGATAGACATTCACCCTCCAGTCGGTGTAGTCCTGCCCGCCGCAGCACTGGAACTGCGGCGATTGAGGGAATTAGCAGCGATGAGCACTTTTCACAATCGCGGTTCGAGAATGCTCCACTTGATATCTCAAAGCTTACAGCACAGTCTAGTTATATATATATATATTGTTTTACTAAACTTCAACATGCCACTATATATGTTTTTTTTTTTTAACTGCTCATATTTCAGTTACATGCAGTGAAATGTATTTTCTGCTCCATATAAAACGTGGGGATGGAGCGACTGTCCAGTGATTCATGCAAGGTGCTGGAGATCGATTCCAGACCACGTCCGGCATTAGTGGCGAGTGATATCTGAACTGGTCCTTTGCCCCCGCCCCGTTCACCAACCTGTATTGACCAGCGCGGTGAAGTATGGGTAAACATTTTTCCCAGAATGGCACAGCATAGCTAACCATGGTTACACCACTCCACTTCTCCCTCCCAAGATTGGACATACTGTACATTTACACACACACACAAACATCACTTTCCATTTTCAATGCATACACTTCATCTCTGCACTCTGGACGTGTGGCACAGCAGGAGAGTGAGCGGCTTGCAATCGGAAGGTTACAAGTTCAAATCCTGGTTGTGGATTGATTCTGCCCATCATCCCCCTCTGGGTGTCGATACAATTAATACGACTCCTGCAGGGAAGTCAACAGTGCTTGACGGATGGTTAGACTTACTCTTGACATATCAATGTGGAAATGCTAACACCCAGTATTACGAAGAGGAGAAGAGCACCGCTTCAAAGGCCACTCGAGCAGGAGATCACTGCGGACGGTGTCATTCCTCGTCTCAGGGGGCGCCGAGAAAGCGCGCATCGCATTGGGCAACTCGCACAGCACTCTCTCCGCAGCTGAACAGGTGACTCAACCCGTTCTCGCTGGCACCCGGCCACATTGCACTGGACTCGCAGTGGCAGCTGTTAACAGCCATTGCACCTTCCCCACAGCACCGGAGCAGAGGGCACTAACGAGAACCTGCTGCGCCACTACTCTTGAATAACGAGACAAACAAAGGCAGCGGACAAGTGGTCACGAAGGGCCGCGTGCGGCAGCCCTCGCTCGTGGAGAGGTAGCTGCAATCTGCACGGGCGCAGTGTGTGACGGCCCGGTGTGATGCGTGACGGCCCGGTGCCACGTGTGACGGCCCGGTGTGATGCGTGACGGCCCGGTGCCACGTGTGACGGCCCGGTGTGATGCATGACGGCCCAGTGCCACGTGTGACGGCCCGGTGTGATGCGTGATGGCCCGGTGCCACGTGTGACGGCCCGGTGTGATGCGCGACGGCCCGGTGCCACGTGTGACGGCCCGGTGTGATGCATGACGGCCCGGTGCCACGTGTGACGGCCCGGTGTGATGCGTGACGGCCCGGTGCCACGTGTGACGGCCCGGTGTGATGCATGACGGCCCGGTGCCACGTGTGACGGCCCGGTGTGATGCATGACGGCCCGGTGCCACGTGTGACGGCCCGGTGTGATGCATGACGGCCCAGTGCCACGTGTGACGGCCCGGTGTGATGCGTGATGGCCCGGTGCCACGTGTGACGGCCCGGTGTGATGCGTGACGGCCCAGTGCCACGTGTGACGGCCCGGTGTGATGCATGACGGCCCGGTGCCACGTGTGACGGCCCGGTGTGATGCGTGATGGCCCGGTGTGATGCGTGACGGCCCGGTGCCACGTGTGACAGCCCGGTGTGACGCGCGAGGGCCACCGTGCGACGCGCGAGGCCCCGGTGTGACGGACGCTCGTGCAACGCGGGCTTTGAATGTTTCAATTGAACTTTTAAGAGCGAAGCGACGTTACGCGTGTATTGCATCGTCGCAAGATCAAAGCTTTGAAGGTTTCTTTCTTTGGTCCTCTCATCAACTTCAATGGCCATCATTACCATGACCCATTAACATGCGATGGCTTTGTAGCAGATGCATAATTTGGTCTGAACAGCTGTGGCGAAGTCTGGTCAAAGGACTCTAGTGACTGACACGGCGTGGTGAGGCCTTCATCCAACAGTGGATCGATCAAGGGTTGTACATTTTCATATTTTATGAAATACATTGCCTGGGAGCTTTGGGGGGAATGATACATTTACAGCGCTTTGTCAATCCACTGTTGCATGAATGTTTTACCAGACCTTGTTGGTTGTGGGAGTTATGCAAGCACACATCACCACACTGGTCAGCACAGGACCGGTTCAGATATCACTTGCCGCTGACGTTAGCCAAGGCTGGGAATCGAACTTAGGTCACCACGTTCATGGTGCAGTGTGCTAATCACTATGCCACAGCTCTCGCTGAGCACCACATAACAGCAAAGAGTCAAGGGCAGGCTGTCTGTTCACAGACAGCAAACAGTTTTCCAAATGTTACCAATCATTGACTCATGTTGATCAATGGCAATGGAATCTCTCACAGGGAAAAAAAAAACATTATCAAGCAGCCAATTTAAAAAACCACGACATTGATATATTAGTACCTCCCATTAGTACGGTACAGGAAAGAAGTTCAACAACATGCAACTATTCTTCACATTGTTATTACGTACCAAAATCTCGGCTTAAAAGTTCAGCGGACGAACCCGAGCACTCTTGCACATGGCCATCCTGTGCCGTCTAAACCATTAAATTGCTCGCCGTACAGCCAGCCGCATAAAATAATGGCCCCAAAGAGATTCACGTTCTGCACAGCACTTAGTGGCAGACCATTTCAAATATTTTAAAGTCTTTGAGATAATCATTGACCATTATGCTCCGTCTTAAACTTTTAGACGGAACGATCCGTTTGCGAGAGAAGGACTTCTGTTGTCGAAACGGCACCTTGTGCTGAACGGAATCCATGATGTTCTTGAAATCCAGGTCGTCGTAGTAATTCTCTATCCCCTTTCGGATGTTGTCGTTAATAAAGCCTTGGGTCTGCGCACAACAATAAAAAGGAGAAATATTGCGCGATTACAGGCCAACGTTATATGCTCACACCGGCAAGCTCCCGGACTCTCCATTTTTTTAAATAAGATGGTGTGCGGGTAACCGTGAAGCCAGCGCGGGTGAAATTCTCGGCGCTTTCAATTATTATTGCGGGGAAACGCACGGAGGCACGAGGATGCCGAGATCGGGGCAGAGAAACGTCCACGCAATACCGAAGCGAGCAGGCAGTGGAAGCGTATGATGTGCAAATAGCGCTCAAACGCCGCTTGCATAAAGAGTCACGGACTTTCTGCTCCATTCATTAACATTCGTGGAGGAATGTCAACCATGCTTAAACGATTTGTCCTGTCCTGGAGATGTCACTCACATTTAGAGAACCCCACACCCCCTGAATGATTACTTGGCGACAAGTATATCACTGATGTACCCAATTGTTATGTTGACATATTTTATTACTATAAATCTTAATTACAGAGGAAGCTGCACAATTTGTATTTGCGTTCATAATGAAAAATGCATTTCCTTCCAAATTCTCAGCATCCCAAGTGTCCCCTGCAGAAGATATTTCCAGTCTCACCGGGCTCTCGCCTGCTACAGCACATGGTACAAGCAGCGACGCAGACTTCTGTTACGCGGAAAATATAGCAAAGTCCAGGAGTCTCGCGTGCTCACCAATGTGACACAGGAAGAAGTGAATACGTCCTTGAGACAATGTTAAAGAAGGACGACTGCAGGGGTTCAAGCTCATGCCCGGGAATGAGCCCGGACGTGACCTCATATTAGGCAAAATTGTGCACACAAATGGAGGGAAAGGGGAAGCAGGCAAAGGCAGAAAGCCTCGTGGATAGACACTGGGGTAAGGCATTACATAGAAGAGGCTGTATTGAAATGTAAAAGAGCAACAGTCCTGATTAAAGAAAAAGATCTGTGGCAGACATTTTGTTTGGCCTCATCATCATCAATGCGCCAAAGGAAGAGGGCAGATGATTACGATGGAATTCGATAAAAGAAAAGTAGTTCTCGTCTCGTAGATATGTCCCCAAAGCCGCATATTCCGGGTTGTCGGAGATGAGTTGGAAGGTTTGGTAATGAGATTTTTTTTAGTTACAGTCAAACTGAATTTCAAACTTGTGGGCACACAGCCGAGGGCACACAGCTCTGCGTAGTTATCTGCATGACACGAAGCCATTTCGTTTTTAGACCGTGTCTCCAACGAAGGGCTGGGCCCCTCTGGCGAAGGTGAACATGTGGAATGAGCAGGTGGTGGTTAATAGGCGAGCAGATGTAAGGTCACGTCAGCAATCCCCTTTGCACACAACAATACCAACTGCCGTGTACGGAGATTGGTGGCCTTACACTGCTCAGCCTAATTCAATAGCATTATCCCATTAAGTTTTAATTAATTTTCATACAGGGCTGTGAGATATGTAAAATTAATGATTTTATTTTTTTACCTAAATAATAAAATTGCATTAATAATGCAGTCTGCTAAATTATTTAAACAATGGGAACCAAAGTTGAATCGGAGAGCCTTGTAAATGGGTTGCCCTGCTCAATGAATTCTACGGCAACAAGCTTAACAGTCATTATTATGCAGCAAACAATTACTTATTGTGCAGCATTCAATTAACAGCGGTATTAATGAAGCCAACAAATACAGCGAACTATAGATATGTGGCATAGTAAGTTGGCTCTCTCCTCAGCCTTGAGTTTGTCTGAAACGATTTCAAGATCGCTTTGACCACTGTAATTGTGCAGCTAATGGCAATGCCCAGGCAGTGAAGGTCACAGAGGTGAACTCTGCAGCAAAAAACATTGGCAGGGATTTTATTAAACATAGTTTGTACGTATGTTGAACTTCTTTCGCATCGTACGTAACCACCCGTGCTAATCGGAGGTGTGGTTTTAAAGTCAACGAGTGATTGAATTAGGCAAACGAGTTGCGCGGCTTCGGTGGGACATTTGTGCAGTAGGGCCTTGGGTTGCCGAGACAGACATCGGAATAGTCCCCACGAGTCTGGCGACCTGGGGAAAAGACCGACGATCAGATGTGGGGAAGAACTTGGGGTATGTGGAGCGTTGACGGAGTGCGGAGGCATCTACGGACATTGGTCACGATGGCATCTTGATCTTGACAGTCAAAGGAAGTCTTTGCACAGTCACAGGTCGATCGCAGCCAGAAAAGATGTTCATGCCACAGTGGATGGCAGCCATTTACCAATACAGCATCCCCACTCCGTGCCATTGTTGACAGTCCAAGCACTGATTCAAGAATAAATAATATTGTAATTACCGGCAAAACGTCGTACTAGAAAAGTAAATGCTGTGGGTTTCCTATCCAACACACCGGTGTGCTGAACTAGTAACGGATTAGCATGTTTTGTTCACGTGACAAACCTCACTAATTGGCTGTGTCAGGTGGTGGCGGGTTCAACAGCACATTTATATTTACGCGATCTAACAGAAAAAACCTATCATTGATATTGGTCACCAAAGCAGACTACGTTCTAAATAATGTATTTTTCTCATTCGTATTATAACTCTTTAGGTCTTAATCTTGATTTGAAGCTTTCGTGACTGCAGGAATCCATACTCTTTGGTTCTTTCGCTAAAGTCACGTGGGTATAAAATAAAATTAATCACGACGTTTCTGGCACAACACAAACGTCCGTCATCAGGTGGGAAAGCATGATCTGCTGCTGAGGCAGACTGTTTTAAAAGGTTTGAAATGGGTGTAGCCCAAGGGTCATAAATAAGTGGCCGGGGTGAGTGATGTTAACGTGAGAAATGAGCATGTAACTGTAAGATAGGAGAGCGGCCTCCTCGACGAGGGCACGGAAGTGGCTATGTTGATGTGAGAGATTAGCATGTTAATGTAAGATCGGAGAGTGGTGCAATCCAACGGCATGAAAGTGCAATGCAAAGGACATGTGAGCATGAGAGATCTTTAGGTCTTGTTCGAATGCTGTTTTTTTTCTCCCACTTCATGAGCTTAGATGTAACATGTGAACATCCATTTACATGTAAATCGGCATTAATCGTAAATAAAGTTGCTTTGCACGACTTGGTGAGCGTAAGGATGAATATGAATCGACGATTATTTTATTGCCAAGAGGATGGGACCTGGGGGTAGTGGGGGGGGGGAGAGACGGGCCAAGGGACCCGGCGCCATTTTAAAAACGACGACAACAACAACCATGAGTTGAGTAAACAAAGTGGACTGTAGAAGAATGAGAAACAACGAAGCGTAACGTCTCGCAAAGTCTAATGAAAATCAAAAAGAGCAATAATAATAACCACGTATTTGCATATCTCTCTGTGCGGCGCGCAATCATTTGTAACGCCCGCGTGCGCAAACAGGCGACCGGGGAAGCAAGCAGATGCACGTGAAATATGCTAAATCCGAACCACGAGCCCGTCTCATTATGCAAATGATTAGGCCCGCGCGTGGCAGCATTTGCTCGCGTTCGGTTATTTATGCACCTCCCCCCACTCAAGGCCAAGATATCCCAGCAGGCGGATTACCACGACAGAAGCAGCCCAACTTCCATGGAAAATTTGGAAAAGCTATTTTAACGTGGACACAGTCGATTTAGAAGTTTTTTTTTTTCATTTGAATTAACATGCATCGAAGGGCTCCCAATTTTAAATCCTCGAGTTGACACTCCCACTGGCTCTGTCCACGGTTTAACTATAATGGAAAAACGCACAAAAAACAGCCGAAAAGGTAAATGGAAGTGGGCAAAGTCATCAATTTAGCCCTCCTTCGATACCTCGTTAAACATCCCTTGACACTGGCACACCTGAGCAGTGACATTTCCCGCCCCTCCTATTCATGCGGTTGGCCACGTACTGTGTGAAAGAAGTTCACCATACATATACATACATTGCATGGCACTCATGGCATGGGTGATTTTTTTCACTCTACCATTTGCTGAGTCGAGCGAGATGTAAAAAAACAGTGATACGCAATGCCTCTTGTGAGACGTCTCAATCTGGCTCAGGGCCATGCCAGGGGCCAGGGGCCAGGGGCCAGGGGCAGGGTTAATCATTTTCGTCACGCGTTGCGGCAGTCGGAGCACTTGGACATTTGATGCCGATGTCAAACGTTCATTTGCATGTTTAACACGTAGAGGCTTTCGCGACAAATATGAATCTTAATAAAGGTACGTTTTTTGGGGGTTAGTGGTAACTAATTGGTACGTTGTGTTTACGTGACAAACCTTACTAATTGGCTGCATCGGATGGTGGGTTAACGACACATTTATATTGACGCGATTTAACCCCAGAAAAAACCTTTATTTTCATTTGCACGTGATGCCAATGGCACGGCCCAGCTCTTGCATCCGAGACATTGACTACCTCGCCTGGTATACAGGAAGTCGTGGGTTGAATCACGACCCTGACACCTCTATATTTGGAGTTTGCATAGCTCTTTCCCCGTGGTGGCGTGTATATTTTTCTCCTGGTCCTCCGGTCTTTCCCTCCAGAGTTAGAATCAACGTGCATTTAGAGTATTTGACTGCTAGAAATTTCCACGCGAGCAGCCACTTCGTTAAGCCATAATCTGTTATGCCCAGGTCGCGTCTGAAAATGGAGATATGTAGCTCAGTGGGCCTTACCTAGTAAAATAAAAAAAATACATTTAAACTGGTGCCTCCTGAACTGCGCCGGACTGACTCGGCACGGCCGCGGTGCTCCTCAGTTCGACAGCAGAGAAGAGGTTTTTTTTTTGTTTAACAGAGTCGACTATTTTTCACAGGGGGGTCCGCCCGCCCTCGATGGGTTTTTGTTTGATTGCGGCGGAAGCTCCATTGAACGCACGTGCAGGCGCGCAGCTGCGTGGTCACGCGCACGCCACAGAGGCACTTTAACTCGAGCAACTAGACCCCCACCGCCTACCACGCTCATGGTAGAGCGAGCCCCGGTGTTTCACAAGCTGCAGCAGATGGCAACGATCGCGTTACGCAGTGCTTACCACGTAAAAGGTATGATTCACATTGTCCGTAAAAATGTGGAAGATTCATTTAAAATTAATAATGATGGCTTCTGTTTATTCAGGAAAACCTCTCAAGAGTTGTTTTCAGGATGGCCCTGCTTACACCAAATGTTTGGCAATTTCCGCTAATGATTATCTGGCATCTCAGATGGAATAAACAATGAACAACCCACTTTCTATACTGCCACCTCGCCATTCACCAAGAATAAACCCCTCGCCATGCTTTTTTGCCCACATTTCAGCATCTGCTCCATTTTCTTTATCAATATCCACGTTTCTGATCCTGATGCAGTCGGAGATAATAAGATAATATACACCGATTAATAAAACATTTCTTCTTAGGCACATTGGTATGTTTGCTTTTTATTTTTAGGTGTAGTTTCCCAAAAGCACTCCACACTACACGTTATGTAAATGACGTTGCTTTGTCAATTACAGCTGGTTCTAGCTGAACTACACTGTCAGTAAATAAAATGTAATGATCAGGGCAAGTGGTGGCCCAGAGGCAAATCAATTGGACAATTCTAAGTAAGGTTTCACCGAGACACTTTCTACTCAGTGTTGCGAGCGAACCTATGAATTTTAACGTATGCTTTGGCAGGACACATCGCTCGAAGGTTTGAGGGCCGGTGGTCGAGACTAACAATAGAGTGGAAGCCAAAGGAGAGGCCACACCTGAAAGGACGTCCCCTGGAGAGACGGAGCAATGAAATCAATTTATACACGGGTGCAAGATGGATTGCTGCATCTCAAGACCAAGAGCGATGGTGCCGGCAGGTAGGAAGACCTTCATCCAGCAGTGAATTGATCATGGCTGATAATGTTGAGGATTTCTACACTTTGAGACGTTATCCACCACGGGAAACAATGTGTGGAGGTGTCCATTCCCAAATCCTCACTACAGCATGGCTACTTGAGCCCCATATAATCTATTTACATCGCTAATTTGTGCGGGGCAAAAAAGGGTGGGCAAATCTTCCCTCGTCCTACAAATGATGTACAGATTTTTTTTAAAACATGTTACAGGCGAGGATTCATCAGTCGGTGGTGTCTCGTGTAGTAGCGAAATGGATTTTCGTAAGACGTGTGGGCTGCACTGCTAATTTAGAACACCACTTGTATTTTTAACTCGCCGATTCATCTGCCTTTTATGGCTTAGCGCGTGAAACAGCCAGACGGCAATGGTCCGCTCAGAAACACTGTCGCTAATAAAACGCATGGGAAAAGCACAGTTGACAAACGTGGTCAAGGCTGCACGGTGGTCAGGAGATGGCAGTTGAGCAATTGACTCTTAAATCCATCACTGTCGAGATTTGAACGCAAATCCCCTTTCGTATGCATCATGGGTTTCCTCCCCACGAACTGCAGGAACCTCATGAAAAAGAGTCTTGAGAGTCATTGAGACTAACTCGGTAAATATAGGGATTTGTTTGCTTTCTATTAGCATTCAGCGCTCACTTGAATGTGAAATACGTCGCTACAGACGGCAGATTAAAAGCACGGGCTTTGCTTTGCGAGAGAGCAAGATTACTCTGCTAATTGCGCACATTCTTTAATATTCAGCCATAACTTGTCGTCTAATTCCTTTAAGGCTGCATTACCCCAACCTCCCCACCCCCACCCCCCCCCCCCCAAGGCCAGCTAGCCACTAATGGCGGTTCCAGGATTATCTTTTGGGCCTTGACCCACCTCTGTCAGTGAAATAAAGATTTTCCATTTCAAATCCAGGCCACTGGGCGTTTGGTTGGGAGCGCATAAGCGGCGCCGCAGCATTGCTTCGAAAGAGACACTTGACCCGTGGCCGCATCTGCAGTTCGCGCCATTAAAGTTTTCCGTGACCTCAAAGGATCTCACGGCACCGCTTCGGCCAGAGCTCATCTGCGGCCGACGTAACCGCCCCCACGTCTCAGGTTTTCTCACGCCTGCGACCACGAAAACAGGGCTTCCGCGCTTAATAAGCACAATACATTGCGGGGAACAAACGACTCGACCCCACGGGGGCATCTGATTATAGCCGCGGCTCGCGCACGTACCGAGTTGCGGAAGACCAAAGCCACAATCCCACCAATGAGCTCAATGATGAGGCCCAGTATCATGGTAACCAGGAACTGTCAATAACAGAAGAGGAGTGGGTGTGGGGGCGGGGAGCAGGGAGAATGGGAAATGAAAATGGACAAAAAAAATAAGTTAGCGGTCAGAGTTCAAATCAAGCATTCAACATTTGACACCGTTAATGCCATGTAAAGCAGGAGATCAAGGCTATAGAACGTGTTCATTGAGTTCAATGATGGGCCCCCCGTGCGTGTGTGGGTGGGTGCAGTTGCTACCAGGGTTACCGGGGAAAATGAGACGGAATAGAAAACTCGGGAGGCCAGAGTTCAAATCGAGCATCGGCACTTGAAATTGTTAATGCCATGTAAAGCGGTGAGACAGGATTTCGCTGGGATGCCTCGCTGGAGCTCAGCAATAAGCCCCGGGGAGTGTCGCGAGCTTCAACAGACATGGAGGGATGATGGGGAAAATTACCAACAGCAGAACAAAAATCCAAGCACATTATTGCAATGAAACATAATAGAGTTTTCAAATGTTTTTTGGTGCAAAGGTAGCCTTGAAAACGCATTGCGGAGGCGTGTGTGAGATGAACAATGGCACATGGAGGCACTTACACATGCATTCACATATATGCTTATAAAACCTAGGCAAAGATACCCCGTGTAGCCGTACAGACATATTGGGCAAGTTCAGTTAGTGAGCACCTGACGATATGTAAGAAGGAGCGGAGTAGCCAGCACCACAACGGGCTCTGATATTTGCAATATGCAGCAGGTAACTCATGAGGCTGATTCCACGTAGGGGAGGCTCCGGAGAGGTTAAGCTACAACTTTTCACTCACGTCACCCATGGCCATGAATTACAACCAGGTGTTCAGGTTCAGAGAGCAGTGCCATGCCATTGCGCCACACCACCTCCACCCCGCCCCCCACACAAAGACAAAAGATCTTCCGTATAGCCTTAACAGATCATTGGGTCAAGTGCTGTTCGCGAGCACCTATGAAGGCTGGCACGGCACACGAGGGGGTGGGTGGCCAGTACCGTGCCCGGCGACCTTTGTCTCCCCAGTGGCGATGTTTACACATCGCACCAGGTACTCACTTGGGGCCGAGTCGACCTAGAGGGAGGCCCAGGACCGATTCACATGATCGTCACCTATGTTAGCCGTGAGCGGAAATCGAACTCGGGTCGCCGGAGTTGTTGGCGCATTGCACCACCCGCCTCCACCCCGCCCACACACAGACATCCACCCACACACACACACAGACATCCACCCACACACACACACAGACATCCACCCACACACACACACACAGACATCCACCCACACACACACACACAGACATCCACCCACACACACACACACAGACATCCACCCACACACACACACACAGACATCCACCCACACACACACAGACATCCACCCACACACACACAGACATCCACCCACACACACACAGACATCCACCCACACACACACAGACATCCACACACACACACACAGACATCCACACACACACACACAGACATTCACCCACACACACACAGACATCCACCCACACACACACAGACATCCACCCACACACACACAGACATCCACCCACACACACAGACATCCACCCACACACACACACACAGACATCCACCCACACACACACAGACATCCACACACACATATCCACCCACACACACACAAACATCCACACACACACACACCTTAAACATATTTGTGTGAGAAAACAGCAAGCAGAATGTACTCCTTTGGGACCTCAGAATGTCGACCTTTCGAACCCCACTGCTCTTGCTAAACAAACACCATTCACAATTTACCCACAATCCACATCCATCCATTCACACTGCGTGGAGCAGCAACATAGCAGAAGAATTCTGGTTCCAAACAATGAGACGCTGCTGAGGAATGTGTTGCCTTGGATATAAAATGTATATACTATTGTTACCGAGTGAACAGAATACAATTGTTATTTATTTTTTTACATGGAAAAAGTTAAACATTTAAATGTGCAGCCCTTCAATTGCCTGCTCATGCCTGTAATTCCAGAAGGGCCTCTACTAGAGAGAGCTCTGGACAGCCTCTCTAGAGGGTATCTGGCCTACTCTTTCATGCTGGCCAGACGTGTTGGAAGATATGGAAGTACCCACACTTTACCCCACCACATGCATCCTGCCGATCGCCTGTGCTGTGCCCATGTATTCTGCCGTGTGGACAGAGGGCTGGGGTATTTCAATAACTTGACCCATTGTTTAAACTGCCGAGCCAACAAGCTCCGGATTGCAAGTCCAGTGTGCTAACCATTACATCATGGCTGCACAAATAATGGAGAGATACAAATCCTACCTTCGTTATTAACAGTGCCTTTAAAAATAGACTTACACAGCTGGATGTGCACAACATCATCCAATCGTATAGACTCCCTGACCTACAAAAATCCAGGCCACGTCCCAAGGGGCAGCGAGGGGCGAGCGAAACCTGTGGCACGTGGATCTGGGGCTCGGAGGGAAGGGATGGAGGGGGACAGGGGGTGGGGGTTGGGGCCACGATTGCGGAACAGAGGAAGCAGATCGCTGGCAACGGAGAAGGAGGAGGAGGAGAGGCCTCACGATCTTGAGCAACGTCAAGTTGTCCCGGAGTGCCCCGAGCAAGCCGAGGAAGGAGACGATGAAGAGCACGGATCCCGCCAGCAGCAGAAGGATGGCTGGCGCCAGGAACATGCCGCTCATGGTTCGCGAGCGCTGCCTCTCCACCTCCGCGTAGGCGCCCAGGCACAGCAGCAGCACGCCCAGCAACTGCGGGCAACGGCGGCGGCACGGCACAGGCAGGGCCAGGGTTAGCACGGCGATGAGCACGGTTGGCTATGTACGGTGCGAAAGAAGTTCAACATACGTACAACATACATAATACATAGACAGGGGTTCATATTCTTGGGATTTTTCGGTAAAGTCACGTAGGTAAAAAAAAATTTAAATTAATAAAAGTTAAAGAAAAATAAAATAAAAATCACGACGTTTCAGAGGCAACACAAGCTTCCGTCTTCAGGTGGAACCGTCACAGCACGATTGCTGATACAGCAAGCGTGCTGAAGACGGAAGCTTGTGTTGCCTCCGAAACGTCGTGATTTTTATTTTATTTTTATTTAACTTTTATTAATTTTAATTTTTTTTTACCTACGTGACTTTACCGAAAAAACCCAAGAATATGAATCCGTGCAGTCACGAAAGCTTCAAATCTAGAATTCATAGACAGGGGCTTTGCAGGTTTGCAGCATAGGGCTTCAGATTGTGCACGTCCCCCCAAAGCCAAAACAATATAAATAGAGTGCTTTATATAATGGTTACAATGTAATAGAGCACTGTAGCATTACGATAAACCTACAGCTAAATTGGTCATTAAAGCCACGGCACCGTTATGTGCATTAGCTGCCATTAGGGGGGGTTACGTAAGCTAAACTAAACTATGTTCCATGATGTTTCATTATGTTATGGGTGCAATATAAATGCAAGTATCGTTAGCATTACTCCTAATACTACCAATTATGTGCCGGAAAATAATATTGTTGGTGTTGTTGTGAACTTTGACTTTTGCCTTGGAATTTGTATGTCACATTTCAAATCTGGAACTGAAATAGCAGCAGTGTGGTAAAACAGTCAAGGGGAAGGAGTTCAATATCCAAAGATGCCCCCCCACCGCTAATCTACAACAGCCACTGGACCCTTGCTAAAACTGGAAACGAGGCATGGGTTAAAGCAGCTGGAAGCGGCGGCAGTAGCAGCGGCAGCAGCAGCAGGTCTGCCTGTCGTGCGAACCCAAAATCGGACGATCTAAATTCAGCACAGGCCAGGGTGTGCCGCGTTGATGCTTCGCGATGAATGAGAAGAGACAGGCGAATTTGACAACATCCTCGGGAGTGAACAGACTGCTCCCCCAACTACCCCCCCACCTCCCCTCCTGGATGGACGGTGTGTACAAAAGGGGCACCACGGTGGCGAGATATTAACTACCTCGCCTGGTATACAGGAGATCGTGGGTTCTATCCTGGCCCTGACGCTTGCTGTATATGTGCAGTGTACATGCTCTCTCTCCCTGTGGCCACGTGGATCTTTCTCCAGGTCCTTCCGGGTTTTCCCCCCATATTTAGAAATATGCGTATAGAGTATTTGGCAATTTCCACATGAGCCACTTTGTGGCCAGGTCGCTTCTGAAAAAGAGCGATATAACTCAGTGGGCCTTATCTGGCCAAATTAAAAAAAAGTTTAGTTTTTAGTAAAACACCACAAGCCACTGAGCCCCGAGTAGTCGTGAGAGTTTAAGTGATCATTGCGATTCTTTACAGAACGGTAAATGTTTTTTTTTTAAAGGTACCCATTTTTATTAAACATAACACCAATATTTCATACACAGATGCTCAATCATGGTAATCGGTGACCATTTGTAAAATGGCTGCCATGGCCATCATAAGACTTATTTGCAAAGGCACCTATATCCAAAAAATCGCATTAGTTAACTGATCTGTTTACTGCAATGTATGCTTTCATCATCACAATTCTTCTGTATTTTTCACACATCTGTTAGATTAAGGACGAGAGTGAAGTGAGGTGGTGGCAATATTTTTTTCAATTTGCAATGTACAACGCGAGCGAACAGTTAAGTGTACACTCGATGGCCAATATGAGCTGGCCAAGGATGTGAAAACTATCAATCGTTCAATTACGCCGTATTGGACACACCTGACACGGCCACTCAGGGGAACTTGGGTTGGCGTGGTTCACTAATCAAAGTGGAGTTTAATTCATCCCCGTGTCTTCACACCATGGCCCAAGGGCTTGGCCTCAGAAAGGCCCAATTTGTTAACCTCGTCAGACTAGCGAAGGAAAGACAAAGAGTTCCACAGAACCCCGAAAACCTTCCAATGTCACAGCTCAACAATCTGACGCAGACACGGCCGATGCGCACCGTAACTTTTCTGTTTAGATAGAAGCAATCAAGTTTCCATTAATTGGATATTTCAACTCGCAATGGGTACCAATGTTGCACCCTGCTGATTGGCTGACAAATACGTTGATTTTGGTCAAAGTAATCCCAGTGCACTGTTAGATTCCTTAATACGGCTACATCCTAAACATTCCAACGCCGACTTTACCATCAACACCATAACCATCTTCATCAGCACCAGCAGCAGCAGCAGCCAAATCCACACTCCATCCATCGCGATTTAATGTAAGCCTCATCACGTTGGTGTCAATGCCTTTGATCTAATGCAGGGGTGGGGAACGTCCGGCCCGCGGGCCATATAAGGCAACGAAATCATTTGGTCTGGCCCTGCCAAGGCAACTGCAGGCAGGACTCGAAATTCAATAAATCTAGGAGCAAACCTGGAAAAGCAGTTGCGAGTAGCAACATCATCAATACCAGCTAACATCACACACCTCACCAAAGAGAAGCAGTTCCAGCCATCACATTAGGGGCGAGTTAATTAAATGTTTGACCAAATATAACAGGATAATTTTTAAGTTGATAATTTTGTATTACCCGCGAATGATGTTAGAAATATCCAAATGGCCCTTGGCATAAAAAAGGTTCCCCATCCCTGATCTAATGCAACACTAATCCACTTTCGAAAGGACACCAGCAATCCACAATCAATGCCTTCATTTCACAGCAAAGGGAAGGATTGAGCCCATTACCATTCCTCAAAGGGAGTCACTTGGGCCCTCGAGTGATGTTTTGCTCCACTGGGGTACATGCAGCTAGTCTGGAAATATCACACAACCCTTGGTTTATGTTATGAAGGCTCAGATGAAAAATTAGTGTCTCAAAGTCAAACTTGTTCCATTATTAAAGCGCTACGTGAAAGTTAGCCTGTTGGTTGAGTGGCAGTTGGGCCAAGGTAACCCCCCCCCCACCCCCCTGGGTATCTCGTGACCGGAGGGGTGGACCCCGGCTAGGGGCGGAGTGAGCCCCGACTCGGGGTATAAAAGCCGGTCCTCTCAAAGAGACCGGCAGTTGTCGTCCACTCGAAGAACTCAAGCCCACGGGGGAATAGGACACGCTGGCCGGATATCGGGTGGAAGGGGCCGTACCCCTTTTTATGCCAGGGACAACTGTTATTGCGTTTATTGTTAACTAGTTTTACTACCCGACTTTGCCCGGGACTTGGATTCACCACGCCCGGCAGCCTTTGTCTCCCCAGTGGCAATGTTTATACACCACACCAATTACTCGTTTGAGGCTGAGTCGACCTAGGGGAGGCCCAGGACCGGTTCAAATAATCGTCACCGGTGGTGGCCGTGAGCGGGAATCGAACCTCGGGTAGCCGGGTTCATAGCGCAGCGCCATAAGCACTACGTATGCGCGGGTCACGTGACAGATTTGACGTCACAGCTCACTTGCCATGCAAAAAATATATGCATTATTGAGCTCCCCCTCCAAAATGAGTTTTTGTATTTTTATAATTTTGCATGGTATACAGTCTGGAAAGTACCCACATGGCAAATTTCAAGTTTGTTGCATGTCGGGAAGTACGCTAAACATTTTGAACAGACACACATAATCACAACTTTGCCTTTTATATATATGGAGATAAAAGTGTTGCCTCCAAGAGGAAGTCTCCTACAAGTTTGCACCCATGACAAGCATTGTGAATTTTTCATATGTAAGCTCAGTTGCTGTTGAGCCCAAGGAATACTTTGGCCAAAGTTTTATAAACATCACAGCAAAATTCCAGACTCTAAAATAACTCGCAAATGTAAGTGTCGAACTTAGATCTTCTGCAAAAAAACACAATTGGGAAATCCTTAAATGTGCTTACCATGTCTGATCTCCCAACACTCTTAGCAATGCTGATCTCTTACAAGTATAGTGTGGGGCAAAACTACCGTAAGAGTTATTTCACAAGGCAGGAGAGGTTGAATGATGAATGCTGATCCCAGATAATCAATGAGAATAAAAATACCAAGGGCTTTGCCTCCAGACTCTGTCACTTTCAAGTTGTAAGTGTAAACTATTTAACGAAGTGAAAACTCAAGAGACCAAAATAGCGTATCATTTGCAGGCATAACCAGAGTCAACATAACGACAAACGCCAACTAATAAAACCAACTAAAGTACAGCAATGGGGAAGATATAAATCAAAACAAAAATACTCAGACTGTGAGCAACTTGTATACACACTCCGTTTCTACAACCATCGGAAAGTTGACCCATAGACTTGCTGGCCTATCCCAGGAATGACTGCACTACTCGACTTTTATCCTAATGCGACAACAACTGAAAGGTTCCGTGGTTACAGCCTCTTCCACGCTGTTACCCATCTCATTCCTCATCCCTTCCTTCTTAGGCTTGAGGGAAGCAATCAGGAGACAAGGTTATCCCTCATGCTTGGGATATGTTATGCTATTCCAAGCATACATCTATCGTTATTGTCATTGTTTTTCATTACAAAACAATTTGGTTCCGAAGTTGACCCAAGTGAGAGATGCCATGGATGGCAGACGTCTCTTTTGCGGAGACCCCGTGAAGTGACACATATTTGCAAGGGCAGCCCAGTAAAAAGCGTGCAAACTCGCTCAGGAAAGCAAGCCAAGACGGCCCACTCACAGTGTGCCAGCTTCTTCTTCTTCTCTCACAGGGGCTGATGTAGATGCAGAGCAACAACAACGATTTCACATTCAGGTGACCAAGCCAGATGGCCGCGTCAGTAGCAGCGGAGTGAATCGCTGTGATGTCTCCTTCGTGTCTGTGCCAGCTTAGCACTTGGGAAGCTAGGCCAAGGCCCACCTGCCCAATTCACGAGCCAGATCTGCTTGCTACTCAGTGACGATGGGAACATCCCAAGTAAACATGTAACTTTGGATCAACGTTGGATCAAAGGTTCCAACAACATGATGACGTTGGCACAACACTGCATCACTCTGATAATTTCAAAAGTTAATCACTTCTAAAGTCTAACGTTTCGATTTAACATTCAGATGCTGTCTTTCCGACAGACCTGTTCTTCACCTGAGGACGGCTGCTTGCGTTGTGGCCGAAACGTCGTGAGAATTGTATTTTATTATGTTTTATTTTTATTCTTTTATTAGTTCCCTTCTACGTGACTTTACCGAAAGAACCAAGAAGAACTTCTAAAGTTAATTTAGTTTTTAAAGCCATATCGTCACTGTATATTACGTCCGGTTACGTACTGACATTTAAGTAGTTTTGGTCCTTTTAAATCTGGATGTGCACTTCACAACTCGTATATAAACACGCACAAACGAGAAGTTAGTTACATAACCGGTGTCAATCGCAATGGATTGTGTGACATTGGGCACGGTTAGTGGAAAAACAGAAAAGGAAAATTATTTTATAAACATTGAGGTACCCCCAAATCTATGAAAAAAAAAACCCCCACGGGGCTCCCATCCAACTTAACCCGTAGAGTTTCTCAATGAAACCCTCCACACTTCTGTGCCACCAAAGCCAGCACGGACGGCATTGCAGCTTATAAACAGAGGCCGCAACTTCTCGGCGGCGAATCCGAGGAATGTGGTCAGACAAGTGGCAGTTGGAGACGTGACTGCTTCACAACACGATCAAGGGATGGTTTACGCGAGCGATGAGACGATTTGATTGTGAAGATTGCATAGGGAAAAAAAGGTATCGTTTTTTACATCACTCTAACGTGGCATAACGCTAACAACATATGCTGCTTGGATTGCAGTACACTGATGCTCAGACAAAATATATATTCTGGGACATAACATGTCACACTGGTTTCCAAAACAAATGTACATTTCTTATGGAAGGGAAACAAATAAAGCACTGAATTGAATTTTCTTGCAAGATATATTGTGCCTTAGGAAATCCCATTTTTTTTCTATTCATGTTTTGAAAAAGACAGAGGCAAGTCGAGAAGTTAAACTATTACATCACAAGAAAAAAGCAGTGCATAATCATCATGCATTCTGTTTATAGCGATCTGGCTGAGAAGGCAATTAAAGTTACGAGATATATAAATGCAGAGGCAATGCAAAGTAATAAAACTACGCTCATAATGACGTCTGCTTACGTTCTACAACGAATCATTGAACCTTAAAGCTGTGGTTTGCATCTTACTTTTTTTTCCTTTCAAAAGAAAATAAGGGAGCATTTTAAATGGCATACTATATCACCCAAGTGGTATTTGTATGCACGCTATTAAATCTATATTTTACTATGCATGATTTAATTAAAAATAAATCCTTGATTTTATCTTAAGGTTTATTTACATTGGCAAGACAAAAACTCACATTTAGCAGTTAACAGTGTAAGTGGTTGCTTATGGAAAAGATTTTGACAAGCAGACTTAATACGTAATCTCTATGCCTGTGCAATTATAAAACTAATTCCACATCTTTTCGGTCGTCTTGTAAATGTATATTGCCAGATTTTCCTTGCAAAATACACTTTACGTTATGGATTCCAGACTAGATTGATATTTTTATTTTTATATCAAGGGGAAATTAATGTTTAGGAATCGTACAATGATAATAATTTACACCCCTTTATCAATTCACTGTTAAGTTAAAGGCCTTCCCATGCGATGCCACTCATGGTTGTTTAACCATACTTCACCATATTGGTCAGTGCTGCTTCAAAGGAGGAGCCCCATATGAACCTTATCGCATAATGTCCGTGATGCAGTCATTTTTAGTCTGTTGATGGTCGACTTTCGGTCTGTCACCACATTGCTGTGTAGCTTACGAACGGATTAATATCACGCCGGAAGATCACTGTACATTTGCAAAACGTGTTTGTCAATTTTAAGCTGCAACAGTCACTGTACAAACGGGAATACTAACCACGAATTATTTAGACCGTACATTGTAGATGCTACAGATTGAACCACACAGTAAATTCCACATTACTGTGCTGGGGACCAGTTTTTGCATGACTCCTATTGATTAAACAGCTACTGTTATTAAGAGTAACATATAATTTAAAGCAGACTATGGTGCCAGCATAGGGGAGGGCCTCTATGCAATATGCAAATATCCAAATGTTTGATTTCTTTTGACAATTATATTCAAGCATTAGCATCACAATACTGAAATGCGTTTGGCAAATTTAAAAGTCACATTTTAAAAGGCAAAAATTATAATAGAAATGCGGAATCTAAAAGGAACCGCCTAATCCACTGCCCAGGAATGAATGGCAGTGGCATAAGGCCCTCCATTGTGTGGCAAATAAAAACAATAGAGAAATTGTGACATCAATTAACTAATTCACAAGAATAAAATAATGAAGCAGATGCCATACAAATATTTATCTTAGATTATTGTGTAACCAAAATTACGACTTTATGGGAAGTGTAGCAGCTGGCAAAGCGATTAGCAGAGGATGCTCTAAACCTGAAATTCTTGAGTTCGATTCCAAGCCACAGAAAACGTCAGTAGCATATGGCATCTGCACCGATCCTGGGTGGCCCTTCAATCAATCTGCACTGACCAGCATGGTCAAACCACCACCACGAAGGACACAGAGTGATAAGGCTAGCAGTGCATTCACAAACTAATTTGCAATTTATATTATTGGTTCTTTCGGTAAAGTCACGTAGAAGGGAAATAATACAATTATTTTAATATAAAACAATAAAAATTCTCAGCAAGAAAATTTGAAAAAAAAAATTATTGCTGTGGATTTCACACCTGATGATGATTGCTTATGTTGCAGTCGAAACGTCGTGAGAATTTTTATTGTTTAATATTTATATTATTTTATTATTTCCCTTCTACGTGACTTTACCAAAAGTACCAAGATTATGATTCCCTGCAGTCACGAAAACTTTAAATCAAAATTGAATTACAATTTCTTTACTATGTGCCGAGTCTGCCTACCCCATGACTTACCAACACTCGTTTTTGGTTATGCCACTCTACGGTTTGACGCCAAAGGGTGGATGCCGCTACATACCATCTCAACAACACTTGACTTGACGTTTGTCAATCCACTGCTGGATGAAGGCCTCCTCTCCTATTGTGTCAGTTACAGGGGCTGTTTAATCCTACTTCGCCATGCTGGTCAGTGTGGGTTGGATGGGCGGTGCAGTGCGCGAACCGCTGCACCACCACATCACCCCACCAGCGGCTGCGTGTGGCCTCAATTTCATCATTTGCAGCGATTAATGCTGCAATTTCTGGACACGTCATGCGCCTGGACAACAATTGTCTTGGACGGTACATTCTACCGATGGCGCGAGCGGCCTTGTAAGTGGATTTCAAGAGCATGCATTGTGTGCTACGGTTGATATGGGGAAAAAAACAACATCTTTGCAGAAAGAATTTGGGGATGAGTGGCTTTTTACCCTCTTTCAAATTTCACACGAACGAATAGCAGCCATTTTCCAGGATGGCACATACACATTTGCACACTTCTACACACAAAGCCTTTCTATGCCTCTTGCCAAATTGAACCAATTAATGCCGATATTGTTTCACTTCAAATAACGTCATGCAGGTACATTGCCTATCGCAATCGCTAAGGAACCACAGACAAGCTGGAAGGCAATCAGGGGGTGACCTGGCACCAGCAACTGCCCAAGCTCTGTGGCCCTCTACACATTAAGGTGTTATCAGCCAATGAATGAGTGTTTAAACAAGTGAGAGGAAACCGGTTCACCCAGAGAAAACCCAATCATGCGATGGTGCCACACTATCGGCACCTCCGATTAGCACCATTGGCTGTGTACGGTGCGAAAGAAGTTCAACATACGTACGTACGTACACATAGAGAAGGGACATTTGATTCGTCTTCACTTTGATATCCCACCTTCTCCTGGCAAGTCAAGTTATGGCACTGACACCCATGGGAAGGGAGTTTCGCAACATTTGTGTGATCCACCAAAACCCTCACCACCCCTGCAGTGCTGTATGTTGTGCAAGCGCAACCGCTGCCTGGCTAAATATTCATATAGCAGGGCCATTTCATGATGAAAGAGAACACCACCTGGCTGCATTGTTTGATGGTATGCTATCAGTGGTTGCTATACGGAGAGACTGTTCCGCCCATATAAATGTGACATCCATCAATAACTCAGCACTGCCAATGCATTATGAACAACACTCACTCACCGATTCAGAGAAATGTGTGCGAGCAGTCTTTATATCACCAGGGGCATGTCAACATGAAGTCCAACTGCTCTTTTCCTTATTGATTTTCAACACCCCCCCCCCCCCCATTGCTTACTGAGAGGCGGAGCAGTGGCGCAGTGGTTAGCACATTGCACTACAAACGTGGCGATCCAAGTCGGATTCCCGGCCACAGCTAATAGCAGTGACGAGTGATATTTGGCCCATCCCCTCCTCCCCCCTTCATCGACCCCCTTCAACTCTGTGAGTTAATTGTAAGGGGTGTTAAAATGGGTCTGAATACATTGCTGGTAACTGCATGAAAACTTGTAAAACACTGGTTACAAGATGGCCACACATACGTAAATATTTCTAGCAATAAACGTCACATTTTTACCGGAGAGATGAAGGGGGTTGCCATGGTGCTAATATATATAAGTTTAACTTATTTGCACCGTACGTAGCCTACCGTAATGGTTCGCACACTGGATGTGCAGTCCAGAGGTTTTATAATAATTTACTCATTTATCCAGGAAAGCCACGCCGAGTCATGGGACTCGTTTTCTGGAGGGTCCTGATACATTGGCCAATAAATGAACTTGAACTTGATTTTTGATATTTTAAAGATGTTTCCGGCCAACTCATGAGTGTTCATACAAGCGGGAGGAAACTAGCGCACTCGGAGAAAACCCCACGCTCGCGAGGGGGCAAAACTCGATGCCCGTACAGCAAGAACCAGATGGCGATCAGTCCACTCGCTGCACCGCCGTCTCCTCGAGAGCCAGGGTATGGCACCTCGACGACGTCCCACGGTTTGGGGGTTTCACAACATTCGTGCGGTGATCCACCAACCCTGGATCACAGGCCACGTGCGTAGCCACCACCGCTGCCCGGTCAGTTGCAGCCTACCTTCGGCGAGCCTGTGTCCACACGGCAGTGTAAAATCGGTGCATCGCAGTCGAGGACGGGGGGGCTAGTGGCAGCGTGTTGGCATCTTTGTTGGAGAGTTTCATGGTTTGAATCCACCGGCCGCCCCGATTAATACTGCGGTGTGTAATAACAGTAATAATACTACGCACAGTCTGCTTCACAGCAAAACGTTAAAGACCCCCTGATGTCATTATTCACAAGAGTAAGTCATAGTGTGTGTCGGCGTCAAGGTCCACAGGTGCCAATATCGAAAATTACGCCGCAAATTACTCGACCGGGGTGATACACATACAGTATATAGCAGCAATCAAAATCCTCTCCAAAAATGCTGTTTAAAAAGAAATGTCTTCCCTGGTGCTATAAAGTAAACGTCGTTTTGCTTAAATAATGTAGTAAAACACGAACTTTTCACGACAATTAGTTTGCGAGAGAATTAGGAAAAAATCAACTAAAATCAACTAACACTACTTAAAACTCTTAACATTGTCAATTACCTTGAGTGCATAAACAATATTAACGCGTATTACATTTAATTACACAAATAAAACATCGGGGGGGGGGGGGATATATACCCCACATCGGAGATAATTAAATCTTAAACTACCCCTAGTGGGTAAACGAATGTCCTATATGCCTACTGAAACAAATATAAGCCACTAATCATGAGTCATTGTGCACTCCTCATTTCACAGTCTCTAGACTTCTCTTTAACTACACATTGTACATAGACTGGGCAGCCTCTAGAGCTTACAAACCTGGAGATCAATACTGGTATAATAAGAAGAAAGAGCCAGCCGTGTAAGATTTATCATATCAGCACTGGCGTGCCCTTATAAACAGCAGAGGCTTATATAATCCTTAGCCCAAGCACCCTAATTGTTGAAACAGCCTCCGTGGTGCTGAAATATAAATCGAAATACGTGACACGTCCATGCAGCAGGATATCGATGCGGAGACGCACGTTTTGTTCACAAACGAGTTTCCATCATTACAAAGATTACTTTGACAGCGACCAGTGGCTTGAAAGCAGCACAAGCCATTCATGTGTAGTCATGTGTGGTGGATATGAGCGTGCTACGTCCATTAATGTTGAAGGCCACGTGTTATGGTGGTGATCCAGGAAGTAACTTGAAACCGTTTGATCGTCAAAGAAGAAGGGTGAAGCAGTGGTTAACGCACTGAACTATAAATGCAGCAACCTTGAGTCTGAGACGCGCCCGTGGCTAGTATTACGAAAACGACACTAAAACAACACTTTTTGTTTCAAGGCCCACTAAACTAAATATATATTTTCAGAAGAGACCTGGCCACAAATGATAGCTCAACAAAGTGGCTTATCACCTGGACATTTATAGCTGCCAAATACTGTAAACGCACGTTTCTAAATGTGGACGGAAAAATCTGAGGGCCTGGAGGAATATCCACGTGACCACGGGGAGAGAGACACGCAAACTCCAAATACTGTATACAGCAGGCGTCAGGGTCGGGATGGAACCCACGACCTCCTGCATACCAGGGAAGGGAGCTAACATTTCGCCACCATGGCACCCATTAATAGCAATTGATATCTGAATCAGTCGTGGGCTCCTCCCCCTAACTTCTCCAACCCAGTGACCAGCGTGGTGAAGTATGGACGACAAGCCCCAAGGCCAACAAGGCGTGAGGGAGGCCTTCATCCAGCAGTGGACTGACAAAGGGCTCTGCATTAAATATTTCGAAATTGCACGTGTGAATGTTGAACTTCTTTCGCGCCGTACGCAGCAAACCGTGCGAATCGGAGGTGCGGCAGGTTGTCTTTGCCCCCAGGTGAGTAGCTATCTCCCGATAGCAGGCATGTTTGTACCTGACGTACAGTCCAATGTGCCGATGTTGCCTCTCCACTACCCTGCTGGAGGCGTGCGGGGAACTCCGTTGACATAACTTTAACAAAGAAGGCATGGGGTGCTGTCACTACGCGTGACAAAGCACATCACTGTTCTCAATCGGTAAGACCCACCCCGACCACATTGTCACATCACGTGTTCATAGGTATTGCCTCACCCACGACGGATAGCTTTTAAACAAAAACAAAAGTAGAACGTGTCTTGCCAGGTTCACGGAATGGTGCTCTTCTTCATATTTCGTGCTGCGGATGTTCGATGCAGAGCATCCAACCACATCGTCACATTATATGGTGCACTCACTACCACCCCTGTGCTGTACACAGTATATATGTGTGCCAGTTTCAATCATTTAAGACTCCCATCAATCGTGCAAGTGAAAGCACCGCGTACAGTAACAATCGTCCACAGCACGGCTGTGCCCCACTCACACCACCACGCGCGCGCCACTCGTCTGCACGCGCGCGCGCCACTCGTCTGCACGCGCGCGCCACTCGTCTGCACGCGCGCGCGCCACTCGTACACAGGTGCGCGGCTCGGACGCACGGCTGTGCCACAACGCCAGCTGTGATGTGCCCACTGAACACCAAGAGCGGCAGGTGCGCGCCATCGCTGGGCCAAACGCGCACGCACGTGGCACAACCGGGAGCTTAGGGGGGCCCATGCATTTAGGAGGTACGCAAAAAAATCTGTCAAAACTTGACCTGCCCCCCCCCTCTCTCCTCCCTGTACGCACGCGTACATTTTACACCCCCCAACACCTGCGTGCGTACGTACGCCTGACGCACCCCCCACCCCACCCCGAATCCTATAGAACGGCCGATACGTAATCCACGCAGAAACGATCAAGATTAATAATATTCACGTGTTTAAGCAAACAGATAGTCCACCGCCGGACTAACTCATTTGAAGGCCGATGTAGACAAATTATTATCGAGGCTTCACCCCCCCCCGTTCCCCATGCGTACGCACATTGTCAGTAGACCCCCCCCCCCCCCATACGCTAGCGTACGCGTTTGGGTTAACCCCCCATCCCCCCTCCATGAGTACGCACTAAATGGATGGCCCCATAAGACGCCGCCGTGATGCTGTAAAGCATCGTAATGCGCCGGCGTCGCGGTGGGTGTGAGATGTTATCCCCGTCGCCTGGTCTACAGGAAGTCGTAGGTCTAAGTCCGGACCTTGACGCCTGCATTTTTGCAGCTTGCATGTTCTCCCCGTAGTCGCGTGGATTTTTTTTCTCAGGTTTTTCCCCTCCACATTAAGAAACGTGCCTTGAGAGTTCTTTGGCTGCTATACACATTCCCACATCGGACAATTTTTCGTTCAACGATCACTTGTGGCCAGGTCGCTTTTCAAAAAGAGCTCATACAGCTCGGTGGGCTTCACCTGGTAAATACAACAGTAGCAGCAGTAGCAGAACTCACCCAGAAGATGACGGCGTATGCGAAGAGCGCGTACTTGAGACATTTGTACGTGAAGGCATCGCAGCAACGCTGGGATGCAGATGGGTTCTCATCGTTCCCAGTCGCCATGGTCGCTCGGCAGAGGAGGTGGGGGTGGCGATGTGCTTGGGGCGGTGTGTGTGTGCGGGACTATAGGTCGTGTCACGCACGCACACACGCGCCCACACACACACCTGTGTGCGGCTACACGGAGCCGGCGGTTGTACGAAGACCCCCACCCTCTTCGCGTGCCCTGTTGTACCTTGAGCCCATCTGCCTGACCAATCAACCAACCAACACCTGGCAGGGCGGGGACATCCACCGTGGACTCCACCTCCTCTACGCCCGCGAGAGCGCAACAGCACCTGGCGTTGCCAAATCACGCGCCCAACCCACTCACAACAATGCAACGCTCTTCACGATGGACCGGTTTTTCACGGGGCTGCCAGTGGGATAGGAGGAAATCCCGTGTATTCAGCTCTTCTCTTTCAACTCCATGCCGGATGTTAAGTCCAGCCCACCGCGGGAGTTGGCCAGGGATGGGCTCTGGGAAACCTGGTAAGGGCGCAGCCCTGCAATTTACTCGCTCACGTCCCTGTTGGCGGATGTGCGCCTCCAATTGAGGGAATTATAGGGAGCCGGTCTAAGAGGGTGTTTGGCATACGCTTCGACGCTGGTCAGAAGTCTTGGAATATGTATTGGAGTACCCATTGTTTACACCACCAAAAAAGACAAAGATGCCCGTATAGCCTCAACAGACTATAGGAACAAGTGCTGTTAGTGAGCTCCTATGGAGGCCGGAACGGTACACGAGGGCTGGGTTGCCAGCACCGCGCTCGGCCACCTTTGTCTCCCCAGTGGCGATGTTTACACACCACGTCGGGTACTCATTTGAGGCTGAGTCGACTTAGGGGAGGCCCAGGACCAGTTCAGATAATCGCCACTGGTGTTGGTTGTGAGCGGGAATCGAACTCGGGGGGCCGAATTTGTAGCCCAGCGTAGCGCTGACCGCTACACTACGCATTGTTCACACCACCATACGCCACCACACGTGACCCTGTTCGATCGACTAACTTTGTTACGCTTATTTAATACGAATGCAAATTATATATATGTGTTTCGGTATATATATATTTTTTAATCTCTTATCTCATTTCACCATTGAGTGAATGAGACGCACAATAGCCCTACCCACACGGTGCGTTCGGGTGGCATCGCTTTTGATGGAAAAAGAGCTGCGCTTGTAACTCCGCTAATCCTGCTGATAAAACAAAAATAACAAATTGCAGCCCTCTTTTTGTGCGTCGTGATGCCCGTGTATTCTCCATTGTGGCTTCATAATCTCTGGCTTGGACGGGGACCCAGGCTGGCTACTGGGGGTAGGGGTGCAACCGTGGAACAAGTACTGTGTGGCAATTGTGGCTCTGTCGGTTGATCTGACCAACATTTAAAACCTGCCGATTTCAAACGTTCGATTGTTCAGGGATGTATGCATGTATGTATGTTGAACTTATTTCGCACCGTACGTTGCCGACCGTGCCAATTGGAGGAATTTGGAATGCCAGGGCGGACCTGCGAACATTTCACGAGAAGAGAGATAAATACATATTCAAATACATCATCATCACTCGTGATAAATTCATGGCTGGATGAAGGCCTCGCCAATATATTGGCCCCATCCTGAACGGCATGTGCTGTGTTCTACATCTCACCTCACTAAATAATTTAACACTTTATTGAACGTGAAGGTCAAGAGGTCATCATAACGAATGCCAGTCGATACCAACATCCTTTAACATTACCCGGATTTGTCGGCGAAGCAGTGGCAAAGTGGTTGGTGCACCGGATTATGAAGCAGGCGAGCAGAGTTCCACTCCTGGCCAAGGTTAATGTCAATGGCGAATTATATCTGCGCCGATCCTGGGCACCGTTGACCAGAATAATTGAGAATGGTCAAACAACCGCCGTGTCTGACGCGATGTGGGGGGAGTATTAATGCAGCAGTATAATTTGAAATATAAATATATGTCTGTAATGGATTACTCTGCAGGAGGGTTGAGGCAGGGGTCGGAAGCCTGTGGCTCTGGAGCCGCGTGTGGCTATTTAAGCAAACTGCGTCGTGACGCTTTCTTTATCAAGGACCCACCACCTTCTCGCATTCACCACCGCAGTGCATTGCGGCTCATGAAATATTGAGGTGTTTTTTTTTTACCGAATAAAAATAAAAATGTCTCTCGTTGTTGTTGTTGTTTTGGTTGCCGACCCCTGGATTAGGGTGTCTGCATTTTTGCATGTGGTTTGGGACTCCCCTAGGTTGACTCAACATGAAGACACAGTACTAAACTCTGTGTGGTGGCATGATATACATCAGCACTGGTGAGATGGGGGCAATTTAACCGAATAAATCCTCTTTGAGGGTTGCTTCCAGCGTTTGGAACCGTACCGAGTTATTTGTGTTTCATTTTGGCATTTCCTCAATTGTGCTCCGATTAAGCCAGCAGAGCTGCCAAAGAAAGTGCATCACCTGCCTTGTGTATCTGCTAATGTCACGTGGACAGTTCATACGGCTAAAGCGGTGGGGAGGGCTGCTGGGGGTGTATTTTAAACCCCTGACGTGTATCACTTAATCTTGTGGCCACAATGCAGCATTGAATTCAATCGCGACGCGATTTGCAACAAAGACGATGATGTCCAGCCGCTAGCTAACCTGTTTAAGGACTAAATAACTCGCGCCTTTAAATAAAAAAAACGGTGATGCATTGTGCAATTTTCACTCGTCTCGCTTGAGAGTAAACAATCCTGCGTTGTTTATACTTCTCCGCTTGCAGCTGTGGAGGTGGGCGAAATTGCTTTAATCATCCCGCATGCGGGGGCACTTAGGTGAAAAGTGTCAGCTAACATCATGGCAAAAGTATAAACACTCGCGCAGGCTTTGCTGAAAACAATGACGTCGCCAATTTGGCAGCGCTCCTCACAAAAGGATTGCACATTCATTGTTTTGAAAGTCACCTTATTCTCATCGCATGAAGTCAGAATTGAAAAAAGTGGTAAATCTATTTCAGGTCCTGCTTGCAAGTGGCCTTGTACGCATACCTTCTTCACAGCGGATGGATTGGAATGCTTTTGAGTGGATATCAAACGTAACTTTTTCTACTGTGTCGTGTTATCACGCTTCTCCACCTAACGAGCAAAAGTAGTAATTCAACAACTCGGGTTTATGCATCTTGGTCAACAAATCCCACAAGTGAGCCTTCCTTCAACTTTCTGAAAATGCTTATACACATTCACATCTGCAAAACCTTACACGTAGGTTTTTTTTTCGGAGCCAAAATTATGAATCGTACATTAAATTTGCTATTTCTGGTTGTTGAGAATAGTTTTTTTTATTATTTGTTGAAACAATAATTGCCCATTTAAACGCTCGTACACTACGTGACAATTCAACTTGTTTGGCTGCATCGTGTGGTGGAGGGTATTACAACATATATTTGGTCAGATGATTACTTGGCCTCACCCAGGAAAAAAAAGGTATGAAGCAAACTATTGGATGTTTGAAAAAATATATGTAACAAAAAAAATAGAATGTTTATTTATAAATCAGATCAGTATTTCTACTCCATTCCCTTTATCAATGAATAACGCTTGCAAAGCTCACAATCGTAAGATTTAAGACCCAAACCGATAAGGCTAACATCAATCGGTTTCCGAAGGCACCGAGAATTTTAAAATATCCGGACTTGTTTTTTTCTCTCCAGATCTTTAATCAAAACCTTTGTAGTCAAGACACGGGGACATTTCCAACTCGATAGACCACCCCAACTGCTACAGTGTGCTTTGCTCTTCACAGGGCTACGATAACATGTTATCACTGGGAACCTGAGGATATTAATGAGACCATAAGGCTTCATATATGTCAACTCAGCTTCATTAGAGTCTATATTCCACGACTTGTAATGACGCAATATATGCGCTACATTTCTCTTAATCTTTACAATTTCCTACAAAAAAAAAGGCAAAGAAACCAGACAGTTATTTGCAAGATGTAATTATATTTTTAAATATTTATAATTACGTGTTAATATTAATATGGATATAAAACAAAATACAGGACAGAATAATGTTTAACAGGTCTGCCATGAAAACACCTTGACACTTGCATCGTTAATAATGTAGATATATTTTTCATGATTATCTTACAGCCCTTTGTCAAGTCAACGTGGTTGGGTATTCCCACCTCTTTCAAGACATCTGGCCTGTGTGAAAAGAGTCGGCCAACCTCGTTTGAGAGGCTCTCCAGGGCTCCGTCCAGTGGCAGTCCTTCTGCCAGCGGTGGCGTGAGCAAGCGATTGCAGGGCTGCACCTTTACCTCCGTTGCCGATCAGTGTGGGTTGTTGAAAGAGGGAGTTCGGGACCAGTTCAGATACCGTGTGTCTCCCCACTGATGCTCGCCATGGCTCAGAGTCAGGCTTCTGGGGTTCACAACTTATTACACTAACCCCCCCGCCCCCGCCCCACCCCCCTTTGCCCCATTGTTTCACGCTATCAGTTATATAACAAACTATTATTTTATCAGTTTATTGTATTTGTTACGCGAATTATACCATTTGACCAGTTGCCCGGCCATTTGACAAGCGAGACCCGCGGTGCGCAAGCACAGCAGGAGCAAAAACAAAAGACAACATTACTATTGCAGATAACAAATACCAGGTCGTTAAGGGATATGACACAACTTAACAAATGAGATGTTTCATGGCGGTAAACGAAACGCGCGAGAATGATAAAACTGTGCAATGTGAGAGGTACACGTGCGTTTCACTTTAGTCTAAGAGCGGCAAACACACGTGAATTTAAAAAAAAAACGTCAGTGCAAAAATGGGCCGATTAAAGAATTGATTCAAATCGATTGGTATGCTCACAATACATGTCTGGAATAATGTGCGTGAGAATTGATAGCATTCAATGTTTATATTCTGTTTAACTGGTTCATAAGACCCTGAAGCCATTATATAACAGATAACATCTCCCGGTGCAGAGATAGTGTCTGCCTCGCCTGCTATGCAGGAGGCCGTGGGTTCAATCCAAACCCTGACGCCTGCTGTATGTTTGGAGTTTGCATGTTCTCCCCGTGGTCACGTGGATTTGTATCCGGTCCCTCCGGTATCTTCCCTCCACATTGAGAAACATGCGTTTGGAGTTTTTGTCTGCGATACATTTCCACACGATAGACCACTTTGTTGAGTTAGCATCTGTGGCCAGGTCGATTCTGAAAAAGATCCATATAGCTCGGTGGGCATTGCCCGGTAAAATAAAAGTATTACAAATGTCACATGCAACACAATAGTAAAAAAAAAAATATCGGAGCTTGAGTCGAACATTTTCCACAAATAGTGATGTTCTTTTCGAATGGTTGGCAGAGTGAAGTGAATAACAAGACTAAGGTGCAGACATGCCAGAGTCAGTGGATCTCCCTGTACAACAAAGAAGCATTTTACAGACAAAAAAGATTATCCTGAAATTGCTCGTAATGAAAATGTGTAATCGCGCGCATACACATAACACACCATGGCCCTTCTAGTGTTTTAGATAGTGGGTCACCCTATCCTGTGCGGTTTCAGATAAAAGTGGCTGATTCTGCTGACAAAAGGCTGCGTGGGAAGGGATTAACTCCTGTCCCTGTGCGAGCACGGAAGATGGACTATCATGTGACATTAGTTGTGATGACAACACCATTATGTCCAATCGTACACGGCAGTGTGTGACACATCGTCCCTGCCAAGAGGCGACGGATGGACAACACGGTCAACAAGAAACCATGCACAGCATTACCTCTCGCAGAACTCCGAGATGTATTTTAATAGGTAACAATGACATGTTATGAACCATTGTCTAATCACTGCTGGTTGAAGGCCTCCCCATGTTACGTTGGTCATAAGGGATTGTTTGACCATACTTCCCTTCGCTGGTTAGTGCATATTTACTGAATATTGCTTTTTTGTGTGTGTGTGTGTGTGTTCCAGGTCTGAAAAGGAGTTTTTGGTCTCAATAGGCACTCACCTGGTTTAATTTTGTACGACATTTTCTAACATTACTTTTGCTAATAATGAGAATGATTTACAGTGGAGAGGGTTATGTAAATAAATCTCTTCCAGGATATATATAATTATATATAAACTGTCAATTGAGGTCTTACATTTGGTGTTCAATCACATACAAGCCGTTGTTTGTTTGCTGTATTATCTTAATTCGCGGCTGATTAAAACTGATTGCAAATTTTAACTTTGCCTTTTTGCTTAAAGCGAATACATTAAATTACATAATGTATCAGTCATTCCGAACCTTTTCTCGTATATTGTGCTGGTTAGTTTGCGCGTAATTAATTGCAGAGAGAGTCACTTTCGCTGGAAAATAATCGTTTAAAGTACAGTTCAAAGTTGGTTCTTTCGGTAAAGTCACGTAGAAGGGAAGTAATAAAATAATAAAAATAAAACAATAAAATTACAGTTCAAAGCTATTTCATTTCCAGCCTGCTCAGTGCCGGATGCCGAAGGGGGGGAGGGAGTTAACTTCGGGTCCGTTCAGAGATCAATGGTCGTCGATATTAGCCATGGATGGAAATCAAATTCAGGTCACAAGGTTTTTAGCATAAGTGCTTTGACCAATGTGCCGCCACTCCACGTCGTTAAACATGTAATTACCTATATTACTGGTAGGAACCTCCTGGTTGCACCAGCCCACATGGAATTATTGTGTCCGTCCATCCGTCGTGCAGGGAGGGGCTGGGTGGGGAGGGTGGGGAGGGGCTGGGTGGGGAGGGTGGGGCTGGGTGGGGGGGTGGGAGGGAGGGGTGGGGCTGGGTGGGGAGGGGTTGGTCTCCCCGTGGTGCCCTTATAAAACTCAACGTTTAACCTACTCACGCCGGCTTGTGCCCGCCCTCACAGTCGGCCATATTTGCGGAATACACCACGCCGCCGTTGACCCTCGCCATTAACCGAGCAACCCAACGTTCCTACCAGCTCCCTCCGCAGGAATGTTAGGGGAGAATAGTGAGACTGTGAATGGCTCACTGACTGCTACTTTTTTGCGCTGGACAGATGATCTGTCTTCGAAGAGATGGGCGGACCCACACGCGACCTGACCGTACGTGACCTGCCAATCGACTCACTGCGGCGTACCCATCTTATGCCGCTGCGTGGATTTAAGGAGATTGAATCGAGCTGGCGGACCTCTGGATTACAAGTCCATCATTCTAACCGTTTCACCGCGGCAAGAGCATCGTCATCATCATAATAGCAAAGCAGATAAACTGATCCCTGCTTTCTGGATGCCGCCATGCCTTGCGTGAGCGGAATGTCAATGCAGGCTGCAGCTGTGCGAGTTCGGCAACCCAGCCGTGTGCTCTTCTTTTTTTTTCGCAAGCGCTCTCTACCCTCGGCAGAACACATTCCTGCGGAGGGAGCTGCTGGTAGGAACGTTGGGTTGCTCGGTCAATGGCCAGGGTCAACGGCGGCGTGGTGTATTCCGCAAATATGCCCGACTGTGAGGGCGGGCACAAGCCGGCGTGAGTAGGTGTTGAGTTTTATAAGGGCACCACAGGGTGACCATCTCCTCTCCACCCAGCCCGACCCCTCCCACCCCCCACCCAGCCCCACCCTCCCCACCCAGCCCCTCCCCACCCTCCCCACCCAGCCCCTCTCCACCCTCCCCTCCCCACCCAGCCCCACTCTCCCCACCCAGCCCCTCCCCACCCTCCCCTCCCCACCCAGCCCCTCCCTCCCCACCCATCCCCTCCCTTCACGACGGACGGACGGACACAATAATCCCCTGTGGGCTGGTGTAAGCAGGAGGTTCCTACCAGTATAACAGCAGTCCCTGCCGTGTCACAGCCCAGTGACCGCTTCAAAACGCCCGCATCCCATGGGACGGGTGTCTCTAGTGCAGGCCAGCGTTATGTGGTTTTTTTGGGGGGAGGGGTAATTCTTTTTGCGGAGTGGAGGTTGAACTTCATGTGCTTTGGGTCTTTCGGTAAAGTCACGTAGATAGGTTCAAAGAAAATTACAAAAACGACGACGTTACGATCGCAACACAAGCGGTCGAAGTTGTTGTTGTTGTTTTCTTTTAACCTATCTACGTGACTTTACCAAAAGACCCAAAGAATATGAATTCCTGCAGTCAGGAAAGCTTTGTCAAGATTTGTGTTGAACTTCTTCAGTGCCGTGTGTAGCCAACCGTGCTAAACGGAGATGCGGGGGAAGGAAAACAAACTGAACACAAACGGCAGTTCTAAATAAATGGTTTTTCAATCTAGATGAGTTTTTAATCTAGATAATGCATGTATGTACGACATTGTCAAGCATTGTTCTGGCTAATAATGAGAATGATTTACAGTGGAGAGGGTTAGGTAAATATATCCCTTCCAGGCTTTATATAGTTATAAATATAAACTGTAAATAAATTGAGGTCTTACATTTATCTTCTTGGTTCTTTCGGTAAAGTCACGTAGAAGGGAAATAATACAATAATAAAAATAAAACATAATAACATAATTTTCACGACGTTTCGGCCACAACGCAAGCAGCCGAAACGTCGTGAGAATTATTTTATTATGTTTTATTTTTATTATTTTATTATTTCCCTTCTACGTGACTTTACCGAAAGAACCAAGAAGATGAATCCCTGCAGTCACGAAAGCTTTAAATCGAAAGTCTTACATTCAGTGTTGAATCATCTCAACATTTGCGTAGATTTGCGCGTAATTGATTGTAGAGGGAGAGTCACTTTCGCTGGGAATAATCGTTGAAAGGAGAGTTCTAAGCTGTTTCATTTCATTCGCATAATTCATGCATTTTCACATTAAATGTGCGCGAGGTATCTGGACACTGCAGATAAGATAGTTCGCCCCAGTTCCGTGTTACTAAAAGCATCTTGGTGGCATTGGCCCAAACCGCCCAATGATAAAACTCTATTTTTTTAATTCCCCCCCCCCCCCCATGCTGTTCAGGGAGATGAACTATGGCGTGCTTAGTGACACGAACTCCAAAGGTAGCTTTATTTTTCTCGCCTCCAATCGCAACGCATTCATTAACTTCTGTCTCGTCCCCTCCCCTCCCCCGCCCTCGGTGTTCTCGCACGAAGAAAGATATCGCCCCACCGACATTCTCAAGAGGCATTTAATGAGACGCGCGCGCCTCTGCGTGGGCCGATCAAAGGCAGATTCTCGTGGTCTGCTCGAGCCTCGACTCCCCTTTCACGAAACTGCCTTTCAATCGCCACGTTAATTGTCATCGCCGCTGTAAGAAGCCCCTGGCCACGTGTAATTGCGCATTAGGAGTTGGCTTTTTGTTCACCGAACTTAGTTTGGGTTCATTGAAAATTGTGTTCATTATTTGATGGACGGTTTGATTACAGCCGGCAGCACCGCATCTTGGTTAGCTTTTTGCCGATATATATATATTTTACATACATTTTGAGATAATTGTGAGATTTCTATGCCGCGCGTTAATTTTGCTTCATGTAGCGCTCGTCAGCAGCGCCGAGCGATGTGAAGGGCTACAACTTGAATCGTCGGTGATTGCAGCACGACACCTCAATATACACGAATGAGGAGGATTGCCACCTCCCCTGGTTTCCCCAGGATGGTCCTTTTTTTTTATTGTAGCTGTTCTTAGGAAATCTATATGTCTTCCCGGTGCACTAAAAGTCAAATATTGTTGTCAGTTGCATAAAAAATACACCACTCGAAGACAATGAATTTATACGCGGTTCCTTTCTCTTCCCACGTCGTCAGATCATCATCTTCTTCTTCTTCCCACGATATGTCCCAGTTTGTGTATACCTCGGAAGTGGCGACACTACTCGTGATGCCAGCAGCATGGACGCATTCGCTCGTGACTAACGCGCTCAGCTAAAACACTCTGCGAAGACACTGCTGTTGCAAGGGTCACACTTTGGCCCCGTTCACTTACATCATCGATTGCAGGGTTTAAACAAAGCGACAGGTATTTTCAGTGGCTGCACAAGCAACATTCGGTAAGAGCGTTGCTTGTTTTGTCACGGCCGTCCGAGGGACGAAAACGCGTGTCGTTCTTCTTTGAAACACTCCATATTTCAGAAACAAGCGAAGAAAGGTGGGATGTACAATAATGAAGTACTGCTAACCATGTTCAAGTATTCAGGGAGGTACACTTTGTATGTTTAACAGTTCCCAGGCAGATGAGTTGTTGATACATTTAAAATAATTCTAGATTTGAAGCTTTCGTGACTGCAAGGATTCATACTCTTTGTTTTTTTCGGTAAAGTCACGTAGGTACAAAATCAAATCTAATAAATGAAAACAACTCAATTAAATCACGACGTTTCGGGCGCAACACAAGCGTCCTTCTTCAGGTGGGGACAACGTAGCAAAAGCACAACCGCTTAAGTGTGTCCAAGAGATGGCTGTGACGAGGAATTATATAGTCGCGGGCGATGGAGGGAGGGGAGGGGCCATGGTGAGTGTGTGGGCGATGTGAGGAACGGGGTGGGCGCAACGTACGGAGTTCAAACTGAAGCTTTGTGATGCCGAGGCCGGAAGTAGATAAGGAAGGATTAGCAGCCTTTTGTTATGCTGCCGGGGGGGGGGGGGGGGGTAAATTGCGCAAGATGGTATTGTGTGAAGCTGGGGGTAACAGACTGGGAATATGGATATGATTATGAAAATAAATCCATCATCTCGAGATGATGGATTAAAATTGAGTAATCATTGGAAGGATGTAATTAACCAAGTAAAAAAAAACCTTTAGCTGCCGTGCAGTTTACTGCAAGACAGCCAGTTTAGATTTATTTTCATTTATTTGATTTGATTTTGTACCTACGTGACTTTACCGAAAAAAACAAAGAGTACGATTAAAATAAGCTCGAGAATTGCAAGTCACTCTTTCAAACTATCTCCGTCCCTTCATATATATAGTGTAACTATGTAACGCCTGTTGTTAGGAATAAAACAAAGAACACCATATGCCTGCAATGAAAACCAGAAGTGATTTGACATGGCACAGCTGTGCGGTGGTGAATTTAATTAGTTGCTTGCATTCTGGTTCAGCAACATGTTTTCATTCGATTGCATTTAACGTGAGAACAATATCCAACTGCTAGCCCCAGCAGCCTCTATTGTTTTTCAAGGCAAGTCTATCTTCTCAAATGGCAGTGCAGGCAATGCGGTCTACACTGTGGTCCCATGCGGGAGCTCAGGGTACATTACAATGCCAACGCCCGCTTTCAAGTTCATAGCACTGGCTGCATTAAAACAAAAACAGTGCGTGGGCAAGATAAAATTCAGCCCGAAGGTAAGAGGATTACTCCACTCTGGTATACAGGAGGCAGTGGGTTCGATCCCGACCCTGATGCCTGTATATTTGGAGTTTGCGTGTCACTCTCTCTCCGTGGTCTCGTGGATTTTTCTCCGGGTCCGCCGGTTTTTCCCTCCACATTTAGAATCGGCATGCGTTTAGAGTATTTGGCTGTGATACATTTCCACGTGATAAGCCACTTGGTTGAGCTATCATTTGTGGCCAGGTGACTTCTTAAAAATAATTATATAGCTCAGTGGGCCTTACCCTGGTAAAATGAAAATTAAAATTGTTTGTTATCCAGTGGGTAGATGTTCGTAAGAAGTCTGTGCTGGACACTCAATTGGTCAGCGTGTTCCCAACGCACCAGGACCGACGTGGTTCCAATGTTTGGTCCGGGAGGAATTATCAAGCCGTGCTTTCTGCTTCGAGGTTAACAGTAACGGTTCGCGCGAGATCCTCAGCAAATGCTGCGACATCGTGTGCCAGTGTCACGGCCCAAATGTCCAGTTTGAAACGTTGAATTTAATGTGACGCTAATTTGATTTTTCTTCGTTACAGTTCGTCAGGTGTCCGTTGCAAAAGAAGCGGTGGCTCTAAACAAACCCCGACTTTGCTCTCCGCTATGTTTCCCCGTTTGCGCCGCGCGCCGTTCGGCACGATGTCCGACATTTCGCTCCACGCGCCGGGAGCTTCTTCAGGAATCGAATTGAAAACTGGACCGAAATGTCCGACAATTCCCGAACTAAGCACGCGGGGCGAGCCGGTGGCGCTGTACGGAGAGCCGTGCAGCAGCACGGCCGCGGGAACCGACGTGGTCGAGCGGTCACCATGTCAGACTTAGAACTATGGTGTTTAAATGATCTCTGTGCGTCAAAGAATTTGTAGTTTTCATAATAGAGGTTTATGTGGGTTAGATCGCGATCTGACACAAAACACCTCTTATTGATCGTATTGGTCGCGAAAGCCTGCGTGTTCAACGAAGTTATAATTTATTGAACGGCAGCCTTTTCTTCTCCCAGAGTAGATGGTGTCCAAAAATGAACAACGTTAATTTGAATTGTGAACGATAATGCTGATTTGCAATCTCAGTGGCAGGGGAAATGTTGGTGAGTGAAATTTCTCTGCGCATAGAAGAAGAACGATAATAGGAAAACATCGACCCTGATATCAGCGCTGTGAAGCGTCTAAATGCAACCAAAGGCTTAGAAAAAAAAGTACAGCACACATGTCGGTGAATATATTTCGTTTCGTGTTTTCGTACAAACGTCCAACGTTCGTGCGTGTGTGTGTCGCCCTGCCCTTCCGTGAGCCCTGAGCAATGCCAGCATGCTCGACTGCACTTGTGAATGGCTGCCATGGCAGTTCCGTCCCTATCCACGATTATTTTTTGGGTAAGCCCTTACCCTGCGCACCCTTGAGGTCCCATTAATCAAATACATATTTATGATACATGAACATGGGTGCAATCCACGGAACAGAATCTATTGCCTCATATTAAACATTCAGCATTGGCATTTTTCCGTGCGATGCTGTTTTTATTATAATAATACATATTTATATATATATATTTGGTATACATATTGTATGTATATATGCAGAACTTGACACACATAAATGTATGTAAACTTTACCAAAACTTTTTTCCGTCGTGATTGAAGGAAGCATCATTCGACCCCTTTTAATATTCAGACGTTTATTCTCAATTCCCACGTGTTAGTTCGTCACAATTTTTTCCCATTACAGGGAGAATTTAGATCGGAAACTTTGTTTTTGTTCCATCAACACACATTGTTGCACCGCTGTGATGGATGTGCAGTTTTATCAACTACTGTTGCTTCTAATCCTTTCTCTCGAATGCGATCCACATGGCCCGTAACTCCCTCGACTCCCTCTCTCTTCCACCCACCCAACCCCAGTCTCCTATCTCTTTATTGCGCCTCCGCTTATCACGTTTGGCGACGTACGATGCGAAAGAAGTTCAATATACAAAGCCTGCTAGCTCGCCAACACCAAACCAGTTTCTTTTTAATATAATTAATGTCCTCTTTCGGGCTTTCACTTTTCTATACAATGTTTGCACCTGATGACATTCTTGATGGACAGTTGCAAAGTCATATTTTTTGGAGAAATAAAATGTTCTCATGCACGCGAGGTGCCCAAAGATACACGAATATGGTCAAGTGTGCACGTTGGATAGATGAATAATGTGCAGTGAACACGTACATACTGTAGGTGGAGTGATGCTGCAGTGGTGAACGCACTGCGCTGTGAACCCAACGACCTGAGCTCGATTCCCGGCCAGGGCTATCGTCAGTGACGAGTGATAACAACACCAAATCGCGGTGTCTCTTCCGCCAGCAGGCGTGTGAGAAAGCAATTGCGGAGCTGCGCCTTCATCGTTTTTTTAACCTGAACCTATGCATGGTGGTAACGAATCAATCCTGGAGAAGCATTTCTACGTTCGCAGTCTGCTTTGTTCTCACCTGTCGTAGCGGCTATGCCACAGACACTTCAGCCTGTTACACAGAACCCCAAAGTTGCTACATTTTGCATTGTATTTCAATTACACCGCGAGAGAATGAAACACTCACCACGTGTTGCACCAGCTCGAAATGTGGCCGGATAAACATTTGAACTTGAATATCGCAGCTCGTCCAGTGTTGGCATGCAATCTTGGCATCAACAGTTTGGCCGGCGTTTTCATTATAAATTGCTCCCAGGAGTAGAGCCGTCGCCCGCCTCTCTCCTGACCCTCTCCACGGGTCCTAATGCCTCCGGTTTTCATGTATGGATTTGAGAGAGTTGAGCTCCACACTCACCACTCATATTTACTTTTGGAATCGAAGAGCGGCAGGAAAATTCCGGTGACACCCATGCGGAAGGGAGCCAATTACCTCGCCTCGAATGTCATAGAAAGTTCCCTTGCCTGGCCGGAGAAACATTCTGGGCGGTCGAAAGCGAATTTGGTAAATAAATAAGCACGCGCGCAGGGTAAATAAATAAACAAATGCCACGATAAACCGCCACAACCACCATCGTCACCACCACCACCACCACCCATAAATAAATAAGAGAGACGTATCTTCCCTTGTAGGAGGAGATGGTGGTTTCCCTGACAACCTAGCACGTCACAAAATGGCTCAAAGTAAAAAAAAGTCACCACTATTGGCGTATACGCCCCCCCTTCACCTTTACCTGCGATTGTATCAAATTGTTTACGACCCACGCCTCTGGCTCTGTGTTTATTGCGAACGCCCGCTGCAAGGTTCATCTGCAGCGCGGCAGCACGTGTTGAGCGCACTCAAGTGTCGAGCACTGACCGCCCACCTGCCGCAGAGTCAATTGGCCAGGGCGCGCAAAGCCGAGGTCGGTTTTGCCCGGTTTGTTTCATAATTATCGATGTCGTTGTGGCCTCCGCGGGGTGATGAAGCCGTGGTTAATAAAATATTATCCGCAAAGCTGACACCCGGGAGCCTCTGTTGACGGTTCTGCCCAATTATCGCAACATTTTTATGAGCATTACCATTTCGTTTAAACAAATAAATTTGGTTGATACGCAGTCTCGACGGTCCGCTTGAAGAAGAAATATTTATCGGCAGTTTGTTTCCCAGGTGAGCTTAGTTTGTTTCCGTCAGGACTGACATACAGCAGGACACTTTGTTGCCATTAGTTCACATGTGTGTGTGTCTGTCCATTTGTGTCCGTCTGAGTGTCCGTGTGTCCGTGGGCACCTGCGGGGTTTTATGAGGGTTTTGTGAGCCCGAGCGTGCCATAGTATTAACTAAATACATGTATCTTCTTGGTTCTTTCGGTAAAGTCACGTAGAAGGGAAGTAATGCAATAATAAAATAATAAAACATAATACAATAATTCTCACGACGTTTCGGCCACAGCGTCAGCGCTGTCTCCCCGACACACCTGGTCTCCACCTGAGGACGGCTGCTTGCGTTGTGGCCGAAACGTCGTGAGAATTATTTTATCATGTTTTATTTTTATTATTTTATTACTTCCCTTCCACGTGACTTTACCGAAAGAACCAAGGAGATGAA
The DNA here is from genome assembly GCF_964198595.1 of Lampetra fluviatilis. NCBI lineage: Eukaryota > Metazoa > Chordata > Hyperoartia > Petromyzontiformes > Petromyzontidae > Lampetra > Lampetra fluviatilis. Next base: position 2,488,210 of record NC_136283.1, read on the forward strand.
TCCCTGCAGTCACGAAAGCTTTAAATCAAAATTTAAATACATTTATTAAACATTTTGTCGTACAAAACAAATCGCCAGGTTTTGAATCGTAATCTTAGGTTTTTTCGGTAAAGTCAAGTAGGTAAAAAATAAATTAGAAGTTAATAAAAGTAATAATGGAAATAAAAGAAAATAATAAATCACGACGTTTCGGAGGCAACACAAGTCTCCGTCATCAGGTGGGACCGTCACAGCTAAAATTACTGCATCAAGTGATGCATCAAGTGATGACGTCATTTTAGCGGTGACGGTCCCACCTGATGACGGAGACTTGTGTTGCCTCCGAAACGTCGTGATTTATTATTTTATTTTATTTCCATTATTACTTTTATTAACTTTTAAAAAAAATTACCTACGTGACTTTACCGAAAAAACCTAAGAGTATGAATCCTTGCAGTCACGAAAGCTTCAAATCTATAATTTGAATCGTAACTTTTATTCACCGCCCTACCAAAATAGTCCACTGGCTGTTTCAAGATTGAGTGGAGGACGTGAGAGTGCTTGCGTGAGGAAATCATATAGCGGGCCTGGGAGTTGGGGGTGGACAGGCATGAGTAACGAAAATCATACAGCCATCTCCTAAATCACACAAACCCGCACAGCTCACAGACCGGCTCAGACCAGCGATTGATTTGGCCCTTTGCCCCCATACCCAGACCTTGGAGAAAGCTTTTAAAATAGAAATCCCACACAACTTGGAAGATGCAAAACTACAATTGTGGTCTTCGTGGAGTGTCAGTTTGTACCCATCTTCTGAGCACTCATTGGAAGGACGTTGTCAACCAGTTTAAGTCATAATTGGCTATGATGTTCCCATCCGACCACCTTCCGATGTTAGTTGTGCTTTACGCCCATTTCAAACTTGCGCTTTCACGGGGTTCACACCAACACAGCCACTTCGCGCGCAGACCCCTTGGTTGCGGCTCTGCGATCTCCCATTAACATGCTAATCTCCCATTAACATGTTAATCTCCCATTAACATGCTAATCTCCCATTAACATGCTATTTTTCACCTGGCAGCTTTTTTATTGGCTACCCACCACTTATATTATCATTGGCTGCTGACATTTTGGCTACGCCCATTTCAAACCCTTTATAAACAGTGTGCCTTGGTAGCTAACCCCCCTTTTCCTGAAGACGACCGCTTGTGTTGCGATCGAAACGTCGTAGTTTTTTGTTATTTTTTGTTATTTTCTATGAACCTATCTACGTGACTTCACCGAAAGACCCAAGAATAAGAGATATCTTATTTGCGATGTTCAACTTTTGTAAGAAGACACTGCAAGAATGGTAAATACGTTCTGAATAAATGCTTCGTCAAACGAATGCCTCTGTTATGCTCGGGCCGTGATTGTTGTGACATTAGAATAGTTCATGACAATATCCTCTTACGTGAAAACATTAAGCAAGTGTCTCTCTTCAAAGGAATACTTTCCTCTTATTTTTACAAATCGCACAAACTTCCCTGGATCACACATATGATTTGGCACACAGTGTAGACTTAGCACTTTAAAAAAATGTACAGCCAGAAGATGCCATAAGAATCGATTTTCGTAAATAACCTAATTATACAAAGGATCCACTGTTTTCTGCGCATATCAGATATCTTACCAATCTTTTCTCATTATCGGAAGACGAGCCATTCAATTTTCCTCTCTGCGATTGCTTTGGCATTTTGCTGTGGGGCAATGTAATGGGACCTCTTAAAAAAATGCATCCATCCCAGCCTGTGCACAACAGCAATCACGCCCATGTTTGAACTTTCTCACACACACGCACGATACTAATGCCTCGTCCTGGATTGCCTTCCTTCCGTTATTAGGAAGCCACTGGAGCAGTCTGCATGACTTCAGCAATTTCAAGGAGCATAAACGATCACGCAAACTCCGGTCGTTATGCTCGCAGCGGCTGCTTTTGGTTCGGCATCGAACGAAGACGGTCACAGCGTCGCTTTCACACGTGCTTCTGCGGCCGTCTGGAACGCTCTTCCGTCCGATATTAGGAAGCCATTGGCGCTATGAACTTTTAAATTTAGATTGAAAACTCACATCGTTAGAACTGCTTTTTATGTTTAGTTTGTTATCCTTCCCCCGCACATCCGTTTAGCACGGTCGGCTATGCGCAGTGCGAAAGAAGTTCAACATACACGCGTCGCATATATTTGAAATCCATTGACATTGTGTCATATCGGTTCGGGACGTCCTTTCGGACGGGTTCCATTGCATTGGCAGCCACTCCGTCAACATCCGCAATGGCCAACGGTCAAGAATAATTACAGAGTGGCAGCCAAAGAATGGGACGCTTCCGAGAGGAACGTTCGCCAAAGAGATGGAGCCATTAGATCAACTTGCGTGCAAGTGCCGGGTACATTGTTACAGCACAGAGTGATGCGAGATGGCGATTGCTTGGGGAGGCATTCATCCAGCAGTGGCTTGATCAAGGCTGATGATGATGATGACGATCAATGATAATGATTCACCTATGTGTGTGCTGCACCACGGAACACGTTTCCAATGTAAGCAGGCGAGCGTGTGCTTTGCGAGCGTGTGCGTAAGTTATTGCTGGTGTTGTTATCGTTGTTGTGCTACGAGGTGATGCACCGGCAACCAATTACGGCCGTGCAAACGAACGCAATCAATGCCTTCGCGTGGCGCTGCATGAACAGGAAGAGAAACAGCTTTGAACTGGAGATGTTTTTAACACCGGTGACCTCTTGACATTAACAAGTGCAATTAGACATTTGGTACCATTGGCTGCCCGCATGCTGCGCTGTCAATCATCACGGAAAAATGCGACGTTCGTACCCACGATCCATCCCAGCCATTAGCCGTGGGCTCGTACGACACCGCCTCCTCCTATCCTCTCGATCCCCCCCCCCTCTCTCTCTCTCTCTCTTAGCATCATTTGGGAGATGTTGGTAAATTAGTGTTGCTTCCAGTGTGACCTTTGCCCCCAGCGCCAGCGAGTTCTGTGATCTATGCCATGCCGCATTTTTTGTTGTTGCAGGTGGTGAAACCGTTATAATGACTTAGTGGCTATACACAGGCGCGTGCATCCAACCGACCAGCCCAGACCCACCGTCTTGACACGGTGTGCAATGTTCGCGGATGGTAATGAGCATCCCCAACGCGGCATTACAATAAATACGAATGAAGATTTACGCACAAAACTGCCGCGAACATTCTGGAGCTCTGTGTGAAAACAACCAGGGCCCTATCCAGGTTTCATGCTACGTTTCTTTTCACATTGATTACAGACAGATCCAGGCCTTAATTTATCTTGGAATATTTACACCCTCCCCCCCAACACCACCCCCCCCCTCCCCAACCTGGACCCTCTGCACTCCCAAAACAGTCGGGGTACTCAGGGAAATATTTTCTGGAGCACAACCCTGGACAGCTCCAAATACAATTTAGCCCTATAAGCTAGATTATTTTTGTTGGACTACAATGTTTATCCCACCTTCGATGGCTTTATTCAATACTCCTTTCTCCTATGAGAGCATATCACAGAGTTGTTCTGCATGTGTAATTGGTTGCACATTTTGCATGATTAGCAAGGCTGCTCGTAAAATCCTTGCCAGGGTTCCAGCCCACACACGAGTGTGTGCCCAGTTTTACATTTATGCGAGACACACGTGGTGTGAATGCATTATCCGAACACGTATTCGATTACTTAATGAGACACGCTCTGAAATAATTAGGTAAAGACACTGTGTCACAATCGGGGCATTAAGGTTATAAAATCATGGCACTCTGTCACATTGTTTAAAAAATAAAAGAAATGTTTAAACCAAACAACTCTCGGTTTTCAGCCAAGAGCTATGCTTGATAAATTGCTTCCACAATTAATAATGAATGAGTGATGTCCAAGCAAATGAGAAACGCCAACGAAAGTTTCCACCGCCTGCGATTTGGAGACAGCCACGAAGTCGGAGTAATGAAACGAAACCGTGACATGCGGAGAAGCAAATGACAGTGGCTGGCCAGGAGGCGCTCACCGCATGCTTCTCTTGCTGTAGCGGCTTTATATTTGTAGAGTGCTCACCCCTGCCATCAGAGTTCCATCGACGCATCAGCCACTGCGGATGTGCATTACAGGTGCAATATATAGGCTTGGATGGGCACGCGACACAGTGAAATGAGGGCTTTCCTGTCAAGAGAACATTCCCCTGTACGTTAATAAGAGTAGGTAAAGTTTAGTTGTGATGAAAAAATACATTCCGGGAACTTATCAGGCTTTACATTGTGATTTTGTGTGGAAACTAGCTTTAGTGGCATGTCCCATGCCCTCTCACCGCCGGAGTGGGTGGTGCACACGGAAAGGCACAGGGACATATGCTTGTGCTACCTTTGGTTGTTGAGTTAAAAGCAGATTGATAGTAAAACAACCAACATATCGTTGACATTCAAAGCGAAGTATGGTTCTCATCATTACTCAGATATTATTGTACAATGCAGCCATCTCAGTTTAACACGTAGGCTTTCGCGACCAATATTATAAATACCAATTGCATCCAGCATCATCGGGCAATTCGCCAGAATTCTGGCGAATTGCCCGATGATGCTGGATGCAATTACCAGCGAAACGTCGTACTCAAAAATTGTAATTGTTGTGCTTTCACGCTTCAACATACCAGTGGGCTAAAGCAGTGAACTATTTGTCTTTTATCAACGTGACACTTTTTTGCTGATTGGCCGTGTCGGGTGGTGGAGGGTTACGACACATTTATAAATAACGCGATCTAACCCAAAAACGTTGATTATGAATGCAACCATCTTTCCACAGGTGTCTCTAGCAAGCAATCACAACCAACAAATCAATCCGTGATATGGTTTCCCCCTCTCCAGGTGTGTTTTGGAAGGGGACTTCTTTAAATTACCTTTGGTGTATTGTTCAGAACCTATGCACTACCCTCTGGTTTTCCGGTTATAAGCAGAATGAGAAACATCCGCTAATAAATCACTTGCAGTATGATAATGGGAAGATGAACACTGATGGAAAGCCACATAAATGTATGATATTCTTCAACAAATGTTGAGTAAATAATGCGATTTTACAGGTGAATGCTGACACAATTGTGTTTGAGTAGTAGATTGTACGTACCCTGGTAAGTTATGCTTGCCCTGAAAATAAACTCTGCTGCATGGATGGCTGGGACATGTCTGCTGATGGTTAAAGTTGAAATGAGAATTTGCAAGTCATAACTTAAATAAGCAGGGTTTTTATTCTGCCTCCTAATAAAAACACACAACCATAATGACGAATTATTAAAACGAACAATAATTAAACTTTTTTAAAAATTCTAAATTTAAGTTAAAAAGCAGGTTTAAAAAAAAACAAGAAGCAAGTGTCTGGCCAGTTCGTGCGATATTGTGCTAAATGAAACACGGTACAGCCTGACCAAGCATCTCAACTAAAACGGTACGCGTGCACTGGCAACAAACACTTCAGGAGATGATTCGTAAATAATTGTCAGGGATTTATGTAAGTTCAACAATAGGTTAACTTGACTTCGATGTATCTCATCTCAAGCCATTGTTTTACCACCCTTTGGGCAACGAACGCAAATTCCCAACAAAACCCCGTACACGTGGCAAGACATCTTGCAGGCTGCGAGTAAATCGTAAGCGAGCAGCGCTAAACGTCAAATCAGCGCGTTCTGCCTAAACTTGACAATTTTCCGCGATTACTCTGCTCTCTTGGCGTACGCGTTTGCACTGTTTGGTTAAAGGCACCACCAGCAAGCAAACACTTCATGGATGAACAATCTATCATTATGACAACAGGGAGCATGACATTGTGGTGGTGTTTCGTTTAAGCCCACCCCTGTGTTTGGGAGTTGTGGATCACCACAAAGCTGCCAAGGCTAAGCAAACACAAATTCTGATTTGTTTTTGTTAGGGCACATTGAAACATTTCAAGAGTCAAAAACAAAAAAAAACGGTAGCAACGTGTGGCTGCGAGGTGACCAACAGATGTCAGTAAAGCAATTGATACTTGAATCTATCGGTGTGGAGCATTGCGTGTTTACCCCCTTCTAAGTGCAGTAGGTTTTTCTGTGAATACTCCCGTTTCCTCGGACATTCCAAACTCCCATAAATGAAACTGGGCAAACATACCCAACGCAGGGCCCTCCTCGCAACGAGCATTGAGACTCAGATCAGGCTTTTCTCCGCCAATAACAGGGATTGATACGATGTAAGAAGTGCAGTCGTATAGACCCACGCTAAGTAAGTGCAGTTGTGATGCAAGCAACACGTGGGTGCCACAGTGGCAAGATGTTAACTACCTCGCCTGGTATGCAGGAGGTCATAGGTTCGATCCTGACCCTGACAATGCCTATATGTTTGTATTGTTGGTTCTTTCGGTAAAGTCACGTAGAATGGAAATAATTAAGTAATATTCCTATAAACAATATGTCTTTAATTTAATTGTATTATTTCCCTTCTACGTGACTTTACCGAAAGAATCAAGAATATGAATCCCTGCAGTCACGAAAGCTTTAAATCTAAATTTACATATGTGTAGTTTGCGTGTCTTTCTCTCCCTGTGGCCGCGTGGATTTTTCTCCGGGTCTTCCAGTTTTTTCCCTCCACATTTAGAAACACGTGTTTAGAGTGATGATAAGCCACTTCGTTGAGCTATCATTTGTGGCCAGGTAGCTTCTGATAAAGAGCTATATAGCTCAGTGAGCCTTACCTGGTAAAAAAATATATATATATGTACAGTTTAGTTTAATAGTATGGATATGCTCACATGACATTAGTGGCAGGAAGGTGAAGTGCAACTTCTATTACAAGCACACTATTTCGGATATAAGCACAGTGTGGTGGGGTAACGTTTGAGTGCTGCCAGCTGTTGCGAGACATGTGGCCAAAATGACCTGTACAGGAATTCTAAAGCACCGTGCAATGGAAGTCCTTCAGTCTTCCGTGGCGTGAGTGAACATTTTTAGGGGCGTATCTTTGACCTCATCCGAAAGAGTTTTGGAGAGATAAAAACAAACTGCTCATGTGGTGATGTCCTCAGATTACATCACAGAACTGAGGGTGTTTTATAAATAATTGCATTGCCACCGTTATCAGTCATTCATAACGCTAAATATATGATTACTTGGACATTAGAGACGCATCATTATCACTTGTCATATTACATGAATACCGAACATTCTAATTTCCTTTGCCATTGTCAGCGTAGCTCGTAGCATTTTAAAAATAGAGGGAAAACACATTCGCGTTATTGAAGTCAGGTTTTAGAATGTATTATTTGCCGAAAGGGATATTAGATTTTGTTTTCATGTTTAAAATATCCTGACGTAAATGTTCTATCGCATTGTTAGTTCTAGCACACGCCTGCTTTCAGTGTATAATAGCCAAAGAAATGCGATCAATGCCATTAATTACATTTCTGTAGGGCATTTTAAAAGATAAGAGTTAGCAGATGTATACATTTATCATGGTTAGCTATCAATATCATGCATTAGCATATTAACCGTGAAAATCGCCTTATCGTTTCCTCATCGTTACGAGCCATACTCTATCCTCTGTTGGATGAAGGTCTCCCCAAATCTGAAACATCGGTCACGGTCTCGTAACGTAACAATCCATCGAGCTCCCGCGCAAAAAAAAATATAATTTTCAACGCTCCATCTCCATGGTGGGGGTGTTCCTCTGCTTTTTCTTTTGGACTCCTGGACATCATCCCTCCTCGTGACATTTTTTCTGGTCAAACCCATTTAATTTTAATCTTGATTTGAAGCTTTCGTGACTGCAGGAATCCATACTCTTTGGTTATTTTGGTAAAGTCACGTGGGTAGAAAAATAATAGATCACGACGTTTCGATCGCAACACAAGCAACCGTCATCAGGTGTGACAAACACAGCAGGAGAACTTACACGATGAGACCTCCTTTACCAGTGGCAAAATATAGTAATAGGTTTTTACCCTTTCAATTGGTACAAAAACTAACACCTTTATACAAGGGATCATGTTTGCAATAACCACAACACAAGCAGTCAAAATGCAAACAAAAATAAACAACTCAGATAATGATATTGATATGCACTGTCCTTGAAGTTGATTGGTCCACACCCAAGACAGCTTTTCTTAGAGCCTAGTCTCCACTGGTGTTGGACCAGGTGACGCCAAAAGGCGTACAAGAAAAGCTGTCTTGGGTGTGGACCAATCAACTTCAAGGACAGTGCATATCAATATCATTATCAGAGTTGTTTCTTTTTGTTTGCATTTTGACTGCTTGTGTTGTGGTTATTACAAACATGATCTTTTGTATAAAGGTGTCAGTTTCTGTACCAGTTGAAAGGGTAAAAACCTATTACTACAGCAGGAGAACTATGATGTCTCCAAATGAGATCTTCCCCCAGCAGTAATGCGGCCCAGAGCACTGTCTTTATTGCTTAACCATGATATCACATAAAAAAATGCCTACGACAATTCATGAAAAGAAAGTGACGATAAATTAAACACGGAGCATGCCACAATGTACCTCCTTGCACAATTCACCAACATTCCTTGCATACAAATGTTTCATCTATATTTTAACACCATACACTCGTTATTGGAAGTGGCCAAACATCCCGATGCATACCATCCATAAAATAAGCACCTTAATACTCAGTGAGGCGTTCTTAGAAGAAAAGAAAAAAAAGCTAAATTAGCATGCTTATCTTCATTATTATTATCACTGCAGTGTTTATATTTTACATTTTCGCTGACACTTGGGCACCTGCAGATAACAAGAGATTTTTAAAAAACTATATGCAAAAATATTACAATCACCTGTCACCAGGAAATGAAAATAACTGTATAGCTCGCCGCTGTGTTCGGACACACGTGTTCATTATATGTGAATGGGAGTATCGTTTTCACATCAGCAGCTGTCAAATGGGCTATGCATAATCACCACAGAATCCCTGAGGCCCCACGCATGGACATTCAAGACAGCCGTTAACTGCAGCCATGTCACGACGCATGGAGGCCACGCTGCCTGATTTGAATTCCTGGCAAATTAAGAGTGGTCTTTGTTTTTATATCCGTGGCCCTGGCATCCACTAACACACATGACAGGAGGCATCTAATTGCCACCACGACCTGCAGTATTGTTTTTTTGGTCCATTCTGTTAGCCTAGGACATCGCATCAGCCAGTTGTCGGACGGAACTTTTGAGTTTGTTTTCCCAATTCACCAATTCCAAATATACATAGTGCACAAAGCTGATGTGCTGTGACGGACAATGTTTAACGATGTTTGATTATTTGCATCGTCCAATTTAATTCTCACCGTTGCTTCATGCTGATTCATTGCAATTCTAAACAAACCCGAATTCCTTGTTAAATAGATGCTTTTAGAACGGTATGAATGTCATTTTCTTATCATGAAGGTGCAATGCTTGTTTCATTTGGAGTTCGTGGCATAACCAGTCATTGATTTAGTGTGAGTAACTGATTCAGTGATTTAGTGTCAGGATAAAAACGAGACTCTGCAATGCCAACATTTCAAGTCGCCCTCAGTATTCAAATAATTAAACATGAAACAGTTAAAACTATTTTAACAAGCAACCAGTGCATGCTTTTTCACATTTTATTAATTAAAAAAACTATTATAATATTCATTAAGGATGAGCACCACGTGGTTTTCTCTCACTTTTTTTCTACAAAATATATAAAGGGACATTTTAATTAAATTAGCATTGACAAAAAAAAGAGAACTTAAATTAAAAAAATTAACAATGCAATCTCAGGCACATTTATTCACACAAAGCACGCATGCCTAAGCGGTGCAAATTGGACAAAGCCAGCGGAGCTTTCGCAAAATAAAATTATCCCCTGCGGGAGGTGGAGCGTCAATGGAGGTAAACACATGTCAACAGGACTCCTTCCTGCTTCGAAGCTACGAGCTAAAAAACAAATTTACATGATCTTCTTGGTTCTTTCGGTAAAGTCACGTAGAAGGGAAGTAATAAAATAATAAAAATAAAACATAATGAAATAATTCTCACGACGTTTCGGCCACAACGCAAGCAGCCGTCCTCAGGTGAAGAATGAAACACCACCAAGCTCCACCACCAAGCTTGGAGCGTATATTTAAGCTGGGTTGGTTAAATATACGCTCCAAGCTTGGTGGTGTTTTATTCTTCACCTGAGGACGGCTGCTTGCGTCGTGGCCGAAACGTCGTAAGAATTATTTTATTATGCTTTATTTTTATTAATTTATTACTTCCCTTCTACGTGACTTTACCGAAAGAACCAAGAAGATGAATCCCTGCAGTCACGAAAACTTTAAATCGAAATTTGTATGACTATTGATCTTTTTTTTTTACATCTTTAAGCAATTTAAATAGTTTCACCTTTCTCTCGGATTTTGAATATCGGCCCGCTGTCACAAAGCACACCATCGGCACCACCCACCCACACAATTGCGCCGCATCGCACGTGATACGTCACGTCACAACAGGTCACGTGACGTCACGTGCATCGATCGTCCAATCGCACGCTCTGCGGGCGGCGTGTGGCTCAATCGTTGAATAATCACTCGCCGGCGCGTTCATCAAGGAGTTCGCGGTAAGCTGGCGATTAAATTAGGTTTTTAGCTTAGTCTTAATCCTTATGAATCACGTGAGCTGGGTGTATTTGCGTTTAATTATTTTCCGAAACGGGCCGGACGGATTTGGTCGTGTTCAGTTTGCTCAACGTGCCGCTGAGAAGTCTGTGTCATCTGCAAGCTGGCCCGTTTGATTAGTTACTTTAAATATGAATAATGAGTTTGCTTTGGATTAACACTTTGTGAAATCTCAAGAGGCTTGACGTGATGACTGTGAATATTAATTAAACATCGCTAAGAGTGTTTTAAAGTATCACACAGTGGCCGCTCCCGCCCGCTATACAACGCGGCTCTTTCAATCGCAACGTTTCATTTGATGTCCAATCTCCAGTCTCGTTTCCGATGAGTGAGATGTGCTAATGAATGATAACATTAGATCGTCACCATCAGCATCGTCAGCCATTGTCTGTTCAGTGCTGGATATCGGCTCCTCCTATGCCATCACCATCTGTCACAGTGCAGTGCAGCAACCATGTATTCATGTAAGTATGTTGAACATCTTTCACACCGATAATTGTTTTTTTACCCTTCCATCTGGCAACAAAACTGACACCTTTTTTTACAAGGAGTCATGTTTGCATAGACCATAATACCTGCAGTCATAATGCAAACAAAAAACACAACTCTGATAATGTGCACTGTCCTTGAAGTTGATTGGTCCACACCCGAGACAGCTTTCCTTAGAGCCTAGTCTCACATGGGTTGGACCAGATGACGCCAAAAGGCGCAGTTTTGTTGCCAGATGGAAGGGTAAAAAAACAATTATCATATTTTTTACTGGCAAATGAGGTTCCAATGGTGTAAATCTTTCACACCGTACGTAGCCAACCGTGCTATTCGGAGGTGCGGTGTAATGCCCAACCATCCGTCTTACCTCTGCACATAAACCTGATCTCGCTGGTCCATCTCCATGGCGGAAGTGTGAATATTATTAGAGAGATATATGGCTATTTGACACGTTGCCATGATGCGTGTTCAGCGATTTTGGAGAACAATTTGATTTAAGAATTGATGTTCTGTCGTCTCTTCCCCCCTCCCCATCTCGCTGGAATTGTCTTATTATGTTTTTACTCCGTACAATTTGTACATATGTTCGCTTTCATTCGCCTTCGTGTAAAGCCTAGAATTTGCACATCATTGGCATACTGTTTTAAAAATCGATTCTCACACGCGCGATTCGATGGATGTTTAATGAGGTTAAAGGTCGATGAAATCCGAGACCTAAGTGTCTCCTCTCGCTGTCGTCCCGTGTCCAATAATAAACACAGCCGCTTAATGCGCTACGTAAACATCTCGCACAGCACAGTGCAAGCGAGCCATGCAATACAGGACTGGCGAGGCTGTTAACGCCAATAGCTTAGTGTTCTGCAACAGTAGCAACAACAAAAACACGTGACATTACACTTTCAGCACCAAGTTTAATTTAACTCAACTGACGGTTTTCTTTTCAGAGAACATTACTCTGCTGCGGTTTTTTTAAGCGACGTAGCTCCTGACCTTTATATCGCTGACCCATATTTAATTTCCTGTGGGCACCGCGCGGCCACTGGTGCCTCTTTCCTAGGTACGTCGAGATGAATGGGGCCCTATTCATCGTGGCTTTCCATCGCCTTTGATAGATTACTCACGAAAATTATGCAATCGTCCTAAAGGTCTTCTTAAACAAAGCCACACATTACCCAAAGGACAACGTAGTTCCTTCCCGTAGCCTAGGCATTCCATTTGCTAAAATATTGCGAAGTAAAAAGTCAACCCGCGTTGCTGCTCCACGTTTCTCTACGACCCTTGACACTCGTCTTCGGCTTGGTTCCCTCCCTTCACGCCCCCTTCTTTATTTTTCCATGAGGCCAAAACACGGAGCTTACTTGCACCTGCACCTAACTTTCTTTCTGGCGCCTCTTGCTTCCATACTCTTAGGTTTTTTCGGTAAAGTCACGTAGGTAAAAAATAAAATTAAAATTAATAAAAGTAAAATAAAAAATCACGACGTTTCGGAGGCATCACAAGCTTCCGTCTTCAGGTGGAACCGTCACAGCACGATTGCTGTATCACGTCGTGAATTTTATTTTACTTTTATTAATTAAATTTTTTACCTACGTGACTTTACCAAAAAAAACCTAAGAGTATGAATCCTTGCAGTCACGAAAGCTTCAAATCTTGATCCCATGTTTGAACGGTCTTTTTCAATGTCCACATCTTTACGTCACTGTTAGAGATTTTACTCCAACTTATACCTAACTTGCCCTCATACTACATTTGCACCGTTTCTTGATTCTCTTGTGTTTCGTTTATGACCGTTAAATACCTCGCTTGTTGGAGGTGCAATATTCCTTGAGGGCTCATTTAATATTGATGGGGTTTTTACCTTTTGTTTTGTAGCTGCCATGGTCACGCACCGCAGATCTCCTTTGTCAAATAGGCGGCCAACTCGCTAAACGGGGTCATCTGTATAACATAATCAATTGACACTTCCACTTCATTTGGGAAAATTACCACATCGCAACATCGACTCTGCGAATAGAAAAAGAATGCTCATTTCAACCTGGTTCTGGGCCCACCTCGTGTTGCACAGGAACGGGGGGGGGGGGTGTGGGCGTGGGGGGCGGGGGTCCCTTGGCTACATTGCAGCAGGGCATTGGAATTGGTCACGATGAGCTGTTTTTGAGTTTCCGTAGCGTTTAATCACCCTGAACATGCGAATCCTTATCCATGTGGTGGTGGGCCTTTTCATGCCTTTTTGCCCTCTCCCCACACCCACTCGTGGTGTGCAGAAGATGACTGCCATTTCGCTCCGCAAGCATTTTCAGAGTAAATTTTCCGTTAGCGGCGCACGGGCTCGCAAGCCGTCTAAGTCTATTTGTGAGCCGATCCTCTCTCGCGGTTAACCAGGCTCAAGCAGAGAGAGGCTTCTAGTCAAGTCGTGCATGCTGCTGACGTCAAAGGCATTCATGTGCTGGACTTCTGATCCTCTGCACCATTATCATCGTTCTCCCCCCTCCCGTATGAAGTACGTTAACGTTCAACATTGCGATGATCGTTGTCGGAAGAAAATAAAAACGCGAAGCCGTTCACCAACCTTGTTCGTGTCAACATCGCCACTAGGAAGATAAAGAGGGGCGGGCGTGGTGCTGGCCACCCATCCTCTCGTGTGTCGTGTCGGTCTTCATAGATTGCTCGTGAACTTCACTTTGCTCCTATTGTTTGTTTCACGGGAACGTTGGTGGTGGGAAATATCGTAATGTAGACCTGACAAAATAGATAAATAATCGATAACATTTGATTGACTGAGTTTCGTCGCTTTATTTTATGGAACCTTGCAGTTGTCATTTGCAAAGCCTTTTAAACGGGATTGTGGGAGCAACTTCTTTCCATGATAATTGGTTTTTTACCCTTCTATCTGGCAACAAAACTGACACATTTTTTTTACAAGGAGTCATGTTTGCATTGACCACAATACCTGCAGTCATAATGCAAACAAAAAACATAACTCTGATAATGTATGCACTGTCCTTGAAGTTGATTGGTCCACACCCGAGACAGCTTTCCTTAGAGCCTAGTCTGACATGGTGTTGGACCAGATGACGCCAAAAGGCGCACAACTCAAAGACAATGCACCATCAGAGTATGAGAGCTCGGGGATAAGCATTTACACCATTGGAACCTCATTTGCCAGTAAAAAATATGATAATTGGTTTTTTACCCTTTAATCTGGCAACAAAACTGACACCTTTTTTTTTACAAAAGTCATGTTTGCATAGACCACAACACCTGCAGTCATAATGCAAACAAAAAACATAACTCTGATAATGTATGCACTGTCCTTGAAGTTGATTGGTCCACACCCGAGACAGCTTTCCTTATAGCCTAGTCTCGCATGGGTTGGACCAGATGACGCCAAAAGGCGCATAATAAAAAAGGTGTCAGTTTTGTTGCCAGATAGAAGGGTAAAAAAACAATTATCATATTTTCTACTGGCAAATGAAGTTCCAATGGTGTAGATAACTTCTTTCCAGTCAATGATTCAGCGGTACAGCTGTCGGAGATGAGAAGCCAGACTTATTTTGCAGAGTTCTCTAATCTTGGGTCTTCACTGCACTTTTGTTATTTGTTTACCCATATTTCCCGTTGTCTCAATGGATTCTCATCATCAGTCACGGTCAATCCACTGCTAGATGAAGGTCACAGCCATCTGTCACAACCCTGCGGTGTAATAATCCACTTATCCACTTCATTCATCACTCCGTCTCATCAGTGGACGCTCCTTTCAGACGCAGAATCCTCGAGTTCCGTGACATGATGGAGATAGCGATTGGGAATACATTCTGAAAAGAAAAAAGCCCCAAAAAATGACATTTCAATACCAAATGAAAAATGATCGGTTGTAGGCAAAGGAGAAGAAGTAGGCCCTAAGCCTAAACTTGAAAAGACGGATCAAATCAGCAGCGTGGGTGGCCAGAGGGAGGGAGTTCCAGATCCCCAGGGCAGCAGTGGAAAAAGCGCCGACCTCCCACTTAACAGAGGTCGATTGGGGGGCTTTCACATGAGGCTTTGGTTAAATGGTGGAGAGCAACTGAAGGGGAGCAGAGCGAGGTGAGAGACGGATAGGTAGGCAGAGGCGGTGAGTGTGCGATCTTGTAGTTGATTCGGGACTGGATTGGGAGCCGTTGGGTCACGCTGATAACTGTGGTTTTAATTACCGGTGTGTTTGAAGAGTCTCACATTCTGGACGACGCGGCTAGAATTGTCATACTCTCCCACGTAAACCGAATTCCTTCCACTTCACTGAAAGTGCTTCACCTCTTCTGCAAGAACGGCCAACAACAGAAACATTTCCATCCGGTGGCCATTTTAAAACGCCTCTGAGATGGAAAATTGCGTGATTGTCTTGCTTTGCCCGGCGTTCGGCAAACTCATTAACCCTTTTGTCCCAGGCTTGCTCCTCGCGTAGATGATGACAGCCCGTCTGCTTTTTTGTGCTACTAGAACGCATGCGAATGAGGCAAACATCAGTGTAATTTCCAGTGGAAAGCCAACGACGTTGACTTTTCGCAGCACCGAACAACACCGACTGGAGGAGGCAGCGTTATATGCAAATCTATTTACACATCAGATACTAACGTCGCCAGAGCGGTGGTGCTAATGTATTGAGATGCCTGAGGAAGAAATTATTTTAGGTGGACCCCCAAACTTTAAATGTAATTGTTTGAATACAAGTGAGATTACAGAAGAGATTCAGATGTGGTGATTTCAATTAATGCCAACAAAAATAGAGATGTGGTGACATGAAAGATGCTGACAAGATAAAGATGGCAGAGGTTAATTGGCTTCCAATTGACATTTACCTTGATTTGAAGCTTTCGTGACTGCAGGAATCCACACTCTTTGGTTCTTTCGGTAAAGTCACGTAGAAAAATAACATTAATAGATCACGACGTTTCGATCGCCACACCTGAGGACGACCGCTTGCGAGGCGATCGAAACGTCGTGATCTGTTATTCTTTTTCTACGCGACTTTACCGAAAGAACCAAAGAGTATACATGTACCTATGGGAACCTCATTTGCCAGTAAAAATATGATAATTGGTTCTTTACCCTTCTATCTGGCAACAAAACTGACACCTTTTTTACAAGGAGTCATGTTTGCATAGACCGCAATACCTGCAGTCATAATACAAACAAAAGAATATAACTCTGATAATGTATGCACTGTCCTTAAAGTTGATTGATCCACACCCGAGACAGCTTTCCTTAGAGCCTAGTCTCACATGGGTTGGACCAGATGACGCCAAAAGGCGCACAACTCAAAGACAATGCACCATCAGAGTATGAGAGCTCGGGGCAAGCATCTACACTATGGGAACTTTAAGGACAGTGCACATTATCAGAGTTATATTCTTTTGTTTGTATTATGACTGCAGGTATTGCGGTCTATGCAAACATGACTCCTTGTAAAAAAGGTGTCAGTTTTGTTGCCAGATAGAAGGGTAAAGAACCAATTATTATAAATGTACCTGTTTTGTGTATTAGAATGTGAGCTGATATTTGATACTCCCCTGTTTGTCC
This sequence comes from Lampetra fluviatilis, assembly GCF_964198595.1. Classification (NCBI taxonomy): domain Eukaryota; kingdom Metazoa; phylum Chordata; class Hyperoartia; order Petromyzontiformes; family Petromyzontidae; genus Lampetra; species Lampetra fluviatilis. The sequence continues at coordinate 2,504,933 of NC_136283.1, forward strand.
ATGAATTCAGGGTCCCTTGAGCTACTTGGGGAATGTTTGCTTGGTTTTGCTTACCCCTAGCACCATCGCTGAACAAAGCTATTTAAAGAACCGGGAAAAGCCGCATAGGCCTTAGAGTGCCATGGTGAAAATTCTAGGCTCAGATGGATGCTCGTGACCTAATAGAGGTCGTTATGACGTGCCCTGTTTGGTTGACTTGCTCAGAAATTGGCCAGCGAGTCGGCCCTCATAATTTCACAATTTCACACACAGAGTCAGCTTGAGGGTAAAGTGTCTGAAACTGAAAGGTTACCGGCAAATATGTGAGGGGAATGGTACGGCAGTGCTTGCTGCCGTTATAAAGGGTGCAGTCCTGCCTATAATTCAACACCACTAAATTCCTCAAATTGGGCTTTAAAAGAAAAGTAGATTCTCATGCCAAGTGCCAGGAACGTACGATTTCTATTTTGGAAGCTCTGTGAAATTACGTTTATCACGTGAAGTCTTTCACCACATATATATATATAAACAGACATCTTCTTGGTTCTTTTGGTAAAGTCACGTAGAAGGGAAGTAATAAAATAATAAAAATAAAACATAATAACATAATAATAACATAATAAAATAATTCTCACGACGTTTCGGCAACAACGCAAGCAGCCATCCTCAGGTGAAGACTAGGTCTGTCGGGGAGACAGCGTCTGACCTGGTCTTCACCTGAGGACGGCTGCTTGCGTTGTGACCGAAACGTCGTGAGAATTATTTTATTATGTTTTATTTTTATTATTTTATTACTTCCCTTCTACGTGACTTTACCGAAAGAACCAAGAAGATGAATCCCTGCAGTCACGAAAGCTTTAAATCGAAATATTAACAGATATATTAGATGCTCATAATTATGTTATGCCTTTACCATCACTTGTCTTTGCATCTCTCTTTATGCAGATACTTTTTTTTTAAGCTGAGTTATTTAGTGGAGAATTTTGGATAAGAAATAACACAAGCTGCTTCTTAACATGGGTTTGGAAGCCCATCAAGCCATTGCACGAAACACAAATATTACTTGTGGATATATCGAACAGAAGTTAATTAATGTATCTCCATCGCGTACATACATTAATAATATGACTGTAAGAACATCGTCCCTTTTTTGCAGAAAAATATTCAAAAGTCTACATTTGCTCGGGTGCATAGCTGACCGAAATATTGAATGTCAGTGTTTATCAGATATTGGGAGTATTACGTGACTGAGCATGAGACAATTGTTTATTTACTGCAAAAGGTTGACATACAACAGCGTTACATGAATGTTGACAACGACAAAGAAAAGCATCAAATTACGCCCACTTTGGAGAACGGAATATTACGTACAAGTAACCACACAGCGATTGTGCACGCATCGTATGCCCTTGTCGAAATAGCAAGCGAGAGGCCAGTTCCTGTTGCTTATATAAATACATGGCAGGCATCATTACAGGGGAGATACACTTAATGTTCATTTTCATTTACATACAAGGAGCCAGGCTCTTTGCGGATTACCAGCTGTATCTGCTGTTAAAAATGCCCCACTGATTCCGACCCCTTTGCCTTGCCTGTTTGGGCCTAATTGACGCCGTATTTTTTAAATCTTCAGGAGGGAAAAATAATAATAATTCACGACTGACGTTGAAAAGGTCGTGCGGAGGACACTTTCATTCTTGGCAGCACAATCTTCCTCCGATGCTCATTCTGAGTCTCTCGGACTGAGACTGGGCAGCCGAGCACTAGGCAATGCTCGATTCGCATCTTGGCTTCAGGTTGGCATGAACTCACCACCACGAGATGTTCGCAATGTTGACCCCAGCGAGCGGGACTATTGTATTGCTAATTGCAAAGGAATGTGCATGGGTGCCAGGGTGTCTGCACTCATGCAAGTCTGTAGGATGACGAGGTTTAAATTGGGAAGGGGTAGAGGGCACGATACAGGCACTGTTTGTGAAACAGACTTTAAACAGATTTTAAGAGTTCATCGGAATCAGTAACGCTGTGATCTGATTTTGTCTCTCGTGCATTCTGCACCAGTTGATGAATTGGACTCATCATTGTTATCTTACTGCAATGACTCAATAACAATTCTTTATTTACACAGGAAAGCCAACGGATCAAGACTCTGTATAAGGAAGGCCCCCCATTGACACTATTGGCCAATCCCATGAATGTTTGGAATCAATTGGCCTGGACTTCAATTAAGCAACCTTCTATTCACAACTCCTGAATTATTAAGCATGTGTATGCCAGTCGATGATTATTTAACCGTCAGCCGTGATAAATCCACTGCTGAATAATGCCTCTCTCCAAGGTGCCATCACCTCTCATGATTCCGTGACGTAATACTTATTTATCGACCTGCACACGAGCTGATGTTATCACTCCGTCTCCTCGGGCCACGCCCTCTCTCAGAAGCGACGTGCAGAGGTGAACACGTGACGACCGCGGACGCGTTAGCCGTCTCAAGCTTGACATATAAGGAGGTTGTAATGGATTTCTGGGACTAAGATTTGAGATTTCCGCAACCTCGATTCCACGTCGTATATCAACCCCATTGGGGGGTTGACTGCAGGTGCATCTTCATCGCCAGACGTTTGATTCTATATTTGAAGCCTTCGTGACTGCAAGGATTCAGACTCTTAGTTTTTTCGGTAAAGTCACGTAGGTAACTTTACCAAAAAAACTAAGAGTAAGACGTTTGATTGTTAAGTCGCCGCCTCCCCTCGTTCCACCTGGGGCCTCCGTTGACTGCGATGGCAAGCGGCGAGCTGGTGCAGGAAGTCATACACGTGCAGTTGTTACCCCGAATAAAAGTCTATAAATTATTAGCTTATTATGTATATTAATTGCTTATTATTTATATTATTATTATTGTACACCTTGAGGCACCAGAACAATGGGGCAAATGAGATTAACGATTCGGTAAGAAAGTGATTGCAGACCAAAGCCAATTTAAATATACACATTATATAAAATACGCACGACAAAATGAGAACAAACGGAATAGTGCCCGAGGTTAACTCTCATTATTCCTCCACTATCTAAAAAAATAGAATACATTATTATTCAGTACTCTCTGGTTCTTTCGGTAAAGTCACATAGATAGAAAAAATAATAAAAAATAATACGACGTTTTTTTACAATCGGGTTTAATTGTATTTTTATATTAAACCCGATCATCTGGGATTGGGAGAAATCCGGTTTAATTGGTTCTAATTGCAGAACCGCACTTCGCCAACTTCTCAACGATGGGCTTCATCCATTCCAAGCTAAGGAACTCACTGGCGCCCACGATTGTGGAGGAGAAGCTCCTCGTGTTCATCAAGACCAACCTGCCCGCCGCATTCTACGACTACCCCGTGCCCGATGGCCCCGAGTACGATAATAGCAGCACTGACGAGAAAGCAGCCTAAGCCTATCAGAGTTTCGTATTCATTAAATCAGGTTTTAATTCCCTGAAATCGGGTTTAATTGTATTTTAATAAAACCCGATGCCTGCCGCTGGAAAAATCGGGTTTTTTTCCACCCATGGGTCGCTCTGCCTCCACGTCCATTACACATTCTCGTGATTTAGAGCAAGCACGCTTATCGCAGTTATATGTGCTCTATCGCTGCAGGTAACTCGTAGAACTTATCGGCGATCACGTGATTTGTGTGCGTCACTCGTAATCTCTCCCGGGGCAAACTCCGCGGTTGTCGCTGCCGGGCTAACCCTTGTGTGACTAATACAAAGTAAAACAAAAAACATCAGCGGGGAGAAAGTGGAGCCCGCATCAAGGAAACCGAGCACGTCATTTGCCGCGCATGCCGGCTTTAAAATTTGGCCCTGCGAATATTTTAACTGATGCCGAGCCTGGATGTGTGCTTGGATGGCCGAACACGGTGCACACAATCCGTGTGTAGTCGGCGTCGTGGGCAGTCGAGGACAAACAATTTGATGCTCTGCATTCTCCCCATCTTCGCCAACCACGACGCCGACCAGCCTGGTGAAGTATGGTCAACATCCCTTACGGCACCAGCAGGGCATGGCGCAGGCTCAAATCCAGAAGTGGATCGACACGCCGGTTGTGCTTGTCTGTCAATTGTGTGCATCGCTGTAGAGAGGCCGGTGGATGTTTTAACAGAAAAAAAAATCTAATTATGTTCAATATTGACATTTTTCACCTAATTTTAAAAATAAAATGACAGCACAGTTCCACATAACACAAAACTCAGGTGGTGTATGGTAGCAAACAACACTAATCTAGAATTGAAGCTTTCGTGACTGCAGAAATTATTGATTTATTTTTATTTTATTTATTTTTATTTTACTTTTACATACGCGATTTTACCGAAAAAACCAATGAGTATAGCAAACAACACTCTTTAATAATTACCGCCTTAATATCCAACATTACGGGGTGGAGTAGTGGCGCAGTGGTTGTTGCACTGCGCTCCAGGCGCAGTGACCTGACTTCACCTCCCAGTGGCGAGTTAACGCGTCCGGGGCACCCTCTTCACAAAGCTGCACCCACCAGTACAGCAGCACATTGTGAAACACATCTCATCCAAATGACATTATAGACCAAGCGTTATTAATGCACATCATCATCATCACCAGCCATGATTTATCCACTGCTAGATGAAGGCCTCCCCAAAGCCACCGATGGAACAAGCGAGCTGCTTTCATTGCTCCATCTCAACGGCTGACATGCTCTGCCGTGTTATTGTATTTATGTTGAACTTCTTTCGCACCGTACGTAGCCAACCGTGCGCATCAGAGGTATTCACCTCCTTTGGCTGTGACTCGGTAATTCATATCGGCCAACAGGCATCATTCCCCTCGCGAGACATGTCCTGTGCGAGCCCGCTTACTTTTCTGAACGGTAGAATTGATGTCTCCAACTTGTATCTGCTCTCTAAGCCACGTGCTCATCTCTCTGTCTCTCGGCGTCATCCCCTAGCAAGCGTCTTTCCCCGCTTCCCTCATGTTCAGTTCATCTTTAAAGTTCATTATCAAAATGTTCACGCCCGTGATCCATGTCATAGCAGGCAAAAATCACAATCATCATCTTGTTAAAACTGTTCTTCTTGACATACGTTGCCGTGTTGCTTTTCCTAATGAGGAAACATTTTCCAAAGCAGTCGGACCTGCTCCACAACCTGCTTGCCTCTTCCTTTCATCAATTCGATCCCAATCCACCGTCAATAGCTGCCCGAGCGATGACAACCCCAGTGTGATTTTCTGGTTATACTGGTAGGAACCACCTGGCTCCTCCAGCTCACAGGGGATTATTGTGTCCGTCCGTCGTGCATCCAAAAATAGGAGGGGTGGGGCTGGGTGGAGAGGGGAGGGTGAGGAGGGGCTGGGTGGAGAGGTGCTGGGTGGGGAGGGGACGGTGGGGAGGGGCTGGGTGAGGAGGGTGGGGCTGGGTGGGAGGTGGGAGGGGTGCAAGGGATGGGGCTGGGTGGGGAGGGGCAGGTCAACCCGTGGTTCCCTTATAAAACTCAACGTTTAACCTACTCACGCCGGCTTGTGCCCGCCCTCACAGTCGGGCATATTTGCGGAATACACCACGCCGCCGTTGACCCTGGCCATTGACCGAGCAACCCAACGTTCCTACCAGCTCCCTCCGCAGGAATGTGTTTTCCTCCTCTCCGATAAACATCTTCGGTTGAAGCGTGTTTTTTGGGGGGGTTTTCTGACCGTGAACAGTTCATGAATGTTTTGTTATTATTTCAGACTTTCGTAAATCCAGTTAAGGCATTTAGTTTTGACCCGACGGGTGCGATCCGCCTTCGGTTTATGCTTTTTTTTTTACCCTAAGCCTCAATTCAACGTAGCAATTTCGGCACCCGCTTCCTCACCGGCTGCTGCAAATCTCTCTCCAAAATTGACAGCTTTCTCAACGTATTTTCAAAAAGCAGCGATGACCGATCGGCACGTCTTGATGGATTTTTCCCTAGAAATCATTACACAGATTGCTTCTTCCTCTACGATTGTGACAATTTTGTGTGTCAATCATTTCACACCCCCTCCCCTGCTTTCTCGTGACACACACACTCTCTCTATAAACGTAAAGTGCTTTGGCTAGTGTGAAATATCAGAGGTCAATCACCTGCCCTTCTATTCAGTGCACATCTTGTTTGGAATGCATTATTATTGTGATTACTTTCACCCCAGCTAACAAAGCCAGTGTTGCCTTAACACAGAGTGTTGCAACCTCGACTGGCAGTATTCATTTTATCGACCGTGGAAAGATGATTTGTTGAAGAAACTCTGAAGCCACATTCTTACAATTGAGAACCACGTGCCCTGAACTTTTGCGGCCATTGGAAATTTGCGTGCGATTGTCTGTGCTCGCCAACGTGTGTGTGAGAGTATGTGAATGTATACATGTGCATGAATGTGTGTGAGAGAGTGTGTGTAGCGGTTAGCGCGCTGCGCTGTGAACCTGGCGACCCGGGTTCGATTCCCGCTCACGGCTAACACCAGTGGCGATGATCTGAACTGGGCCTCCCCTAGGTCGACTCAGCCTTAAATGAGTACCTGGTGCGGTGTGTAAACATCGCCACTGTGGAGACAAAGGCGGTCGGGCGTGGTGCTGGCCACCCACCCCCTCGTGTACCGTTTCGGCCTTCATAGGTGCTCGCTAACAGCACTTGCCCCTACAGTCTGTTAAGGCTATACGGGGGATCTTTGTCTTTGTGCAAGTGTGAGTGAGTGTGCGTGCAAGGGGGGAGCGATAGTGTAGCGGTGAACGTGCTGCGCTACGAACCTGGCGAACCGAGTTCGGTTCCCGCTCACGACCAACACCAGTGACGATTATCTGAACCGGTGGTGGGCCTCCCCTAGGTCGACTCAGCCTCAAATCAGTACCTGGTGCGATGTGTCAACGTTGCCACTCGGGAGACAAAGGCGGCCGGGCGTGGTGTTGGCCACCCACCCCCTCGTGTGGCGTGCCGGCCTTCATAGGTGCTCGCTAACAGCACTTGCCCCAGCAGGCTGTGCAGGCTATACGGGGAATCTGTGTCTTTTTTGTGTGCAATTGAGCAACAGCATTGTAGTGGTTAGCGCACTGCACTACGAAATTAGGCGATGCGCATTTGATTCCCGCTGACGGCCAACATCGGTAATGAACATTCGAGGCAGTCCTGAGCCACCCCGAGGTCAACTTAGCCTCAAATTAGTACCTGGTGTGGTGTGTAAACGTAAACCTTGGGGAGACGAGGCGTGATGCTGGACACTTACCCCCTTGTGTGCAGTGGCGGCCTTAATTGGTGTTCGCTAACAGCACTTGCCCAAATAGTCTGCTAAAGGCAATACGGCGGATCCGTGACAATGATTTGAATGGGTCTTGGGCCTCCCCTAGGTCGACTCAGACTCAAATGAGTACCTGGTGTGGTGTGTAAACATCGCCACTAGGGAGGCAAATGCGGCCGGGCGTGGCGCTGACCACCCAGCCCCTCGTGTGCCTTGCCGGCCTTCATAGGTGCTCGCTAACAGCACTTGCCCCAACAATCTGTTGAGGCTATACGGGGGATCTTTGCTCTTTATGTTAATGTGACAGGGACGGAGCAGGGTGGCATCACCTCAGAGCAAATGTTCCCGCATGTATTTGCATTGATCACTGTATTATTACTGCAGCCATTCCACTCAGTAACCACACGCTGTTTCACTTGCCCTCACAGAGGCAGGAGCCAACACGTGTCTGAGACTACCACCTCTGCATATGCATACATGCCTCTCTGTAAGTGCACATATCTAATGTGTGTGCACATGGATGGCTGATATATATATGGTAATTTGAAGTGTAATTTTATTTTATTATTTTCAGATAGAATTTCAGGGACTTCTTCTTGAGTGTTTTTTCTTGGATTCATCCTCTAGAATATGCTCCAAATGTAGGGATGTAATGACTCACCCTTGCCAAAGACAAAGTTCTCCCCCCGAAACCTTTAACAGACTGTTGGGGCAAGTGCTGTTAGCGAGCACCTATGAAGGCCGGCACGACAGACGAGGGGATGGGCAACCAGCACCATTCCCGACCACCTTTGTCTCCCCGGTGCTAATGTTTACACACCGTACCAGGTACTCAAGTAAGGCGGAGTCGACCTAGGGGAGGTCTGGGACCTGTTCAGATATTCCCAACAGTTTTTGGTCGTGAGCAGGAATCGAACGTGGGTCGCCAGGTTCGTAGCGCAGCGCGGCGCGATAACCGCCATGCCACCACTCCCATCGTCATCCTGACCCCACACAGCGAGTTGATGGGCTGTATTTTCATGGTTGTGATTCAATGAAAGTTTGGAATAATTTTCATATTGGTTCTCATATCACAATTGTATTGCTTCAGAATTGTTTCTGCCACGTTAATACCTTGTACAAAAGTGTACGTCATATGTTTGCTTAAATGTAACATAAGCATTTTATTTTTCATGTAACTCGCATGAAGTGTAAATAATACATTCTCGCATATCAGGAGCACAACATTACATTTTGATGAATTAATGCAACCGCTATACAGGATGCTTTAAAAAAATATTTACACTTATATGGGACTATCATTTTTAATGGAAAAAGAACGGATAATACACTGTGACATGATAGCAAATGTATGTTAATATCTTCTTAGGTTTTTTCGGTAAAGTCACGTAGAAAGTAAAATAAAATAAAAACAAAAATCACGACGTTTCGGAGGCAACACAAGTCTCCGTCATCAGGTGGGACCGTCACAGCCAGATTAGCTGTATCAAGTGAGGCAATGATTCAAGATGTAATACCTTAAAAGCGAGTTGAGGGGGGAGGGAGAGGGAGGGGGGAGCTCATCAGACTATGGTAGCCAATGAAAGGAACGTATCGGGAGGGAGGGGGGGCGAGGCCAAAAGGGTGGGCGATGGACGTGGAAGCGCTTGTGCCCAAGCGGCCAATTACTGCACACGCCAACACAATGGAGCGATTGTGCGCAAGCGGCCAGCCACTGCACCCGCCAACACAATGGGCAGAGAGGAGGAGGGGGAGGTCTAATACACATGATAGACAAAAGAACGAAAATGATGATGGGTACAAACTTAGGGGGAGCTCATCAGACTATGGTAGCCAATGAATGGAACGTATCGGGAGGGAGGGGGGGGGGCGGGGGGGGGCGAGGCCAAAGGGTGGGCGACGGACGTGGAAGCGCTTGTGCGCAAGCGGCTAATTACTGCACACGCCAACACAATGGAGAGAGAGGGGGAGTGGGGGGTCTGATACACATGATAGACAAAAGAACGAAAATGCCCATGTTTATACCAATGCTGGCTGAACAATGAAGAGAGTACTGTTAAAATAACTGGGGATGTTAACACTCGGTAAAGTACAGTAAAATAGTGCCTGTCAGATAAGATGGTCCAAAAAATTTTGTGATTAAGTCTTTTTTGCGTGGTTGATAACATCTTTCCAATGATTACTAAATTTGTACCCATCATCACGGTTGAAATTATGTCTGTGTTTGTATATTTGTATGGCTTCGTGTACAAACCTTTGATGGTAGCCGGGAGGTTTGCAGAGAACCTTGGTCTCGGAAAAGACAATTTCATGAGAGCCCACCGAGTTGTAGCAATGATCGGCCACGGCAGAAGAATCAGTTCTGCCGTGTTTCAGATCTGACTTGTGCTCGCGGACACGATCAGAAACATGACGTTTCGTTTCTCCAATGTAGCAATCACCACAAATGCAACTCAATTTGTAGACTCCAGGATACTGTAAGTCAGGAACGACATCCTTCACAGATGGAATCAGATCACGGATTTTATGCACTGTACTGAATCGGACTTGGATCTTATGTTTGTTTAGAATTTTGGAGATCTTTTTGGTCACGCCAGCTATGTATGGTAACGTGATGGTTTTGGTCGGAGTTTCATGTGGCTGTTTCTGTGTGGTGGGAGAGACAGCTTGGCGGATAGTACGGTCAGAGTATCCGTTCATCCTGAGGGCCCGATGTACATGTCTTAATTCACCGGTCAGGTGGTGTTTGTCAGAAATGCCATGTGCTCTGTGGTATAGCGTTTTGATGAGAGAGTTCTTTTGAGATGGGTGGTGGTGGGAATCCGGTTTCAAGTAGGAGTCTGTGTGGGTGGCTTTTCTGTAGACAGAATGTCCCAAGGAACCGTCAGGACTCCTCTCAAACAGAATATCCAAGAATGGTAGTTTACCGTCTTTCTCCACTTCCATGGTGAATCTGATGGATGGGTGTCTAGAATTGATGTGGTCAAAGAAGTGGTTCAATGCTGGGAGGCCATGTGGCCAGATGACGAAAGTGTCATCCACATATCTCTTCCACAGGGAAGGACGCAGGGTGGATGTCTGGATGGCGTCTGATTCAAACTTTTCCATGAATATGTTGGCTATAACTGGTGACAAAGGGGAGCCCATAGGGGTACCCTCATTCTGTTTGTAGAAGGTGCCATTCCAGGTAAAATAGGTGTTGGTGAGGCAATGCCTAACCAGCGCAGGTGCATCAGAATTCAATCCATGTTGGACTAAGTCCTCAATTATTGTTAGGGTGTCCGGTACTGGGACTTTGGTAAACAAAGATACTACATCAAAGCTGACGAGGATGTCATCAGGAGATAGTACCATGTCCTTAACCATAGAGACTAATTGGGTTGAGTTGAGTTCTGCTGAAGAGGTCTTGCCTGTGAAAGGGAGCAGAGTATCTGATAGAAAACGGGCTAGTTTGTACGTAGGAGAGTTTATCGTCGACACAATGGGTCGTAGCGGGGTGCCTTCCTTATGGATTTTGGGAAGACCATAGAGTCTGGGAGGTCTTGCCGCCGATGGTTTTAGAGAGGGACGTTTGCTTGGTTCGATTAGGGAGGTCGAACTCGTGATGATACTGTTGGTTTTCGTCGTTAGCCTTTTAGTGGGATCGTTTTTAATTTTGGAGTAACTCCCATCATTAAGAAGGTCCAGGATTTTGTTGTTGTATGAATCTTTTTCCATGATGACCGTGGCAATTGCCCTTGTCTGCCGAGAGGATGACTATATCATCTCTCTTTTTTAGGTCCGCGAGTTCAGAGCGTTCGTTTTTGCTGATGTTACTAGTGGGTTTCTTAGCATTCTTAAGAATAGTAGCTATTTCAGCTCTTGCTACATCCGCATGGATGTGTCCTATGCCTCTGAGGGCTACATCAATCTGGGAAATCATATCCTCTACTGGTATATATTTAGGGGCGACGGCGAAATTTAGTCCTTTGGCCAGTACCGTTTTTAGAGTGTCAGAAATTGGGATGTTACTCTGATTAATCACGGTCTTGTTAACATCCAGCTTTGCGATGTGTGGCTCTGGTTTCTTCTTAGATAGGAGGTTGAATTTAGAAATCAGGTTAGCTTTGCATTTGGCTGACAGTGAGTCAGCAGAAGCAGAAGTCATGTTATCAACGTGGTTCCAATCAGAAGGTGACATTTTTTGTGTTAACATTAAACCTCCCGGCTACCATCAAAGGTTTGTACACGAAGCCATACAAATATACAAACACAGACATAATTTCAACCGTGATGATGGGTACAAACTTAGTAATCATTGGAAAGATGTTATCAACCACGCAAAAAAGACTTAATCACAAAATTTTTTGGACCATCTTATCTGACAGGCACTATTTTACTGTACTTTACCGAGTGTTAACATCCCCAGTTATTTTAACAGTACTCTCTTCATTGTTCAGCCAGCATTGGTATAAACATGGGCATTTTCGTTATTTTGTCTATCATGTGTATCAGACCCCCCACTCCCCCTCTCTCTCCATTGTGTTGGCGTGTGCAGTAATTAGCCGCTTGCGCACAAGCGCTTCCACGTCCGTCGCCCACCCTTTGGCCTCGCCCCCCCCCCCGCCCCCCCTCCCTCCCGATACGTTCCATTCATTGGCTACCATAGTCTGATGAGCTCCCCCTAAGTTTGTACCCATCATCATTTTCGTTCTTTTGTCTATCATGTGTATTAGACCTCCCCCTCCTCCTCTCTGCCCATTGTGTTGGCGGGTGCAGTGGCTGGCCGCTTGCGCACAATCGCTCCATTGTGTTGGCGTGTGCAGTAATTGGCCGCTTGGGCACAAGCGCTTCCACGTCCATCGCCCACCCTTTTGGCCTCGCCCCCCCTCCCTCCCGATACGTTCCTTTCATTGGCTACCATAGTCTGATGAGCTCCCCCCTCCCTCTCCCTCCCCCCTCAACTCGCTTTTAAGGGATTACATCTTGAATCATTGCCTCACTTGATACAGCTAATCTGGCTGTGACGGTCCCACCTGATGACGGAGACTTGTGTTGCCTCCGAAACGTCGTGATTTTTGTTTTTATTTTATTTTACTTTCTACGTGACTTTACCGACAAAACCTAAGAAGATGATTCCTTGCAGTCACGAAAGCTTCAAATCTAGAATTAATGTATGTTAATAGCTTCAAAAAGTCAAAGAGTCTCCACTTGTTCGCCATCATTGTCAACACGTGCCTGGAATCTTCTCCAGGTGGTCTCCAGAGCCTGGAGGCGGCACATTTCTCGTAGTTTTGTTGCAAATTCTCCGAAGTGTGAACATTTCTTTGAAGCACCCTGTATTTGCTACTCCATTGTGTTGTCACTGCATCCTCACTGGATGCCGAGAACGTTAGCATTAATTGTTCATTCATTGTCGGCTGCAAATTAACAAACCAGTAATCGGTACTGCAACATATGGCAATGATTACAGGAAATATGAAAACAATTAAATTTGGCTCATGCAGGATTTCCGTTGAGTTATCACCATTCTTTTCACTTTCTAGCCCTCCTCGCGATATGGGACTCTACTACGGCCCAGCGCTCTCTGTCTTCGACAGATCTTGCGAGACGTTGTCCAAAACTGAGCCCTGCCCTGGCAGCAGCAGCACAGCCAATCCAAGTTCTGCTTTTGGTTGGAGCCTTGAAGAAATGTTCATGACTTCTCACGAGAATGTTTATTGCCTAACTACATTTGTTTGGCAGGAATGAATTACGGAATGCTTTGCCAATATTGAACAAAACAATATGTAGAGAGCCCTTTGTCAAATCCACTGCTGATGGACAAAGGCCTTGCCCACACTGTGACATCATGAAAAAGTTTGACCAGACTTGTAGCGTCTCTAAAGTCGAGAGCATCGTCCCAAGCCTTGTGACATTGTCTCTGAAATATGGCGCTGTACAACTGCACATGCTTATTATTACCTCACCACACTGGTCGGTGCAGGTTTGTGAAGAGAGAAGGCACCCAGGATGGTTTCAGATAACGCTCGCAAACTGATATTAGCCGTGGTCAGGAATCGATCGCAGGTCACCAGGTTCAGAGCATTGTGCAAAGCACTGTGCCACCACTTGTACAGGCCTAATATGTAAATAATAATTATACTAACATAGTGACTAGTGCCAAAAGATAGAAACACACTCAAGAGGACCCTCCACTGCGGAGATGGAGCGGTGAAAAACAGCTCGCGTGGAAGACCTAGATGGATTGTTGCCTTGCAGGACCCTGAGAGTTTGTCACGGCTTGAGAGAGACTCTCACTTAGCAGTGGACTGATCATGGCTGATATTGACGATTGAAATGGAGAACGGTGGCAGAGAATAACAACATGATAATTGTTTTTTTACCCTTTTATCTGGCAACAAATCTGACGCCTTTTTTTACAAGGAGTCATGTTTGCATTGACCACGATACCTGCAGTCGGAATGCAAACAAAAAAAAACAACTCTGATAATGTATGCACTGTCCTTGAAATGTATTGGTCCACACCCGAGACAGCTGTCCTTTGAGCCTAGTCTCACATGGTGTTGTTTGCATTCCGACTGCAGGTATTGTGATCAATGCAAACATGACTCCTTGTAAAAAAAGGTGTCAGTTTTGTTGCCAGCTAAAAGGGTAAAAAAACAATTATCATATTTTGCTACTGGCAAAGGAGGTCCCAATGGAGAATAACAACAATAAAGCATTTCGCAACTATCCTCGCTAAAACGTCCGCACATTGTTAATTATTATACATTTGCGACGGCGATGACACTTACGAGGAAGTCACAATCCCTTTCCTGTCGGGATTATGGAACAAATGGCCCCGCGGCGACGTCACGGCGTGGGGTAAAGCTGCTCGGCACGCGGCTGCCGCCCGGGTCCCAAACTCGAGCTGCCCGCGACAGCTTTTGGTGAATGCAGCGTCGCGTCCCTTTGAAAACTCGACGCAGCCCATCGGAGACTCGCTTGATGTCCACTCTCGATTGCGGTTTCGCGGTCCTTCTTTTGCGCATCGAGGTGGTCGTGGAGGGGGGGGACACGGGCTCATTTGCATTCTGGCACGACCAAGGCAACAACAAAGCACTGGCCACTGTAAGATAAATGGGCACACACTGGGCTGCCATAATAGCCTACCGCTAAGCCTCTTGCATGTGCCCGCATGGGCTTTAATGTTGATAATGCATGCATTCATGGACCCGCATACACCAAAAAATTTAGAGTAAAAAAAAAACCCACAGCTTTAATGGATTATAAATTGTAGGCTTTTTACATAGACGTTCGAAGTACATCGGCAAGTGTAGTTTGGTCCTCACAGTTATGAAGGTTGGAAAAAAAACTTTTAATTTCACGAAACCTGCGGTCGTCGTAATTTTTTTTAAGTCGTACGGCGCGCTTGCTCTGAGTGCCCCCCCGGGATGGCTGTTAAAGTAGATGTCACGTGACAATATCTACGGGCCATTTTCAAGTGTCAAAACTCCTCGGACACTTTGTCACAAAAAAGGTCATGGTTTTATGAAGCATGTCGCATGAGTCACAATACCATTAAGTACATAATAAACCATTTACTGTGGAAACAACAAATAAACCAACACGATGGTTTACAGCAAGTGATGAATTGTGTTTCGCACATTATCCCTGTATACATTTAAGAGTGCAGTTGGGTTTGTGGTGAAATGTTGAGAAAAATGGTTTTAGTGACCTCTGATGCCATGAGCACATCGAAGCGAGACATTTTGAGGTGGCCTGCAGACCCAGAGGTCAGGAGTTTTAATATTTAAACTCCTTGAAGATGCCCACAGCAGTGTGTACTGAACCCATTTGTCTCCCCAGTGCTCATGTTTACACACCACACAAGGTACCTATTTAGGGCTGAATCGACCTAGGGGAGGACCACAATTTGAACTCCAGTTGCTGGTTTTGTAGTGCAATGCACTCATCACTATGCCGCCATTCTCCATATACAGTATAAGTGCATGCGTCTGGGGATGCCTGAACTAGGCCAAAACAGTCCGGCTTACATATTTATACAATCAAAGATAAAGATACTCTGCGTCAGTACTATTAGTGAGCACCTATTATTATATATCACACTATAAATACACACAGGTACAGGTACACACTAACAAATATTTAATTTAGGTAAATTGACACTTCAAAAAATATCAAATAATTCACCCAGATGGTGCTCCGAGCATGTCTTGTAAATGCTATTTAGTTTTGCTAATATTCTAACACATTGACCTACACTGAGATACATAAAGAAAAAGTGGAAAATAGATCAGAGAACAAATGCAAACGAGCTTCTTTAGCATTCTAATCCATGTAAAGTAATGTGTTTGACTCATGATTCACTATCAATATTTATTAATGAGATACACTCAACGCAAGGCTATTCACAGATACATAAGAAGGCATGTATTCCCCCAAATGGATTTGAAATATAAAGGTGTAAACATAAGTGCAAACATCAACCATTTCAGATTTGCTAACGCCACCGTCATTAAAAGAACGCCCGGGAAAAGGAAATTCAGGACATGTTTGAAATAACTTCATGAAGCAGGCTATAGAGTTGGGCCCCTCTATAAATGAGCAAAATCTCTCTGAACGCCTCCAAGCTTCGATATGACAACGTGACAAAGAAACAGTGCTCGTGCACTGAATTATAAAAATGTTCTCTACTCAGCACCCCTCTGGAGGCCAGTTCCTTTCAAGCCTCCACCAGGTGCTCGACCAAACGCCCAGCTCACAATGTCCAGCAATTAACAAACCACGTGCCCTGCAATGTTGACGCTTAATGTACATCCTGATTCGTACCCCATATTCTTGCATTCGAATGCTGGAGGTTGCACGAATAAAATGTACCTAAGATTTTTTATACATGTATGTAATATCGTGATAGCAATGTCTCTTTTTTGTTGGCACAATAAAGTGGATTGTTGTGATACCGTACTTATTAAATAACACAAATTATTTAATGATGTTGCATTGGCAGGTTTGCACAAGTACAATGAACGAACACATTCGTCACTAGCATTGCTTCAATTATATATAATAGGCGGCCTATAATAGGAAGTAGAACACAAGGAGTATGCTTTTAAAAACAAACCTCTTTCAACAAATGCATTTATATACACAAATACTTTTGCAAAAAAATTAATTTAGTAGAACATTAAACCACTTGTGTTTCCAGAACAAAACAACATTTTTACACGTAACAAGATCAACCATGTCAACAATCCAAATAGAAAGTGTTCTTGTTTTCGTAGCTTTTTGTCAAATAATCACGTACCAATTGGTTTACACCAAGGGTTCCCAAACTCGAGTAGTCGCGACCCACCACCACGATATTCGCTCTACGCCGCACGCACCAGCTGATTGTTAAACGCGTCCCACGCAACGCACTACGCAATTAACGCTGTCTGTGCCACGTGAAACACACGCGCACTGAGATTTAAATCTTAATTTGATTGCCTCCATTAATGTCGACAGTGTCAATTGCTCAGCACGTCACTTGGAACGCGTAAAACAATTATCGGGCGCGTGCAGCATATAGGGCCGAGTTAACTTGGATTTGAATGGGGGGTGAGGGGGGGGGATAAAGTGACGCATGTAGAAAGACGTAGCGTGGGTGGGTCGCGAGCACTAGAGTCTGTGAAACTCTGCTTTGCATGGTGTCATTGAGACAAAGCCGGCAAGGGGAGCTGATGTGCACGGCCATAAGCATCACTTTTCCGGGACGTAACATGCTCAATTCAGCCAAACAAAAAACAAACTTGACATTTCGATTTAAAGCTTTCGTGACTGCAGGGATTCATCTTCTTGGTTCTTTCGGTAAAGACAGACCTGCTCTCCACCTGAGGACGGCTGCTTGCGTTGTGGCCGAAACGTCGTGAGAATTATTTTATTATGTTTTATTTTTATTATTTCCATTCTACGTGACTTTACCGACAGAACCAAGAAGATAAACTTGACATTTCCCAATGATTTGTGCCCAAGTAATTTGTGTTCAGCCTGAATGCAGCTAATACGGGCCAAATTGCAAAACTCCTTCAAACCCACACAGTCTTCGTGAAGCTCAAGTTTTAGCTCGTTTTTCTCTTAATTATAACACGTTAAATAGTGCTTCCTGCATGTTGGGCCTGTGCTCAGCGAGACCATGATGTAAATAATAATACTTAGCTTTCAAAGGACACCACGTTCATTAAAAACCAGAGAGAGCAGTGGCCTCGGAGGAGTTCTGTGAACAAACGTGCATGCAGGTGAGCCGCTCATTATGTAAACGCATTGTTGCAGTAAACGTTTACCTCCACGCTGCTCCCACAGTAGTCCCATCATGTGAACATTTCAATTCCCCCAAGCAGATGGTTCCATCGACCGACTAACTATCCCCCGCGCGTTGGACAAATGCGTGCCAACACCACCACCACCACCACCTTCGGGTACTGAGCAAGGCTGTCACCCGCACACGCGTCATTCGCTAATGGGAACTTCTGAACCAAATGCACCTGGGGACTTGGGGAGGGGGGGTGGAGTGCCTAAGCCATGGACTTACTCGTGGACTCCCCTAGACCTCCGTCCGATTGAATTTTTTTTAAACGTTCGCAAAGTGATGTTTTTTGTTTTTGTTTTAACGACGTCGTTCAAATTCACGAGCGATTCGGGAATGGGACGTGTCGATCGAGCCGTCACGGGAGATGGGTCAATTCGACGTCGAATGTTCTCGGCAGCAAACGCAGTTGTCAACGATTGCACGTGTTGCCTTCGGCAGCTGGATGTCCTAAACGGTGAGCGCACTTCGCCACCTCTGTCGTTGGGTACTGTTGACGCTTCTGGATTATTAAGAGTCAAGTTAAAAAAAACGTGTTGATACAAAATTAACACCCGTGGCAATTTGTCTTCGAAGTTTCGCACCAAATTTCGCTTCATCTGCTGCAGTATCCATGTCAATTGCAGGCTTCGTTTGACGTGCAAACTGTTTTCAGTAAGCTGTTATGTAGTTGGAGGGAGCTGAACAAGACGCAACATGGGTACAAGTAAGCGTTGGACAGACAAAAGCAGATTGCATAATTACTAAATCTGCTCAGCGTTAAACATTTGTTTAAATTTTGTTTAACATTCATTGTGTTGTGGTTGCTCTAAGTTTGTGTATGTCCACCCACGTTTAAACAAGGTCATGCTACAGGGTCGACGAGACTACCAAGCTCTGCGTGCTGTGTAGTGGACGTTAAAGTCCACTTTACAATTGAAAAATGTGTTTCTTGGTGGAGTGCTGAAGGACATGGCAGTTGAGATGTGACGTCTGGTTGATTTTAAAGCCATTTGGAAAGAAAATAGGCAAATATCAAAAAGCTAAAAATAGGTTTCTTTGAGATGGAGAGCCACCCAAAAATGTTTTTTCTTTCCAGCTTTCAACAAGGCGCATATCTGGAATTTAAATTTTAATGAAAACTATGTCTTTCCACGGCATAGTACAGAAAAAAAGTGAATTCACAGGGATATCTTTATGTGCACCAACCCATAACAATATTGCAATACTAACATTAAAGTATCGTGCAAATCATAATTTAATAACATTTGTCAAATAAATAAAGGTGTTGGTTTTAGTCCTCTTAAAATACAGCTGTAAAATGTTTGTGCTTGGGGTGTGTTGGAATTGCAAATGGTTTTTCGCCATAAATGTATTCTAATATGATTCCTATTGTGGGAAAAAAGACCAGCTTGTTCCTTTGAAATGTAAATGGAGCATCATCTATTGTGCTCTCTGACAGCAAACAGTGACGCCACGAGTGACATTATTATGATGCATGGATGCTAGGTCAACCAACCTCGATTTTTTCCGATTTCAATTATTATTATTATCCATGACCACGGTATACTCGTCACTGAAAGCATTTATTTCGAGAGGAGTAACCGACTGCCCATGCATATGTATTTGTGCACGAACTCACCGAACAAATTGTATTGGTTTTACTTAAAAGTACGACTTTCCAAAGCAGGAAAAATACATTTACGTTGGTTTTTAGAATGCAATTTTTAAACAGTCGATAGTAGTTTTAGTGATAAATGATTTTTATCATCTCTGACGTGGTGGCAAGTTGCTGCATGATAGGCAGACGATGAACATCCACAATTGGTTTATTTTGGGTGAGAATGTATCGGTGTAATGTCAAAGGTGTAACCCTCCCCCTATCTGACACAACCAAACAAATAAAAATGTCACTCAGGCAAATGTGACAATTTATTTTGCTTTTAAGAAAACTGGTACGTTGGAAAGTGAGTAAAATTTGCCAATTTTGTACAAAATTGCCAAATGTTGACCACACTTCACAATGCAGGTTGGCACAGGTTGGTGAAAGGTGAAAGGGGAGTCTTCAAAAATCCCACACCACTGATGCTATCCTTGGCTGGGAATCAAATTCAGGTTGCTGGGATCATAGCGCAGTGCCCTAATCAATACATCACACTGCTCCACCTCCATGAACATTTTGACAAGTGTAAGTCTCTCAACGACAGCAGAATAATATGCATAGGTGTTTTAGCGCGAGTGTGCCAACTTTTCTCTCTCTCTGCACCTTCAGTGCACCAAACTGCCCACTAAACCGTGCATTAAACCAGCTGAGATGCCACGCATGCCTGAACTCAGATGTAATAAATATAACCAAAGATGAATGCGTATTATTCCAGCACGGACAACCTTTGAGTGGTTACATCATTATTGTAGTCATCGGAGGCTGGCTCACTGCCACTTAAAGTGCCATCACTCGGGAGATTCCCAGAACCCGGCGAGGAACCAGCACACGTCTTTGTTGGCTTGTCAACCTCGTGGCCCCAATCCATGAGGCCCTGGCTCATTGCTCTGGCATTGGCACCAGTCACCCAGACACCCTTACTAATTTGCATTTTAATAGAGCTCTTTGGGACTTTTCTCATTAACCAGACATTTTTTTTGCAATCTTCTAAAGCGAAATGAAATACGGTTCATCTGGCTGTGAAGTATGCATTGTTTTGCCCAAATAAGGCTTTTGTGCTCCCCTCCCCGTGATTTTTCATTTGCACTGAAGCTATGGCAATGCCTCCTCCCTGTTACAATCCAACCAACGGTGGTTGCCCAAATATTAATTGCCCGTCCTCATGCAAAATTGCACACGAGCCCTTGTGGCATATTACTTTCTCATTTTTCCTACACGGAATCGTCAGTGTTTAATTATAATGAACTGTTTCTTATATTAGGGACAAGTCATTCTTGGAAAAGTACCGTATTCATTTCCACGGGTTTGTTTCCCGTTTCAGTGAATGATTCCTTTAATTTACAACGTTACAATTCGTGAGTTGAACAAGGATCATGTGCATGGACCTGCTCTCAAAATACATTTTCGAGCAGGAACGCTCAACAGCTACACAATGCGGCGACAACACTCAGAAGATGGATGTGACAAGAGCAACACCACGGGAGACAGCGCTCTTTTCTGTAACTTCAAAGAAAATTCAGCTTCTAATCTTAAAGTGTTGTCAGCCCTGGTTACCAAATTAATGGAAAAAGCAAACATAATATCTAAAAAAAAACATATATGTTGAAAGGTAACATGTCTGTCCTGGTGTTTATTCAATGTAAAAAAATTTATTTATTTGGCGTTTAACATGTTGAGGAATAAATACATGCATCGGTTTTTCATTTCACGTAAGTATATAGGGTGGGCCAAAAGTCAGGACACACAGGGTTATTTCATTTATTTTAACGCCGGAATAAAAACATGTAGTTTATTTTTTTTCTATATTTTATCTATCCTCATTATTAATATCTGTTTCATTCTATCCGTGGGGTCACATCAAATTCCTCGTTTAAAAAGCTCGATCACGAGCTCTGAATGAATTGAGACAAAAAATGATTGATGAATGTTCAAAGAGTACACACGAGTAATCTTAAAAAAGAGTCCTGAATTAATTTCTAAAGAGAATTCGTGTATGCATCAATCTTAATGGAAGTCAGGTTTAACATTTGTAAAAAAAAAAAAATTTGTTTTTTTTATAATCCGATGTTCTTTGTAAAAATAAATATAACACTATGTGTTCTGAATTTTGGGTCACCCTATTTGCTGTGCATCAACGGGCAGGTCGGATTTAGATCGATGGGGACCAAACGGGGCATTTGTCCGGGGCATATTAATCCCGAGGGATCCACACAAAAATACATTAAACGGTCATTAAAAGTTGGGGTGTTGATTAATATTACCATTTTTATATGAACACGATGCGCACAATTACCTCCATTAACTGTTGTGATAGTCGGTTGATTTAAATTCATCCTCCCCTGTTCCCCACATCTGACAGAGATTAACCCTTGTTTATGTGTTAGGGTGCAATAGGTATTTATATGCACTGTACGTCGTTGTTCATAGCGTAATTTTGATCATTATACGGAGTTTGTTCTTTCCATTGGAGTGTGTCTGGCAGTGAGGGTTGGAGATTGTGTGTGTACATATATACATATTCTTGGATCTTTCGGTAAAGTCATGTAGATAGGTTCAAAGAAAATAACAAAATGTACGACGTTTCGATCGCAACACAAGCGGTCGTCTTCAGGAAACGATGGGGGAGCTTCCAAGGTAATCTGTTTATAAGGGGTTTCATCTTCTTGGTTCTTTCGGTAAATTCACGTAGAAGGGAAATAAAAAAATAATAAAAATAAAACATAATAAAATACTTTTTATTATTATTTTATTATGTTTTTTTTATTATTTCCCTTCTACGTGACTTTACCGAAAGAACCAAGAAGATGAATCCCTGCAGTCACGAAAGCTTTAAATCGATGTTTATAAGGGGTTTGAAATGGGCGGAGCCCAAATGTCAGCAGCCAATGAAAATGTAAGTGGTGGGCAGCCAATCCCACGGTGGTTGGTTTTCCACCAATCAAAGGGCTGCCAGGTGAAAATGTGCATGCTAAAGAGAGATTAGCATGTTAATGGGAGATTAGAATGTTAATAGCAGATTAGCATGTTAATGGCAGATCGCACAGCCGCAACCAAGGGGTCTGCGCGCGAAGTGACTGTAAAGCACAACTAACATCGGATAGTGGTCGGATGGGAACATCATAGCCAATTATGGCTTAAACTGGTTGATAACGTCCTTCCAATGATTGCTCAGTTTGTTCCCATCTTCTTGGTTTGTGTGTATATAGTTGGTGAGCAGTGCCTACGAACCTGGTCACCCGAGTTCGATTACCGCATATGGCCAACAGCAGTGATCATCACCTGAACAGGTACTGGGCCTCGCCCTGGGTCAACTCAGCCTCAAACGATTACTTGGTGCTTTGTGTAAACATCGCCACTAAGAGATACAAAGGCGGCCGGGCGTGGTGCTAGCCACACCGCCGCCTTGTGTATCGTGCCAGCCCTAATGGGTCGCTCGCTAACATCACTTGTCTGTATCGGAAATGTGTGTGTGGGGCTTTGTTTTTTGTGTCTTTAACAGAAGGGGAAGTTCTTTTCGGCTCTGGTGTCCCAGAGGTGATCACTCCTCTATGCGGCCCTGTAAGTGGGTGCTGTGTACAGCTTGCATATCTCGTCATGACCATTGTCATTAATACAGTATTTCCATTTCGCTTCAACCGCATGAGTAGCTTAAAGGCAGCGGACGTAAGGCGTTGATGAAGTTACATCTTGGTGACCTTCTCGATCAAACTTTATCCTTTCAGTCCCATGTCAACCGAACCGTGAGAACCTCTTTTTGTATCCACCTGAGAAACGTATCCCGGCGCCGCCACATCCTGAACACTGCAGACACCGAGATACTGATCCACGCATTTGATTTTCCCGCACCGACTACTGTGATGCCCTGCCTTTTGGAACCCCGAGCAAGCCTCTAAACAGGCTGCAGCAAGGCCGTAGCCATGGAGTTAACATTGGGGGTGGGGGGGCAAATCTTCCAGGGGGTCTGGGGGTCCCCCCCCCCAGAAAAAATCTAAATTTGAAAACTAATTTTCTAACATTTCCTGCCTAAAATATTTTTAAAAAACCACTAACACATAGGTTGGACTTTTTTTTTCTTTTTTACAATAATGTCTAATAGTGTATTGTATTACATTGCTCAGTTTTTTTCTTTTTTACCTTTTCTTGTTTCATTGTATGTAATGGCAGAGATTAGGGATTCATAAAGTACAACCATAACCACAATCATATAAAAAATAAATCTAATTTATAGAAATATATTGGGGGGGACATTGTGAGAATATTTGAATATGGGGGGGGGGGATGTGTCCTCCCCCCCCAATATATATTATAATTACGGCCTTGAGCTGCAGAACATTAACAGTGCAGCCGTCAGGGTGCTAACTGGTACACCCTTCAAAGATCACGTCACACCTGTGCTCCTGTCCCTTCACCGGCTCCCTGTCCGTACCCGTATTGATTTCAAGATTATCTTACTCAAGGCCTTAAATGGGCTTGCACCTCCCTACATTCATGACCTCCTTCAGCCAAACGTTCCATCGAACGCATTCAGATCTTCAGATTGTGCATTGCTCACTGTTCCAACGGCCTCCAGGCTACACACTTGGGGTGGTGACGGTGACTGAAATTGCGGCACCTGAACTCTGTGACTCGTTGCCCCTTCGAGGTCAGGGGGCAAGTGATATGTAAACTGGTCCTGGGTAAAGTCACGTAGAAGGGAAATAATAAAATAATAAAACATAAAACATAATAAAATAATTCTCACGACGTTTCGGCCACAACGCAAGCAGCCGTCCTCAGGTGAAGAACAGGTCTGTTGGAAAGACAGCGTCTGAAGGACAGGTGAAGAACAGGTCTGTCGGAAAGACAGCGTCTGAAGGACTTGTCGACAGACCTGTTCTTCACCTGAAGACGGCTGCTTGCGTTGTGGCCGAAACGTCGTGAGAATTATTTTATTATGTTTTATGTTTTATTATTTTATTATTTCCCTTCTACGTGACTTCTACTACGTGTGAGCTGTTAAACAAAACGCAATGTTTGGGAAGATAAAGGTTTCAAATCTACCCCCTTTTCGGTTCAACTCCAGCGTCAAAATGCGTTCAATCCCAATAGCGACTGCCTAAGTGATGCCGTCGTCTGTTAATCGGCCAAAGTCAGAGATCGCCACGGGTGTGTCTGTTGCTGCATCCCTGACGCGACATTACAGCACTCGGCACATTGCCTTGACTGCACACCCCCGCACCACGCCCATGGCATTGTCTCGACAACTGTCCACGGCAGCCGTGGTCTATCCACTGCTGGATGAAGGCCTCCCCGAAGCCGTCGCCGTCTGTCGCGTCCTTCGCTCCTGCGCAGGAGCCCATTTCGCCGCTCCATCTCCACGGTGGACATCGATGGTCACCGCGCCTCTCCCAGCCGCCCTGTGCGCCGCCCGAGCCCGCTGGACTTGCTTTACAAAGATAAAGGTCCCCCGTGTAGCCTGTAGCAGACTGTAGGGGCAAGTGCTGTTCGCGAGCGTCCTTCACGAGCTTCCTCCACAGAGGCCGATCTTGACACCGCTGGTACCAGTCATCGGCAAGTCCACTCAGCTCCACATCCTCCTGTACCACATCACTCCATCTCCTCTCTAGCCCCGTGCCGCGCCCGTTTAGCCCCCTCGATCCGGCCAAACAAAAGCTGTTTGAGCATGCGGTGGCTGGGGCATGAGGTGGCTGGGGCATGAGGTGGCTGGGGCATGCGGTGGCTGGGGCATGCAGTGGCTGGGGCATGCGGTGGCTGGGGCATGCGGTTGCTGGGGCATGCGGTGGCTGGGGCATGCGGTGGCTGGGGCATGCGGTGGCTGGGGCATGCGGTTGCTGGGGCATGCGGTTGCTGGGGTATGCGGTGGCTGGGGCATGCGGTGGCTGGGCATGCGGTGGCTGAGCAGGCCAGCTTAAATGTTTCAAACCGGCGAAGATGTTCCATTGGGGGGGGTCCACGTTTTGCAAGAGTCGAGAAGGGAGGGAATGACTGTGGCCGAGAAGACGTGAAGCCTCGTGCGGAGCGACAGACCGGGTAGCTTCCACACAGCAGCGTTACGCAACCGATTAAAAGATAATGCCGCTCGACTGATTCGGAGTGAGACCTCTGCTGTTAAACGGGAGCCGGTCCCCACACACACCGCACGCGGTTGCACTTTCTTTGTTTTATATTTGAGCGCGGTTGCACATGGACTTGCTCAGTCGGTGTTTGCCCCTGATTGGCGTGACGTGTTACTTTTAAAATTTCCGTTGCTGTACCCCCCCCCCCCCGTAGCGTTGTGGTGTAATGGTCCACCGATGCCGGCGAAATTGGCACGCAAAACTAAATATCGATCGCTTGGTTGAATGTGATGTTTTCATTTGCGCGGTACGCGCTCCTCTTTCTATCAATGCAACTCCAGGCGTGCATCTCTCCGTGCTTCTTTGGGGAACGTTTTCATTTTCTTCGTCTGACCCATACGTCGCAGGAGATTGTGGGGAGGACGTTACTCAACAGTGGGCTGACGAAGGGCTCTGAACAATATACATTGCAGGCAAATGTCAAGAGCAAGCAGATATGAAATGGGAAGCCGGCACAATGAATAGAGGCTCTGGTGTAAATCTCATTACCAGTGAAACAGGCGTAAGGACCACGGGTAGCGGTCGCGAAAATAACAATGGTTGACGAATTTAAGATTTCACTACACAATCAGCCGTTTTAATATATTTAGTCGGCACAATTAAATGAATCTTTCATCTCAGAAGTTGAGGAGCATTCACGGGGTATTACCATGCAAAGGAATTTCGAGATTTCACGCATCCTTTGGCAGGGAGTTCAAGAAGCATTGTGCCGTGTAATCAAAAGCCAATGAAAAGCATAAAAAGAACAGTTCTCGTCATGTCAGCGAGGGATGACATTGCCAGCACATTTCTCTTCAGGTTTCTAATGCAATCAACCTCACATTTTATCTTACGATCACGGCACTTTGAACGGGCAGGCTTTTGAGCAACACGTGGTGGCATTGACGAATGGGCCAAACTATCGGTCAGTGATTCTTAATCTTTACTGCAGCCTTGCACCTCTTTGGTTCTCGTTCGGAAAAAAATATGTGAATAAATACTTAGGGTTTGATGAAACAAAGCAGTTGTACTCACGTGCCCCGAGCTTACTTTGTGTTTCGATGATTTATCTTCCAAAAAAAATCTGGACACGTCTCGCACGCCAAGAAAGGGCATCTCGCACCCCCAGTGGGTGCACCCCAGGTTAAGAAGAAGAAGAACCACTGATGTAGGTGGATCAGAGATCACCGCCACGCCGGTTGGCGCAGCGTGGTTGACATGGGGGGCCTTGGTGCCGGGGAATAAGACGGGCACCCTCTCACGGCCACCAGCCGCTGTCCGAAAAATATCCTGGCGGTCTGGGTCCACTCTGACCAATGGGGTCCTTGTAGAATTGCACAGGCTGCAGACTCGATCGCCGCGCCGCTGATGACACGCACGGTTAGCAGTTGGACATCAAAGCTGCAGAACTGCTGCACTTTTAAAACTAAAGAATACAACAACAATAACTCACTGCTTGATAACGTTTTGTGTTTTGTTTTTTGTCCTTCCCCCGCATCTCCGATTGGCACGGTTGGTTACCTACGGTACAAAATAAGTTCAAATGACATGCATGCCGCAGCTTTGTCCGTGAAATATATGTATTCGGTTTTTTTTTCTCACAAAATTTCACCCCCCAAAAAATATTTTAAGTAAGAGGACATAAACCTGTGGGCAGTGAATCAAAAAAAAAGTAAAACATGAAGTGACAGAGCGTTTGTCTCCCTCCTGAAAACCGCCAACGTAAGCCAACAGATGTCAGAAGTGCGGTGTCGGAGCAAAACCGATTTTTTTTTACATTTGGCCGGCAAATCGCGCACGTTGTGCCGAGTGACGCATCTGCTCGCGTAGCTTGGAGGGAATCCATTCTAACAGCCCGGCCAACAATCAGGAAAGCAATTAACGTCCTATGCCTGACATTAAGGATATTAAGCCAAAAGCAGGCGTCGAAGGTAATTGATGTACCCAACGCCTTTCTTTTGGCGAGGCGCGGTAGCTCCCCAAAGCGCCACGAGCGTGTTCTGTGCATGCGTGCGTGTGTGTCGACTCAGCCTCAAAAGAGTACTTGGCGCGGTGTACAGTTCGGTGTTGTGGATTTTGTTTGGCCAGAAGATGCAGCAGCAGATTCTCCTGAGGCATCTGCTATGGAACGACTCCATCCTCTCCGTGTCGGTCTTGACAACACGGCAACTTTCTGAGCCATACAACAGCGCCGATGTAACGTTGCTGTTATACAGCTGGAGCTTGGTCTTGATGCTGTACTGCTTAGACCTCCAAATGGGGCAGAGTTTGGCAAATGCACCCTGAACTTTTCAAAGCCTTGCTTTGATGTTTTTGGAGACTCCCCTTGTCTTTGCTGATGAACTGAGTACCTGGTGTGATGTGTAAGCATCGCCATTAGGGAGACAAAGGCGGCCGGGCGTGGTATTGGCCACCAACCCCCTTGTGTGCCATGCCGGCCTTCATAGGTGCTCACTAACAGCACTTGCCCCAACAGTCTGTTAAGGCTATTACGGGGATCTGTGTCTATCTATGTGTCGGCTCAGTCTACTCAGTCTCAGCAGAGTACCAGGTATAAACATCGCCACGAGAGAGGCGTGGTGCTGGTCACACATCCCATAACCAAGCAGTTCAAGGGGCATCGGATTCATGAAATAAAATATATGTGCGAACCAAACATCAACTCAAATTCAAATCCTATGCAACACAACACGATAATTTAGCATAGCATAGCCAATGAATTTCTCTCACCTCTACCTTGTCTGCGCCGTTTTCACTCTCATCTCGCCACTCCATCTCTGGGTCTTATCAACATCTCCCTCATCTACATTTCCGTCACATCAGTATTTCTCTTCCTCTCATCTCACGAGCACACATTGCTCTCTCTCTCTCTAAGGTTTTGCTCACTAACCCCAAATGGGCCCGGCATCACTGCTGGTCAGCATGAAACGCGACTGAGCTTGGTCAGCACGCTCGCCCCTGAGCACGCCTCCTGTAAGCCGACGGTTCAATTCCTGCTGGTTTCCGCACGGTAATTTCTGCAGGGAATTGCCCGCTCTTGATCGCCGCTGTAAAGACCGTTGTACGACTCCGTGGGGTTTCCCACTTGCACTGCATAGGTCTGCGATTGATTGATTTATTGTTCTAAGTGCGACACGTTCACGCACTGTAACTTCATTAGAATGAGCATTCGTCGTAAAATCATCGATTCTCATGCACGTGTTTCGATGCATGTCCCGTGAGCGTAATAAACCCATGTCAATAAAACGGATGCATGGTTCCATGCCAAATTATTATGCACAATTCTACAGCATATGCATTCTTACACAAACATTGCGGAAATAATGGGCAACGCATTTAGCGTTTTTTAATGTTCAGTTAAATCGTTCACGATAAAATCTGATAGCCTTCGTCTGGCTGTTGGGAGTCTTTGGCATTCAAAAGCATCCAACAGCTTCATCGCAGCAGTTCAACTGAGGTCACATCTAGGCGTCGCTAAGGCTGAAGCAAGTGCAGAAACGGGTAAGAAATCACAGATTTATCTCGTGTTCACAACTGCATGTTATATAAATAACGTGTGTATTCTTTAATGAACATAGTATGTCAATGATTGCATTCGGAGCAGTCAAGACGACTGTTTTTTTTTCCACGATTTAACGTACACTCTACTGCCTGTTCCTAGGGGCATTGTGTCCAACGTTTCGCTACAGTTTCTGGGAAGCTTCTTCAGGAACTGCTACTTGTACATTAATTCTAGATTTGAAGCTTTCGTGACTGCAAGGAATCATCTTCTTAGGTTTTTTTCGGTAAAGTCACGTAGGTAAAACATCAAAATGAATGAAAATAAAATAAAATAAAAAATCACGACGTTTCGGAGGCAACACAAGTCTCCGTCATCAGGTGGGACCGTCACAGCCAGATTAGCTGCATCAAGTGAGGCAATGATTCAAGATGTAATCCCTTAAAAGCGAGTTGAGGGGGGGAGGAGAGGGAGGGGGGAGCTCATCAGACTATGGTAGCCAATGAATGGAACGTATCGGGAGGGAGGGGGGGCGAGGCCAAAAGGGTGGGCGACGGCGTGCAAGCGATTGTGCGCAAGCGGCTAATTACTGCACACGCCAACACAATGGAGCGATTATGCGCAAGCGGCCAACTGCCGCACACGCCAACACAATGGGCAGAGAGGGGGAGGGAAGCTCTAATATACATGATAGACAAAAGAACGAAAATGCCCATGTTAATACCAATGCTGGCTGAACAATGAAGAGAGTACTGTTAAAAAATAACTGGGGATGTTAACACTCGGTAAAGTAAAATAGTGCCTGTCAGATAAGATGGTCCAAAAAATTGTAATTAAGTCTTTTTTGCGTGGTTGATAACATCTTTCCAATGATTACTAAGTTTGTACCCATCATCACGGTTGAAATTATGTCTGTGTTTGTATATTTGTATGGCTTCGTCTCCCGGCTACCATCAAAGGTTTGTACACGAATTTCAAACGTGATGATGGGTACAAACTTAGTAATCATTGGAAAGATGTTATCAACCACGCAAAAAAGACTTAATTACAATTTTTTGGACCATCTTATCTGACAGGCACTATTTTACTTTACTTTACCGAGTGTTAACATCCCCAGTTATTTTTTAACAGTACTCTCTTCATTGTTCAGCCAGCATTGGTATTAACATGGGCATTTTCGTTCTTTTGTCTATCATGTATATTAGAGCTTCCCTCCCCCTCTCTGCCCATTGTGTTGGCGTGTGCGGCAGTTGGCCGCTTGCGCATAATCGCTCCATTGTGTTGGCGTGTGCAGTAATTAGCCGCTTGCGCACAATCGCTTGCACGCCGTCGCCCACCCTTTTGGCCTCGCCCCCCCTCCCTCCCGATACGTTCCATTCATTGGCTACCATAGTCTGATGAGCTCCCCCCTCCCTCTCCTCCCCCCCTCAACTCGCTTTTAAGGGATTACATCTTGAATCATTGCCTCACTTGATGCAGCTAATCTGGCTGTGACGGTCCCACCTGATGACGGAGACTTGTGTTGCCTCCGAAACGTCGTGATTTTTTATTTTATTTTATTTTATTTTCATTCATTTTGATGTTTTAACTACGTGACTTTACCGAAAAAACCTAAGAAGATGATTACTTGTACATTTGCAACATAAAGGCCCATACTTTTTGGTTCTTTTGGTAAAGGCCTCTCTATCTGCGTTGGTCAGCGTTTCTGGCAGCCCTGAGTTTAGCATTGTCTGCAAAATGTGGCGCGTTAGAAATGTCATAATCATTCTTCTTGAAGAAGAAGTTTCTCAGCAGGTGGAGCGGAGGAGTCGGATATCGTGCTGAAACAACGCCGCGGTGAAACGCGACGACGCATCGGAGAAGAGTCGCACGGCACAACCGCGACAGAAAAAAAAACCACACGCGCGCGGTTGTGCCAATTTAGGCCGGGGGAAATCCACAACTGTTAGCGCGATGAATTGTTCGTCTTTGTTTTGCCACCACCGCCGTTGTTTCACCGTCGCCAAACCAGAGATGGACAACGAGAGACAGACAAACGAAACTATTTTATTTTTATTTTACCAGCTAATGCTCACTGAGCTAAAGAACTATTTTTCAGAAGCGACCTGACTATTACAAATGATAGCTCAACGTAAGTGGCTTGTCATGTGGAAGTGTTTAGCAGCCAAATGCTTTAAACGCATTTTGATTCTAAATGTGGAAAGAGAACTCAGAAGGACCCGGAGAAAAATCCACGCGACCACGGGGAGAGGGAGAGACACCCAAAACTCAAATATACAGCAGCAGGCGCCAGGTTCGGGATCGAAACCACGACCTCCTGCATACCAGGCGAGGGAGACGACATCTCCGAGCCCATGGCTGTCGTCCCAAGAGGAGGCAGTGACGACTCTGTCGTCATTTGCTCGATCTGTGATCCCAGCACCAGAGTAAAGGGGCCGCGCGCACACCCTGGGGGGGGGGGGGGGGGGTGCGGGGGGGAGCTTAGGCAGGATGAGCGACAGGTCGAGAGGAGTTTGGTGATGGATGAGGGCCAGCAAGCCCTTTCTGCGCCGTCAAATATTAGGCGAAGAGGAGCGCCGCGCGTGTTTTTTGTGTCCTGTTTGTTTCTCGTGTCATTTATGCCATCAGCGTACCACAACGCTAATTATATAGATTAGGACTAAATCCCATATACGCGTTTGGCTACGTACGGCCCATCTCTCACATACCAAACAGACGACAACCCTACTGCCAAGCAAACTCAAAAATGAATAAACAATTTAATAAATGGCACCAAAATTTATACTCTTTGTTTTTTTTCGGTAAAGTCACGTAGGTAAAAATTTTAATAAAATGAAATATAATAGTTCTTTTCATTTATTTTATTTAGTTTTTACCTTCGTGACTTTACCGAAAAAAACAAAGAGTATGAATCCTTTCAGTCACAAAAGCTTCAAATCTGGCACCAAAACTACCCAAAAAACACAGTGATGACGCTGCCCTGGTGTCATAGTTAACGCACGGAACTTGCAATACAGAGGTCCCCGGCTCGATGCAATCTCTCTCCCGGCATGTGGCAGTTGGAACAACGGTGCGAGATTCTCAAATTCTCCGCTCGTTTTTCCCCTGCCCCATCTCAACTTCAAGTTCATTTATTAGGTATAGCCCTGTGAGCCATTCGGCTCTTGAATTGGGTGCAACCGCAACAAACAAAAAACAAAAACATGAACAAGAAAACATCGTATAGTGACTATGTGCAAACATAAAATCCAAGAAAAGACAGCAAACTATTGCAGAAAAAGCACCGTACACCAACGCTGTGTGCAAAAATCTTAGTGGGATGCAAGTCAAACAACAACAACCACAAGACAACTTAGATTAAGGCCATAAGTCTAACTCCGTACTACAACAAACAAACATGGCCAAACCAAAAAACGTTTTCGAAATCACCAAAATAAAGCCATAAAAGCAATGAAACAGTGATCATAGGAACTGTGACCGAATTTTCACAATAAACGACATAAACAACATGTACCACCATCTGAGTCCACACAGCAGAATCAATGTATGCGCACCGCAGTTCGTGGCATGGCAGGTCCCGTGTGGTGGCCTAAGTTGTGAGCACTCGCGTCTCTTCCAAGACCTCTGGCCAGTGTGGGAAAAATATGCCAAGTCGGCCTGTAAAGGCGCTCCCTTGAGCTTGCCAAAGTGGAGGCCCTTCTGGTCATCGTGGCGTGAGATGTCAGTTTGACACGTACGAGTCTTTCGCGACCAATACTATCCAAAATAAAGGGGAGGCGGGGGTTGTTTGTTAGATCTTGTGAATATAAATGTGTCGTTATACCCGCGACCAGACGACAGCCGATTGGTAATCTCGTCGTTAAACCTGGCACCACCTGACACGGCAAATAAGTAAGGAAACTAACGACACATTTATATTCACACGATGTAACCCAAAACAACAACACTTCATTATGGTGTGAGATGTGTTTGCATCTCACACCATGACACGTTTAATCTCATTTACCTTTACTCGTGTTTTGTAATAGGTTCATCACAGGACCAGATTGTGACGAGCACACCCATAGGCCCGGCAATCATTGCGCTGATGCCTTGACGAGCACATACACAGATCAAATTACGCCCGTGATCGGTGTGGGGAGGGGGGCAAATGAATTCATGAAGGAAACAAAGTGCGACAATAAATGCTCATGTCCAATTCTCTCGGCGCAGCTCCGATGAGTGGATTATCTTCGTGCTTGCCGGTGCACTGGACAGAACAACACCCATAGCAAGCATCACTCTTGCCCTCCAAGTGGAGAGTCTGGCAAATGAACAGCGCTCCTGGGGCATCCTCTCATTGAGCTGCACCAAGCACGGAGGCGAGCGACGATGCGCTCGGGGTCTTGATGTCGGCCATAT
The DNA here is from genome assembly GCF_964198595.1 of Lampetra fluviatilis. Taxonomy (NCBI): domain Eukaryota; kingdom Metazoa; phylum Chordata; class Hyperoartia; order Petromyzontiformes; family Petromyzontidae; genus Lampetra; species Lampetra fluviatilis. The sequence goes on from NC_136283.1 coordinate 2,538,146, forward strand.
GGCCCTTCCTGCTCTAAAAAGGTTTGGGGCTTTTTTCTGCATCCATGAATTACTGTAATAAAATTCTGGGCTTGCCAGATATGCCGACTGAAAATCAGGTCACCCTGCTGTGCATTTCCCGTCCATCACTCCCTTTTCCTCTCTTCTCTTTCCTCTCTCTCTCTCTTTCTCATTCCTCTTGCATTTAGATTTCATTGTGTCTTAGATGATCACAGCTACGGGCACTTCTAGCTTCGTATGTTTATCCCAGTCGCCTTGATATTGTGCACTCTGTTTCAGTTCAGCTGTTTAAGTTGTTGTCATTGAACGTATAAAAAAAACGTTATTTGCGGCCCGGAAATTGCTTTCTCACTCCACTGCTGGCGAAAGAGCCTCCATTCGGGAGAGCGCTACGAAGCGCCTCTTTGTGGTCTACGTTTCCACGCTGGCAAGACATCCCAGGAGAGTGCCCACACGTCACCCCAACGCACGTGGACTGCTGATCAACTGCGGTGTAGACATTTATAGCGACGGGTGGAGAGAGCTGCTTCAATTGACGCGCCGGACGCTTGGATTGAACCGGCGAACTCTGGATTTCAACTCCAGTGTACTAACGGCGAAATCTCGACGATTTAGACTTCGTAAATAAAAGCACTCTGTGTTTTGACCAGTTGCATTTATATGGTTGACATGTGACAAAATGTCCCTAATCACAGCTCTGAATATTTACAATTATGCAGGAGTGCACTGACAGTTGCCAGGGGCACACTCAGTGATACATTTCCACCTATCCACCGCTGTTTATATGAGGAATCAGATGTGCAGGCAATTATATATTCACAATAAAACAGTTGCTTTCAAGTCCCTTGCTTTCACAAGCCACCTGCACCCTCGTACACTCACATTCCTAGGTCATAGCGATTATCTACATGGTCCCATTTCATTCTTGACTTGCGGCCAAAGCATCCAGACATCGATAAGTGTGTGCCTATCCGTGGGAGCACGTGGAGGAGACAGTAGCAGGAACTTGTTGTGGATTTAATTAAGAAGAAGAATATAATTTGCGATGTAGAGGGAATGTTCTCAAGATCGAGCAGGGGCAGGTTATTGAGCACAGGATGAGAGCGGCATACGCTGCTGCATATAAACAGCAGTTTATATGCAGCAGCGTATACTGCATATATAGACTGCTGTACGGCAAACTTAAAACACAATGCATATTTATCATGCTCTTAGGTTTTTCGGTAAAGTCACGTAGGTAAAAAAATAAATCGTAAAAAATATAATTGAAATAATAATAGAAATAAAATAATAAATCACGACGTTTCGGAGGCAACACAAGTCTCCGTCATCAGCTGGGACCGTCACAGCCAGATTTATTGTCTCAAGTGAGGCAAAATTCCAAGAGTCAAGATCTTAAATACAAGTTTAAGGGGGGAGGGAAGGCGGAGGGGGTTATCTGAATGTGGAAGCCATATTTATCACTCCAGACAATGGCAGTAAACCATTGTTTACTTGAGAGATCACAGTAATTGATGGGATAGTTATTTTGACTTGAAACTTTCGTGACTGCAGGAATTAATATTTCGTTCGGTGAAGTGACGTAGATAGAAAATAAAATGAAAAATAAATGTAAAATAAAAGCAAAAACCCCACGACGTTTCGATCGCAACACAAGCGGCGGTGCGAAAGAAGTTCAACATACGCACAAACATGAAATTGGAGGCAACAGGTTGTAAATAACTCGTAAAGAATTACACAAGATCTCACTTCGGAGGAAAAAAAACCTATCTTGATTTTTTAATTTATCTCGAGGATTTGCATCACCAGCAGAGTTCAATACCCTAAGACCCTGACGATATCGGTGGTAGGCTGCTGATGCCTTGCCATATTTACTACGTACCGATTTTCAAAGCAAAATACATTGGTATCTGTGTGCAGGTGGCCGGAAATGATCGGTATGCCGAGATTTGGCACCGATATTAAGGAGAACTTTATTTCAGTATGACGCACACAGTTTTGATAGGGCTAAGTGCTGACTGCGAGACCGTGTCACCGTCCCCGACAGAGGAGTCACACCATGACAATGCAGACAGCCCTCTCTTCCCCACTCACTTACACGTTATTGCACGGACCGTGAATGGATAGCAGGTTGTCAGGGTCGTAAAGAAGACAAAGATCCCCCGTATAGCCCGAACACAGACTGTTCGGGCAAGTGCTGTTAGCGAGCACTTATGAAGGCCGGCACGGCACACGAGGAGGTTGATGTGGTCAACACCACTCTCGGCCGCCTTTGTCTCTCCAGTGGCGATGTTTACTCACCACACCAGATACTCATTTGAGGCCGAATCGACCTTCGGGGAGGCCCAGGACCGGATCAAATATTCGCCACTGATGTTGGCCGTGAGCGAGAATCGAACTCGGGTGGCCGTGTTCGTAGCGCGGTGCGCCACCACGCTCGTTACACGGCTCGCGTTTCGAAAACCAGAAATGTATTTGCATCCCTCGAAGGGCAGAAATTTGCATACAACTCGGAACACAGTCTTGGGAGGCCAATTGTCATCCATGAAAGAGTTGCACGAAATCAGAAAAGCTAAGAAGCCGTGAGTGAGGTTGATTGGCATCAACAGTATTAACTAAAATATCGTTTAAAATGAAGCCGCCTTCATTCAGAGTCCAGCCACTCAGGGATGTGCAGAAGCTGCAGTGAACATGAACAGTGAACTCCGTTTAGAGCTGTGTAATTGCAGGTGACGTGAGCAGGGGACTAATCCAACAATCGGAGCGCTGAGACATTGCTAATGATGATGCTGCTGCTGCCGCACCAGCTCTGGGTTCCCACCAGACCGGTTCCCCCTGGGACGCTGCACGGACTGCACGTAACAGGATAACATAATTCCGCTACAGAATGAATGATACATTAATGCAGAAGGTAGCCAATCAGCGTCAAGGGGAGGCCTAATGTGGGGCTTTTCGATCCACAAATCGTCTCTTTAGATCCATATTTTCACGTGACAGGAATCTCATAACGATTTAAAAAAATATATCGTTGCTTGATCCATGTTTAAGCCATGCCATAATCGAGCATTTGCTCGTTAAAACGACGTCGAGTCCCGTTCCAGTATTCCTTATATGGCCAAAGCCACGCCCAATTACTCCATGTATGGGCCTAAAACATGAACATATTTTTTGATTAATTCTGTCACGGATTAATTGCATCCTATTAGAGCGCATTTAGTGGAGAAAGTGCGGATGATGAAGCCGCTGTCAGTGCATTTCAGTTTGTCCATGGGTCTCGATGTGAGTTTCTGGACCTCTTGCTGAGCTTAGGGCCCTCTATGCGCATCTACAGGTCTCTGTATTAGTCTACAATTCTCCCCGTGAGTCACGGATATTAATGCATAGGTCTCTACGTGACACCGTGGGCCTCAATGTGCATCAATGGGCCACCTGTGTATGTCTATGGGGTCTCCGTGCGAGGATATTGGTGTTGTACGTAAGTCTATGGGTCTCTGTTTGAATCTATGGGTCTGCGGTGAGTTTAAGGTTTTATGAGCGGTGTCTACGGCTCCCAATGTGCATCATGACCTGAGCCTGGAAAGCCCGAGATGGACTTTGATGCCTCCTCTATCTGGATCCACGAAATGCCACTGACTGGGTGAGTCAAGCCACATCAGGAGTGGAGGTTTTTTTTCTTCCCTTGACAGCTCTACCCAATGCAGTCAGAAGGGAGGGCTCAGGAAATGGCTGTAATGTCCACAATAGCTGCAACGATAATGGCTCGGGCGAGATTTATGCAAATCCCGGATGCAGGCAGGGCATGAGATGCGAAAAGGGGGAGAATGAGATAAGCCTTGCTGGTGGGTGCGCTCCAAATCAGTTTGTACAGGCAAACATATTCAGCTCTTTTGTTTGCATACGAGATATATGAAAATACAAAAATGCTAAAAGGGAATCTGGAAGAGTTATGAATAAAACATGCTAAGGTTAAAGCATCCACGTGCACCCCGCATTGCAGACACAAAACATACATTGAGCGATCGTTTTCCAAGCTTCGCGGTGATTTAATTTGCCAAACATCCCAATGCAGGACCCTTGTCAAAATGAGTGTTGAGACTCAGTGAGAGGGCATTCATATTATGAGTAGTAGTATTCATGCGCACATCCAAATCGCACACTGAATGCACCCAATATCGGAGCGTGGAAGCCAACCGTGCTAGTCGGAGGTTGCGATGTTGGATGTGAAACTTGACTGGGAATATCAGGTGTTGTAGGCCTGGGCTGCACGGTGGCCACAAGAAAACAGCACAGAAATGGATTCTTGAATCTATCTGTGTGGAGCTTTGAGTTTGGCTTTTCTCTGGGTACTCTGTTCTCCTCCCACGAGCCAAACATCCGTTAATGGAATTGGCCAAACATCCCAATCAATGACCCTCCTATTATTATTTTATATAGGGCAAGGAACGCATGTTTTTTTAAAACCCCATCATCATATTTTGGCGTAAGTGTATTTATCACAAACAATGTAGACATTTCCAAGGGCGCCGTGTTATTGCTGGCTCGTCAAAAGTGTCAACGTGGGCCGGACGGTGGAGAGAGCGCTGCATTTAGAATGTTACCATTGAGTTGCCCCCCCCCCCCCTCCTTACCGTCCTCTAAACATCGTCTTTTATAACAACTCCGTTGCAGGTTTGGTAAAAAAAACACACACACAAAAAACGATACTTTAGAGCACGCTTGGAAGTAATAGTTCAAGGGCACGAAGCCTTCATTGCGTCGCCGCTGTCACGGCAGCCTTGAAGAAAGCGCGCAAAAAACCCGTGCCATGCCCTCCGCTACGACAACTGGGCAGCAGACATAAATAACTAATTTCCTGCCCGTGACATTTCCAAGGGCAGGCTTCTCACTGCCAATTTTCAAATATGGCTCACGGTTCTCGCAGGAGGGAACTGTGACACTGTTGTAAATATAATAACAAATATGCCTAGGTTAACCGCTCGACATTATATATATGAGGAAAAAATGCAATAACAACAACCGAAAGGTATATTAGTGAAGTGCTGTCGGCTTCAAGTTTATTTCTTTAACCACATGAAGAACTCGAGTGACCGGGATAGTTTCCTGCGCAAAGAAGTGACCTTCCTCCCGGGTCACATAAATGACAAAAGCGAGGAAATTAAATGCCAATGGTAAAGCAAATAACGAAGCGTCCACACAACCAAATATGAATCGGACTACAAACATCCACAGCACAGGAGACTTCAAGTCCGAGACATTTTGATGTTGCTGTAAATGCACTACAGTTCCGCCGAAGTGCTCTGATGCGATGTGGCATTGCGGCTGTGTGTGTTCGGGGCGGAGGAGGGGGGAAGGCTGCATTTGGGGCCAGCGAATGTCGAAATGACGAGCGGTAACACGGCGTAAGGGAGCATCCATCCTGAGCATGAGGCCGAGTGACGATTGCGTGGTGACAAGAGAAGATAGAGAGAGAGATGTGGCATATTGCGAATGTAATGATTTCCTTGTGCTGTAAGGGAGTAAAGTGTGGTTTTGTGCAGTACATCGATGTGTGTACACCAGCATGCGATAACGGAGTTGGGCCTGTAGGTGGCTGGCAGGGTTATTGAATAACCGCACTTATACACCAGTCACATGGTTAATGGCGACTCGGTTGAAGAATTGCTGTGTGTGACACACGTGCTGTTGCATCTTACAGATTAACCACAATCAATGTGCTTGCCCTCGATCTGGAGCACCTGCGCACGTCCTTCATGTCGAGTGTGCAGCACAGAGACACACGCCGTGACCCTCTTGATGTTCATGGGCGTTTTCCGTGCCGCTTTCATCTCGAACTGGCAGCTGGATTCGGAGTAGTCCCACTGGAAGCGCTTTTTTCCATTTTCCTTTTCTCGCCATCGAGTGAGTTTCCCAAATGTCCCCGCGATACGCGGGGTTTGATGACGCCAGATTTAGATTTGATTTTGTTTTGCATCGCGCGGCAAACGTGGTTAGCGTCCACACCACGGATGCCGCAAATCGATTTCATTTCAAGTGAAAAAGAATAAAGGCGCGCGCATTTGTTTGTTGAATTATATCTCCGAACGCTGTCTCGCGTGCCAGCAATGCTGACCGCAAAGAGCATGCTGACGATTAAACATGCCTACGCATGGATGTCCCAGTTGTGAAATTCAATCTGTGATATCGCTGCACTCGCACCCAAGTCCTCCGCACCACATCGCGCTTACGCTTGTTAAGACTATTATCATGCGCTGCCGTTCTGTTGGTAGGTAATGCACACTACGTGTGCTTGCAAACTAGATGCGCTTCCGCGGCCGTCTGGAACGCACTTCCTTCCAATATTAGGAATCCACTGGAGCTATAGCACTTTTACATCTGAATTGAAAACGCATTACTTTAGAACCGATTCTTGTGTTTAGTTTGTCGTCCTTCCCCCGCACCTCCGATTAGCACGGTCGGCTACGTACGGTGCGAAAGAAGTTCAAACGTCCAGTAAACCCTCGCTGCGCGCGAGTTTCGCATGTTCGCGAATTACTAAATGCGCACTAATTCCTTATTCGCAGACCACCAGACTTCAGTACTCGCGAGTGTACATAGTGACAGACCACCGACGCCGAATGTTACTCGATTTGAGACTGCCTTGCGAAGATTAGGAACGCCACCACGGCTGCCCGCTTACTTCTCGAGTTTGTCGAAGTAATGCCGCTCTGAACTCGCTATTGTGCATTTGTACTTGATGCGTACTGTGAAGGTTCGTTTTAAAAGAGAACGCGAATGCAATCAGGGAAAGTGTTGCGGCTAACGCCCGCTCCCCCAGAGTGCTCGAACGATACCAGCTGTGCGTCGTTGGTATCAAACAGCGGCATCTCGCGAGGAGTAATCCTCCTGAATTCCTCACCATCACCACCACCACCTCTATCGTCATCCAATCATCATCAGAGGTCATTACAAAAAACGCATTGTTCTGTATAATGTGTTATATAGTGCCGTCATTGTTATTATACATTCATCATTTCCCTCCCCTATGTGTTAACTCGTACCAGGAACGTAACCCTCTTTTCCCTCCATTGGAACGAGGTTTTCTTGCATTCGCGGGCGTTTTCGAGAACGTAAAAACCCTGGCGGATAGAGATGGTTTCCTGTAGTGTCAGCTGACAGGTGAATGCAGTTGGTGGGCAGGGAAGGGAGCAGTGAAGGTGGAGTTAGAAGGGGAGGGGTGAGTGGGAGAATGAGAGGGAGGGAGAGCCAGGGCAGGAGGGAGAGGGAAGGAGAGGGTGTCTATGCAATTCATACTCTTAATACTGAGCAAGTAAGTAGTGCATTCTTAAGGGGTTTTTTTGTTTCACTCAAATGGCTTGGCCACACAGCCCCCACCAATGACAAGCTGCCACTGTTGTTAACCAAATGTAAGAGCACTTACAAATGACTCTGTTGGTGTTCATCTGGTCGGGCCGTGTGCTGAAAACGCTCACAGCGGTACCACAAAGAGAGCTATTTGTGGAAGGAAGAAAAATAATAGAGAGTTAAGAGTGCTACGAGGTAAAGCGAAGTGTTCCTTTTTGCGAATAATAACAGCCAGCAACAAATAAAAGCCAATTTCACAGGCGATGTCGTTTTTAAATGCCTTCCGGTGAAGTCACAGAAGGTATCATTCAACATCTCCAAAATAACATGACAAGCCAACTTACAAAACGGCCACTGCTATTGATTTATTTCCTTGAACTTTCACGGTGTGCCATCCTTCCCTGCGGAGAGAATACATCTTTGCTTTTTAGTCTCGTCAAGATAGAATGTAACGTTTGAATTCAATTCCATTTCCCATTTTAATATTGAGCATTATAATTAAGCAATATTATTATAATATGCTGCTGCTATGTGTTAGCCTACTGCTAGATGAAGACCTCCCCACGACAAAATGATTGTTTCACCATACTTGACTAAACCCATCAGTGCGGATTAACAAAGGGGTTACCCAGGACTGGATAGTATAACGCTTGCCACTGATAAAAAAAAAACTGTGGCTGGGAATTGAACTCAGAACAGCAAGCTCACAGCGCAGTGCGCTCACCACGACTCTGCCGCACACCTTGAGCTTCACCGTAATTACGAACGGAATTATAAAGATGTAATTCACTTTGCAAATTGTATTAAATGCCTTTCTATTGAAGACGCAGAGGCTAGAGTTACCTAGGCCACACAAATGGAATTTTCACATTCATTCGATACTTTAGCGGAATGAGCTCCTAAGCAATTGTGCAAAATAACTCTCTTGTATTTAAAGAGAGAAACAATTATCAAATACTGATAAAAAAAACAAATATTTGGCTTCCCAGCCCTTTTCACTCTCATCATCATCGCATTACATAAATGCCCGAATTTGCTTTTTAATGAAAGAAAATTGTTATCGCCCAAGGTCAGACATGAGCCAACATATCGCTTAGCTCATTGCCTAATTGGAGCAAAAATCATTGTCCAACCCCAATTGAAAAATTACTACCACACAACAGGCGCTAATGTGCAACAAAACCCGCATCAATAATGAATTGTTGCTTTTGAAACCACTGCCCAGAGTGAAAATGCAAAGTTCTACACGCAGGCCATGAAAAGTCAGCCTAAGGCATAAATATATATGTGCACATACACACACAATATTTACCGTGTATCGTATGTAATTTTCGCCGCAGTTGTGACCAATCTCGAGCACACCTTTGTGCAATTTAAGCTAATACGACGCACCGCTTGCATGGACTTCTTATCTGACGCAAGTTCAACTGTGGAGGTGACTTCCAGTGGCGCATTATCGACCCCGCTTTGCGCAAGATTTTTGGAGGCCAAATCTGGAGCTTGTTATTCAGATGTCTCAGCCTTTTCGGAAGGTAACGAGATTCATGCCTGCTTTAACTTTGCTTCCCAAGTCCCAGAGGATGGGTGAGAAATAGTTCCAATTACACGGCTAATCGTTTGACAGATTTCTCAGCGGTGCCCTTTGCACATCGGAAAACAAATCGAAAACAGGCATATATATTATTATATTACAATGTACAGGTGGTCTCCAATTGACGACGCTCCACGTCTATATAACGCCACTGTGGATCGATTTACGACGCAGAAACTTGATTTACGACGCGTCTTCCGAAACGACTCCGAACACATTTGAACGGAGTGGGTCTGATTTCCGACGTGACTTCGCGTGGATCCAACACCAGAGGGCGCTCTATAAGAACCCCTCTACTCATCTTCTTGGTTCTTTCGGTAAAGTCACGTAGAATGGAAATAATAAAATCATAAAAATAAAACATAAAATAAAACACAATATAAAAACATAAAATAGTGAGAATTATTTTATCATGTTTTATTTTATTATTGTATTATTTCCATTCTACGTGACTTTACCGAAATAATCAAGAAGATGAATCCCTGCAGTCACGAAAGCTTTAAATCGGAATTTAACCCCTCTACTCTTCCATGCCGACCAGTCGTCTCGAAAAGGGTGGCAGTGCCCACACTCTATCCCACCACACGTGACCTACCAGTCAACTCGCTTGTGGTATACCAATTTCGACGTCTGGGTGGACAGATGTGGGGGCATTTAAAGAACCTCTGCAATTGTGTTATTAATAATATGCAATTGTAAATTGGGCACATGTAACGAACTTACTATTTAACTATTTTTCATTTTACCAGCTATATAGATATTTTTGAGCAATATAGCTCTTTTTTTAGAAGCGACCTGTCCACAAGTGATCGCTCAGCGAGGTGGTTTATCACGTGCGACGTTATAGCAGCCAAATACTAAATGTGGAGGGAAAACCGGAGGCCCCGGAAAAAAAATCCACGCGACCACGGGGAGCGAAATAAACATGTAAACTCCAAATATACAGCGGGCGTCAGGGTCGGGATCGAACCCACGGACTTCCTGCAAACCAGGCGAGGTAGTAAACATCTCACCAGTGCGGTGCCCCTATTCTTTCATGCTGCTCGGACTCCAGGTACCCTGGAGGCACCATCCTCACCCCCCCACCCATCCCCACCCTTCGCACAAAAACACACACAGCATAGCAGAGCGCGTGACTGCTGCCAGGGACGATCGGTGCAATTTGTGCCGCCAAGGCGACAGCGGCAGAACGGAGACCTCTTTGCCGTGTGCGAGCTTCCGCCTTCCGTGGGGGAACGCACAATTTTCATCTCCCATCCGAAGCCACGGTGTCACTGTTCGCCCGAGCGAACTGAACTTTCATTGACGGCGGCGAGGAGGCTGACCCCACGAGACCCCGACCTTCAAGGGAGAAGACGCACACACACAGAGCTCATCTTCGCATGCCAAGCCGTGATGCACTTTTACTCACATTGTAAAAAAAAAATGTTGCTCTCTCTCGCTCGCTCGCTCTCTCTTTTTTCATCTGCTGTGAGATGAAGTTTTCACACGTGTACGTGTTCTTGCGCAGTCGTTTTCGTTCATCCACTGCTGGATGAGTGTCTTCCCCCACCAACCCCACGCATGTTGGTCGTAAGGGTGATTTGACCTCACCACGCTGGTCAGTGCGGGTTGGTGAAAGCAGGGAGGCAAAGACGTGGAAGCATAGGAGTGCAGTGCAACACTGGATTGCGCTTGGCTGCCCCGCCACGTCCCCCCCACGGCTCCGTGGTGAATGCCTAGGCTGGTTGATCACCCATCCGAGCGTTCACGAAATCGAGGCTAATCGGACAAGATCGTGCACATTCCGAGCGATTTGTGTCATAGTTTTCACATGCTGCACGACGCGTATTTTGAAGTCATTGCCCTTGACGATGGCTGAAGGGGAAAATAATCACGCGCCGTATTCGTACGCGCGTGATTACGAAACAACACGTATGGAAAATGTACACGAAATATTTATATGGAGATGAACACAGCCTCGTGTCACTGCAATTGCAACAACAAAAAAGTGCCGTCAGCATGGGAGGTCGATTGTCATCTTGACTCGTGCCCTATTTTAATTTTTTTGTGATTTTCAGGCAAAATCTGCCAGACTTCATCAACCAACAAGCTGTCCTCCACAGGCCCTTCATAGAGGACGCTGCGTTCACTGGGTTTACGATTTTTTTGGAAGCAGTCCTCCGCTGTTGGCAGTCATCATCATCTTCTTCCAACAGTTCCCTGCCATTTCTCTCCAATTCGACCGCCTCTCCCATCTCCATCGGTCCATAGTTTTCTCGACCATCCCCTGCCCCTCGGTTGCCTTTCCCGATGGCCGCCACTGCCGTTCATGGATTCCTCTGTGGTGCCAATCTTTCTGACGTAACCCGACTAGAGCAGTGCGCATTCCCCAATTCTATTACTGACAATAGGTACGCATCGAATGCATTGTGGCCATTTAATCAATATGTGACTTTGGCCCGAGGTGCAATTGAAGCCACTGTAACTACGGCCAATATCGCTGTGCAGCACAGATTACCTGGATGAGCACGTGACCACATGACAAAACAATATTTCGTTTCTTTTAATAAAAAAAACCCCTGCCCTGGCCCTATTGACACTTGTGTTTGCTTTGAAAGGCAGGTTCGGCGATTCGATGGTCATCTCTGTAAACGATGAAGATAGCAGCTCATTTTCAGAGTGAGCGGAATGACAATTTCACCACCTCCGTCCGCATCAGGCCCCCATCAACAGAGCTCCATTCTGCCACCGGACACGGCCAACACGAGCGAACGTGTATTTACTAAAACGAAACAAAAAAACTACGGGGGAAAATCGCGACTCAAGGTTAACCCAAATACATTGCACTGACACTTTCGAGCTTGACAAGGTTAATGTAACAGCTTATCAGTGTCGACACAGAGCCGGTTAACAGAAAGCAATAAAGGGATAAAAAGACGATTTGGAACTCACAGCGAACAATCATGCCGCTCTTCACCACAAGGTGCGCCCTTCCAATTGCTTGCGGCAGTGCCCTTCCGCTAGAGGGAGCTCTGCATAACCCCTCTAGAGGAAGTTTTGGCCGGAAAGACGTCTTGCGATGGGCGAGGAAAACTCACACTTTTCCGCACACTAAACGGGACATTCCGATTGAATAATAACTGCGGTGCGTCCATTTATGTTGCTTTGTGGGCCGACGCGGGGTGCGGATTTAAGAGATGTTGCCCATCGTTTCCATTGCCACGTAGCGAGATCGAATCGGCAGCCTCCGGAGTGCAATCCCAGTGCGCTCACCATTTGCAACCACAGTAGCATCCATACTCTTTGCATATTCACCTCTTTTTATGTTATTTTTATTTTATAATCTGAGCCAATGCTCCGCTGTGCCTGATTTTACTTTGTGGGATTTTAACGTCCTCAGTGCTAACATCGTAATAGATACCGCCCTCTGGGGCATTGCCGCTAATGAAAATCATACATTTAATTGGACTTAGCTCTAAGTCCCCAATAAACGACCCATTAAAGTCTACGTATATCCTGAACGAGACATTTGTTTGGCTCGGCATGAAAATGAGATGAATAATAAATACTGAGCATCGAGGGGACTTTGATATAATGCATCCTGAGGATTAATCAAAGGCTCCTTTTATCAAAATAAGTTGATAGTCCTCTAAAAGATGAAATTAATCGTCATTTTCTTTAGCCAATTGTACTTTTATGCACGAGGAAATCAATGCAAACGGTTTCATTAAATGCATAATACATACGTTTCTCTTTGGGCTCAGTGCCACGGTTTAAAAATCTGCTTTTACGGGAAAGTGCTACAGCACAACCCTGCTGTAATTTCAGACAAAATTGCCTTCGCATAATGGAAATGGAACTTTCAAAAAATGCTCTGAGCTCTGTTTTGACGCCAATAGAAGGGGCCGAGAATTCCCCGATCGAAGTAAGGCAGAACGAGTTAAAATAAAAATCTTACGCCCGCGCGGCAGTGGCAGATGTAACAGAATAATAAATAAATAAAGTACATCGACATTTTCACGTTGTCATTGGTGAGGGCCGGCAGATGGAATAGCGTGCTAACCAGTATTGAAAAATTCCAGATTTCTTATCTTACATAACAGAATATTGGCATTTTCTGCACAATTTCGAGATGAGGTCTGATCTGACCAAGGCTACAGGTAAAAGACAAGGTCCTGGAGCTGCTTGCTCACACCCATTGCTTGCAGGGCAGTTTCCACTCGAGTGAGCTCT